>NW_026947488.1:102953153-103553153 GCF_034190915.1 Cavia porcellus | reverse complement strand
TTATTTGATAATGACAAATGTGAACATTTAGGAATACATTTCATAAATTTATTTGAGGTGTCTCCTATAATGCTCTGGAGGTCATTGAGGTCTCTAATCAATGGACAAAATCTAGTTTAAAATGTTACCAGACAGCTGCTTTCTTATTTATCAATCAGAGCTGGGACCACCAGTCTCACTGGTAAGGGACTTTGTTTATTTATTTATCTTTTTAAGTTTATTTTTATTTAAAGAAAGACAAAACAAAACAGAAAGCAGGCATAAATAGTATATACATTCAAAGAAAAGAATAAACACTAATAAATCACTAGTTTGTGTTTACATATTGTCCTCTTACAAATAAATGTTCAAGATACAAAAGTGGAACATATAAATAGGAATTCAAACAGGGAGACTGCAAATAGTTCTGTTCAACTATCTAATAAAAACTAAGTAATATGGCAATCAATCCTATACACTTAAACATGTATGTATTTATCCATATCTTCATTTATGTTGAGTTTAAACAAACCAAAGCAGATTAAAATCACTCTAATTGAAGTTTAATAGTATTGCTTGATTTCACATCATGACACTATGGAATCAGCACTGTGTATAGCAGTCCCTTTTTTTCTCCTTCAAAGTATTTGTTCATTTCATCATATGTCATAAAACCAGTTCTTGTAAATTGTTGACAGGTTTTATGGAAGCATGCATCTTAACATGTGTTACTATCTTTTCTATATTAGAGGGAGAAACAGAACAAAGCAGGACAGAGCAAAACATAATCCTAGAGATACATAAAACTAAAAAGACATATAAAAGTTCTGTACAAGGAGTTCTACCTTGGTTACTGTGTTGTCTCTTGTTATCATCAATCAAAATGGCTATATCATCAGATAAAGTATAATTGAATATATCAGTGCATAACAGTATTAACAGAAATAGAACTTTGTAGACAGTGTAGAGCTATAAAAACAGATATTAATCAAGTCAGAATGGGTATTATAGTGAATAATTGCTATTTTCAGTATAGTTGTCTACACAATGACAATACTATCAACCTAATGGTTTTGAATACAATAGGCAATAACAAGAAGCAATCAAACAAATCAGATTTAACTAAAATCAGTAATGATATAACAGTATAAGTTATAGAGGGATCTGGTTTAAGTTAACAGGAAATTAAAGATGATTACTGTGCTATATCCTGATATTTTGGGAATAGGTGTCTGTGCCCTCAGATCTAGTGCTTGTATAAAAACTGGGATGGAATAAGTTCTATCTAAGCAGAGTGGTACAAGTAATACAGGTTTTAATTCCTGATACATTTATAGCAATATCTCCTTCTGTCTTTTTAAAGAATATTCTTCCCCTTTCACTTCCCCAGGGTGTACTGTGTATTTTTGGGTCTCCCCAACACCCTTGGTTTTATATTGTGGGGTACAACCTGCAATTTATCTAAGTGTTTCTGAACTTTCTCACTCCTGGACTTGATCTCTAGTTGTATTTCTTTACTTATTAAAGCCTGTCTTTCCAACCTACCCATAAATGCTGGTCCAGTTGCCCCTATTACTCTCTCATTCCCTATCACATCGAGGTTCTATTTTCTCATATTCAATTTTAGTCCAAATACACTTCTTCAGGTCAATTATAGTTCCTATAAAGAGCATCTCGGTTGGCCCTATTTCTTGATCCACTCTGCCTGTGATTCTCTCATTTTTCCTTAATTTAGTGTATATAGGACATCTGCATTAGAAATTATATCCAGCCTTCTCTGTCTCATTTCTGTTGTTCTATTTTTCTGTCATCAGTTGTCCATTTGTCTTCTTCACTTTGCTTTTTGCTCCATTCATTGTGGTCTCTTTACCACTGTTCCTGAAATCCTGGTGATTTTCTCTCTCTTTCAAATGTTCTATAGTATTCTCTGTAGGGTTGGATTGATGGTCGTGAATTCTCCCAGTTCCTCTTTATCTTGGAAGCATCTTGTTTCTCCATTAATTTCTAGGAAAATTTTTCAGGATACATCAATTTGGGCCATAGGTTATTTTCTTTCAGGACTTGGAATGATTCACTCCATTTTCTTCTCAATTTGGTGGTTTGTGCCAAGAAGTCTGATGTAATTCTGATGGACTTTCCCTTATAAATGATCTGTTTCTTGTTTCTGACAGCTTTTAATATTCTGTTCTTATATTGGATTTCTGGGATATTTATTATTATATGCCTATGTGTAGTTCTGTTTTGGTTTAGGTGGCTGGAGTTCTGTATGCCTCATACACCTGAGTATCTTTTCCATTTCATATGCTTGGGATGTTTTCCTTATTTTTGTGAGCAGCCTTTGTAGTTCCTTTGTTTGTACTCCTGCTTCTTCATTCACATTTGTTATTCTTAAGTTATACATCCTTTTGTCATCATCTAGTCTTTGTCTTGTTACTACTTGTTTCCTTATTATTTTTAAGAAATTTTTCCTTTCATGATCCCACAGTGCAAACATATCCTCTAGTTTGGATAAGCTATCCTTTTTTTCTTGCAATCAATTTTACCAGCGTTCAATTGAGTTTTTAAATTCATGGTTGTCTCTTTGAACCAGCTTCCTTTCTTCTATTTTATCTCTATTTTCCTCATGAAACAATTCTCCCCTTTTTTGGTTTTCATCCCTTTTTCCATGTTTTTTTCTTGACAGGTGCTTATGATTTCTTAAATTATTCTATTTATATCTTGATTCACTCAGTTAAACACTTCAACTTTCAAATTATCTATGTGTTCCTGAAGATATTGCTTTATGTCTACTGGGGCCAAGTCTGATATTGCATGTTTGCTGTCCTCATTCTCCTTTGCTGGATCCATGTTCTCATGATTGGAGAATGGGAACTCTTTCTTGTTGCTTCCTCTTATTATTTTTTGTTCCTTCCATACAGGTGTATATGGGAGATCCAAGTTCTTTCTTTGTTGGTTACAGTTTGTCTGAAGTGCTGATTGTATGTTCCCACCCAGTGCAGTGTACTATGTAGTTACAGACCAGGGAAGCCTATGCTGGGCCCACCCCTCTGGATTAATCAGACTGCTGAAGGCTTCACTGCATTAGGGTGAACTGACAGGCATCGAAACTGGTATGGGCTACCCTATTGGTCTCAGCCTGAGGTGTGACAAAGATCAGGTGCTCCCCATCAAACCCACTTGAGAAGGGAGAAGCTGACTGAAGTCACTGCAGCCCCTTGTTCTAGCCAATTATCCCCATTCCAGAATGTCATCTCTTGGAGCTGCATGGAAGGGGTTTATTCCTGTCACTCACCACAGGTTGATGCAGGGTTCCCTGCAAGCTCAGCTGTCAGTTAAGATCACTGACTCCCATCCGCAGTGTGAATGCATCTCCAGTGAGATGAAACTGATGAGCTTCTGTGTAGTTCCATAAATCTTGGCTGCATGAGATCAAGTGTAGGAGTGGCAGCAAGTTGAAGTGGCAGCACTGAGACAGAAGCTGTTTCAGTAGTAGCACAGGGACTGTATTTTTAAATGGTTTCTCTCAGCTCAATTTGTTCAGGCTTGGGAGGGTCTATCTCCCTCTGCCTGGGTCTCACTATGCTGTATTATTTTTGGTATTTAATTTGACATCTCAGACAGTCTCTCTAGCCTGCTGTTACCTATCCACCATCTTTTCTCCTCCAGGAGTTTGTTTATTCATCCTAATAATATAATTTCTAAATAATTACAGTATAAATCAGTGATGAATAACAACATATTGCATTCATATACCCAGTCTTTGTGACATTTCGAGAAGCTGTCAACCAATGTGAAAACATGCTTAATAAATTCACAACCCAAGCATATCTTTGATTAAACAATGCAAATTTGGAAAAAGAGAAAAGTTACTGGGCTTAAAATGAAAGGAATAGCTGTTCACAGAGTGGACAAATGGACAAACAGACAGATGATCTGTGTGGATTCAAACAAACACAGAAATCAGCACACAACTTGTCAGGGTCTGTGAGAATATTTAATTTCCCCAAAGGCCATTTATGTACTTGTACCATACCTCTTTTTTACACTAGCTGCCCTCGAGGCAGGGAGGGATGCCAGGTTCCTGAGGCACCTCGGCCTGTGCCCAGCCGTGCCTAGCCATCAGCGTGCAGAGGAGGAGCTGGGCGGAGCCGGAGTGCCCGCAGAAGCCCCTTCCTTTGTCTGGAGGAGTGAATATTTCTGCAAGCAGGGAGGGATCCCAGGTTCCTGAGGCACCTCGGACTGTGCCCAGCTGCGCCTAGCCATCGGTGTGCAGAGGAGGAGCTGGGCGAATCCGGAGTGCCTGCAGAAGCCCCTTCCTTTGTCTGGAGGAGTGAATATTTCTGCAAGCAGGGAGGGATCCCAGGTTCCTGAGGCACCTCGGCCTGTGGTGAGTGGCCAGCACAGTCTGCCCAAATCTCAGACTGTTCCAGACCCCCCAGGCTTCTGGGTGCAGTGAAGTGGAGCAGTGGGTGAGACGCCACTACTGCCGCCTACACCTGGAGGTCTGTGGAGCTCACTGGGTGGGCGGGCCTACACTATCCCCCGAGCCCCGCCCCGCCTAGCCACCTGCGTGCAGAGGAGGAGCTGGGTGGATCTGGAGTGCCTGCAGAAGCCCCTTCCTTTGTCTGGAGGAGTGAATATTTCTGCAAGCAGGGAGGGATCCCAGGTTCCTGAGGCACCTCGGCCTGTGGTGAGTGGCCAGCACAGTCTGCCCAAATCTCAGACTGTTCCGGACCCCCCAGGCTTCTGGGTGCAGTGAAGTGGAGCAGTGGGTTAGAGGCCACTACAGCCGCCTCCCCATCCCGGCTACACCTGGAGGTCTGCGGAGCTCACCGGGTGGGCGGACCTACGTTATCCCCCCCCAGCCCAGCCGCGCCTAGCCATCTGCGTGCAAAGGAGGAGCTGGGCGGATCCAGATTGCCCGCAGAAGGCCCTTCCTTTGTCTGGAGGACTGTGGATATCTCTGCAAGCAGGGAGGGATCACAGGCTCCTGAGGCACTGCGGCCTATGGTGAGTACCCTAACCCGGCTGGGATTCAAGAGCTGTGGATCTACCAAGGGGCAGGTGGGCGCGCAGTGTCCCTGAGGCCCAGCTTGTCTGGAACCCCGGAGTTCTGAACAAGCAGGGGAGGGCCATTGGTTCTGCAGGCCCAATGGCCTGGGGTAGAGTGGTGCCAGAGTCTCAGTAGCTGCAAACATAGAAGGGGATTTTCAACAGATCCTAAGGAGGCTTTCAAATAACACTTGAAACACAGAAATATAGGAAAATGACAAAACGAAAGACCAAATTACAACCTGAAACCTCCAGCCCATCTCAGGAAACACTAGGAGGAATGTATTTAGAAGAAAATATATCCCATCCTCCTCATATATCAGACACAATAGCTACTGAAGTTGACAAGCAACTCCAGGAAGCTTTAAAGAAATTCAAACACGAAATAATATCCCAGATAAAAGAAGAAATGATAAAAGAAATGAAAGAGATTCTAAATATATCTAAAGAAAACACAGATAAAAAATTGGAGGAACTAAACAAAAAGACAGAATCCATAGATGAGCAATATAAGAAACAAACAGATTACATAATGCAGATGCACAGAGATATACAGGAAATAAAAAACTCCACTGAAAGTTGTAAAACCCGCCTTAATGAAAGTGAAGATAGAATTTCAGACCTTGAAGACAGGATTGCAGCTAGTGAACAGGAAAGGAAAGATCTTTTAAAAATAACAAGGAATCAGGAAACAACAATTCAACAACTGCAAGATGATGCAAAGAAGAATAACATAAGAATGATAGGGATTAATGAAAAAGGAGACAACATAAAGGATATCAAGAGGATATTTAGAGAAGCAATAGCTGAAAACTTCCCAAGCGTGAGATCAGAAACTGACATCAGGATCAGTGAAGCATATAGAACTCCAAATAGTCATAACCAAAATAAAACTACACCCAGACATATAATAATCACCATCCCAGAAATCCAACACAAGAATAGATTATTAAAAGCTGTCAGAGAGAAAAGACAGATCACTTATAAAGGAAAACCTATCAAAATCACAGCAGACTTCTCATCACAAACAATAAAGTCAAGAAGAGCATGGAGTGAAGTATTCCAGATCCTAAAGCAAAATGATTTCCAACCTAGACTGATATATCCTGCAAAACGATCATTTAAAATAGATGGTGAAATACGATACTTCCATGACAAAGAACAGCTGAAGAACTTCATGAACACCAAACCAACCCTGCAAGGAATATTGAAAGACAGTTTAGATACACAAAGGAAAAAACCACTAAGCAAAGCAAATAATTAAACAGAACAGAAAGATAAAGATGCAACAGCAGAGAGATAACATTCCTACAATTAACCAACATTTCACAGTAATAACCATTAATGTAAATGGTCTCAATGCACCAACCAAAAGAAACAGACTAGCAGAATGGATCAAGAAACAAAATCCAACCATATGCTGTTTACAGGAAACCCATCTAACCCAGAAGGATACTCACAGACTGAAAGTCAAAGGATGGAAAACAATTCTTCATGCAGCAGGAATCCAAAAAAAGGCAGGAGTAGCCATTCTGTTTGCAGACAACGTGAACTTTAAACCAACAATGACCATAAAGGATAAAGAAGGTCACTACATACTCGTAAGGGGAAAACTCCAAGAGGAAGAGGTAACTATCTTAAATATATACGCACCAAACTCCAGAGCGCCCAGTTATATAAAACAATTATTAACAGAAATGAAAACTCAAATTATCAGTAACACAATTGTAACAGGAGACCTTAATACGCCATTGACACCAAGGGACAGATCGACCAGACAGAAAATGAGTAAATAAATAACAGAACTGAATCATACCTGTGAACAAATGGGTTTGATAGAGATATACAGAATGTTCCACCCAAAAACATCAGAATACACATTCTTCTCAGCAGTACATGGATCATTTTCTAAAATAGACCATATATTAGCTCACAGAACATATTTAAACAAGTGCAAAAGAGCTGAAATCATCCCTTGCATGTTATTGGATCACAGGGCTCTGAAATTAGAAATTAACGATAAAAGATACTGCAAAAATCCCACAAACGCATGGAAACTGAATAACACACTCTTGAGTAATCAGTGGGTCACAGAAGAAATCAAACAATACCTAAAAGAAAATGAAAATGCAGATACAACTTACCGGAATCTGTGGGATGCAATGAAAGCCATCCTGAGAGGAAAATTTATTGCACTGAGTTCCCACATCAGGAAAACAGAACGAATACAAATAAATAACTTGATGCTACACCGCAAACAGCTAGAAAAAGAAGAGCAAGTCAAGCCCAAAGCCAAAAGAAGAGAGGAAATTATAAAAATCAGAGCAGAAATCAATGCAATAGAGACTAAGAAAACAATCCAAAGGATCAATAAATCAAAGAGTTGGTTCTTTGAAAGAATAAATAAAATCGATAAGCCCCTAGCCAACCTTATTTAAAAAAGGGAAGAAAAAGCTCAAATTCATGCAATAAGAAATGAAAAAGGAGAAGTCACTACAGACTCAATAGAAATACAGAAGATCATCAACACCTATTTCGAAAACCTCTACTCTCAAAAGTTTGATAACACAGAAGAAATAGACAGATTCTTAGAAGCATATGAAATGCCAAAGCTAGATCAAGAGGATGTAAAATTGTTGAATAACCCAATCTCGGTTACTGAAATTGAAAATGTAATTAAGTCCTTACCCACCAAGAAGAGCCCAGGCCCAGATGGATTCACTGCAGAATTCTACAAGAAATACAAAGAAGACCTAATGCCAACACTCCTCAAACTATTCAATGAAATTGAAAGGGAAGCAATCCTTCCTAAGTCATTCCTGGAAGCAAATATCACTCTAGTACCAAAACCTGAGAAAGACCCAACTAAAAAAGAGAACTATAGACCGATCTCCCTAATGAACACAGATGCAAAAATCCTCAATAAAATATTGGCAAATAGGATCCAGCAAATCATCAAGAAGATTATACACCACGACGAAGTGGGATTCATCCCAGGAATGCAAGGATGGTTCAACATACGCAAATCAATAAATGTAATCCACCATATCAATAAAGCCAAAAATAAGAATCACATGATCATTTCTATAGATGCAGAAAAAGCCTTCGATAAGGTCCAACATTTATTCATGATAAAAACTCTACAGAAATTTGGAATAGATGGTCTTTACCTCAATATAATAAAGGCCATTTATGACAAACCAACAGCCAGCATCATACTAAATGGCCAAAAATTGAAAGCCTTTACTTTAAAATCGGGTACAAGACAAGGATGTCCTTTATCACCACTCCTATTTAATATAGTACTGGAAGTACTAGCCAGAGCAATTAGGCAAGAAAGAGAAATAAAAGGGGTAAAGATAGGAAAAGATGAAGTTAAGTTGTCATTGTTTGCAGATGACATGATACTCTACATAGAAGACCCCCTAAGCTCCATTGAAAGACTTTTAGATACAAAAAATAAATTCAGTAATGTGGCTGGATACAAAATCAATACTCAGAAATCAATAGCATTCCTATACACAAACAACAAAATCACAGAGAGGGAAATAAGGGAAACTGGACTATTCACATTAGCAAGCAAAAAAATGAAATATTTAGGAATTACCCTCACGAAAGAAGTGAAAGACTTATACAGTGAAAACTATAATACACTGAAAAAGGAAATTGAAGATGATCTCAGAAAATGGAAAGACATCCCTTGCTCATGGATAGGAAGAACAAACATTGTGAAGATGGCCATTCTCCCAAAACTCTTATACAGATTCAATGCAATCCCTTTAGAAATACCATCAACATACCTTATAGATCTAGAGAAATCACTCCTAAATTTCATCTGGAACCAGAAGAGACCTAGAATCGCAAAGGCAATTCTAAGCAGCCAAGACAAAGCAGGAGGCATCACAATCCCTGACTTGAAGTTATACTACAAAGCAACAGTAGTAAAATCAACATGGTATTGGAATCAAAACAGAGCCGAAGATCAGTGGAATAGATTAGAAGATACAACCACAACTACAAACACACTCAACCACCTTATCTTTGATAAAGGAGCCAAGCAGGTTCACTGGAAGAACGAGAGTCTCTTTAATAAATGGTGCTGGAAAAACTGGCTCTCCATTTGCTGAAAACTAAAGCTAGACCCATGTCTATCACCATGTACTAAATTAAAATCTAAATGGGTCAAAGATCTGAATATTAAAACAGAAACGCTAAATCTATTGGAAGACAAATTGGGTAGAAACCTTGGAGACATAGGAGTAGGTAGAGAATTCATGAACAGGACTCAAACTGCACGGGAAATGCTTCCCAGAATCAATAACTGGGACCACTTCTTATTAAAAAGTTTCTGCATGTCAAAAGAAATCTCCAGCATAGTGAAAAGAAAACCCACAAACTGGGAAAAGATTTTAGTGAACTCTCTCTCAGACAACGGACTCTTGTCTAAAACATATAAAGAATTAAAAAAACTCAGACCTCCAAAATTCAAAGATCCAATCCAAAAATGGGCATCTGAGATGAATACGCAATTCTCAGATGAAGAAATGCAAATGGCAAATAAATACATGAAAAAATGCTCATCATCATTGGTCATTAGAAAAATGCAAATTAAAACCACACTGAGATACCATCTCACTCCTGAAAGAATGGCCAGTATCAAGAAAACCAACAGCAACAAATGCTGGAGAGGCTGTGGGGAAAAAGGAACTCTCCTGCACTGTTGGTGGGAGTGTAGACTGGTACAGCCTTTGTGGGGGTCTGTCTGGAGGTTTCTCAAAGAGTTGGGATTGGAAATCCCATTTATTCCAGCTATTCCACTTCTAGGCATATTCCCAGAAGAACTGAAAGCATCATACCACAGGGATATATGTGCACCTATGTTTATAGCAGCACAATTTGTAATCGCCAGATCTTGGAAACAACCCAAGTGTCCATCAACTGAGGAATGGATAAAAAAGTTGTGGTATTTCTATACAATGGAGTATTATTCAGCTATAAAGAAGGATCACATTGAGATATTTATCAATAAATGGGCGCAGCTTGAGACCATACTCATAAGTGAAATAAATCAATCTCGCATGTGTGAATACCGAATAGTTTCCCTAATGTAAGTAATGATTCAAATATATAAAAATGTGTGATAATCATGATTCCCCATTATGTGGCCTTGAAGCCTTATAAAATTTTCACTTATTAATTAGAAAGGCTTTATTCTGGGCTTCTTGATATGGAAATATTTGAAGCTATAGTATATGAAGTGTTATCCAAATATTTTAAGGAAAAAGACAGACACTATGGTAACTACTATTTTTTAAAAAATTATTTAGCTATTTCTTATGTTTATTTTAATTAAGGGAAAAATTAAATACATTAGGATATATAATAGTAACTCTTTTCAGTCTCCTATTAACTTGTTTTGAAGTCCTGTAATACTCCCACGATCTTGTTTTGACTGATTAGACTCTGTTCCATTCTGTTCGATAGTAGCAAGTCTGAGGGTATAGGCAACTAATTTGAAGGCAATAAGATTCACAAAGATGCCCATTGTTGGGGGCCCTGGCCGGGTGATATGAGGCCTATAGGAAAGAGTGAAGCCTGAGCTAGATTACCCCTCCCATCGAGTGTGCCAAGATGGCGCTCATATCCTGCTTCCTGCCTAGTAAACAACACGCCCTGTAAGACAGTCCGCCCAGCAACAACTGACGTTAGCCAATCAGCTCGCCTTGCCTACTTTAATATGATTGGACACTGTATCCGTATATATGCTGGTGCCACCCTTGGGGAGAGACAGAATAGAAAGGAGAATCGCTGAGAGAAGCACGCAAGGAGCCGCAGCGAGTGGACCAGAGGAGGCTTCCCTCGGGTGGGATCGAAGATCCTGGAGCAGGCTGTACGGAGAGAGAGAATAAACAAAAAGGCTGTCCGCCAACAACTCTTGTCGTGTGTTTTTCCTGCCGGCCGGGACCGACACCGACATTTGGTGGCCCGTACGGGGAACTGATCACCCCCGAGACGAGGCGGACAACGCTCCAGTATTGCCCTGCAGGACAGGTGAGTAGGGGATAAACCTGGGCTCTGGGTGGCGCGCACCTACAGGGCTTTTTAGACTCCCCTCAAGCTCACGTGTACGTGGCAGGTTAGCCTCACACGGTGAGAACAAACCTCTCAGTGACAGGCATGGGCAACTTACCCACTAAGAGTTCCAAGTCACTGGTAAGAGCAGTGAAAGACCTGCTCAAGATTTCAGGCATATCAATAAGTTCCAAGACACTTGCAGAATTTCTCCAACAAATAGATGAGGCGGCACCCTGGTTCCTGCCGACGGGGCATTTGTCCCTGCCTTGTTGGGAGAAATTGGGTAAAGATTTAGAACGAGCAGAAGAGGAGTGCCGGCTTCCACTTTCGGTTCGGCCGCTCTGGGAGATGATTCATTCCTGCCTCAAAGGGGAGAGGAACGGGGCTAAAGATAGCGCGGACGGGCTCTCTCGGGCCCGCCGAGCTTTGGAGGGGGCCCGCTCGGAGTCCTCCCGGGAGGGGTCCGTCGCAGGGAGCGTGCGAGGGCGCTCGCGAGAGCGAGGCAAGAGAGAGGCGCCCCCTGCCTCGGATCCCTCAGGCTCAGATACCTCGGAAGGCGAGGACGATGAGGTAAGTGACTCCCCTAATCCCTTCGCAGCTTTACGTAGAGATCTAGTCAAGATGCAGACAGACCTAAAAAAGGGAAAAGAACTCTTGAGCACTCCCCAACGGAAGGTCATAGAGCCTTCCGCGCCACCCTGGGGGGTCCCAAACGCCAGTTCCTATGGTGAGATGGCAGCCTGGGGCCCACCCCCGTCACCACCCCCATGGAGGGAGTGGCCTGGACCGTTGTCACATGCAGAGCCGCCATCTTATTTGCCTGGCGACCCGCCATCTTGTGCCCTAAAGGCTGGTCGGCCATGTTGTAAAGAGGCGCCATTTTGTGATAGGGAGAGACAGTCATCTCACAGGGAGACACCATCTTGTGAGAAAGTACCAAGGTCCCAAGAAAAGTACTTTCGTAGGTGGACATTTAAGATGGAACAAATCCCCCACGGGGCAAATGAGTACGAACAATGTGGGTTCTATCCGGTACACCTGGCGCAAGGCCAAGGACCCAATTACTGGGAACCACTGGAGATTAAGCAAATTAAGGAGCTCAAAACTGCGGTTGCCACGTTTGGCCCTACTGCTCCTTACACTATAACAATGTTGGAAAATCTGTCCGCCGGTGGTTTCCTGACACCCAGTGATTGGACCCAGCTGGCTAAAGCCTGCCTGGCCCCCGGGGCTTTTCTGGACTGGCGTGCCTGGTATACTGAGTTTGCTGCTGAGCAGGCTGAGAGAAATGCGGCTAGGGGCCATAGGGGACAAAATGAGGACATGCTTATGGGTAAGGGTCAATACGCCCAAGATCAAACCAGATTCCCTCCAGGTGTATATGAACAAATACACAACATAGGCATTCGTGCCTGGAAGCAGGTAAACAACACAGGAGCGGCCTCACAATGCCTCTCTAAAATTGTTCAGGGCAACGCAGAACCTTTTGTGGATTTTGTGGCCAGAATGCAAGAGGCAGCTGATAGACTCTTTTCAGATCCGATTGCTGCTGCTCCTCTTGTTAAACAGTTGATCTTTGAGCAGTGCACCAAGGACTGCAGGGCAGCCATAGCGCCCCACAAGGGTAAAGACATAGAAGCTTGGATCAAGATTTGCAGAGAAATAGGAGGGCCACTGTCCAACTCAGGCGTGGCTGCCCTTTTAGCTGCCGCTTTACGACAGACAAGGCCTCAGAAGGCTAATGACCCTGGTAAGCCCAGGGGATGCTTTCAGTGTGGGGATCCTAACCACATAAGAAAAAACTGCCCCAAGACTGGACGGGGGGAATTTATACCCAGAAGACAGGAATCAGACAAACAAACGGGGACTTGCGAAAGGTGCGGTAAAGGTTCTCACAAAGCAAAAGATTGCAGATCAGTTTTTGATGCCCAGGGAAACCGTATTAGTGGCAGGGAGATTCCGGAGCCAAAAAACGGCCAGAGGGGGCCCTCCCTACGGATGGGCCCCCACCCCCTAGACAGGACAGCACAAGGTGGCACCCCCCCACAAGGGCTACCCCTGGGCCAGCAGGCGTGGACCTCTGTGTCGCCTCCAGACTCCTATTAACACCCGATATGGGCGTTCAGGTGGTTGGGACCACCTTCAAAGGACCGCTACCTGAAAAGTCAGTTGGTTTAGTGATTGGACGGTCCTCCACAGCCCTCCGGGGCCTTACCGTGATCCCTGGAGTTATAGACTCAGACTACACAGGAAACATTAAGATTATGGTACAATCTCATGTAGGGACCATAGTGATTAATGAGGGGGATAAGATAGCACAACTTTTATTGCTCCCCAGTCTCCATGAGAGATTCCAGTCTAGACAACGGGTTAGAGGGGATCAGGGATTTGGCTCCTCTGGAGAAATTTTTGAAGGACTTCATATGACTCTTGATAAAAGACCCATGCTCTCGCTCAGGGTTAATGGTAAAAAGATAACAGGACTCCTGGATACAGGGGCAGACCGCTCCATTGTCTCCAAGAAAGACTGGCCTTCTAGCTGGCCTACCAATACAGCTGATAACACACTTCAAGGATTGGGGATGGTGGCTGCCCCCCAGGTTAGTGCCGTGACCCTGCCTTGGTGTGATGAGGAAGGTCACCAAGGACATTTTCAACCTTTTGTTCTACAGCTGCCGATATCCTTGTGGGGAAGAGACATCCTCACTCAGATGGATGTCACACTTACATCCACCTGTTCTCCCCAAGCTAAAGACATACTTAGAAATCAGGGATATGTCCCTGGCAAGGGCTTGGGCTCTGCCCTGCAGGGCCGGACATCTCCCGTATCTGCAGAAAAAAGGAAAGATAGACATGGGCTGGGTTTTTCCTAGGGGCCACTGAGAAAGTTCTCCTGCCCACTCCAATTAAGATCACTTGGAAATCCCAAAATCCGGTTTGGGTACCTCAGTGGCCCCTACCCAGGGAGAAGCTTTTAGCATTAACTGAGATAGTCAAAACCCAGTTTCAGGCAGGGCACATAAAGCCATCAACCTCCCCTTGGAATACCCCTGTTTTTGTTATTAGAAAGAAATCAGGTAAGTGGAGGCTGCTCCATGATCTAAGGGCAGTCAACACACAGATGCAACCCCTAGGGGCGATCCAGAGGGGGCTGCCAGCTCTCTCGGCCATCCCTCAGTCCTGGCCAGTTTATGTTATAGATCTTAGAGACTGTTTCTTCTCAATCCCCCTGCATCCAGAGGACACCCATAGATTCGCCTTTACCCTACCCACCATTAACCAAGAAAGTCCTGATCAGAGGTACGAGTGGGTTACATTACCCCAGGGTATGGCCAATAGTCCCACCATGTGTCAGATTTATCTTGATTCTCTACTGGCCCCCTTACGCGAGGCCTTCCCCAGAGTTAGGTGTATTCATTACATGGATGATCTGCTGATCAGTGCAAAAGATGTAAATAGGTTAGAGGATATGCTAGGCCAACTGGTCAAGGCCCTGAGAAAGGCCAATTTACATATTGCCCCTGACAAGATTCAGGGAGGAGACATAGTAACCTACTTGGGTACCAAAGTCTCCCCTACATCGATTTCTCCACAGAAGGTAACCATCAGAACAGATAATCTTACAACCCTAAATGACATGCAAAAGTTATTGGGAGATATAAATTGGATCAGACCTTACTTGCACATCCCTAATTCGGACTTAAAGCCCCTGTTTGATCTCCTGAGAGGAGATCCGGATATTGCCTCCCCTAGAGAGTTCACCCCAGAAGCCAGAGTTGCTCTAAAAAAGATAGAAGAGGCCCTAAACAAAGCTACATTACAGAGAATTGACCCAGAACAGCCTTTTGAGGTCTGCTTGTTGCAGACCAGTTCTCAGCCCACGGCAGTGATTTGGCAGAAAGGACCACTTCTGTGGGTGCACCCTAAGGTTTCACCTGCCAAGATTATTGAACATTACCCGGAAACAGTTGCTTCCCTGGCTCTGGAGGCACATGGTAGAGCTATCCAACATTTTGGCTCCACGCCTCATGCTATTCGGGTGCCTTATACCGCTTCTCAAATAAAAATCCTGACTGCTTGCATAGATACTTGGGCCATCCTGAGATGTGTTTTTCTTGGGGAGATAGACAATCAGTTCCCCAAGGACCCTATATTACAGTTCGTTACTCAACATCCGGTGATATTTCCAAAAATCACCGCCCCTGCACCCCTTACTCCTGCAACAACGGTCTATACTGATGGGTCAAAAACCGGGATAGGGGCCTATGTGGTCTCAGGTATGCCTCCGATCAGCATACAATTTGAACCGGATCAACCACAAGTGGTAGAGTTACAGATTGTACAAACCGTCCTCGAGAAGTTCCCAGGAGCCCTTAATATTATCTCTGATTCAAAATATGTGATCAATGCCATACAGGTCCTTGAGACTGCAGGCCCGATTAAGCCAACCTCCAAAGTGACTAATTTGTTTCTGTCTATCCAGACATTGCTCATAAATAGACACAACAAAATATACATCACTCACATAAGAGCACATACACGCCTACCAGGGCCCATGGTACAGGGCAATGCGGCTGCTGACGTGGCCACTCGCCCGTTATGGATTTTCAATATGTTATCTCCAATAGAGCAAGCCCGTCAGTTCCATGACAAATTTCATGTCAACGCCAGGACGCTAGCCAACCAGTACCACATCTCCAGGGCTGACGCGCGGGACATCGTGCGACTGTGCGGCTCATGCGCCACATACACGCCTGCCGTATCAACGGGAGTTAACCCCAGGGGGTTGATTCCTGGCGATACTTGGCAAATGGATGTCACACACATGACAGAATTTGGATCTCTTAAATATGTCCATGTCTCCACGGACACCTGTTCTCATATTATATTCGCGACTGCAGAAACAGGTGAAAAAGTGTCTCATGTGATTAATCATTGCCTGGCAGCTTGGGCCGCATGGGACAAACCAAAAATATTAAAAACTGATAATGGACCAGCTTATATAGGCAAAGCCTTTAATGAGTTCTGCAAAAAAATGGGGGTTCAATTAAAACATGGTATCCCATACAATCCCCAAGGTCAAGGAATCATTGAAAGGGCTCATAGAAGCCTTAAAGAAATTCTACGAAAACAAAAAGGGGGAGTAAGCCAGGGCCTGCCCCCAAAGGCACGGCTCTCCATGGCACTGTTCAAATACAATTTTTTGAACCTGAACAACAACAACCACTCCCCGGCTATGGAACATTGTAATCCATCTCCTGGCAATAGGGGATGGGTGAAATGGAAAGATGTCCTGACGGGACAATGGATGGGCCCGGATCCAGTAGTCAGCTGGAACCGAGGTGCGGTTTGTGTTTTCCCACAGGAACCAGGAAGAGAACCATTGTGGGTTCCAGAACGGTTGACGCGCGTAGCGAATCCAACGGAGCGCAATGCAGGGGACACTCCAAAACTCAACGGCAACGAACAGCCCGGTCAAGATCGGTCCGACCAGGATACTGCTGCTCGACCGAGTGATACCGTATGACTTCTGGAGCACAATAATGATTATGCTCTCTATAGTAATTGGTTCTCTTTTAGGGTACGGCGCAGCCAGAATGGCTAGGCCACGCCGCCTCCCGGCAACCCCTTTCCTCCTGGCTCTGATGCTCACCACCACCACTGAAATAGGAGCAGACCTGGTGTGGGCGGCAATACACCATCCGCCAGCGCTGGCCACTATTTCTACTACAGCCCCCTCTCTCCCAAAGCTGTACGCAAAAAACTGCTCCGCCAGATTGCCCTGCATACCAGATATACCGCTAACCATCAAACCCATACGTTTTGACCTCCCCATCACTAATGATGTGGTCATCTTTTCCACTGTTAACAACCCCTCATGTCATCTGGGATCATGCATAGGCTTCCTGCCCTTCTTTATAAAATGGCACGACACCTCCCTGACGGTAAAGTTGTCCGCCCCATTTCTGTATCCGCCTGAATGTTCGGGTAAACACACTAGCCAACTAGCCTGTAGACCCCGAGCAGCCATGCACACCCGTCCCGATTTTCCCACATGCCCGTACCGTGTATCCCCAAGCCGTAAAAGACAGATGGTGGACCTGTCACAACTTTCGTGACAGCCCTGCACTGTCGATGGCGTGGGAGTTACTTATCTAAACATGTCTTGGTGGTCCCGGTTCTCTCTTCCACGCAGTACAGACATACTCACTGTGACTGGGTGGGAGTCACAGCGACACCAATATTTTGATGGCGCTGTGACTTGGTGGGAGCCCTACAAGGAAATAAGCAACAATTTGGCAACAAGTTTCCCCTTCCCCCTTAATGAAAATTGGCTGTGCCTCTCCACGGGAGCCTGCATGGACTTAAGACCTGTGCTTGCTATTAACGCCTCTGCCTCTAATGGAACCACCAATGTCACCCTTAACTCTGAGGCTGCATGTGTAAAACCGCCCTACTTATGGGTGTTCTCTGTTGACATCACCTTCAAATGCAGTAACCAATCTTGTTTTACAGGGAACTGCTGGAATGGGTCTTTCCCGTATGCTATGTTGGCTCTTCGACCCCCACTGATGTGGGTTCCCTTTAACGAATCTGTTTGGGTTCATCCCGTCTACCAACAGGACCAGCTACCCATGCTCAGGCATAAGAGGGATTTTGGGATCACAGCGGCCCTGGCAGCACTGTTCGTGACTCTGACTGCGACGGCTGTGACGGCTGCCGTTGCTCTGACTCAGTCCACGCTGACGGCACAGGCCTTTGCCAATCTTACAGACACCACCTCCTTGGCGCTGAGGGAGCAGCAAGAAGTCAACCTCCTCCAGCACAACGCCATAATGGCACTACAGCAGCAGATCGACCTAATTGCCCAAGAAGTCCAAGGACTTTGGGAGGTGGCTAACAATTTGTGTGACGCCAGATGGGCATTCACCCAGTTATGCGTTACCCCCATTCAGGTTAACCGTTCGGCCTACAGGCAATTTCAAGATTATGTTCTCACCACCTACAATTCCTCCTTTTGGAATGCTAGCGTGCGCCTAGATATGACCATCCGGCAGCTAGATCAGATAGAAGTACCTATACTTACAGCCTCCTTTTTTGATGATGTCCTAGGCCAGATGGGCTCTTTCTTCAAACCCTCATCACTTCTTGTGTATGGGATCATTCTTGTTCTCATGGTTGTCGCTCTCGTGACCCTCAGGTGCCTGCGGTCGATAAGGACGACCCAAAAGACACATATGGCACTGATGATATTGCTGGCCCAGAGTCAAGGGGATTCCACACCTAGTGCTTTCTGGGCTCAGGCTAGGAGGGCACGACTCCAATGGTGATTACGTAGTTCCTCAGTGTCACTCGGCGGACCCCTTCGTATCTCCCCCAAAACATCAGCTTTAAGAGTTGAGTGGGCAAGCCAACGACGGGTAAGACGGGAGAGGTTCTCCTGATCAACCTAAGACAGGCTCCACTCCGATATACTTGGCCTGTAAGGCCGAGGGTCCTTCCGGGAGTAAAATTAGTGGCATTGAGATGCGAGACCAAGGGTACTGCACTGCCATCCGCCTCAAAGGTTGGGGGGAAGACAGGAATGAATGTCTATATGCATCCAGGTTCGGTTCACAAAAGCCTGGCCCTGCGAAAAAATGAACCACTCACCTTGAGCATGGTTCTGGGCCAAGGATATGCACAAAACAAGGTGATGCACAGCAGGGTATAGACCTCTACATTCTCTCATGCCTCGGCCTACAGAGTAGGCCCACTCCTAGACACCTTAAATGGACCCACAGACCACTCTATCTTAATAAATAAAGAAGGGGGAGATGTTGGGGGCCCTGGCCGGGTGATATGAGGCCTATAGGAAAGAGTGAAGCCTGAGCTAGATTACCCCTCCCATCGAGTGTGCCAAGATGGCGCTCATATCCTGCTTCCTGCCTAGTAAACAACACGCCCTGTAAGACAGTCCGCCCAGCAACAACTGACGTTAGCCAATCAGCTCGCCTTGCCTACTTTAATATGATTGGACACTGTATCCGTATATATGCTGGTGCCACCCTTGGGGAGAGACAGAATAGAAAGGAGAATCGCTGAGAGAAGCACGCAAGGAGCCGCGGGGAGTGGACCAGAGGAGGCTTCCCTCGGGCGGGATCGAAGATCCTGGAGCAGGCTGTACGGAGAGAGAGAATAAACAAAAAGGCTGTCCGCCAACAACTCTTGTCGTGTGTTTTTCCTGCCGGCCGGGACCGACACCGACAGCCCATTCTGGTTTGACTATTGTCTCCTTTGGAAGTCCTGTAATGTTCACAATGCCTAAGTTTTATTGGTCTTGTTCTCCACTGTTTTGTCCAACTTTATAATATCTAATGAGATAGACAATTCCTTTTAAGGAAACAAGAGACAACGTTGATAACCATTGTTAATAACCTTGTACTCTGTTCTACATCATGTGCTATGTCTATCCTTGGTTTTGACTTACAGCTTTGTTTTGCCATATTTGACTTTATTCTCTCCCCCCCCAAAAAAGTAATAAGAACTAAGGAGTAATAAAATCCAAAATGTGTAAATTTTGTTGTAAAAAAGAGAGGGAGGAAAAAAAAATAGCTCTAACGGATATAACAGCAAGTGTGTTTAGGGGTGTTAAATAGCAGACTATATTAATGTTTTTGGATCATTGAACACAGCTGTTTGCAGTCTCTCTGTTTGAATGTCTACTTTGTATTCTTTGATACTGTGATTTGAGCAACTATTTCCAAGATGATAATATGTACTCTATTAACAGGTGATTTCTTACTGTTATGTTTTTTTTTGTAGTTCTGTATTATGTGTAACCTTACACTGCTTTGTTTTGTTTTGTGTTTTTCTCTTTTTCCTCTTAAATAAAAAAAAGAATAAAAATAAATAAATAAATAAATAAACTAGGTGCCCTCTTATGCCCCATGCTCCCAGTGCTGGAACACCTGTTCACCTCAAGCATTCCATGCCCTCAGCATTTTTCCCAGATGTTCTGTGCCACTTGAGCACGCCTGTATGTGTATTTTTGCTTTCTGTTTTACAGATATTAACAATCACTAGCTCAGCAACTCCCAGCAACTGCTTAAAAATGGACAGGACAAACAGGCAACTGATATATGGACAGACTGATAAACATCTTACAAAATCGGAGTGCACTCAATCATATCCTTAATCAAGGCAAATTACAATACCTTCTTACAAATTTCAAATCTACAACTATGTATCAACCAGTGGGATTTGCTTTAGACCAACTAGCAGAGATCTTATAAAAAGGATCAAAGGCCTGATGCAGGGAGAGTTGAAATGGTGGAATTGCACCTTGTAGCCTGTGATGCCAACTCATTCCATAAAGGGCAAACACAATTAGCAGAAATCCACACAAGACCTTAACAAAAACACAGAGGATGCCCCTGCCCCAGATCAACAGAGGCATAAGCCCTAGCCCACATGGGTCTTGGGGAGTTTTGTATCATACAAAATGGTTTGTCAGAGGTATATACTGGCAAGAATGTATTTGAATCAGGGAAGAAAACAGCCTCTTTGGGACAGACAACTGACCTAAAGTAAATAGCACCATGAAGAGAATAATAAAACCTGTGCAGGAAGTACATTTTTCTTTTTTAATTGTTTAAAGAGAAGAGATATTCTTTTCTTATATATTTATTTTAAAATAGACTAAACAAAACAGACAACAGGTAGAAAAGATATATGCTTTCAAAGACAAACTAAACTATAAGAAACAACTGGTTGATGTTTACATATTGTCCTCTTACAAATAAGTGTTCAAGATACAAAGTGGATTATATAAAGTGGGGATTCACACGATTCCCCATTATGTGGCCTTGAAACCTTACAAAGTTTTCACTTATTAATTGGAATGGCTTTATTCTGGGATGCTTGATATGGAAATATTTGAAGCTATAGTATAGGAAATTATATTCAAATATTTCAAGGAAAAAGACAGACACTATGGTAACTACTATTAAGTCAGGTTATTTGTGCTGCAGCACTAGGTTGCTGAAACTGTCATGCTTTGACCTGTATTGTTATGTTGTTATGTCCTCTTTTATCTCAATCTCTCCCTTATTCATTAAAAAATATATTTAGTTTTTTTTATGATTTTCTAATTAAGGGGAAAAAATAAAAGAAATTAGCAGGATATATTATAGTAACTTTTTTGATTTCCTATTAACTTGATTTGAAGTCCTGTAATACTCCCACTATCTTGTTTTGACTGATTAGACTCTGTTCCGTTCTGTATGATAGTAGCAAGTTTGAAGGTATAGGCAACTACTTAGAAGGTAATAAGAGTCACTAAGATGCCCATTCTGATTTGACTATTATCTCCTTTGGAAGTCCTTTAATGTTTACAACATTTAGGTTTTATTGGTCTTATTCTCTACTGTTTAGTTCAACTTTATAATACCTAATGAGATAGACAATTCTTTTTAAGGAAGCAAGAGGCATTATGGTAACAATTGTTGATAACTTTGTACTCTGTTTTTACATCATGTGCTATGTCTATCCTTGGTTTTGACTGAGAGCTTTGTTTGCCATATTTGACTTTATTCTCTTCCAAAAAAAAGTAATAAGAACTAAAAAGTAATAAAACCCAAAATGTGTAAATTGTGTTGTAAAAAAGAGAGGGAAAAAGTGTTCTAAAGGATACAACTGCATGTGTGTTTAGGGGTGTTAAATAGATGACCATATTAATGTTTTTGGTTGAATCATTGAAGACAACTGTTTACAGTCTCACTGTTTGAATGTCTACTTCATATGCTTTGATACTTGTGACTTAAACAACTATCTCTAAGATGATAAAGGGTAATCTATTAACTGGTGATTTCTTACTGTTTTGTTTTGTAGTCTGTATTACTTGTACCCTTACACCACATTGTTTTGTTTTGTTTTTTCTTTTTTCTTATAAATAAATTTTTTTTAAAAAGTGGGGATTCAAAGAGAAATGGATCAAAATCATGACTGTGCACTTGCAAGACAGGCATTCATGCCACTGAGCTAGTTCTACAGCCCTGTGTTTGCAGAGGGAACAGCAGAGGACAGCAAAAAGGAAAAGTAAGCCTTGGTAAGTGGCAAGATAGTAGTGATTAAATCAATTCTAAGGACTATAGGTGTTCCAGTACATCTCAAGAGATGAGAAGGAATAGCATTGACAATGGAAATAAAATATCACCAAGTTAGTGAGGTAAAAGAGAAACATCAGCTCCAGTAGCAAACATGAAAAGGAAAGGTTGTCAATAGTTAAAGAGAGGCTTTGGCATGCAACTCCTATGGGAATAGCAGCAGACACCAAATTGCAGTCAAATCCTTGATTTCCACAAATAACATGACAAGCTTTAGAGGAGACATAAGACAAGACAGTTAGTTGAGCTACAGATTCAGAAACATTTAGTTGAATGGGTAAGAGAGATCACAGTTGAATCAACAATATGCCTGTATAAGCACCATCAATGACATCAGGATTCACAAAAGTGCCTATTTTTGATGCATGTGAACAGGAAAGACCAAGGCCAGCTGTCCCAGGAAGTAGGGAATCATGAAAAGTAGTAGGAACCTTATAAAACTTACCAGGGATTTCCAAAGTAGTGTCAGGTTTCATAGGAACACCTTTCAAAGCATTTTTGTAGTCTGGGTTAGCATTTTTGCATGTTAATTGCTAAAAGATAGATGCTGCTGCTGTGTTGTCCACATGGCATTCACTAGCTTAATTTATCATTCTATAAAGGTAAGGCACGGTTCAGTGGCCTCCTGTTTAATAGTGCTAAAGGAACTTTGTGTGTGCACTGCTTCAGGGATTCTTTTTCAAGCTTTTAAAGCAATTTAAGCCATTTGAGGGTAATAGTCTGAGGGTGGCAATGAACTTGTTAGCAAATTTCTGAAAAAGATCTCTCTCCTCATAATTCAGTAACTCCTATCACAATATTGCAATCTAAATTATTTGTAGCTTGCTTGTCCACAACATCAGTATATTCTTAGAGTCACACCTGATGTTGGGTTTGAGTGACAATAGTATGCACTAAGATTTCCACTCCAAAGGGGTCATTTCATAACCGTGACTAATAACCCTCAATAATGCCAATTACAAAAGTACTTTTATATCCATATTCCGGACAGCCTTTTAAAAGCTCTTTATCTTTTTTTTTTTTTTCTCTTTTGGAAGACGAGATTCAATTTATAATCTTGCAGTTACCAGGCAGGTGCTTATGCCACTGAGCTTAATCCCCAGCCCCTTTTAACTCTTTAAACAGTTACTGAAAACCTTCAAAGTGTGGCTCTTGTCACTGATGCAAAACAGGACAAGCAGTTAATTCCCCCATGTTGTTTGGCTTCTTGAGCCACCTTTTGCATGGGAGTTAAAAAAGGTAAGGTGTTCCCCAGAGATTTTACAGGGTTTGCATTCTGTGGGGGCAGTGGCAAATGTAACCTCAGCAAAGATACCAGGTGTGCAAGACACAGATCGGAGCTCGAGGGTCTTCAAAGCAGCAGTTTGCCTGTTTTTTCCCAATCTCTCACATTGACAACACCCACCTCAAAGACAATGATCATGAATTTCCCACAAGAGCTGTATGAAAATATCATTGGAAGTAACAGGGCTCACCTTCCTAAAGAAAAGCAGTTCAGTGGTATGTTTCTGTTGCATTTCAGATACAGGATTCATCATGACTTCACAGGTGAAGGGATTTTTTTTTCAGAAAATGAGGTGGTTTTCCAAATAAAACGAAATAGACATGCTTTTGGGGCCGTTTTCTACCCCAGGAGCACAGCAGTGATAAGTCACCATCCACAGCAGCCATCTTCACTTCAGAGTCCCTGTTTAGGTAGCAAGCTGCTGGTATCTATGCCTAGATCCCCAACCCTCAACCAGATGCATGGCAAAGGCCCCAAAGAATGAAACAAGTGACACAATCTTTAGGGATGCAAGAGGGTTAAATCCTTGGCAGAGCTCGTGACTCTTCTAGCTGGCTGGCTGACTGATGCTGAGCAGCCCATATTTAATCAGAACAAGCAAAGAGTTGAGTGGACAATGGAGGAGACCTGAGCAGGGTCTTGGGATGGTTTTAAGGAACCTTCAGAGCAACAAATGATGCTAATTAAGGAAAACAATCCAGAAAGTCTCCAGGTGGCTTCAGCTATGACCTATCATGCCCACAGAGTATCTGCTCATTCTCAGATCAATTGTGCTCAGGCTATGCCAGAGCCCTGCACATGTACTCAGCTTCAATGGCTCCAACAAGTTTCCAAATAACTGCATGAATCACAAGTGCATATCACTCGGGTTTCATTCAAACACTGTTGCCTTCTCTCACTCCCAGACATAGCCTTTCTATTTTACTGAAAACTGATAGATATTTGCCCTATCTCATCCCATTCATGCTTAGTCACCATGCTCACCAGAAGAGAATATGGCAATCTAAGCCATGAGATGCTGAGGACAGAGTAACACTTTTCTTTTGGTCAATACTGTTTCTCAGCATGCATATTTTCATACCAAATGAGTCATTGTGATAATAATGAAAAATTAAAAGTAAAAGATGCTGTAAGCAAATGAGAAAAGGTAATGTGAAACTCATTACCTTAATTGAAGAAATGACATTTTACCTACAGTTGTTTGAATAACACAAGGGGGTTACCCCTACAATGTTAAAGCAGTATTGATGGATGAAGCAGTAGTTTGAAGCAAAGACAGGAGGCTCAGCTGAGCACAAAGACAGGGCATTGTTATGCACTGTCCAAATGTGAACCCAAAAGGAGGACTGAAGCTCTGAGAAACATATCTCTCTTGTGCTTGTAGAAGTCTAGTAAAATGTTGCAGAGCCACTTAGGTTAAACGCAAATTCTTGATGGAATAAGGGAGCCTATAAATGAATTTTCATGAGTCTGGATAAGTCTATACTGCTATCATAATTATTTTTGGGAACTCAGATTGTACATTATACATTTTTCTTCACATAAGAACATCAGTAAAAGACCTGAGAGACTTGCAAATCATTTGCCAATATAAAATGACTGCCTCTGTGAGTGCATTCTTTAGTGAAAATTTAGGTACACAGAGGCCAGACAGCAAAGGCTGCAAAGGCTCATGTTAAGGTGACTGGAAGCACCATGCAGGTTCCTAACACACCTACTTCTTGCCCATGCAACACACAATGTAATGGCTTGATAGTGCTGGAGAAGCTATCAACAGTCCTGAAAAATCAAGCTATTGATATAGCTGGGTTTCTCTCCAAGAGAAAAATGACATATAACATTAGGTAACTAAAGAAATTTCTCCTGTCTCAAAAATGTCACATCTTATCCTTTCCCATGTGTTGTAGTCAGGGTTTGTGAGGAAAGAGACTTAACATGGAACTTAAATTTGATAAGATAATTTAAAAATATTTATCCCAGAATGTCAGATTTAGAGAGATGTAGAGCTTTTCAGATACTAGAGACCAAAAAATCCAACTGAGTACTTGAATGCTATGACAATATCCAGCACAAGTACAACTGAAGAATTCGAGCCCATGGCAAGGACAATCAAAAGTGTACCTGGAGACTTAGAGGCACTTACAATGTGTCATGAAAGTCTCTGTTAAGGTTGTACACTAGGAAGGCTCAAAGTTCAGTGTTGGAAGCTAGAAACTCTGTTCCTTTGGTCATAGAATCTGTGCCACAAAGTTGAGTGATCATTACTGGAGGCAAGGCATGAAGCTCAAGATAAGAACCAGAGACCCCCAAAGAGAACAGTAGCCATGCACAGCAATAATGAGGACCTGAGCTTCTTTGATGATGATGATGATGGCTGAGATCATATCTGGAAAACCAGTGCTACCAGCTTCTCCATGAGAATCAACACCCCAGCTTCTTTCCCTCTAGCTCTCCTTTAATACTGTTTTAAACAATCCATCAATGGATGTTCTGTCCCAAAACCATGATCACTTCATTCACTGGGTAATCCAAGTTGACCATTACTAAGGAGGCCACAGCACCAGAGCAGTTCTTTAGATACTTAAAATCTAAACCGGCTTTATATCACTTCATATATTAAAGTGGTCATCTGGTCTGCTTCACATAAACAACAGTGAAAAAACCTGAGGCTCATTCTAATGAAATAATTAGGAACACAAACCTTCACAAAGTAGTGTTCACATCTGCTTTGACAAACCTCTCCCTGGAAATATGTGATATGTTTCTATCTGTGTGTCCTACACACTACATAACTGTGGGCATTTGAATGAAACTATAGTCAGGGTTATTGACCATCTCATTATCCATGGAAATTTTAAAAATCTTTTCTAAGGAATGTATAAAAAGAAACAGATAAGTACACCTATGTTTCACTGCAGTACACTGACAGCACTGAACCCAGGAGAGAATGTCACGAAGCTGGTGGTATGCACATCACCACCTCAACAAGGCCGAGGTTTATCCAGGTCCTGGAGGTAAAAAAGTGGAAATACTTTAACAACAAAACAGTTGAAATAAAATATACTGAATGCACTGAATATACCAAATCTAAACTAGGCCTGGTGGCTCGTGCATAGAGCCCATTACTTGTGACACTGAGGAAGGAGACTTGTTGCAACCACTCTGGGTTATAACGCGATCTCAAAGTCAGCCTGGACTTCATAGCAACATGCTTACTCAAAAAGATAAATATATCAAATCTAATGAGCATAATAGTGTACTAGTGATTGCTTATGACATTAGCATGACTATCATGTTTATACTGACCTATATATAGTCTACTAGGAAAAGCTAACTTACAGCCCATTTCACAATAAAATATCACACCATTTACCTAATGGAGTACACTGGTGAGTATTTATTGTTCATCATTGATATTTGGTGGTGATGGAGCAGTGCTTGCTGCTGCTCTCCACAGAAAAATGACTATTGCTGCAGTAACAGGAATCTGCATGCATCACTGCAATATGTCCTTAACTCTTTGAGGAAGAAACCCACTAAAGGAAGCACTGCACTAATGAGAATTACTAATTTTAGTCTTTTGAATACTTTAAAAACTGACTTCGGTAATAGTTGAACCACTTACCTACATTTCCACCAAGAAGGTTAAATAGTTTCTTTACTCCTGCAGTCTCAAGTATGTTGCTTAGATCTTGTGTTGATTTGTTTTCTCTGCAATGAGATGATGTCCCTATTTGAATTTCTCTATTGTGCAAAAATGCTCAATAGTTCTTCAGGTATTTCTTGGCAAGTTGTACATATGCTGAAAAATGTGTGTTCCTTTCATGTTCCTATTGGTTTTACATGTTAGCTATCAGGGAGTAACAGGTAAACAGTCTTCGATTATTAACTGTAATACAAACTCCAAATTTTCCCATTGATGGTAAGCAGAAATGTGCTTTAGGGAATCTGGCCACATGCTGTAGTACATACAGGCTGACAATGTACTTTACAGTGTCTTTTACTTTATGAAGTATGTCAGGTACTTCAGGTACAAAATAGATATAGTTTTAGTGGTGACTACACAACAGGTAGGTAATGTATTCTTCCAAGGATAATTAAGACTTTGGCAGGCTATCTTCACTGGATTAGGGGTATTTAATGAAATGCTCACTTGTGTTTTCATGACACCACATTTTTTAAAAACATAATTCCATTGGAACCTAAGCAGATTTTACATTCAACAACACTGCATTAAACACGTTACAAATTACATGAATGTTAAAATGGAAGTGAAAACCACAGGCCACAGGAAACCAACTGGGACTCATGGCCCAGTGTATGTGTTTAAAGATAATCAGCACACACCACAAACATCAGGCACTGGTCCTTATAAATGAAGAGATATGTCATTGTACAAATTCACAATTCAGTAAAACAGAACACAATCTGAAATTTAACTTAGCAAATTTACTTTTTACTGTGTTGACAGCTCAAAATTTAGGTTTCCCTTCATGCCATTACTTTCAGTGTTTTAGGAAAAGCTGTAATATTTACAAAATATATAATGCATTCATAGTATCAAGGAATAAAATAAAGGCATTTGCATGATACATCCAATAGCAATGTTTTCCCCCAAAACAACCCCACATTTAAGAAAAATTGATTTCTAAGAATGGTTACTCATAAATCATGCCAAATTTTATAATTTCTGGAGATATTAATATATTTTGTGATGTGCCATTGGAGACAAGTTATGGTTCTGTCAGTATGTGGCAATCAGAAATTCACAGTAGTATGGTTTACTTGGTACATGAGGGGAAACATTACTAGCAAAGTAAAGAAGCAATATAAACATAAAAGGTAAAATTCTGATGGTTAGAAAAAAACAACAGTTTAGTTAAATGACAAATATTGGCACTACTGAGAAAGAAAATCAAGCAACATAATGTACATGCTATGATGTCCAGTGAAGTTAGGGAATCAGCAGATATCATGTGTTGTCACAACATGGAAAACACAACATTCATTAATGTGCAAGTTATGTGAAAAGAACACAACTTTGTCAAAACCACATACTTCGAGTCTTATAAATGTATATCTTAATGCCATATATTGCATCCACTTCAGAAACATCATTTATGAAAGAGAAAATGAAGCATGTGCATCAAAAGATTAAAGCAAATGCAGTGTTAAAATTACAATTCACCAAAAAATAAGTGACTAGACTAATTAATAGTATTGCTCAATTTATATCACAATGCTACAGAATTTGCAGTGGGTTTCTTAGTGTCTCTTCTTCAGAGTATCTGTTCATTACATCGTGTATTTTATAATTTCTTCCCATAAATAGGTTAGAAATTCTTCGCAGGTATGAATCTCTATGTGTATATCTATCCTTTCTGTATTATTGGGAAAAAACAGATCAAAACAAGACAACAAAACAAATTCGTATAAAATCATGATATGAAAAAGACAAATAAGACCACAGTATTAGCTGATGTACAGTATTTACTATGCTTTCTCTTTTTATTATCAATAGAATTGTCCGCACTATCAAGCATTATGTAGTTGAGGATAACATTGCATAGCTATTTTTATAAAAACAACTTTGAAGACATTGTAGGATGTGAAAGCAGTTAATAATCAAACCTGGAATGGATATCTTTTATTTATTTATTTTTTTGGTACTGGGGATCAAACTCATGATCTCACACTTGCCAGGCAAGTGCTTAAGCCACTGAGCTAAATCCCCAGCCCCCCAAAGCATATCTTTTACATCTTGTAATCTTCAGAGTAGTTGCCTCTACCCTTAGACTTGATACCAGCAAGCATACCAAATGTGAATAAAATAGTCAAGGCCAAATAGCATTCAGACAAACCAGCTTCAAATAAGATCAGTCATAGTAAGACAATGTAAGTAATATAGGGTTTCAGTTTAAATTAATAGGAAATTAAGGATAATTACCATGGTATAACCTGATATTTTTGGGTTATATGTCTGTGCCCTCAAATCTAATATGAGTAGACAGACCAGAACAAAATATAATCACACTAAACAGACCAATAGGAGTACTGTAGCTTTTAAATCGTGATACACTTTTAACAATGTCCTCTGCCTTCTTTTTTAAGCAATTCCTCACCTTTCTCCTTCTCAGGATACTATTATTCACTGTTCAGAGTGATAATAGTTGTCATGGTTTATGTCTGTGTCCCCCAGGCCTCATAAATTTGAATTGTGCATTTGTTATTCATTCAGTGTCTAGTGCTTGGATTGATGGTGTCAGTGGTCCACCCACAAAAGGGTGGAGCCAGGATGTGATGTAATGGCAGAAAGGTGTCTTTTTCTCTTTGCTGGTTTGAGCTTGCTGTTGGCAGCTGCCATGAACTGCGGTCCAGCCATGCCCACCTGTCTTGGAGCCAACCAAGAGAGGACTGAAACCTCAAAGAATTTTATGAAATGAACCTTTCCTTTCCCAACTTTGGGCTTCAGGTGTTTTGTCTCAGTGACGAGTATAAAGTAATTAAGACAGTAGTCTAGTCTCGTATGTTGAATTTCAGCATACAGAAAGATAAAGACAGCTACTACGAAGAGAATGAAAGACCTTATTGTAATTATTATCAACTTCCCCAAAATCAGTTCTTGAAGACCAAAAAAGCCTCCATCATCCCATAATTATTTGATTAGTTCTATAATGTTCAGTATATATTCAATGCGTGTGAAGATGGGAACAACTATTTAAAAGAAAACTAGAGACAGTAAGATAAACAGTGACCATCTCCAGTGGGCTTGCTTTGAAATCTGTGTTTCTTTAACTTGTTTTCTTATGAACTGTTCTGTACTGTTTTGTCATGTTTAATCTTACCCTCTTTAAGATTAAAAAATAAGTATGTAGGACAGATAAGCATATTACTAAAGTTTTTATTGGATCATTGAGCAGAACGGTTCACGGTGTCATTATTTGAACACCACTTTGTATGCTTTAATTTTTTAACTTGAACAACTATTTCTAAAATGACAATATGTAACTTATCAACTAGTGATTTCTTATTGTTTATTTTTTTGAAATTCTGTGTTATTTCTACCTTTTTCCTGTTTTTTTCTCTTTAAATAAAAAAAAACATTACAATTCACCACAAAATATGAAAATTAAGTTTTAAAGACAAAACATTAAGTACATAGATACTGTTTTGCATTAAGAACTGGTGGTCAACTTAACATCAGCTGGATTACATCAGCATGGCATTCAGCAAAGATATCCCACCTGAGGTAAGTTGCCAGGATAAATACGTGGAGAAGAAGGGAGGTAATGAGTGTTAAGGCATTAAGGAAGCATTGTGGATTGTCCTACGAGAGGCTGTCTGAGCTGTTGGTTCTCCTGAAGAAGCCTTGGTCCTCATATTGAGCATTGCTTCTTGGCTTGGAAGGGCTTGGATGGGAAGACATGTGCTGCTTGGTCTCCAGAATGAGCTCATCACGCTGCTTCTGGACTGTGCTTCTCATCAGAGGAGCTCTAGTCCTCCATGTCACTGAGGACGGCTGTGGTGCCTTTTAGGATAAACCTGTTCTTTGTTGTGAGTGTGACTTCTTAGCTCCAGCGTAGACCACTCATCCCACTAGCACAGCTCCATCATCCAGCTGCCATCGAGTTTCTAGCTTCCACTGCTGATCCTTGAGTCTTTCCAGCATGGATCCATAAAAGAGATTCTATTAGTCCTTCTTGTATGCTCTGGACCTCCAGTTGGACGAATAGTAGGCATTGTCCTGAGCTCTGGATTTTTATCTGGAATCACGTGGGACATTTCTGTGGGGTTTAGGCTCATGACTAAATAATCTATGTCTTTGTGTTGTGGATAGACTTCCTGCAGTTTCCTGTGTTAACTCCCGGTGACTATTATAAAAATAATATTATAAACATTTGTCTTGATCCAATTGTTCTCTGTGCACACCCCTGACTAAAACAGTCACTATTCATACTTGAAAGTGAAAAGCACATTTCAGTTTAACATGTTTAATTACAAGATGCCATGTTGAAGCACAAAAACACTTTAAAAAAATCTAGAGAGGTACAAGTGATTAACTGAAAACCATACAACATGTGCACTTGAGGAGAGCTCCACCTCAGATTTGTCATTTCTGGAAAATTTGTGATTATTTCTTTAGGTCTCCTAGGGATTTTTAAAGTAAACTTAGATCTAAACTGTCTGACCAGTGATGCTTTTAATAAGTATTTAACAACAAATATGGATTGCTATATATCTCACATTGCTAATCCACATAGGATCTCAGTCCAGTGAGCTCTTTCAGATATGTAACAATGATCATGTGTGCTGAGAGGATTCCCATAACACATAGGATTTATCTCTTGTGTGAGTTTCTTCATGTAAGTGAAATACATGGCTCTGGCTGCTGAAAGTGTCTCCACTTGCTTACATAGCCAGTGGTTCTTCCCAGTATGAATTCTTTCACATGTTTTACAATGACTGTATGCATTAAAAGCTTGCCACATTGTTATATACATAGTGTTTCTCACCAGTATGAAGTCATTGATGTCTTTTAAAATATCCTTGTGTGGTGAAAGCTTTGCCACATTCTTCACATACACAGGGTTTCTCAACAGTGTAAACTTTTTCATGTGTTGGACAATGAGCATTTCTGCTGAAACCTTTCCCACATTCCTTACATATATAACTTTTCTGCCCAGTGGGAAGATTTCATGCATTATGCAATATGTACATGTGCTCAAACCATTCTCACAATGCTTATATACACTGGATTTATCTTGAGTGTGAACTTTCATGTTGTTTACAATGTCCATGTTGGGTAAAACTTTCCCACATTGCTTACACACTAGGGTTTCTCTCCAGTGTGAATTCTTTCACATTGTTTACAATTTCCAGGTTGGGTGAAACCTTTTCCACATTGCTTACAGACATAGCATTTCTGTCCAGTGTGAATTCTTTCATGCTTCTTACATTGTCCATGTGTGGTAAAAGCTTTCCCACATTGCTTACATACATAAAGTTCCTCTCCAGTGTGAATTCTTTCATGTTTCCTACAATTTTCATCTGTGGTAAAAGCTTTTCCACATTGCTTGCATACATAGGGTTTCTTTCCTGCGTTAATTATTTCATGTCCCTTACACTGTCTACGTGTGGGAAAACCTGTCCCACATTGCTTACATACATAGGGTTTCTCTCCAGTGTGAATTCTTTCATGTTGTTTATACCCTCTATGTGTGGTAAAAGGTTTCCCACAGTCCTTACATATGTAGGGTTTCTCTCCAGTGTGAACTCTATCATGTTGTTTACAAATTCCAGGTTGGATCAAACCTTTTCCATTTTGCTTACATACATAGGGTTTCTCTCCAGTGTGAATTCTTTCGTGTATTTGACAATGAATGTTACTGCTAAAAGCTTTCCCACATTTCTTACATATATATGATTTCTGCCTAATGTGAAGTTTTTCATGGATTACACAATAAGTAAGTGTGCTGAAAGCTTTCTCACAGTGCTTACATTTATAATGTTTTTCTCCAGAGTGAAGACTTTCATGTACTTAACAATATGTACATGTTGCAAAAGCTTTCCCACATTGCTTACATATGTAGGGTCTCTCTCCTCTGTGAATTCTTTCATGTTTCTTACAAATTCCATGTGTGGTAAAACCTTTTCCACATTGCTGACATACATAGGGTTTCCCTCCACTGCAATATTTTTTATGGATCTGAACATTGTGGTGTGTTTCTGTTTCTTTCACATTCAAATTACCTTCTGCAGCACAAAGGAATACTTCTTTACACTAATTCCAAGATGTAGGTCCATAGGATTTCCCTAGCTGGTCATTTCTGTAAAGAAAAAAATCACCTATAGGGTCGATAACCATATTAGTAAGTTTTTGTTGGAGAGCTGAACAAAACTGTGTGCAGTCTCACTGTTTGAATCCCCACTTCATATGTTTCACTTTTGTGTCTTGATTAACTATTTCTATGAGCACCATATGAAATCATCGACTAGTTATTTCTTACCATTGATTTTCACTTTGAAAGTAGCATTATTTCTACTTACTTTGTTTTGTTTAGTCTTTCCTTACATAAAATTTTAAAAATCACAGTGAAATGTGTCTCTGTGTTAATGACTCCATTAACATCAAGTTCTGCTTTTAATGCCTGCTAAGAAATTCTGACAATGAAGCAACAGAATGGCCTTGTAACATATGTTGAAAACAACCATTCCCAAAACACTAGTGCACATTTGGATATCTTAAAATTTGGTACCTTTTGAAATGCAGAACATTTAGCTTCACTTTGGCCATGGGTATATATGTGTATCACAGACAAATCATTCTGATACATTTCTCAATCACAGTCTCCCTTCTGTCCTTAATCTGTAATACCCTTTTCAAAACAGTCAGTGTTACCTTTCTCTATCAACCCTCTTTCATTTCATTCCACAATTAATAGTTTGGTTTCTCATCAAAAAGAAACCCTGTGACCTTTTAGGCTTTATATCTGAGCTATTTCACTGAATTGATGGGAGAAAGACTCACGCATTTCTTATCGCAAATGACATTATATTATTTATTTTTTGACATTATATAACACGTTTGTGTTTTCCATGCTGGGAATGAACAACAGGTATTAGCATAAAATTTCTAGCTTTTATATTTATTTTAAGAGATTTTCACTGATTATTAAGCTGTGAAGTTTGAACTTGAATTTGCCATTCTGCAAAATCTGATTCCTAGGGTGCTTGGTTTACAAGAACGTACCATCACAGAGGTCCTATTAACATTTTCCTTCTCCACAAATCCAGTTATAGATTGCTAAGCTGCTTCAAGGCCTGATCTCTTATAACTTGATCTGCTTTGAATATGAATAAGCATGTATCTGTATTTTATGTGGATTTTGAGTTTTTAAAAATATATCTAGGACAAGTATGAGGTGATCAAATTTTAGAGATAACTGCATACTGATATTCAGAATGAATGCAGTTAACATTCCACCAGCCTACTAAGAATTTTAATCAGAATGGCTGATTCTCTAGAGCATGGCTTGGAAACACGAGGACTCAGTTTTATTTCAAATTCTATTGCAATCTTAGCAATTGTTAGAGAATGAGTGTGTTGTATTTGCAAGTATATATGGATAGAAACCTGAAGGGAGAATGTCATAACTCAAAGTGTATGCCTTTTGTACACATCTATATGCAATGTCATTCATTTTTATGATTTAATTCCCTCATTATACATACCCTTGCTTATTCATCTTGGGAGAATATTACTGACATTAAATTGAATGGTGCCTCATTTCTTTGGTTGTCATTTTTCTGCTCACAAACTAATTACTCAGGAACATTCCTTCTCCTTTTGAGTGCGAATTACCTTAAGTATCTCCAGTAAATTTTACATTTTTTTCAGCTTCCTGGATATCCCCAAGTCATGCTGAGTTGTAGACATAGAAATATCAGGACTCATTAGAGTAATACATACAAATTAATAGATTTTGTTTAGAGTTATGATATAATGTGTCCAGGTCTGAACTATTTTTAAAAATATTTTCACATTATTTTTAATGAAACAGCACTGATGAGCAACAAACATTCTAACAGCATGAGTGACAAAAAGATGTCACGCTTACCTATCACAGTCAAGTTCCTAAAGATTTCACCCATCACATTTCTGTAGAGGTTCTTTTGGGATGTACTCTGCAAAGTCCACTCCTCATTGCTGAAGTTCACAGAAACATCCTCAAAGTTCAACACCTCATAAAAGATCATACATATATTCCTCAAAGAAGGTTCAGACCCCAGGTTTGGGATATCTTAAATTCTCTCCTACAAATCTGAATCAAAAACAAAGTGTGGTGGTGTATATCTATAATCCCAGCATCACAAGGCTGAGACAGGAGGGCTTTGGTGAGGTCAGGAGAATTCTAGGCTCCATACAGGGTACAAATCCAACTGATATACATACAGAATGCTTGTCTCTATAAAACAAAACTAACCTAAACAAATAACACCAAACAGAACAGCTGAATGGAGACTGATTCATTCAAATCTTAATTCCATGTCTGGGTCATTAATTGTGTGTATATACACACTTTTGGAGACAGCAAGTTTGATGCTAGATTGCAACTCACTGCTAATTTAACAGCCAAATAGGAGTCCTGATTCTTGTGCTCAGTCACTGCAAGATTCCCTGTGTACTGTCTCTAAAGCAGAGCTCACAGTGAAAAGCCTGAAGGACCAGCATCCACAAAGTACAGAGGCAGATAAATATCTCATCAATCAACTGGGAAACCAAGCAAGCACATTCCCTCCCTGGTAAGTGGTGGCAGTCTGGCAGACTGCAGCCCTTCCAGGGGGAGAACCATCAGCAGCTCCTGAGATCCATGTCATATTGGAACTTAGGACCCTGGGAAGCCAAGCAAGTACCTGCCATCCCTGGTAAGCAGTGGTGGTTTGGCAGACTGTCACCCTTCATGGGGAGAACCAACAGCACCTCCTGAGATCCACGCTATTTTGGAACTTAGGATGCTGTGAAACCAAACAACCAGACTGCCTCCCTGCTAAGCAATAGTGAACCTACTGATTCACAGCCTAGAATCAAACATCCCACTTCCCTACCCCTCTTCTCCTATCATCCTCCTGTTAGCAAATGGGAACCAGAAAAATGAGCGTCTCCTGGGAAGCTGAACAAAGCAAATAAGGGGGACTTCTTTCTACTATCTCTTGGAAGGCAAATATTTTTATTACAGTTTTGATCTATTCTGATTAATGGTACTGCTCTATTCAATATTTTGTTTTGATAAGTTCTATAATGCTCTGTATTTCATCTCATTTGGATATATGTGAATGAAAGAAGAACTATTATAAAGATAATGAAACATACTGTGATACGTATTATTATTATTACACTAACCTGCTATGAAGTTCTGTACCAATTTTACTGTACCATCTTAGGTGGCCTTATTCTGTCTTGTTCTGTTGTATTTTACCACTTTCAAAATTAAAAAAAATAAAAATATCTCATCAATCCCTTTGATACACTACAGATGATGTCTCTTCAAATCTCATTTGACTACTTTGTTCTTAATATAATTAAGCAGTATTTTTAAATATAAATTTGTTTTCAAGACAAATAATAAGCAAATTCATGCCTATCCTAAGGATTGATATTCTAAATAGTTCCATAGCCCTCTGAGGAAGTCAGGAGTAACCATTCAAAGAAATGTATCCTTATCTTAAAGACTGACATTCTAAATCATTCCTATCATCCTGATCAGCTCAGTAGTCACCCTCCCAAACCCCTAAGGGAAGAGTCACAGCTGCCTAAGAATGCCTGCTTTCTATGTGACTCTATTCCCCCTTTGTTCCCAATTTAATCAACTTTACCTGAACTTATAATCTTATTGGCTACCATAGCTCTGTCCCATCTTATGCCCATCTGAACTGGAGTTCCTAGTTCTCCCCACCTTAAACTCATTTCCCCATATGATTTTACTCTATAAAGTCCATAGAAAGAAGTGTTTGGCAACCTGCTCAGAAACCCTTCTCTCTCTCAAGCAGCTTTATTTCTCTCAATATGTGTATTTTTCCCTTAGTCTCTTTTGTTCCTAAAATTCATTCTTTGACCTTGGAGAACACGAACTCATATCAGACATTGTAGACTGGGATATTCATTCCCCTATGGCAATATCAGTCTAAATTTTTCTCTTTCTTGAAGTCAGAGAAATCACCAGTAGTTCATATTCTACAATGTTGATGTCACCATTTCAGTGATACTTACAAAGAAGGGCTTTATCCCTGCCTCAAGTGCTGCTTCTGTTTTCTGAAAGTGAACTGATCTGTAATTTTGGTTATGGTATCAACAATGCATTAAGGAAATGACTCAAAATATTTCTTATAATTGGTTTACCACCAGCCATGGAGGAAGACAGATAGCAAAAGTTCTTTTTTTGATTTCTTCATTCAAACCGAAGGATGTACTTGAAAGAATTTTGCCCTAGACACAATTACAGGACCTCATGGTTGTAGTCCAAGGTGGAAGAAGGTGAAATCAGGGATGCTTGCTCATATGGCCACTTCCTCTTTTCTCCTTGATTAAAACTTCTTCTTTCTTTCCCAGGGGCCTAAAGAAAATTTCCATCAGCTACTTGCATGACATCAATGTCCCCTCCAAGAACCACATCAGGTCAAAAGTCACACATACCCCATAACCACATAGTCAGAAAAAAAAAGCCAAACCCTTGGTGGCTGTGGGAACCTCTCCACATTCTTTAAATAAAAGGTCACTTTTCTATTTCTTATATTCTGCTTCTCTATTGTGCTAATTTACCTCCTCACTAACCTCAGTAATCTAACCCACTTTATACCTATCTCACCACATGATTTTATTCTATAAAGTCCCTAGAAAAGACAGAGTCCTTTCCTACTTGCTCAGAACCCCTCCTCTTTCTCTCAGACAGAAGCTTTCCAATAGGATTTTTGGTGTAGTAAAGAAGAGAATATAAAGTCAAAAAGGCCTTTATTCTAAAATCAGGGAGAGAACCCCATGACCACTGGGGTTCTGGCTTTTTCTTCTGGAAATGTGTGGGGTACACATATAGTTTTTGATTTGGGTGGTGCTTAAAGGTGGCATTGCTGTGTGCAGGTGTCTGATTGAGACTCTTTTCTGGGAACAGGTAAGTTGCATAGGGGAGGGGAAAGTGAAATCAAGATAAAAGTTTCCTGGCTCCTCATTCCACTGCCAAAATATCCTATTTAGGGCAAAATTCTTTCACCTTCTTTCTCTCAATATATATATTCTGCTCTTCACCTCTGTTGTTCCTAAAATTCATTCTTCCATTTTAGAGAATACAAACTCATACCAGACATAGAATGTCAGGAATTTCATTCTACTATAAGATGGTAAGGACGCCTGTATTTCTAACTAACTCAGCTGCCTGTAAATTTAAGAATTATTTATCAATTTCACTTGGAATAATTGTAGCAAATAAAATATTCTTAATGAATATAGGGAAATATATCATTAAATTGAAAAAATGATTATCACAGTTTTTCTACCTAGCACCAGCCAACATTTTCAACTTTCAAGTAGGTGGGAAAACAAAAAATAAAAACAATTCAGAAAATAGCAATCCCATAGGGGACAGTAAACATTCACTGTAATTGCCATGTACTCTGCAGGTATTTTGTAGACCACAAAAGAAACATTGAGCCTATTAATTAACAAGTATCCATTTCAATAAATGTGCTCACAGCACTGCATTGTTGACAACTGTGAATTATTTTTTTCTATGAGGGATTGAACTCATGACCTTGTGCTCTCCAGGCAGCTCCTTGTATCACTGAGCTCAATTCCCAGCCCCAACAACTTTAGATACTAAATATGACTATTAACAATGCTTAATTTGCCATTTACGTATTTAGTTATAAAATTTTAAACCTACATTTTCATAAGTGAAATTATTTTCATTCCTTGCAGTTTAAATTACTTTTCTTTTTTTAGGTACCAGCGATCAAAGTTACAACCTAGCACTTTCCAGGCAGGTGTTTTTGCCTGCTGAGCTAAATCCCTGGCCTGTATAAATGAATATTTTAAAATGTATAAAAATCACTTTATTCATTCAAATAGTATTGTGATTTTAACAAAGGATGTCAATGTAGACAGAAATTGATATACAATCAGAGAGGAAATGCAACCTCAAAGAGTCTATGCAAAAATCTAAATACAACAATCACTGCTACAGGCACAGCTGAAGAAAGCCAGACCTGAAGGAGAAGATGCAGTGACCATGTCTACATGCTCCTGAAGAGAAAAACAACAGCGTGAAACGTACTACAGTTACCACCACCTCCTCCAGGAAGTCCTGATGGGCATCAATTACCATAATCAATGACCAGAACAACTGGAGGATTGTTCCCACAAAATTTTCTGGCCAACTTGTTCCCCTGCTGAATAATATTAGTTAAGCAGCTTTAAGGTTATATTTTGATTGTAGTTTGAGATTCACCACTGTACCCACATTGTAACTTTCCTGTATAAATGACCCCTGACAATAGGTTTGTGGCCAAACACTGAAGATCACTCCTGAAAATTCAGGGCTATACTTCTCTCTTTTTTTCTAAGAAAATTTTTGAACTTCTTTTGGTTTGTGACTTCCTTTCTCAAGGTTGTGAGCCATTAAACTTGGTGCATTTGACATCAAACAGGGCAGGATTATATTTCTCTTATTTCAGTTTGAATATTAAATGTCTGCTAAAGGCCATGTTCCAAAGCCTGGATTTCAAGCTGCTTGTTTGCCATGGGTTGAACATTTCCATGAGCTTTTAGAAGTCCTCAGTCTAGTGAATTGCAGATGTATTGCAAGAAGGAATCATTGTTGTACTGTAGCACAATAGGTGCCATTCCTAAGTCTGTGTTGGTTACAGCCTCCTGGAAGCCACTACATGGATTTCTTTTCTCTGCAGTATCATTCAATAATTTCCATTTTAGAGAACTCAACTTTCACACAGCTCTATTATTGGTGTTTTTTTTTTTTTTTTTGAATAGTCTTTCTCTCTCCTTGGTTTATTTTTTTCATTTTAGTTTTTTGATTTAAAGACATAGTCTCACTTTGGAGTTCTGGCCAGCCTTGCACTCACTATGTAGGTTAGGCTGACTTTGAATACATGGCCATTCTCCTGTTTCAGCCTTTTCATTGCTGTGGAAAAGAGGTGGGCATTATAACACGTGGCATTTGTCTTTTTTCTCCTCTCCTTTTTATTATTATTCTTTCATTTCAGGGCACTGCCTTTTAATTGTGTTGTTTGCTTGTGTCTGTAAAGGTTTTGGCAACTTGAGTTGAGTTTGTGAACAACACTATAGGAAGCCAAGCAACCCAATTGAGAAATGTGGAATTTCCTTAGCTGGTCTCAGCACCACTTGGGTATAGAACCCACAACCCAATTTCAAGATCTAAACAAGAGGCTCTGAACTGGAAAGTTACAGACGTTTTAAAAGTTAGAAGCATAAAATATCCTGTTGGAAATCATTTATCTAGAATCTTATAATAATTTTTGGATGACAACTGTATTCTGCTTCTTTTGTTGAGCAGGTTAATTTTTTTCATTGGGTACAGCTCATTTGGCTTTTCTCCTGGGACTTCTACCCTCAGTGATTTTCCCTTTTGCTGTGTGAAATACAGGGCACCATTTAAATGCAAAGCTCAAAATGGCATCTATTATGCCAAGCTACAACATGGCTAAATTACAAGCCTCAATATTTTCTGGGGTAAAAATAACATATCTATAATCCCAACAATTAAGAAGCTGAAACAGGAGTGCTGCTTTGAGGTTAGGGCAATTCTGAGCTCTGTAAGGGGTTCAAATCTATCTGATATACATAGAGAAAACTTGTCTCAATAAAACAAAACTAAACTAAACAAATCCAAACACAACAGCTGAATGGAGACTGATTCCTTCAAATCTTAATTCCATGTCTCAGGCATTAATTTTTTGTATATACACATTTTTTAAGACAGCAAATTCAATATTAGATTGGAACTCACTGCTAATGCTACAGCCAAATAGGAGCACTGATTCTTGTGCTGAGTCAGTGCAAGAGTCCCTATTCACTCACTCTAAAGCAGAGCTTATAGTGGGAGCCTGCCAGATCAACATCCATAAAGCACAGAGACAGACAAATATCTCATCAATCACTTTGATGTACTAACAATGATATCTCTTCAAATCTCATTTAGGCCTCTGAGTCCTTTGTTCTTAATATACTTAAGCAGCATTTTGATACTTGAATTTGGTTTCACAGAACAAAACATAAATAACATCAAATATGGTACATAAATAATAACTCAAATGTTCATGGAAAACTGCTGTAAGTAAAAAATGTATAAACAATGAAACCAGGTACAAGCTTCAAATTATAGCTCAGTGTCACCAAGTGATCACTTTACATTCAGATATAAGAAATCTCTCTTGGGAGGCTGATGCAGGATAACTGCCTTGAGTTTAGGGCTAGCCTAAGTTACACAGCTGTCTCAAATAAAGAAACCCTGACTGAGACACTTTGCAGACAATGTGAAACTTGAAAAGTGACTGCATGAGACAGGTTTGGTTTGCTTTAAAAAAATTATTGCAGAATGATTGGAGGTCACTCTTGTCCTATAGCACAATAGGTACCATTCCTAACTCTGTATTTGTCACAGCTGCCAGGATGACACTACATGGCCAGCTGTCCGCTGCAACATCATTCCATAATTGCCAATTTAGGTCAGCTTTCATTCAGCTCTATTATTTCTGTTTTCCTTTAATAGTCTTTCTCTCTCCCTTGTTTTTTTACTTTTTTCATTTTTATTTTTTTATTTTTAAAGATGTAGTCTCACTTTGTAGTTTTGGCTGGCCTTTCACTCACGGCATAGGTTAGACTGTCCTTGAATACATGGCCATTCTCCTGTTTCAGCCTCTTTAATGCTGTGGAAAAGAGGTGGGCATCATAACACATGGTGTTGGTCATTTTCTTCCCTCCTTTTCAGCATTATTCTTTCATTTCATGGGTACTGACATTTAATGCAGAGGTTTCCTTGTGTCAGTAATCTTTCTGCATCTTGAGGTGAGTTTGTGAACAACAGTATAGGAATCCAAGCATCCAGAGGTTAAATTTGGAATTTAAATATTTGAGCTCAAAACCACTTTTATACAGACCCCCTTCCTCATTTCAGAATCTAAACAATTGGCACTGAACTGGAAAGTTAGGCATTTTTAAAAGAGAGAATCACAGAAGACATCCTGTTGGAAACAATTTAGCTAGAATCTTAAATTAATTTTTGGTTGACACCTGTATCCTGCTTCTTTTTTTAGCAGGTTACTTTTTTACTTGAGTACAGCTCCTTTTGTTTTTCTCATGGAACTTATACCCTGAGTGATTTTTCATTTTCCTGGATCAAATACAGGGCACTAGATAAATGCAGGGTGCAAGATGGCATCTGTTATACCAGGCTACAATACAGCTGAGCTACAGTGCCCAGCCTCAATATTTTCTAGGGTCAAAAGCACATAATGTTTGAATATTTCACTGTTTATGATGTTCATCCTTATAAGTAAAGTGTGATCTATAGTCAGGACAAGCGAAGCTCACCAGGACTCTCATTGCTTTCCACTGGTCTTTTTCTCCTCATCCTTAAATACAATACTCTCTGAATTCTTAATACTAATGCTCACATTTGATTCATATTCCTACCTGTGACTTCTCCTTTTTCTGCAGTAGTCTATCCTGGTATCCTGGGCTCATAAGAGATAGAAACACATCTTCTGATTCCCTATACTCCAATGATGCTTTGTGTTATATTGGACACTTTTCGTTTAAGGGAATGGCAATTAATGAATACATGAATACATTCTTCAGGTTTCAAATAACACCAGGTATTCTTTCAAGTTTTATGTGCACACTTGTAATCCCAGAACTTGGGAGGCTGAGGTAGGATAATCAGTGTGAATTGACTGGACTAGGAAGTGAGTCCACAGTCAGCCTGAACTGCATGGGGAAATCCTGTCTCAAACAAACAGAAAAAAAATTCTATTATTGTGGATACTCTTGGGAAGAAGAACTCAAAAGTTTGAAACTCTTAAGATCATACCTATTATGTTTCATCTGGTGAGTATAAGAGTAAAACTACCTTCAAGGATATGGAGAAAACTTAAAAACTTATTGCAAACTATCATATAGATGTAATGCATTGCTCACCAAAATACCACTAGGATAGCTCACAAATGTAGAGAGAACATCTCTAAAATTCATCTGGAAACAGAAATGCTCTAGATGGCCAAAGACTTTGCTGGGCAACAAAGGCAAGTCAGGAAGCATCACAATTCCTGAATTGCTATTATACTAGAGAGCTACTATTAGAAAATCAGCATAGTTGTGGCAGAAAAACAGACCGGAGAATCAACCAAAAAGACTACAAGGTGCAAATAGAACTACAAACACACTCTGCTACTTTGTGTTTCACAAAGAAGCCAAACATGTTCACTGGAAGAGAGATAGCTTCTTCAATGAATGGTGCTGAAGAAAATGACTTTTCTCATACCAAGACTTAAACTGGAGACATGTCTATCACTATGAAACAAACAAAAGTCAAACTAGATTAAAGATCTAAATATTAAAACAGAAATACTAATGAGGCTTCATGAACAAAATACAAATTTTAAAGAATCAACCACTGGGACACCATCTTATTAAAAAGTATTTCTACATCAATGAAATCACTAACAGAGTGAAGAGACAATGCCCAAAATGGGCAAGGAATATATTTCTATTTATGATAATCTCTTCAATATCCTTTTCCAAAGTACTATAATTTTCAATATGTAAGTCCTTTACTTTCTTCGTTAGGTTCTTTCCAAGTATTTTGTTTTCTGGGAGGCTATCTGTAAAGGCTATGGTTTTTGTAACTTCTCTCTTGGTGAGTTTGTTGATTGTGTACAGGAATGCTATTGATTTTTGATTCTCAACTATGTCTCCTGCTACATTATTGAATTTGGTTATTAATTCTAGGACTGTTTCGGTGGAGTCTTTGGTATCTTCTATTTAGAATATCATATCATTTGTGAATAAGGATAGTTTAATTACCTTCTATTATATATTTATTCTTACTTCTCTCTTTTGTCTAATTGGTCTGCCTAATGTTTCCAGAGATATTGAATGGGAGTGGTCATATAGAGATCCATGTCCTTTGGATAACTGTAAAATGAAAGTTTTCAGTTATTCACTATTTAGTATGATGCTGGAATTTTCTTTGTCATTGTCTGATATTTTTGTATTTTTCTTTTTTATCAGTACTGGTGATCGAACTCACAACAACACAATTACAAGGCAGGTGCTTATGCCACTGAGCTAAATCCCCAACTGTGTCATTGTTTGATTTTATCAGCTTGAGGTAAAGGTCATCTGTGGTTATTTACTGTAGGGTTTTTTATCACAAATCAGTGCTTGATTTTATAAAAAGCTTATTGTGCATTTATTGAGATGATTACCATGTGACTTTTGTTTTTGACTGTGTTGATATGACATTTAAATTTGTTGATTTGCATGTACTGAAACATCCCTGACTTCCTAGGATGAATGCAAGTGGATCAGATTTTAAAATCTTCTTGACGATTTGCTACTTTCACTTAGCTAGTATATTGTTAAGGATTGTTGCATCTTGTTCATTAGGAAAACTGTCCTATAGTTTACTTTTTCTGGTTGGGTGTTTCTTTGGTGTTAGTATCAGGGTTATACTTGCCTCCAGGAATGAGTTAGGGAGAACAGCTTTTCTTTCAATGTCATTAAACAGCAGTGGCCTTAAATTTCTTTCTACATTTTTTGTAGAATTCAGCAGTAAATCCATCAGGACCTAGACGTTTTTATGTTGGTCATTTGCTTTTCTGTTGTCATCGTTTTTCTTTTTCTTTTTTTTTTTTAATGTGCTCATGAGATAGGCTCTCATTATTCAGTTCAGGTTGGCCTTGAGCTCACTTTGTAGTGCTGTTATTCTCAAACTCACAACAATCCTTGTACCTCAGCCTCCCAAGTTCTGGGATTACAGGAATGCACCACTATGCCCAGCAGCTGACACATTTTTAATTAGATCTTCATTCTCATTTACTGATACTATACTTTCTAGAATTTTTATATCTTCTCGGATCAGATTTGGCATTTCATATATTTCTAGGAATCAGTGCATTTTATATTTTCTAAACTATGAAAGTATAAGCTTTTCAAGTAGATATTGATGATCTTCTGAATTTTCACAGGATCTGTAATTATTTTATTCTTCTGATTCCTCAGTGCATGGTTTTCAGTGTTTATTTTTTTCTTTTATGATATGGTTGTCCAAGGGTTTATCAATTTTGATTATTCTTTCAGTGAACCACCTCTTTGATTAACTATTTGTATTGTTTTCTTGTTCTGTATTGCATGAATTTCTTGCCTGGTCTTATAATTTTCTCCCTTGTATGGGATTTGCGTTTGTCTTGCCATTCTTCTTCTGGAAGAATGAGATGCAAGGTTACATTATCTGTTTGTGTTCTTTCTATTCCCTGATGTGAGATTTGACTATTATAAATTTCCCTATTTGGATTTCTTTCATTGAATCCCATAAGATACAGGATTTTGCATCTATGTTCTTGTTAGGTTGTAGGTATTTTTAAGTTTCTTCCTTTATTTAATCTGTCACCCATTGGTTGTCTAGAAGAGTGTTATTTAATTTCCATATAGTTACGCAGTTTTTGCAACTTCATTTACTATTATTTCCCAATTTAAATACATGCTTAAGAATACTAGCCTTAGGCTGCAAGGCCAATCAAGTGATACAAGGATTAAGTTTTTTTATACCTCCATTGCTATCAACTCAGCATGTGCTCTAAACCAGTCAGATGGTTGGTGGTGGGAGGAGGTGACTGTGGTGCTCATCTCCCAGCCAGTGCAATGGCTAGCTCACAGGAAGTGTAAGTTACTTTCTTGTTTTTCTTCAGAGAACCAGAGTAGCTTCCACAGAATCACAATATGGGCACACTGGCTAATTTCCCCTACCATTCCCCATATGACATCCACCAGCTCACAGCAATGGCATGTTAGATTTCTATTTCTCCTATCAGGCCTGGAATGGCTCTGGATTGTTAACTTTTTCTTCAGGATGTCCTAGTGGAGACATATCATAAAAACCTGCATATCTGTGTTTGTGTCCTACAGAAAATAATTCATATGTAGGTCATTGATTGGAGTGGAAATAATTGTCTTGAGGAAAGTTGTGTCATGTAAGAGGATTTGGTATTTGTGAACCAAAAAAATACAGGGGAATATAACAGCTTTTGTATATGTGAATTGTCTTAAACAGGTTAGATACTTGTTCCTGTCATCATCCAACAATACCAGATTTCAGTGCTAAGTCTTTAAAACAGATACATTTTATGTTTCATGTTGGGGTCTTTTCCTAGAAACCAAGATGCCAAAAGGGTGTACCAAAAAGGCTCTAAGAAATGAGAAACACAGCATGGTCTTCAGGGCTGGAGGAGGAGAGAGATCCTTGGCAGAGCTCATCACTCTGTTAGCCAGCTGGCCAACCTCATGCAGGCAGGAATTGAGTGGACAATGGAGGAAACCTGAACAGGATCTTGGGAGAGGTTCAAGACCCACTCAAAGCAACAGACGATGGTAACTACAGAGAACTATCCCACAGAAAGTGTCTACGTGGCCTCAGCTGTGGCCTATCTTGCCCCTTGAGGCATCTCTTGATTCTCAGTTCAATCATGCCTGTGCCACATCACAGCCCTGCATGAGTATTCAGCTTCAATGGCTCCAACATATTCCTCCTTTTTGTTTGGTTGATACACAGATGGGTGACCAGCTGAAGATGTAGAAGTTGTGTTAGAGCTTCCACCACTGCACAGTCCATCCACCCGTAATGGTAGTCAGTTACCAGCATAGATAGCAATTGTCAGATGATGTTAGTGATACGAGATTCACCCACAGACAATATTTTATAATTGCACAGTACCTCCCGAGTCCAGACTTTTCTGCAGAAGGTTCAAGAGCAAGCTAACATAAGGATTACACTAAGGACAATTGGTTGGTTACTTCCTATCAAGGCCAGTTCTTATAACCATGCATAGCTCCTCATATCTCTTCTGTCAGTGTCTGTCACCTGGAAGAGTCATGGCCATTGCTTGACCATGTTGATTTCTGTGAAAACTTAGGAGATTTTTCTGGTGACTTGTGACTCTCCTTAGGCACACCTTGCATCAAAGGTCACTTTCCTCTGTGGTCTCATCATCTTCCTGATCAGAATACTAGGTCCTCACTGCTTATCTTCTGATGATGAAAGCAGGATTTCTTTTACATCCTGAGTCTCCTCCAAGCTTGAAGTGCTGTGGACAAAATATTGGCTATCCATTTAGCCCATCTGTGACTCCCATTTTTGGTCCTAAACCTTAGCTGTTGGACATCCAGAAGAAAAGATTGATCACAATACAATACATTAGAGGCAGTAAGCTTAACATTACCATTTTATCTAAACATGAAACATCTTAGAACATTAAGTGAAATGTATTTTCTACTATCCATGGATATTTTTTAACATTTGAATAACTATAGTGTTAACAGTGACATATTATACATAATAAATCAGAAATCAGAACTGTACATATTATTGTATTATGACATCCTTGCAGTAATCTGAATTTCTCTTTTGACATAAAATATCCATTTTAGTCAAGCACCTTTATCAAATACCCAAGAAGTCTCTTATGTATCATTGACCAATTTATTGACCTTTAATGGAATGTGAATCTCACAAGTATTTGGTATTAGGAGAGGTATGAACATGGAAAAAAATTCTGCTACCATAAGCAATCCCAATTTTACAATCTTGGAGGCCTATGCCTCCAGAAATATGAATATATCAAATACATCATCAATTTGACAACAATAAACTGTCATAACCATGTGAAACCTTTACACAGGCATATTCAATCCAAAAAATGTATTAATTCTTTTGATAGTGACCAATGTGAACATTTTGGAGTACATTTCATAACTTTAGTTAAGGTGTCTCCTTTAAGACTATGGAGATCATTGAGGTCTTTGATCAATAAGCAAGCACTGGTTAAAAATGTTACCCGGCAACTAGTTTATGATTTATCAATCAGAGAGCCTTGTCTGGCAATCTCAGTAATAATGGACTTTGTTTATTCATCCTAATAATATCATTTCTAAATAATGAGACTATCAAGTCAAGGATAAATAACAACACATTCCATTCATATACCCAGTCTTTGTGACATTCAGAACAGCTGGCAACCAAGATAAAAGCATACTTTATAAATTCACTGCCAAAAGGAATCTTTGATTATGTGATCCAGGTATGGAAAAAGAGAAAGATTACTGAGCTCAAAATGAAAGGAACAGCTGTTCACAGAGTGGACAAGTGGATAAACGTAGACAGACAATCTGTGCAGATTCAAACAAACACAGAAATAAGCACAGAGCTTGTGGGGGTCCGTGAGAACCCTTTAAGTTCCTCAGAGGCCATTTGTGTACTTGTACCATACCCCTTTGTTAAACTAGCTCATCTCTTACACCCCATGCTCCCAGTGCTGGAGAACCTGTACACCTCCAGCACTCAGGGTGTTCCCAGATGTTCTGGGACACTTGAGCGCTCCTGTATGGGCATAATTGATTTCTGCTTTACAGGTTTGAACAACCACTAGCTCAGCAATTCCCAGAAGCTGCTTACAAACTGACTGAACAAACAGACAACTGATATGTGGACAGACTGACAAACATCTTATAATATCAGAGTGAACTTCAGCATATCCTGAAGCCAAATTACAATACCTTCTTACAAAGTTAGAGTCTACAACTTGAATTCAACAGACTGATGTGTTAATGATCAATTTCTTGACCAATTTCTTGACCAGTCAGTTGAATGTTTTATAGTCCAACTAGTTGAGATCCTGTATAAAAGGAATTGAGGCTTGAATCAGGGAGAGCTGAAATGGTGGAATTATGATGTGGAGCCTGTGGTGCCAATGCATTCATGCAGGGCAAACACAATAAGCAGAAATCCACACAACACCTTGGCAATAACACAGAAACATCCCCTCCTCAGATCAGCAGGGGCAAGAGCCACAAGGGTCTGGGGGTGTTTTGTATAATACAAAAGGCTTTGTCAGAGGTATGTTCTGGTAAAAACATATTTGAACTAGGGAAGATGAATGCTTTGTTGGGAAAGAGAAGTGACTTAAAGTAAATAGCATCATTGACAGAATAGTAAGAACCTGAGAAGGAAGTACATTATTCTTCTTTAATTGTTTCAAGAGAAGAGATTTGAGGGTGTAATGAGCTTGTTCAATGATTGCTTGGCCAGTGGAATTATAGGGGATACAAGTTACATGAGAAATGTTCCATGTGGAACAAAAGGAAGCAAACCCTGTGACATATACGCTGGACCATTGTGAGTTTTAAGGAAGAAAGATACACCCATGAGTGCAAATGCAGCCAAGAGATGTTGACTTACATGTCGGGCAGATTCAGCATGCAGTGGTGAAGCACAAATAAAACTAGAAAATGTATCAACAGAAACATGAAGAAATGAAAAAAAAAATCAAGGAACAGTGTGTGGCATGTTTACCAAGGTTCATTGGAGCAGAGGCCATGAGAGTTGACAGCATCACAGGGAAAAGGGTGAGGCATGGCAGTGCAATGGAAATCAGTGTAAATGAAAGCGTTAGCTGCAGAAGGTGGAATGTGAAACAATTTGTGCAAGGAACATGCTGATTGTTGAAAAAAGGTGGGGCTTTCTTTAGTGTTATCAAATGAGGGTAGACTACAAATTAATCTCAAGAGCAGCCTGAACTGCATATAGAAACAGTGTGTTGAAAAGACCCTGCCCAAAAAAGAGGGAACAGAATATTCAGTGTTTGATGAATAATTATCATATCAAACAACATGTAGGGCTTAATGACTACGTGTATGTAAAAGAAAAAGAGGGGCATGGTGAAGTCAAAGAGTAGCCTGCAGATGCAAAACAGGGACATTAAGTGTGAGCCTATTGCTAAAGGAGAGATAACAAGAGAAGATAAGTGTGGGATAGCATTATGTACAGATAAAGAGAGAGTAACTAAGTTAAGGACTTGGGATGAAAAAACTTTGCAAAGCAAGGATAACACAGAGAGCTCACTGCATTGAAAACAGGTTTGTGGTGGTGAATACAGGTGTTTCCAAGTATTATTAAAACATATGTTACAGCTTCATGAAGGGGGGGGGTGTTCCATCAGTGAAGACAATGAGGGCACTATTTAAAGGGCTACTAACCAAATAAGTTTGAAGAGAAAAGGGAAGTAGGGTAAATAGAGACAAACAATGATCATGGAGCATATCAAAAGAAATGGAACCAACATAGACAGCCAAAGCCACTTGCAGAGGCCTTGATTTTTTTTTTTTTTTTTTTTTTGGTCCCAGGGATCAAACTCATAACTGTGCACTTGTAAGGCAGGCGCTCATACCACTGAGCTAAATTCCCAGACCTGAGTCTTGCAGAGGGAACAGCAGAGGACAGCAAAAAAGGAAAAGTCAGCCTTGGTAAGTGGTAAGACAGTGTTGATTAAGTCAATTCCAAGGACTATAGGTGTTCCAGTACATCCTCAAGAGATGAGAGGGAATAGCAGTGACAATGGGAAATAAAGTATTGCCAGGTGAGTGGAGTAAAACAAAACCATCATCTCCAATGTGTAGCAAACCTGAAAAGGAAAGGTTGTCAATAGTTACAGAGAGGCATCAGCATTCATCTCCCAAGGGAATAGCAGTAGCCACCACAGTAGAGCCAAATGCTTCATTTCCATGAGTAACATCACAAGTTTTAGAGGAGACAAGGCAAGACAATTAGTTGGGCTACAGATTCAAAAAAATTAGTTGAATGGGTAAGAGAGATCACAGTTAAAGCAACAATATGCCCATATAACCCGCATCAATGATGTTAAGGATAAAAAAGTGCCTCTTTTTTGATGCAGGTGAACAGGAAGGAACTGGCCAAGTGTCCCAGGAAGTAAAGGATCATGAAAAGTAGCAGGAACCTTCCAGAACATACCAGGGAATTCCAAGCTAGTGTCAAGTTTCATAGAAACATCGTTTAATGCATTTTTATAGCCTTGGTTTGCATTTTTGTGTGTTAATTGCTTTAACAAGATAGAGGCTACTGCCTTGTTGTCCACCTGGCATTCAATAGCTTTATTTAATCTTCTATAAAAGCAAAGCAAGATTCAGTGTCCTCCTGTTTAATAGTACTAAAAAACCTTGTGTGTTCACTGCTTCAGGGATTCTTTTTCAAGCTTTTAAAGCAATTTGAGGATAATAGCCTGAGGGTGCCAATGAACTTGTTGACAAATATCTGAAAAATCCCTCGCCCCTCATAATTCAGCAGCTCCTGTAGGAATATAGCAATCAACATTATTTATAGCTTGCATGTCCTCAGCACCAGTATGTTCTTAAGCCACACCTGATGTTGGGCTGGAGTGATAATAGTACACACTGAGACTTTCCAGTCCAAAAGGATCATTTCACAATCATGAAGGATACCCTCAATAATGCCAATTACAAAAGTACTTTTAAATCCATATTCCTTGGCAGCCATTTTAAACTCTTTATCTTTCTTGTTTTTGTTGTTTGGAATATGGGATTGAACTCACAACCTTGAGTGTGTTAGGCAGCCACTTAGGCCACTGAGATTACCCCCTGCACCTTTTAACTCTTTAAATAGAGTACTGCAAACTTTCAAAGCGGGGATGTTTTCCTCTTGATACAAAACAGGTCAAGCAATTAATTTGCCATATTGTTTACCTTCTTGCACCATCTTATGCCTGGGAGGTCCAAGAAGTGAAGAGTTGCCCAGAGGTTTTACAGGGTTTGCATATTTTGGAGGCAGCAGCAAGAGAAGGTGAGAAGCAGCACAAGTGAGGCATCCAGGAAAACTGGGAAGCAACTGTGTGTTGTTCCATGTGCCTGCCTGCCAATTGTCACCGCATCCCAGCAAAGATACCAAGTGTGCAAGACAGAGAACAGAGCTCAAGGTTCCTCAATGCAGCAGTTTATGTATGTTTTTCCCAATCTGCCACAATGAGCACACCAACCTCAGGATAACAAAAAGAATGATCATGAATTTCCCACATGAGGTGCACCAAACTATCCTTGGAAGTAACATGGCCTGCCTTCCTAAGGAAATGCACTTTGCATTATATTTCTGTTGCACTTCAGACACAGAATTCTCCATGATTTAATGGATCAAGGGATTTTTTTTAAAGAAAATGAAAGGATTTTCTGAAAAAAGCGAAATAGACATGTTTGGGGGCTGTATTCCACCCCAGGAACTCAGCAAAAGTAAGTTACACTCTACATCAGACATCTCCACTCTAAAGTCCCTGTTCAGGCATCAAGATTTTGGGTTCCATTCCTGGATCCACAGCCCCTCAAACAGGTGCATGGGAAAGGCCCAAAACAAGGAAACAAGTGACACAATCTTTAGGACTGCAGGAGAAGTAAAAGTCTTGGCAGATCTCATAAGTCTGCTAGCCACCTGGGTGCATGATGCTGGGTAGCAAGTATTTAATCAGAACCAGAAAGAAGCTTACTGGACAATGGAGGAAATCTGAGCAGAATATTGAGAGGGCTTCAAGGATCCCTCAGAGCAACAAATGATGCTAATTGAGGAAAACCATTTTGCCCTATCTTACCCCCTGTGATGTCTCCTCACTCTCAGTTCAATCATGCCCAGGCCATGCTACAAGCTTGCATGTGTATTCAGCTTCAATGGCTCCAACATTTTTGCATATAATTGCATCAGTCACAAGTGCACATCACTCTGGTCTCATTCAAACACTGCCACTTTCTCTCACTCCCAGACATGGCCTTTCAATTTTACTGAATACTGATAGACATTTGCCCTATCTCATCACATTTATGCTTAGTCACTATGCTCAACAGAAGAGAATTTGTCAGTCTGAGCCATGAGATGCTGAGGACAGAGTAACACTTTTTTTTATGAATACTATTTCTCAGCATGCCTAATATTTTTAGACCAAGTGAGTATGAAACTCACAGTGGTGATAATAAGGAAATTTTAAAAGTGCAAGATGCTGTAAGAAAATGAGAAAAAGCAGTGTGAAACTCACTAGCACAAATGCAGAGTAAAATTGCATTTTACCTAGAGTTGTTTGAATAACACAAATAGGTTAGTGAGACAATGTTAATATAGTATTGATGGCAGAAACAGTGGTTTGAAGCAAACACATGAGGGTCTGCAGACCATAGAGACATGGAATTGTTACACGCTGTGTAAATGTAAACCAAAAATGAGAAGGGAGGCTCTGAGAAACTTATCCCTCTTGTGCTTGTAGAAGTCTAGTAACATGTTGCAGAACCACTTAGGTTCAAGGCCAATTCTAGATGGAATAGGAGGAGTCTATAGTTGAATTTCCATGAGTTAAGATAGGTCTATAGAGTTGTAATAATTGATTATTGGGAGCTCAGATTGTGCATCCTACATTTTTTTTCACATCAGCAAAATCAGTAAAAGATTTGGGAGACTTGCAAATTATATTTTTTCAGAACAGAACAATTTTAAGCAACACAGTATTTCACCACAAGACAACCCGATATATCAGTAGCTACCATAATTTCTCTTTCCTTGAAATAGTTGAGTATACTTTCATATACAATAGTATCAATCATAATAAAATAGTAAAAATCCATTAAAGAGAATGAAATAATTACAGGGCATTCAAAATCAAATACCAGAAAATGGAAAATTGTTATCATATTATCTCATTATGTAAAAAAGATTTGTTTATACTATCACACATAATAAAATCCAATAATATAAAACATGATGTAACCAATGGAAACAGAAGAACAAAAGCATGGCAGCACTTCAAAGCAAGATGATATTAAATTAGCAGTGGCTATTATAATGTCTTATTTTCTTAAAAATAGCTGTTCATACCATCACAGATAATGAAATCAAAAAACCCAGGATAAAACCATTCCAACTAATGAATGGGAACATTATAAGTCTCCAGAGCAATGTAATGGGGAATCATGATTACCATAAACTCTTATGTACTCTTAACTGGCTCTTACACTAGGAAGAGTATACAGTATTTATACATGTGAGTTTGATTTATTTCACGTATGAGTAAGGTTTCAAGTTGCATCCATTTATTTATAAATATCTCAATGTGATCATTCTTTATAGCTGAGTAGTACTCCATTGAATTAAAATACCACAGATTTTTATCCATTCCTCAGTTTACGGACACTTAGGCTGTTTCCAAGATCCAGCTATTACAAATTGTGCTGCTATAAAAATGGGTTTACATATATCACTGAGGTATGATGCTTTCATTTCTTCTGGGAATATACCTAGAAGTGGAATAGCTGGATCAAGTGGGATTTCGTAGCCCATCTGTTTGAGAAATCTCCATACTGACTTCCATAATGGTTTCACCAGTCTAAACTCCCAAGAAAAGTGCAGGAGAGTTCCATTTTCCCGACAGCCTCCGCAGCATTTTTTGTGGTAGTTTTCTGGATCCTGTCCTTTCTTTCTGGAGTGAGATGGAATGTCATTGTGGTTTTCATTTGAATTTGTCTAATGAGTAAAAATGAGGAACATTTTTTCATGTATTTATTTGCCATTTGTATTTCTTCATCTAAGAATTATGAATTCATTGCAAATGCTATTTTTGGATTAGATCTTTGAATTTTGGGGTCTGATTTTTTTTAATTCTTAGATGTTTTATACAGAAATCTTTTGTCTTAGGGATGGTTCACTAAGATTGTTTTTCCCAGTTTCTGCTTTTTTTCCCACTATGCTGGAGATTTCTTTTGACATGCACAAAGTTTTTAATAATATGTGATCCCACTTATTAATTCTGGGAAGTATTTCCCATGTGGTTTGAGTCCTGTTCGTGAATTCTCTACCTACTCTTATGTCTTCAAGAATTGTACCCTACTTATCTTCCAACAGATTTAGTGTTTCTGTTATAAAATTCATATCTTTAATCCAGTTACATTTTAGTTTAGTACATTTTGATAGGCATTGGTCTAGATTTAGTTTTTGCTCTATAGTGAGCCAGTTTTTCAAGCACAATTCATTAAAGAGACTGTGGTTCCTCCAGTGACCATGTTTGGCCCCTTTATCAAAGATAAGATGGTTGAGTTTGTTTGTAGTTGTGATCGTATCTTCTAATTTATTCCACTGACCTTTAGATCTGTTTTTATTTCAAAACCATGTTGATTTTATTATAATTGCTTAGTAGTATAAGTTCAAATCAGGGATTGTGATGCCTCTTGCCTTTCCTTTGCTGCTTAGAATTGTCTTTGCTATTCTAGGTCTCTTCTGGTTCCAGATTAATTTTAGGAGTGATTTATCTAGATCTATGAGGTATCTTGATGCTATATTCATTGGGATTGCAGTGAACATGTATAACACTTTTGAGAGAAGGGGCATTTTCACACTGTTTAGTCTTCCTATGCATGGACAAGCAATGTCTTTACAATTTCTGAGATTCTGTTCAATTCCTTTATCAGGATGTTATAATTTTCCTTATATAGATATTTTTTACTTCTTTTGTGAGATAAATTCCAAAGTATTTCATTTTTTTGGGTGGGAGTGTGAAGGGTTTGACTTCTCCTATTTATCTCTCAATGATTTTGTTGTTAATGTATAGTAATGCTATTGGTTTTTTAGTATGGACTTTGTATCCAGCTACTTTGCTGAATTTATTGTATCTAGGAGACTTCCAATGGAATTTTGAGGGTCTTCTATGTAGAGAATCATGTCATCTGCAAATAATAATAATTTAACTTCCTCCTTTCCTATCTTTACCCCTTTAATTTCTGTCTACTATGTCATTGCTCTGGCTAGTATTTCCAGTACTATTCTGAATAGGAACAGTGATGAGATACATCCTGGTCTTTTGCCTTATTTTAAGGTAAAGGCCTTAATCTTTTGGCCATTTAACATGATGCTGGCTATTGGTTTGTCATAGATGATGTTTATCATATTGAGGTAAAGATCATCTATTCCAATTTTCTGTGAGGTTCTTTTCATGAATGGAAGATGCACCTTAGGAAAAGCTTCTTCTACATCAATAGAAATGCTCACATGATTCTTACCTTTGGTTTTATTGATATGGTGGATGCCATTGATTGATTTACATATGGTGAAACATCCCTGCATGCCTGGGATGAATCGCACTTGGTTGTGGTGTATCATCCTGATGATTTTCTGCTGCCTGTTTGCAAATATTTTATTGAGGATTTTTGCATCTGTGTTCATTAGGGAGATTGGCCTGTAGTTCTCTTTTTTAGTTGGGTCTTTCTCAGGTTTTACAACTAGAATTATATTTCTCCCAGGAATGATTAATAAAGAATTGATTTCCTTTTGATTTCACTGAAGTGTTTGAGGAGTGCTGGCATTAAATTTCTTTGTATTTCTTGAAGAATTCCACAGTGAATCCATCTTGGCCTGGGCTCTTCCTTGTATGTAAGGAGGATTATTATATTTTCAATTTCATTAATAGAGACCGAGTTATTCAATAGTTTTACATCTTCTTGATCAAGCTTTGGTAATTCATATGTTTCTAGGCATCTGTCCATTTCCTCTGTGTTATTGAACAAATGAAAGTAGATTATTTTAAAATAGGTGTTGATAATCGTCTGAATTTCCCAAGAGTCTGTCGTGATTTTGTCATTTGCATTCCTTATTTCATGAATTTGAGCTTTTTCTTCCCTTTTTAAAATAGGGTAGGTTAGGTGCTTATCAATTTTATTTATTCTTTCACAGAACCAACTATTTCATTCATTGATTCTTTAGATTGTGATCTTAGTCTCTATTACATTAATTTCTGCTCTGATTTTTATAATTTCCTCCCTTCTCTTGACTTTGGGCTTCATTTGCTCTTGTCTTTCTAGATATTTGAGGTGTAGCATCAGTTTCTTTCTTTGTATTCATTCTGTTTTCCTGATGTGGGAAGTCAGTGCAATAATTTGTCCTCTGAGGGCTGCTTTACTGCATCCTACACATTCTAGTAAGTTGTATGCGTATTTTTGTTTGATTCTAGGTATCATTTAATTTGTTCTTTAATCTCCCCTGTGACCCTCAGATTGCTCAAGAGTGTGTTATTCAATTTCCCTGTGTTTGTGTAATTTTTGCAGTTTCTTTTATCATTAGTTACTAGATTCATGGTTCTATGATCCTATAACTTGCATGAGATAATTTAAACAATTTTGCATTTATTTAAAAATGTTCTGTGGCCTAGTATATGGGCTATTTTAGAGGATATCCCATGTAATGCTGAGAAGAATATATATTCTGATTTTGTTGTGTGGAACACTCTGTATATGTCTGTCAGGCCCATTAGTTTACAGGTGTGATTCAGTTCTGTTATGTCTTTGCTGATTTTTGTCTGGTTGATCTGTCTCTTGGTGTCCATGGTGTGTTAATTCCTACTGTTAGAATTGTGTTATTGCTTATTCGATTTTTCATTTCTATATATAATTGCTTTGAATAACTTTGTGTTCTGGAATTTGGTGCACAAATATTTAAGATAGTTATCTCTTCCTCTTGAAGTTTTCCCCTAAGCAGTATGTAGTGACATTCTTTATGTCTTAGAATCATTCCTGGTTTGAAGTTCACGTTGTCTGCAAACAAAATAGCTACACTTTTTTTTTTCACTTCCTGTAGCATGATATATTGTTTTCCATCCTTTGACTTTCAGTATATGAGTTTCACTTTGGATTAGATGGGTTTCTTGTAGACAGCATGTGATTGGCCATTGTTTCTTGATCCATTCTACCTGTTTGTTTCTTTTAATTGTGAATTGAGCCCATTCACATTAATGTTTATAATTGTTATATATTGGTTTACTGTTGACATGTTATCTTTCCATACTGGTTAATGGTCTGCCTTGCTTAGTAGTTTTATTCTATGAGTATGAAAACTGTCTTTCAGTATTCTTTGTAGGGTTGGCTTGGTAGTCATAAATTTCTTAGATGTACTTTGTCATGAAAGTTAAAGATGAAACAGCAGGAAATAACATGCCAATACTTGCAAATTATTTGTCAATATAAAATGAATGCATCTGTGACTGCATCCTTTATTGGCAATTCAGGTACACACAGGCCAGACAATATAGGCTACAAGGCTAGGTTCAGGTGACAGGAAGCACCATGGAGGTTCCTAACCCATGTGCTTCTTGATCATGCAACACAGAATGTAATGCCTTAATATCTGTAAAGAATCTATCAACAGTCTTCAAAGCTAAGCTATTGATATAGCTGGGCTTCGCCACATGAGAAAAGTGGCATGAAACATCAGCTAACAAAAGAACTTTGTCATGTCTGAAAAATGTCACCTCTTACCCTTTCCTGTCTATTGTAGTTGGGGTTTGCAAGGAAAGAGATTTAATGTTGAAGTTTTAATTGATAAGATTATATTAAAATATTCACTCCCAAAAAGTCAGATTTAGAGAGGTTTAGATCTGTCCACATACTGGATACCTAAAGAATCCAGCTGACAATTGAATCCTATGACACTACACTTCTTAAGTTCTGCTGAACACTTAGATCCCATGGCAAGAACCAACACAAGATTACTTGGAGACCTAGTGGCACTCCCAATGTCTCATACAAGTCTCTATCAAAGTTGTGTACTAGGAAGAATCAAAGTTCATTTTTGGAACCTACAAAGTCTGTGCACTTGGGCACAGCATGTGTGCCATCATGGTGAGTGATCAATACTGGAGCCAAGACAAAAAGCTCAGGATGAGGGCCAGAGATCTGCAAAAGAAAACAGTAGCCATGCACAGTACTAATGAGGTCCTGAGCTCCACCTTTGATGATGATGATGTCTGTGTTCATGTCTGGAAAACTGTGATACCAGCTTCTCCATGAGAATCAACAGTCCAGCACCTTCCCCTCCATTTCTCCTTTGATGGTGTTTGCAACATCCTTCAATGGGTGCTCTATGCCCAAAACAATTTGGCCTCAGTTCACTGGGTGATCCAAGTTGACAGTACTAAGTGGGCCACACCACCAACACAGTTCTTCAGATACTTAAATTCCAAAACAGACTTTGTGAGTGCTGAGAATTGATCTCAGTGGCATAAGCATCTGCTTAGCAAGCCCAAAGTCATGAGTTTGATCCTCTGTACAAAACAAAAAGAATGCTTTTTAACTCCATATCTTAAAGTAGTCATCTGGTACACCTCCCACACACAACAGTGAGAAAACCTGAGGCAAATTCAAATGTAATAATTAGGAACACATATCTCCATGGAGTTGTCATCTCATGGGCCTTGACAAACCTCTCACAGGAACTATGTGGTCTCTTTCCTGTGTGTGTGTGCTGCACTCTACTTAACTGTGGGCATGTGTATCAAACTGTAGACAAGGTTATTGATTGTATAAGGCAATTTTAAAATCTTTTTGAAGGAAAGTAAAAGAACGAACAGTTATATACATTTTTACACATAAGTCTCACTGCAGTACACTAACAGCACTGGACCCATGAGAGAATGTCATGAGGATGGTAGTATGTACATCACCACCTCAATAAGGTCACAGTTGTTATCGATGCTGGAGGTAAAAAGTGGAAATACTTTAACAACCAAAACAGTTGCAATTTTAAAAAAATACTGAATATGAAGTTAACACACCAAATCTAAACTGGGACGATGGCATGGGTGTGTAACCATGTACTTGAGAGGCTGAGGCAGGAGAATTGTTTGAGGTCACTCTGGGTTATAAAATGATCTAAAATCCAACCTGAACTTCATAGCAAGATGTTGCCACCAAAAGAAAAAGAGTTCAAATCTAATTAACACAAGAGTGTAATAGTGATGGCCTTGTTACATTAGCATGACTATCATGCTTATATCATGTTTATCACACTATGAAAACCTAACTTAGATCCAATTTCATAATAAAATACCATGACATTTAGTAAACAGAGTACACTGATGAGTATTCCTTGTTCATCATTGGCATTTGGTGGTGATGGAGCAGTGCTTGCTGCTGCTCTCCACAGAAATGTGACTATTGCTGCAGTAAACAGGAGTATGCATGAATCACTGCAATGGGTCCTTAGATCTTTGAGTATGAGACCCATTAAAGGAAGCTCTGCACTTAGTGGACTCACTATGTTTAATATTTGAAAACTTTGAACACTGACTTTAGTAGTGGTTGAAGTACTTTCCTACATTTCCACCAACAAAGTTAAACAGTTTGTTTTCCCCTACCATCTCATGAGAGTTCTTTTGGTCTTGTGGTGATTTGTCTCTGCAATGAGATCGTGTACTGATCTGCATTTCTCTATTGTGCATAAATGCTCAATAGTTCTTCAGGTATTTCTTGACAATTTGTACCTGTTCCGAAAAGTGTGTATTTATTTCACATTTCTATGGGATTTACATGTTAGCTGTCAGGGAGAAACATGCAATCTTCTACTATCCTGTAGATGGTTTCTTCATCCTTTTTTATTTGATTTTCTTTTGTTTGTTTGTTTTTTGGCCTCTTCCTTTGTGCACAAGTATTAAAATATTATATAATCATTTTTTGTGTTTTGTTGCCCTATCTTATTTTCTATAAAAAGCACCAGCAATAGCATTGAGTAAAAAAGTTTTGATAATGCCTCTACTTTCAGAACCTAGAATGTCTGCCTCATTCATGTTTCACTATGTTTTACTCTAATACAGGCATATTTAAGACTGCTGCACAATTTACCATAAAACACACATTTCCTGGGCCAAAAAATAGAAATCATGGTTTTCATTATGCAGCTATCCTATCCTACATTTTTATTCTTGACCTAAACTTACCTGTTTCCTTAAACTTCAAATGCAGGTATAAAAACAACTACCACACATTCTACTAAATCATCTAGCAAAATTGCCTCCCAAAGTCAGCTTCAAAGCCATGATTGTTCCATCTCATCCTCTGCTGATGCTGGGACTAAAGGAATCACACTTAGCCTAAGGCTTTATACGTAAGTCCTTACCAGTGCAATTATTTAAATAAAAGATAATTTAAAATTGCATACATTTGTTAGTTTTTCTAAAATAACAACAAATATAAAAGTGACTATTATAATGTGTTCAATACAAGAATCAACTGGTTAAAGTGACAACTGCCCCGGTGATGCTCAGTATAGTCAGTGCATAAACAAATGTGCTTCCCAAGTGATGTTAGGGGATAACTGCTGAGTGGCCAAGTGATAAAAGTATGATCCAAAAAATTCAAACATATATTTCTCAAAGGAAGATTGAGACTCACGGCCTGGGATATCTTAAATTCTCTCATAAAAATCGGAATCAAAAGCAGAGTTGGTGCATATTTATAATCCCAGGACTCAAGAGGCTGAGAGAGGAGGGTTGTTGTGAAGTCAAGGAAATTGTAGGCACCAAACAGGTTTCAAATCCAGTGATATACATAGTGAAATCCTGTCTCAATAAAACTAAACTAAACAAAGTAGAACCAAACATCACAGCTGAATGGAGACTGAATTCTTCAAAGCTTAATTCCATGTCTTGGTGATTAATTTTATGTATAGACACATTTTTTTGAAAAAGCAATTTGGATGCTAGTTTGCAACTCACAGCCAAATGGGAGCACTGATTTTTGTGCTGAGTCACTGCAATGGTCCCTGTGTCCCCACTGTCTCTAAAGCAGAGCTCACAGTGGGGTCCTGCAGGACCAACATCCACAAAGCAAAGGGGTAGGCAAATATCTCATGACTCACTTTGATAGGCTACAATGATATCTCTTCAAATCTCATTTAGGTCACTGAGTCCTTTGTTCTTAATATACTTAAGCAGCATTTTGAAATTTGAATTTAGTTTCACATAACAAAACATAAATAACATCAAATATGGTACATAAATAATAACTCAAATGATAATGGAAAACTGTGTATGTAAACAATGTATAAACAATGAAACAAGGCACAAGTTGCAAATTATAGCTCAGTGTCACGAAGTGATCATCTTTCACTCAGAAATAAGAAATATATCTTGGGAGGCTGATGCAAGAGAACTGCCTTGAGTTGGAGGCCAGCCTCAGTTACAGAGCTGTCTGAAATAGAGAGAAAAACCTTGACTGAAAAACCCCACAAAAAATGAAATTTGAAAATAGACTGCATAAAACACCATTGGTTTGTTTTAAAAATTATATCCATACAATATAGTAACAACGTTCTAAGGAAGAATGTTGATACTTTCCATAATATACAGAAAACACATTCATGTTTATGTATTTGTCTCAGTGGCATAAACACCTGTCTGGCAAACATGAGCTAATGAGTTCAATCCCTGGTACAAAAAAAAAAAAAAAGATTCAAATTCCTGCATCATGACACTGCCACATAATTAGAGAAAATCAAAATTAGATCTCAAGTATGGAACACATAATTCATGGATTAACAGGTATGTGGAATACTGAATATTGACAGAGTTGGTGTTATTCATCTCAAATAAGAAATCAGAAGCCAAATTTAACTTCATGCTTACCCTAAGAACTACTTGATTTTCAGTGAAGATCTTCTCAGTTGTAAATCCTGCTATTGGCACCCTGTATCATGCCAATCACTTGCACAATCTTTCCATTCTCCTCTGATACACACTACACAGAAAACCTTTCATGCCTAACTATGGATATCCCTGCAGCACAACTTCTATTTAGCGGTTCTATTTTACACCACTTAGCAAAGTCCATTGCAGAAAATTTCTATATGTAAACAATGTGTATTATCAGCCAAGCTGTTAAATCAGTTGTTAATTCAGAGATGCCACCTCTATTTCTTTCCATTCAGAAGGATATCATGTGTATGAGGCCATGCAAATGCATAAATTTTGGCATTTTTCAATGAGGGTTTAACAGGCAAGTGATTCTGGAATTTGTCCTTAGCAAGCACACTTTACACTGCCCTTGATAACACTTTCATATATGCTTCATTTTTCTCAGAATTCAAAAATCCATGGCTTTTCTCACAGTCTGTGAGCAGAGGTGTCACCTAAATAATTATGTTCAAAATTCTTTTGCATTATTCTCTGTGATGCAAAGGAGATCACCAGGTGTTTGGGAAGCCTTCCTCAACTGAGGCACATCACTGCACATCTTCAAATACTCAGTACCTTGGCCAACACCTGTCATGAGGATGGAAATAGAAGAACATACTATAAATTTAGGAGATCACTCTAAATACAAAAATAAACCCAAATTTTAAGGAGAGCAGTTGTGGTTATGAGACCCTGTATCACAGACATTTAAAAATATCAGACTCTCCAGGCCTACTTCTCACAGCAATGAGAGCAGGGACCTTCCTCAGTACTTTTGTAGCAGCTACAAAATGCATCAGAGTCAGGATGTCCCCAAGCTCCTTCCCTCACTGAGCTTGTGGTGGTGGCAGGGCAGCAGACAATTTCAAAGATGATACTGGAATCTGCTTCTGTCAAACTGAAGATAGAGTCACTCTTGCCACCAGAAAGAGGCAAAATGAACAACGGATGACCCACAGCCAATGCTGGAGGACCTCAGGAGCTGAAGCTAACTAAATACCTGAGAATTGAGACACCAGAACTGCTTCTAACCACTTGTAACTGGTTTAGGCCATTTGCACGCTATTTGTGGGCTCCCATCCACAACCTCAGCATTCTGTGGCTTGAAGATCTCCCAGGTTCTTTCCTAATCAGGCCACATGACATTGAAAGCACTAAATGAGATCCAGCAAACATTCTGCTCCAGTACTGTGCTCACAACAGGTCAATAATGCCCAGATAGGAAGACCTAAGAGACCACCTGCTATGGCCCATCTGATTGGACAGTTTATATAGCCCACCTCTTCATCAGTGATTCAGTCTTGCTCTACTGCCCTCCTTCTGAGTCAAGAATAAACAGGGAAAGGAACCCCTCCCTGCAAGAGTGGATCCCAAATGACAGACTGTAGTGCAGACTTCTGGAGCTGACTGTCTTCTACAGTGCTGATATCCACAGTGGAGTGCTTGTACCAAAGAGATTTACCTCAGGCTTTTTATTTCCAATTCCATTTGATTTCAAGGATAAAATAAACTAAAACTAAATTTCAAAACATGTCAATCAGGCGATAACAATGGTAAATACTTTGCACACTGTCATCCCCCGATCATTCACCCAGAGCACAAGACATTTGTATTCAATTTTCCAAACAATACTGTAATGGGCAGCTGAGTTAGTCAAATAATGTTGGCAGTGAGACAGGGCTAGGTTCTCCAAGGATCCCATGCAGAATCCCAGATACCTTCAACTATAGGGAAGGCAGGCACTTCCTGCTAAACATCAGACTTCAGGACAAAAGATTAAGCAAATGTATTAATATTGTAAGGATTGATATTTGAAATGGTTCTCCAGCACTCTGAGGAAGTCAGCAGTTACCATTCAACTAAAGCCTGATATTCCAAATAATTCCTATCATCCTGGTGAAGTCATGAGTCACCTTCTGAACCCCTTAATTGAAGAGTTACTACTGCATAAAAATGCCTACTCTCTGTGTGACAGGCTTCCCCATTTGATCCCAATTTAATCACTTTTATCTGAACTATTAATTTTATTGGCTCCCATATTTCTGTCCCATCATATGCATATCTGCCTTGTGAGCTCCCAGTATTCCCACCTTAAATCCATCTCACAAAATGATTTTACTCTATAGAAGGCCCTAGAAAAGACAGTCTTTGGCACCCCACTCAGGACCCCTTCTCTCTCTCAGACAGCTTTCTTTCTCCCAATAAATATATTCCACTCTTAAATTCTGTTGTTCCTAAAATTGATGCCTTAATTTTAGTAAGCACAAACTCACACAGGACATACTAGATCAGGAGTTTTTTTCCCCTGTAGCAACACCATTATAAATTTTTCTCTTTAGTGAACTCAGATAAATGAATAGCAGTTTGTGTTCTATAAAGTTGATCTCACCTCTTCAGGGATACTCTCATTGAAGGCCTTTATGCCTGCATTTAAGTGCTGATTCTGTTTTCTGAAAATAAACTGATCTGTAATTTTGGTTATGGTATCTACAATTTATTAAGGATATGACTCAAAATATTTCTTGTGAATGGTTACCACCAGCATTGGAGGAAGACACATATAATCAAACTTCTTTATTTTCATTTTGTCATTCAAACTGAGGGATGTACTTGAAAGAGTTTTGCCCTAGAATGAGTTATAGGACCTCCTGGTTGTAGTTGAACATGATGGAAGGCCCAATCAGGGATGCTAACCATATGGCCACTTCCTCTTTTTCCCTGATTACAACCTCCTCATTCCTTTCCCAAGGGCCTGAAGAAAATTCCAATCAGCTCCTCACATGACAGAAATGTCTGCTCCAATCTCCACTTCCAGGCAAAAGTCACATATACCCCTAACCCCATAGTTAAAAAAAAAAAAAAAAAAAAAACTTGGTTTTTTTGGGCTCCTCCTCACATTCCTTACATAGAAAGGCCACTTTTACTTTTTCTTGTATTCTGCTTCTCTATTGCCCCCCAAAATGCTAACAGTAGTGATTCTTGTCTATGTATGTGGCTAATTTACCTCCTCAGTAATTCATCTGATCAATGCCATGAATATATAATTGAAATTAATGTAGTGGACTGTTGCTTCACTCCATCAGTGTCAATGCAGTGAGTTTAAGCCTAAGATAAAAATAAACCTTCATATAAACTTCAATGCAGAAAAAGCATCAAAATATAAACAGGGTCCTACAGATGTACAGACTTCTTTCAATAACATAATAGAAGCATTCTACAAAAAGGCAAAAATACACATTTCATGTATCTTAAAATTGTTGAAGGAGCCAGTAATGTAGAAATTGTTCTGAACAATTTTAGTTGAACATTCACTTTTATATGAGATAACCTACTGCCATGGTAATATCTAGTTCTTGCTAAATTATACACTCAAAACAATTATTTTACATTTATAATGACTGATATATACAACTTTATACATTGCCAGGAATACAACCACTGTGAGTTGTATTGATCACTTAAAACTGCATGAAAAGGGAAAAGCATTGAGACCAATCATAAAGATATTTATGTTAATTTGGCTCATGTTAATGATAGAGGGGAATGAAACTCCTGACCTACTATATGTCTGGGATGAGTTTGTGTTCTCTAAAATAGAGGAATAATGTTTAGAATGATGGAGTTTAAGAATGGAATATATTTATTGAGAGAAAAAAAAACTTCTTTAGAGGAGACAGAAGGGGTCCTGAATGGGTTGCAAAAGACTCTGTATTTAGAGAGTAATAACGAGGTTAGATGGGTCAAAAGAGGGGAAGAATGGGAATTTGAAAGATGAGCATAAGGCAGGATAGAGCTGTGTTCAACTAATAGGGTGAACTGCTCAGGTACAATTGATTCAATTAGGAACAAATGGGGGAGCATGTCCCATAATAAGTGGGCTTGCTTAACAGCAGGGAGTCTTCCTGTAGGGGGTTGGGATGATGAGTCTTGACTTCTTCAGGGTGATACAGAACTATTTGGACTATTGGTTCTTAGCACTTGATTGTATTTCTGTTGGCATTTGTCTTGAGATTTGAGCAGGAGGTGATTGTCTCTTCCAAGGCTATAAGCAATTTGAAATTATCCTCCTTTGAAGTCCCAGCCCTGTTGTTACAGGCAGCTGAGTTAGTTAGAAATATATAGGCAGTGAGATAGGACTGGGTCCTAGAAATTGCCAATGCAAAAGCCCAGATACCTTGCAACCATGGGGGAGATGGATACCTCTTGTTTTGGGTCAGGCTTCAAGACAAAACACCAAGCAAATGCATCCCCATCCTAAGGGCTGAGCCAGTGCTGACAGACAGGCTTGGAATGGCTCTGACCTGGCTGCTGCCCCAGTCTCAACCCCACTCCTGGTCTCATTGTTCTGTTGCCCCCAGCATCATAGAACCTTTTTTTTCTAGAAATATCTGGTGGATCATAGCACAAGGAATCCAAAGGGAATTTATAATTATCTCTTAACTGTAGCTTTTAAACATCCAGCAGATTAATACCACACAGTACAGGACAAGCAGTAAACTTAACATAGAACATTAAATGGAAGTGTTATTTTCTATTAACCATGGATGTTTTAACATTTGAGCACTGAACAAATTTGTGACATATTTTGGACTGCTCACTATTACATTACATAAATTTTTGTCAAAAATTATTATTTGACTGGTGACCTTGTATTGGCCTGATTTAAATCACCAGGCTGGAACACAAGAAAAAGGCATAAGACATCTAGGTATGAAAGAAAACATCTGTCATCATAAACAATCACAATTTTATATTTGAAGGCATGAAAATACCATCAGATCAGCAACAATGAATTGTCTTAGTAATATGAACTTTACTGGAACTTATTCCAATGAGGCTAAAGAGTTTATTTGGACCTCCCATCAGTGAACCTGAGCTGGTTTAAGTAACTGGTTGTTCATGTGTAAATACCATATAGTCTCCCTAGTGTGAGAATTGGTAAGAGTACATAAGAGTTTGTGGTAATCCTGCTTCCCCATTAAATTGCTTTGGAGCCTTATAATATTTCCATTAATTACTCAGAATGGTTGCATCCTGGGTTGTTTGATTTTATTATCTATGATTATTTGAACAGTTATTTTGAAAAAAAACCAAAATATTATAATAGTCAGTGCTGATTTAATATCATCTTGTTTTGAAGTGCAAACATGCTTTTAGTCTTCTGTTTCCATTGGTTCTATTTTGTTGTATCTTATTGGATTGTATTTTGTGTGGTAGTATAAACAAATATTTTATGGACAATGAGATAATATAGTAACCACTGTTCATTTTGTGTTATTTGGTTCTGAATAATCTGTAATAATTTCATGCTCTTTAATGGTTTTATAATATTTTGTTATGTTTGATACTATTGTGTATGAAGATATACTCAACTACTTCAAGGAAAGAGACTTTATGGTAGCTACTGATATGTCAGGTTGTATTGTGTTGAAATACTGTGTTGCTTAAACTGTTGTGCTCCAATCACATTTGTTAAGTGCTCTTTTATTTTAATCTCTTTAAAATTAAAATAAATTTTTTACAAAGTTACCAGGTGCCACTTTCTTGTCTATCAATTGAAGTGCTGTCTAATTTTGCCTCACCCCAATGGATTTTGTTTAACCACTTTTAGCATCATTTTGACCAGCTGGCAACTTAGGTGGAAGCATGTCTTTTAAATCTGTTATACAAATAAACCTTTACTACATGATCTGAAAATATAAATGTTGAGGAAAAAGTTGTCAAGCTCAAATAAAAAGAAAAAGCTGCTAACAGAGCAGACAATTGGACAAATGGACAACAGGTAAATATGAACTGACAATCATCTTATAAAATTAGAATGCCCTCAAATATATTTGGCCAACTTGAACTATGATAAATAGAGTGAACCTTCTTATAGATCAATTAATAGAGATCTCGTGAAATAAGAATAACTGAAAAGGAACCTAAATGATGGTTAACCTGAGGTAGCTCAGAAAGTTAAAAAGAAGGAACACAAATATTAGTTAATCTTTTAGGTCCAGCCTGTTCCCAAAGCAGCAGTAGAGATGAGCCCAGCAGGTGCATGTGTGTAATCAACATGGCTGCTGGCAACCACGTGGCCTGCCAGAAGGCTGCAATGCTTGAGACTGAGTATGCTGGGCAGGCAGAGAAAATGGCAATGCAGGGGAAAGAGAAAAAGAACCCTCAGATGGGACAGATGGCTAGAGCAGGGGATTGAGAAGTCAGAGCCTTGTGAGAAATGCTAGGGGAAGGATGAGAGACCCTAGGGGGAGGATTGGAGACCCTAGGGAGTGAAGGAGGAGGAGTGGATGACACAGGGGTACAGAAACCTTTGGCTGAGAAAGCAGTGGGATTTGGTATGAAAGATATGGGGAGAAGCTGTAAAGACAGGAGCCGCATCATAAGTGAGGGGAAGAGAGAGATCCTGGTGGATCAGAGTGAGCCAGGAGTACTTGGGCCATCACAGAAGACAGAGTGAGAGAAAACCACGTCCTTAAAGTGAAGAAGGCCTAAAGATGAAGGGTTTTGGCCAACTTGTCACCACTGTGACAAAAGCATTAATAAAAGATCAGCTTTTTGGTTGTTGTAGCCTTTTAGAGGCCAAAAGCACCAAGGTTATAAACCAGGCACCAAGAGGTGTATTTTCTGGAGGACAGAAAGAGGTCCCCATGACCGAATTTTAAGGGAGCTGAGAGAACAATTTCACCTGAGGAACTAAGAGCTGTAGCTCCCCCAAGGAATATGGAAGTTGTGCTTGGTCACACACAACATAAGAGATCATAATCTATTTTTAAAGTGTGTTAGGCAGAGTCCCAACACCCATTCGTCTTGGCAGGTAACCAAAGAGAGCAGGGCGGGGTCCCAGCACATAAAAATCTCCATGTTACCTCCAGCTGTGTGGCCTAATGAGTGTGGAAACTAGTAACCCTGTTTGGGGATGGCAGGATGTGTTTTCTGTCACAAGCTTGCTAAAAAACAGAAAAAAATAAACAAACAAGCAAAAAAAAAAAAAAAAAAAAAAAAAAAAAACCACGAAGGTATCTCACCCCTGTTCAGTGAGTAAGGTTGCTGTTGCATGCATATTAGCAGTGGCAAGTAAACCATCCAGGAGGAAGAAACTGGTGGTTTTAAATGAAAGAGACTCAAAATGGGAGGGATTCCCAGGAGACACTCAATCTGCCTTAGTGGTCAGGGAACCAAATGATAGAATTTGGCATGGTAAAAGAGAGAATATACACTAAAAATGTCATGTAGGGGCATACATATAGTTTTCCATTACGGTGGTGCTTAAAGGTGGCATTGCTGATGTGCAGGTAGCTGATTGGGACTCTTTTCATGCCACAGGTAAGTTGCAAAGGAGAGGGGAAAGTGACCTCAAGGTAAATGTCCCCTGGTCTCACCTCCCAGTGCTGAAACATCCCATCTAGAGCAAAATCCTGTCAATTTCTTTCTCTCAAAAAATATAATCTGCTCTTACCTCCATTGTTCCTAATTATTCATTCTTCAATTTTAGAGAACCTAAACTCATACCCAACATAGTAGGTCAGGAGTTGCATTCCCCTATATCACTGTCTGACTGCTTATATTTCTAACTAACTCAGCTGCCCATAACATTAAGAATCATTTATCAACTTCTCTTAGCATAATTGTAGCAAATAAAATGTACTTAATGGATATAGTGAAATACATGATTAAAATGAAAAAATAATTATCACAGTTTCTCTATCTAGCATCACCAAATATTTTCAGGTTTCAAGTATGTGAAAAAATAAAAACTAAAAACAACTCTCAGCAAATACCCAGAGTATAGGGGGCAGTATATCATTCACTGTATTTACCATGTTATCTGTAGATATTTTGTAGAACACAAAAGAAAAATTCAGCCACTGAATGAACAACTGTCAATTTCAATAATTGTGCTCGTAGCACTACATGGTTGACAACTGTAGAAATTTTATTTTTTGTACCAGGGATTGAACTCATGACCTTGTGCTTGCCTGGCTGGTCCTTGTACCACTGAGGTCAATCGCCAGCCTGAACAACCTTAGATTCTCAATATGACTATTACCACTCTTCAATTTGCCAATGACAGATTTAGATTTGAAAATTTTGTTCATCTACACCTTCACAAATGAAATAATTTTCTTTCCTTGCATTTTAAATCATTTCTTTTTAGGTACTGGGGATCAAACTCACAACCTGGCTCTTGCCAGGCAGGTACTTTTGCCTGCTGAGCTAAAACCCAGTTCCCTATTAAATGATATTTTCTTAAATGTATAAATATCACTTTATCCATTCAAATAGTATTGTGATTTTACTACAGGAGGCCAAGGTAGACAGAAATTGATATACATTAAGAGAGGAAATGGAACCTCAAAGTAATCAATGTAAACAACTAAATACAACAATCCCTGCTAGAGGCACAGCTGAAGAAAGCCAGAGCTGAAGATGAAGATGCAGTGACCAGGTCTACATGCCTCTTAAAGAGAAAAACAATAGCTTGAAACGTACTACAGTTACCACCACCTTCCCCAGGAGGTCCAGATAGGCATCTATTACCGTACTCAATGAACAGAACACCTGGGCTATTGTTCCCCCAAACTGCCTTGGCTCTTTCTGCATACCTTTTCTGGGTGACTTGCTGCCCTTCTGAATAATATTAGTTAAGCAGCTATACACTTACAAGTAGATTGTAGTTTGAGACCCACACTGTACTCACATTCTGACTTTGCTGTATAAATGACCCCTGACAATAGATCTGTGGGTTAAACACTGAAGACCCCTCCTGCAAAGACAGGGCTATTCTGTCTTTTTTCCAAGAAAACTTTTAGAACTTCTTTTGATTTGTGACTTCATTCTTCAATGCTCTGAGCCAACCAACTTGCTGAATTTGCCATCAAACCAGGTAGGATTATATTTCTCCTATTTCAACTTGAATATCAAACATATGCTAAAGCCCATGATTCAAAGCCTTGATTTCAAGCTGCTTATTTGCTCTGAGTTTGACATTTCCATGAACTTTTGGATCTCCTGTTTAGTAGACTGCAGATGTATTGGAGGAAGGAGGTCACTATTGTGATGTGGCACAATAGGTCCCATTCATAACTGTATTTTTCACTGCCTCATGGGTAACACTTCAGGACCAGCTTTCCTCTGCAACATCATTCCATAATTCCCATTTTAGTTAAGTCAACTTTCATTCAGCTCTAATATTTTTGTTTTCCTTTAATAGTCTTTCTCTGTTCCTCGGTTTTTATATTTTTCATTTTTGTTTTTTGTTTTTAAAGACATAGTCCCACTTTGTAGTTCTGGCTCACCTTGCACTCACTACCTAGGGTAGTCTGTCCTTGAATACATGGTCATTCTCTTGTTTCACCCTCTTTAATGCCAGGTAAAGTGGTGGGTATCATAACACATGGTGTTTGTCTTTTTTCTTCCCTCCTTTTCACTATGATTCTTTCCTTAAGGTGACACTGTATTTAATCTAGGTTCTTACTTGTGTCAGTAAACCTTTCTGGAGCTTGAGGTCAGTTTGTGAACAACAATATACGAATCCACACAGACAAAGGATAAATTTGGAATTTAAATAGCTGTGCTCAGAACAATATCTCCCATTTCAAAACCTCCCCCATTTCAAAATCTAAACAAGTGATCCTGGACTGGAATGTTAAGAGTCTTTAAAAGAGAGAATCACAAAGAACATCCTATTGGAAACAATGTAGCTAGAATCTTATGTTAATTTTTGGTTGACACCTGTATCCTGTTTTGTTTTTTTTTTGTTGTTGTTGTTGAGCAGGTTAAAGTTTTTTTCTTTGGGTACAGCTCATTTTGCTTTTCTCATTGTACTTATACACTGAGTCATTTTCCATTTTCCTGGCTCAAATACAAGGCACTACTTAAATGTAGGGCTCAAGATTGTATGATTTATGCCAAGCTACAACACAGCTAGGATACAGTGCCAAGCCTTAAGATTTTATAGGTAAAAACACACATAATATTTGACTATTTCAATATTTGTGATGTTCAGCATTATAATAAAGCCTGAAATAGAGTCATGAAAGGCTAAAGTCACCAGGTCTCTCATTATTTTCCACTGGTCCTTTCGCTCATCTTCCATAAATACTCTCTTAATTCATAATACTGATGCTCAAATTTGACACATATTCCTAGCTGTGATGTCTCCCGTTTTTGGAGTAGTGTAGTCTGTTATCCTCAGACCATAAGAGATAGAAACACATCTTCTGATTCCCTACACTCCAATGGTATTAAGTGTTAATTTGAACACTTTTCCTTTAAGGAAATGACAGTTAATGAATACATGTGTATCTCATGACTGTTTTTTCATCTTTCACATAACACCAGGAATTCTTTCAGGTGTCAGGTGCACACCTGTTATCCCAAATTTCGAATGCTGAGGTAGGATTACCAGTGTGAATTTGCTGGACTAAGATGTGAGTCCACAGTCAGCCTGAACTGCATAGGGAAACCCTGTCTCTAACAAATAGGAAAATACGTATCTATTATTGCTGATATCCTTGAGAAGAACTCAATAGTTTGCAACTCTTAGTATCATACCTTTTAGGATATATCTGGTAGGTATAAAAATGAGTAAGACTATGTTTAAGGATATGGAAAACTCAAAATATATCTTATTTCGAAGTCTTGTACAGATTTAATGCAATGCCCATCCAAATACTATTAGTATAGCTCACAAATATAGAGAAAACTTTTCTAAAATTCATTTGGAAACAGAAAAGATCTAGAATACCAAAGACATTCCTGGGCAACAGAGGCAAGTCAGGAGGCATCACAATTCTTCACTTGCCATAATACTAGAAAGCTACTGTCACAAAATCACTGGAGTCCTGGCAGAAAAACACACCCAGTAATCTATCAAACAGACTGGAGTTGGAGACACAACTACAAACACACTCTGCTACCTTGTCTTTGATAAAGGAGCCAAATATTTTCACTGGAAGAGAGATAGCCTCCTTAATAATGCTGAAGAAAATGACTTTCCCATACTGAACACTTAAAGTGGGTCTATGCCTATCACCATGCAATAGACTAAAGTCAAACTAGCTTGGAGATCTAAATATTACAACAGAAACACTAATGAGGCTTCATGAACAAAACACAAAATTTGAAGAATCAACTTCAAAGAATCAATCACTGGGACTCCATCTTATTAAAAAGTATTTGTACATGAAAAGAAATCACTAACGCAGTGAAAAGGCAATGCACAGTTTGGGCAAGTGATGTCTTTCCATTTTCTGATAATCTCTTCACTATCCTTTTACAAAATAGTGTATGTAATTTTCAATATCTAAGTCCTTGACTTTCTTTGTTAGGTTCATTCTAAGTATTTCATTTTCTTGGAGGGTATTGTTAAGGGTGTGATTTCTGCAGCTTTTCTCTTAGTGAGTTTATTGTGTACAGGAATGCTCCTGATTTTTGATTGTCAACTTTGTCTCCAGCTACATTATTGAATTTGGTTAAGTCCAGAAGTCTTTTGGTGGAGTAATTGACATCTTCTACATAGAATATCATGTCATCTGTGAATAATGATAGTTTACCTACGTTCTGTTATATGATTATTCTTACTTGTCTCTTATCTCTAATTGTTCTGCCTAATGTTTCCAGAGCTATATTGAATAAGAGTGGTGATAGTAATCATCCTTTTCTTGTTCTTAATTGTAGTGTGAACGTTTTTAGTTTTTCACCATTTAGTATGATGCTAGGTATATTTTTGTCTTTGCTTGTTTTATCAGATTGATGCAAAGGCTCTCTACTGTTACATACTGCAGGATTTTATTACAGATCAGTGCTTGATTTCATCCAAAGCTTATCATGCGTTTATTGAGATGATCACCATGTGACTTTTGTTTTTGCCTGTGCTGATATAACATTTAAATTTGTTGATTTGCATGTACTGAAACATCCCTGCCTTTCTGGGATGAATCCAAGTTGTCAGGTTTTAAAATCTTCTTGATAATTTGCTACATTCACTTTGCTAGTATTTTATTAAGGATTTTTGCAAGGTTTCATTAGGAAACCTTCCCTGCAGTTTTCTTTTTCTGGTTGTGTTTTTCTCTGGTATTAGTATCAATGTAATGCTGGCCTCCAGGAAAGAGATAGGGAGAACTGCTTCTCTTTCAAATTCATTAAAGAGTAGGGGCTTCAATTTTCTATACATTTCTTATAAAATTCAGCAGTAAATCCCTGAAGACTTGGACTTCTATATGTTGGTCAGTTGCCTTTTGTTGTCATTGTTTTGCTTCATTTTAATGTATTTTGCAGTTGGTCTTATTATGCACTGGAGTGGCCTTGAGCTCACATTGTAGCCCTGGTTACTGTCAAACTCACAACAATCCTTCTACCTCAGCCTCCCAAGTTCTGGGGTTACAGGCATGCACCACCCAGCCAGTACCCAATTAAATTTAATTAGATCTTCAGTCTCATTGACAGATACTGCATTATCTAGAACTTTTATATCTTCTTGAGTCAGCGTTGGCAATTCATATGAATCTAGGACTTCATTCATTTCTATATTATGCAACCTAGGGAAGCATGAGTTTTTGAAGTAGATACTGATGATCTTCTTAATTTTAGTTATCTTACTGTTTTCATTCCTCAATGAATGGTTTTGAGTGGTTCTTTTCTTCTTTTGATGTGGTTGGTTAAAGGTTTATCAATTTTATTTATTCTTTCAATGAACCAACTCTTTGACTCATTAAATCTTTTTATTGTTTTATGTGCTGTATTGCATTACTTTCTTCTCTGATCACTATAGTTGCCTCCCTTTTATTGGCTTTGGGGTTTCCATGCCATTTTTTTTTTTCTGGAAGTGTGAGGTGCAACAGTATATCTTTATTTATTCTCTTTCTATTCCCTGAATTGAAATTTGAGTACTATTAATGTCCCACTTTGAACTGCTATCATTGAATCCCATGAGAACCAAGGTTTGCATCTATATTTTTGTTGTGTTGTAGATACTTTCAGGTTTCTTCCTTTATTTCATCTGTGACCTACTGATTGTTTGGCTGAGTGTTACTTAATTTCCACATATTTATGAAGTTTTTGTACCTTCTTTTACAATTATTTCCCAATTGTATTGCACTGTGGTCAGGTAAAATGCTTGGGGTAAGTTCAGTTTCTTTGCATTTACTTCAGCATGTTCGGTGGACTAGTTTATATGGCATGTTTTAGAGCACCTCCCCTTCACACCTGAGAAGAATGTTTATTCTGAATATGTTGGGTCACATACTTGGTAAACATCTATTCAGTTCATTTGTTCACAGATTCAGTTCTACTTTCTTATTTGTTTGCTGATTATTAGTCTAGTTCATGTATTTGTGATAGTGGGATATTGAAGTCTCTTGGGTCATTTGTGTTGTTTTTTGTTTGCATTATTTTCATGTCTTTTAACAATTGACATATTGTTGGGTGCTCTTGAATTAGATGCACACATATTTATGATTGTTATCTTATCCTTTTAAAAACTTTCCATTAACATGTATGAAGTGAGGCTCTTTACTTTTTTGGTCATCCTTGGTTTGAAGTTCATATTGTCTGCAAAGAGTATAGCTACTCATGGTTTTTTCTAGGCCTCTGTTGCATTGAAGATTGTTTTCTGTCCTTTGACTTTCAATCTCTGAATTTCATTTTGAATTAAACATCTTTTTCTGTATACAGCATATTTTTGTATCTTGTTTCTTGATCCATTTCACCCATCTATTTCTTTTGGTTGATGAGGTGTGACCATTAACAATGATATGTATTTATTTGTCTTTGTTGTAATATTGTTCTGCTGTTGATTCTCTGCTTTTCTCCTCTGTTTAATTACTTGTCCTGCCTGGTTATTTTTGTGTTTTTCTTGGAATTGTGGCCATTTTTACCTCTGTCTAGTATAACTTTCATTACTTTTTTTACAGTCAGTTTGGCAGTCATATATTTCTTCAGTTTTTCTTTGTCATGGGAGTATCTTATTTTTCCATTAATTTTGAATGTTTTGCAGGATACATCAATCTGGATTGGATGTTCTTTCCTTTCAGGATTTGTACTTCTGTCCAATTTCAGGACTTGTTCTTCTGTTTCAACTACAGCTTTCTTCCTTAATTGGATATTTCTGTTGAGAAGACTGAGGTAGGTTCATGAACAAAAATAAAGGAATCAAAGCATACAAATTGATAAATTTTGGATTTGATTAATATGGTTCAGGACCACTCATATAGATTACCTGTCAATTTCAGAGTCCAAACAAGTGGCTGAACTGGAGACTTACAAAGCTTTTAAACAGAGGACCACAAAGTGACATCCTATTGGAAACAATTGAGCTAGAATGTTACATTAACTTTTAGTTGACACCTGTATCATGTTTCTTTTGTTGAGCAGGGTAATTTTTCTCCAGGTGATGCAGCTCATTCTGCTTTTCTCACAGGACTTGTACTCTGAGTCATTTTCCATTCTCTTGGGTTAAATATAGGCTACCAGTTAAAAGCAGGGCTCAAGATGATGTCAGTTATTCCAATCTACAACAAAGACTGCTAAGAATTTGATGTGCTTTCAATTATAAGTGATCTGTGACTTTCCCTTAACAGCATTTTATACTGTGTTCTTGTGCTGTATTTCTGGAATCCTGAATATTATATACCTTGGTGTAGTTTTATTTTGGTTATATCTGTTTGGAGTTCTACATGCTTCACTTATTTGTATGGCAAGTTCTTTATCATGCTTGGGAAGTTTTATTCCATTATTTTGTGAAATTTATTTATAGTATTTGTTTTGTCTCTGGCTTTCTCATTGACCCCAATCAATGTCATGCAATTCTTCTTTGTTGCATTTTGTACCCGTTGGATTGATCTCTCATAGTCCCTTGCTACTTTTAAGATAGCATTGTTTTCATGACAACTAGTTACAATTTTGTCTTCAAGACCTGAAACTCTAAACCTAACTTTTGTTCAGTCTGTGCATATAATTTTAATCTCTTATAGGCTTTATATATCTTTCATATAGCATTGAACTTGTTGAACTCTTGTTTGGATCTCTTTCATGTATTCCATTTCTTCACTATGTTGGGCAACCTTTGTTTTTCATTGTTTTGTTTTGTTCATCTATTCTTTTATTTGTGTGTTCTCTAATATATTTGACTTAAATTATGTTTTTGTATCTGAAAGATTTTCTCTGTAAACTTTTCCACTTTTTTTTCAATTCTGGGTGATCAATGCAAACAATTTTGAGAACAGTCTCTAGTTGATGGGTTGCACTGTCATGCACCACATAGGATCTAATATGCATTCTGCATAATAAATAAACCATGTGCCTATCATCAGTGTAATCAATATACGCTGCAAAGAAGTGTATATTGCATCATGCAAGGGGTCCTTCAGGCAAATGCAGGCTCAAGAACAAAGCATCAACTGTCCTCAAGTTAAGACCTTATTAAATGAGTTTCTGGGACCAATCTTTCTATCATAGAAACATGCACATTTATACTTTGCTGTATACACAACCTAACAGAGACACATGGAGATCTCACTGTGTGCTGAGTGCCCCAGATGCCCAGAAGCAGCCCACTCTTTTGGAGACAAGTGAATCCACACTGCCACTATCTGTTGATGACTGATTCATGGAACAGAAAGCGAAAACAAAAAGCAGGCAAATCTTCTGGTGGAGCCCTCAGTCTGGCTCCAATGTCCTGCCTTTGTAGCTCTGTTCAGATCACTGATTATAGCAAAGTGTTCAAAACTGCTGTCTCCTCTCTGACCACAGGCTACAGTCTCAGAAGTGAATGTATCAGTGACAGCTGAAGGTGCCCCCTGCCCCTCTGTAACTGCTGTCTTGGAGGACAAAGCCACTTGTCCTCCTCCACCTCCTTCCCCATCCTCTCCCACCCAGCTTTGAAGGCTGAGTTGCTACCAGACACTCTGGGTGGAGATGCTTAGCAGGTCCTTGAACATATATTTATCTGGCACACAGCTTCTGAGTAACTTATCATGAGAAGGAAAGTTACAGTAAAAAGTGACATCTGAGGGGCAGGAATCTTGCTCTGTACATCATGACTCCAGCAACAATGTGGTTTTTCTTTTTCTAAATATGTCATTTACAATAAGAGAGAATATATTAATGACATACAAATAGTTCTGCAGTAGCAGAGTCATCCATGGGCTTGTCATTAGCAGACTCAGAAGACAGAAGGGTGAGGGAAGGAAAGGGAGGTCCATACAAAGGGGGAAATGGGGTTTAACCTTAGTTGAAAAAAATGTCACCTGAGACTCCTTACTTAAATCAAAGAGAGATGCCACCACTTCCCAGTGTGTAGGGGGGAGGGCGGGGACACAGCACAGAGTACAAGGCTGAGTTGGAAGAAGACCAGGGCTCAGCTGTGGGAGAGGGGATCACAGTATCCCTACAGGGCCACTATGTCTGCTTTTCTTCTGCAGTTAAAAACTAACAAGAAAACAACACAACTACCAGGTGAGAAGAGTTTCTGAAAAAGGAGCCACCAGAGACATGAACAATAGAACCATTTTAAATTTTTAAAAAGTATTTACATGTCAGCTGTTTGGACATTGGCTAGTTCTGTAGAAAAGGTGGGAAGCCGTGTACCACTCAGCTGCTCCACAGATATGAATGGTCTTGCTGTAGGTTCCCCTCATTAAAAATCCTTCAGTGTAGAAATATGAGGACTTAAGCTGAATACAGTCACTGAGATAATGGCATTGACACAGGGGAGAGACAGTGTCCCCTCTTCTCCTGGAAAGGAAGAGAACTTGAGGATTGTGTCATTAGCAGCTCTGGGAATGTGTACCAGCCTCAGTACTCCTACAATGATGTGTCAGGGTGGCCCCTCCCACAAGTCACAGACCACGGGTAAGGTGGAAGTAGGAGAGTGTGTGGAGCATGCTGTGCACGGTTGCTGGAGAGAACCCTGCCCTGGCACCATGCTCTCAGACTACGGATTGTACTATGTGTTTACATAAAATCCCATCATGATTTCAGGATGGTGGCAGCCTCTTGTCTACTGGAAATTATTTTTCAAGTTTGGGCATAAAATACCTTAGACAATGTGTTTAGCCAGTTGAGCAGAAATGACATTATTTGGAAAAATCTAGGAAACACATTTTGCAGTGGCTGATTCAAGCTACTGAATCTACTGAAGCCCATATTTTGGGGATAAAAAGACATGAGTCAGGGTTTGCTGAACAAGATGCTGGGAGGCACAGAACTGTGCCCAAGTTCACTTTCTGCTTCACTTCACTCATTCTCCCAAGCTGCAGAGTAGATTCTGAGCATCCAAGAACTTAAGGTTTGAACTGCAGTAGAAATCTGTAAAAACTCAGGCAAGTGGAGAGTAAAAACAAAAGAAAAGCTTTTTTGGCAAAATGCAGTTTTAAATATATAGTTAAATAAATTTTAAAAAACCCAAAAATGAAAAAGAACAAAGAAGAAGAAAAGGTAATGTTAATGCTGTGTTTTGTTCCAATGCTGCAGCCATAGTCAGAAAGGAGAGGAGTGAAATTTGCAGACTGGAAGGGTCACTGTGGTAAACGCACTTGGCCTAGGAGGCTGAGGGTGTGTAGACCCACTATGCAAGCAACACCCAGGCAGTATCAGGCACCTGGTGGAGGCAGAGTTAGGACTGATGTGGCAGAGTCTTGGCTGCATCCTGGCAGCTCTGCCTTGCTGTCCCTGCAGGGCTGCAGCATGGATGTGGTGGGGGAGAGGAGTGTAAAGCAGGCCATGCTGGGCACCTCTGCACACTGCACACTCCTTGTTCAGCTGGGAGGGCAGCGCCACCCCATGATAGAAGGGCTCCACATGTGTTAAAGTTTTAGAAATTAGTCATAAATGATGTGTTGTTTTTCTGAATAACAAACTCCTTATTTTATATATCTATAAGGTGACATTTGAAGTTTCTGTACTGGGCATATCCTTCATTTTACATAAATGAAAATTAAGTCATCCATTTTCACTCATCTGTTTGAGAAATTACATACTATTTTTTTCTTAACTAGGTTGGGTACAAGAGAAGAAATAGTGAGTTGGATACTAGCAATAATTCAATGGAAATTAAAAATTGAAAAACCACAAAAGCATCCCTCCTAGGATGAGTGGTCTGCCACTGACCAGCTCCTCTCTCCTGTCCTTGCCTGCTGTGCTGGCCAGTGTCTCTTCACTGCTGGGGGGAGAGAGGGCCTGGCCACAAGCTCCTGTCATCTCAAGTAAGCCTGGGGACATGGCCTAGGACATGGCCTTCTTTCAGCATTTTCAGTGCCTGTAAGTTTATAATTCACTCAGCAGCTTTGCTGTCATAGGTTCATGGCTTCTAACTTTTCACACCTTAACTGAGTAAGAATATAATATGGGAAACTGTAAATCTCACTTTTTGTTATGAATACTTAGCACTGAGCGTTCCAGGAAAAATGTATACATGTTGAATTTCATAGTGACAGATTTCACAGCTGAAGTCTCCACATTGAGTTGCAGCCCAGAAGAGCAAGTCTAGGGGGTGCTCAGATCCCTGTGGAGATCTGATGTCAGTGGAAAATGGTCCAGGGAGACGTAGAGGACACCGTGGCACCAGGGGCAAGAAAGGGCTAGGTCCAGGCCTCCTGATCCACAAGTCAGCTTCCAGCAAAACAGCATACACTGCACGCTGGACAGAAGAGGGCTGGTGTGGCCCTGCTCCCAGAACTCCTTCCTGAAGGACCTCGGCCCTTTGGCTGACTCAGGGAAGCACTGTACAAGAAAGTCAGCCTGTTACAGAGCCCACCTTGACAGAATATCTTCCACCCAGGTGCAGATTTCAACTGCCACATGTGGACTCACCACAGCTATGGAGCAGGACAGGTGTTTACAGGGAGCAAATCAGGAGATGGGGACACTGCAGGCAGGCCAGAGTATGAAGCCTGAAATAAGATATGAGCACCTGAACAGCTCAGTTTCCTTCAGCAGTAAACTCCTGACAAAAACAGTATGCATTAAAGACTAAGTAACTGAAAGGAGTTACTGACAAAGATATATAAAATACAAAAGTAAATGGCTGCATCCCTAAGTAAAATGAGATGTGACCCTTAATGGGAATGTGGTCTCCTTTGGTGTCACTGACCCACACCCATAAGAAACAAACACACTGATGAACAGAGCAAAAATTAATATAGGTGATGGGTCAACAATCAAAACTCATTAATAACAACAACAAAACCAGGATAAGACAAATGACCCAGTGAATTTTTTCAAGTGTATAATAAAAAATAAATAATAATCATTTTTGGATGCTTCCAGAAAATTGAAGGGAAAAATCCAACACCAACTTCTTTTAGATGACAAAGTCACCCTGACAATGAAGCCACACAATAATGTATTGAAAAATAAAATAAAACAAAATAAATGAAAGCACCCTACTGACCAATATTCCTAATGAACATAAGCAAAATTATTCAGCTAAATACTTGTCAGCTAAATTTGCCAGCACATGCAAAAGTTAAGTACCACGATCAACACTCGGCCCAATCTCAGTGATGCAAGAACTGTCCCACTGTAAAAACCATGCAGTGTCACTTGTCACTCTCACAGAATGACAGAGAAGTAACCTCTCAATAGATTTAGAAAAATAGCTTTGAAAAAAACTGAGTTTCAACATTTTCTCATTGTAAGAACTACCCACACACCATGTATTGGAAGAATGGACCTCAGCACATCAAAGATCATGCATGAGAAGCCCATCCCAGACATTGTGCTTAAAGGCTGACAAGCTGCAAAATTTTCTTCTAAGATCAGGAATGAGACAAGGCTTGCAATGCCTTTCAGCACACTACTCCAAGTCCTATCCCTAGAATTTACTCAAGAATAAGAAATCAAAGGCTTCCATACCAGAAAGGAAGAATTAAGCATGGTCTCTGTTTCCTGAGGACACAACCTTTCATATAAGAAACTTATATCTCACTGAAAACCTTTTAGAACAATTCACAAATCATATAGGGTGCAGGGTACAAGATCCACATGTCTTGAACAATTCATATCTATGTGCTTCAAACAAACTGCAGCCTCAAATACAAAGAACACAATTCACTTCATAATTCATCAAATAGAATTAACACTTAGGATAAATATAATGAAACTCACCTGTTGTTTAAAAATTGTAGAAATTGATGCAATCAGTGAAATAGCACTAACAGAAGAAAACACATAGCGTGATGGTGGATAGGAAGAATTCATGTTGTTATAATATATGTGCATCCCAGAGCAACCAGCATTTCAAAGCATTCCTGTCAAAATACCACCAATATTTTCCTAGAAATCAAAAATATCAATATGAAAATTCACAAAGAAGTACAACATCCTCTAGCCATGTAAAGAACATTAAACTTAGAAGTACCAAAATCCCTGGTGTCAAGGTATATTTTAAAGTGACAGCAGTCCAAAAGGTCTTATACTGCAATAGGACCGTAGATTAAAATGACTAGCCCAGATACAAAAGAACTCATAGAATCACCAGGAATTTGGTATTGTATCTTCCTTACATTCCTGTCCTTTCCTATATTTTCCTATTCTTTTTCTGGTCAGGGACTCCCTCTGTCTCTCTGGCCTAAGCTGAAATCAGAGTGTGTTGCAGGCTTGTCTGTAACTCCCAGGAATCCTGCTGCCTCAGTGGCCTGAATGCTGACATGACAGGCATTTTCACCATTCCCTGCACAGCCAATGAGTTTTTAAGAACACCATGATGAAACCACATCTGGTGGTGTGGCTTGTAAGCTTACCACTCTGGAAGACTAAAACAGGAACATCATAAATTCAAGGAGAGACTCACCAACTTAGCAACTTATTAAGAAAGTCCTCAAAAAAGGAAGACTTTTAAAAGTGGAAAGTAATGGAACTAAATACAAAACCTCTGTATTCAATTCTAGAGACTAAGTGTAAAACCAAAACCATAACCAAAAAAAAAAAAAAATTTTGGAAAGTAGAAGAGGAAGGCAAAAACGTTTTACCCTGGCCTGACCTTCTGGAGGGCAGTGGGCCCCAAGTAGCTTTAACATTCACATCTTTCTTGGGATTTGACATCAGTCATCAATTGCCATGAGTGATCAGAGAAAAAGAGACTGTGCTTCAAGGATACCAAGCCTCAGTCCCCCAGCAGAAGGCATTTGGAGTGATCTCCTGAATCCCAGGCTGACCACTGTTACAGTTAAAAAGCAGTGACTCTACTAATATTGTTAATGGCATTTTGAGTCTTACTCACTATGAAAGAAACTGTGGATTAGGAAGGTAGGAGATAGCTTAACTAGATGAATTTTTTGACAAAGAGTCTAAAGATCAAAGCCAAGTATTTTATTCCATGAATACACAAAATTACTGCCAATTGTCAACTCAGGATAATGCACACCTGTAATTCCAGCCATCTGGGAGTGAGCGGAAGGATGAGGAAGGGTTTAAGCCTAGCCTGGGAAACTCAGAAAACTGGTGAGGCCATGTCTTAAAATCTTTTTTAAAAACTTACAAAAGTATGAAATTATTGATCATTAAGAATTCCTGGAAATCACTGTGCAAGGTACTTTAACCACTGTTATTCTACAATTATTTTTCTCTTTCCATAGACTTAAAAGAGTATCTTTTATATGGTCCTTATTTTTTATTTTAAAAAATAGCAATTGCTCGATCAACTTCTGATTGTTAATATAAATTTAGGAGACGAAAAAAAGCAATGATCATATTCTCTTAGTACTGAGCTACCCAAATCCTAAGATGGTATATTGATTTGCATATCTGCAGTCATCTCAGTAAAACATTCAAAAAAAATGAAACAATGCAAACCTGGCAGCACATCAATGTCTACATGATGGTAAACCTTATGCTAGGTGTGCTGACTAAAGTACACTTGCTAGAAAAACTCACATATGTTTTTATTCTGAATTCACAGGCAATATTTGACTTTGTATTTTTAATTGTTTTTTTCTTCTTTCTTTCTCTCTTTCTTTCTTTGATTCTTTGTGGGACAGGGTTCTGCTATGCATTTGAGGCTGGCCTTGATCTTCCCTTGTAGCCCAGGATGACCTCAAACTTATAACAATCCCCCTGCCTCAACCTCTGAGTACTGGAATGATGGGTGTGTACCAACATTGCTGACTGTGTCTTCCTTTTTAAATTTTCCCCCAAAAATACTTACTCAGAGTTATGTGATATTCTTATATTTTCTCAGGTTGATTATAAAAAATCAAATCAGAAACCACAGAAAATACAGTTTCAAAATCCTCACCAACATATAACATAATGTAAAATAACATAGCATAGCACAGTATATTATAATAAAACAAATCAAAATAAAATGAAAAGCAACCACCTAACTCTGCTAAACAACTGCTTCCAATGATACTTTAAGAATTTCTAAGTTAGCCATAAACCAGCAATATGATCCAGTAATTTCACATTTAAGTAGTTTTTCTTTAAAATAAAAGTCTGCATCGATTTAAGCCCATGTATAAGAATGGCTATGGCAGCTCGTTTTCACCGGTTGACCCAGAAACAGAAGAAATGGCCATCAGCAGATGGGTGAGGGGTGCATGAACAAGTCACAGCTGGTTTCGTTCAGCCCCCCAATGGCATGTGTTGATCGCACACTGGGAGCCCAGTATGGAGACGCTGCTTGAAGGAGACCAACCAAAGAGCATTGCACCTGATCAGCTTCAGGGCCATCACCTCTAGGAAAGGTAAACTACCTAGCAGGGACACAAAGCCCATGATCTATTTGGGATGGGAGGACAGGATGTCATACCAGTTGCTATGAGGCAAGTTCCCCAGGAGGCATGTGTATGTGTCTTTCCTCAGCATGGGGTGATGATGTCCATGGACTTGGAAAGCCACCCCTTGCAATCACCACCTGCTGACCCCTCCACAGCATGTGAGAGGGCAGAGCACTACAGTGTGTGGCCAAGTTAAACATCTAAGGATAAGTAATCATTCATATGCACGTGAGAGTAAAACTTGCTAGGAATCCTCCCCTGGACATATGGGGGTTATAACATGAAACATTTACATCCTTTGGGAAAATTATTATGGGTATTCTGGGAACTTACCATACTCTCTAATGGAATTGAAATGAAACTAACATGAAGCCATGAAAGAATCTCATCCTAAACTTTGACAGATCTCTAAGTGAAACCTAATTCTCAATGAAAAGAACTTTTGGATGGAAATGTGCACTTGGCACCCAACCTGCCACATCTGAGGCATCCACATGTTTGTTGTATTAAAATTTTCAAAGTGAAGAAAAGTGTAAAACCACACTCAGTTTTCTAGTTTTTCACTTGCCATTTCTAAGGAACACAATAAAAAGAAAGGGGGCATCAGAGAGGGCAGGGCAGCTATGGACCCCAGCACATGACACAACTTCCTTGGCAACAGGTCTAAACAGAACTCTGAAGGCTCTGGTCACCAGGCACCTTTTTCTGGCAACAGGCACTTGGTTCAAGAGAGTGACCAGTGAATATACTGTGCTGCTTTCCAAGGCCTTGATTCCCCAGCCTCAAGATCCCGCATGGAAAAACTACATGGGAATGAGGGAAAGGATGGTTCACTGGGCCAAGATGCTTCAGGATGCTTACCAGGAACTGTCCAAATATCAATGACAGCATAGGCTTCTCAAGAGACCTGAGACAAGAGGGAGCCAGGACAGGTGTCTCTAGGCTCTGCCACTTGCCACTCAGAGACACCAAGTACAGGACAGGTACATTAAGGCCTGGCCACCTCTGTGAGTTCTCCTAAACATTTCCCATCCTAAATCATCAGTGAAAGGGCTCTGAGGACAGACACCAAGGGCAGATGCTCTGCAGAAGGGGCAGGTGCTGGGACGTATGATCCTGTGCTCCTGTCATGTTCCCACCCAGCACAGGGCAGCCTCAAGGAGAAGGACAGAGCTCATGTTTATCCACAGCCTCCAGAGTCATCTCCTGTCCTCCTAGATAGACGTCTGGCACAGATCTGTCTGGCTTTAAGGAACATAAGGTTATCTGGTTTCACAAAGTGAAACCTGTGGTGTCTGAGTCTCAGGTTTCCTGTTGATGGCTGGGCACTTCCCCACCCAAGCTGCATACAGGACACTGACATGGAGATGGACCCCGGAACCTGTGTGCCACATCCCTGATCCAGACCATGGTACCCACAGTAACAACATATATCGGCTCCGGTGAAGGGTGTGTGAGCAGAAGGGACTGTATGGAGACCCACAGAAGACTGAGAGGAACTTTGTGTCAGATCAATCCTTCCAGCACCTCCCTCCAGGGTTTTTCAAACACTGGGCCCATGGTCCTGCTCCAAAGGAACCTTGACTCCAAGTGCTCAACTACCACACACTCTTAACTCTGTTTTTACTTTGTTACACGCAAGGTCACTGTACACATATCAGTGGGAGCAGGAGAAAGGGGACAAATGAAAGTCATTTCATTTCTTGTCATGATTGAATTCTGCCATTGCACCTTATTGTCAGTCCTGGGCCTGGTGTCCAAGGACAATTAGTGAGCTGTCTTTCCCCCACTGTCTCCAGCTCTTAAACAGCATCACCTCGATAGAGATGTGCTCACCTCAAATGTCAGTCCACTCTGTCCATTTCTCTGGCACTTGTCTCATGGGAGTTGTCAGGCTCTGCAATTACTATTGCAGGAGCCTCTGGGCAAAATGAACACAAGAAGAGATCACTGAACACAGCTGCTCAGCCTCCCATGGCCATGGAAGAGGAACTTAATTCTTTCCTGGGAACTTTTCATCAGAAAACTGGGAATATTCTGTGGTGTCTCATTAATGGACCTGGACATCCAGAATGAGCCTCCTTTTCTCATCTCTAAAATGGGGGCCCATCTTAGGACTCATAGGATTTGTTCATGCATAGACTTCTTTTCAACTTCTCTATTGAGGCGATCTGAGCATACTAGTATTCCTAAGTGTCCCTTGTGAAATGTAACTTTTAATATGAGAATCCCTTTTCTGCAGGGACCATCCTGTGAGCCCATTACTAGGAGCCTCTGTGGACCAATTGGAGTGTGGGCTTTGCTTCATCCCCAAACCCTCTTGAGAAGCCACATGCAGGACACCAATTCCATATCCAGCCACAGTCTCACCACATTCTCAGAAGTCAGGCAGCAGAGAGCCTGGCAGAGGTCTGTACAGGAAGCATGGTGCAGGCAGATGGGCCTCACAGCCTGAAGGAGCCTATGGAGCTGGCCTTCTGGATAGATCTCCCAGATTGATCCAGATCCCTGGACTCCTCCAAGGATCACATCTCTACCCCACGAGCACCAAGGCTAAGAAGGGGAGTTCTTACCCTAGTAGCCCAGTGGGACTTGGCCACCAGGATTCAGGTCCTGGCCATATGCAAGGGCCTCAATCAACCCTAGTTTACAATGCTGAATGGGTGGTGTCTGAGTGGATTCAGACCTTAGGGTCACTAAGGATGAAATGGGGGCTCCAGGCCAAGTGTGGCCATGGCCCCATGAAGACCTACTCTGGAGGCTGTGATGATTCTGATGGATGATCTTCCATCTCACTCACTGACCAATACTTGGTGGTTGCAGTTTTTTTCTTTGGAAACGAGATTGGAGAGTCACTTTGTGGCTTCAGGGTTTGTTCAACACAGGAAATCTTGAGAACAGCAAATTTTCCATGGCTGTCAGATGTCATGGAAGAGCAGATAGATGTCATCAACTCAAAAATGTACATGAAGACACACTGTGTGCAGACACTTTTCTGGGCATTGACCATGATCCTATAAGCAGAGCCAATGCAACCACTGACCTTTTGAGTTTTAATGTTCTTTGGAGGCTACAGAGTCACCCTTGGCAGCAGAACAGATATTGCTCACCTCAAGGCCATTTTTCTGCTCCCCAGGCCTCCCTAGATGTGGGGACAGACCATAAACAAGGAGTTATATAGAGGCAAAGAGAACTGGGCAAAGCATCACTGCCTGAGCTAGAGACTGCAGCGACACAGGACAGACACTGATTGATCCCTCACTTCTCAGATATTCATGGAGTGGGAGCCCTGAGCCCTTGAGTGCAAAGATAGGGAAGATTACACTCTCTGCATTCACCACACTGAATTGCACTGGGGACGGGCAGAGAGAAATTGTTTCAGGATTCTCTGTACAAAGCAGAGGTATGATTCAGCTGAGCAAGATCTCCCTCCCACTGAGATTTCTGTCAGCCTCTGAGAGCTCCTTGGGCTGTAACTGCCCAAATATGGCTGGGTGAGGATGTGGATGGATGTTGAACAGACTTGACAGGAGGCCCATGCACCCCTCTCTACAAGTGAGCTGTGCAGACATTGTGGCAGGAAAGGCCAGGCCTCTCACTCTGCTGGCTCCCTGTCTCCCCAGGTCTTCTGTGCTTGATGCCCCCTTGGAAATGTATGCCCATGTGGATCCCCAGGCTGAGCTTCTCTTGGAACAGCTGGAGCCTCCTGAACCACAAGGGACTGAGCCCTAAAATAATTAGCCCTGGAGTGTGGGATGTGGGCTTTTGGGAAGTGATGGCCTTGGAACTCAACAAAGCACCCATATGCTTGCTGATCCAGGAGCGTGACACACTCAGGAGTCAGTGTATGAATACAGTCAGGGAGGCTTTGCTGGGGCTTTATTGGTGCCTGGACAGGCAGTGGGAAGGTTTTGCTCAGGAAGCCCATGGACAGTTGGTGATTTTTTCACTTCCTGCAACTACAGGGCCAGGTTCAGCCCATGCAGAAGTTGCACCTCCAGATCTTGTGCCAGGCCCACCTGCAACTCCCTAACCAGCTGTGATCCCAGAGCAAGATCCAGCACCTGGATTCCTTTGCCCAGCAGCTGGAGATCTAAGCCTCCTGGTGCCTCCACTCAGGAGTCATCTCTTGAGGTCTACCTGCGGATAGCTCTTGACCCACATCTTCCATTCCCCTCTTTTCCAGATTTACTTAATACTCTATTCACTGCTACACTTATTTACCAGAGATATGTTAGTGATAGAACAAACATAGATAAAATTTAAGATTTTAATGTTGTTTAAAATAATCAGCTTGCTGGCATTCAGTGCATTCTCAATTTGAAGCTAATTTCCCCAAGGTCCACTTCCAGAATACATTCTTCAAATGTTTACACAATGTTGTTTTCTTTTCTTTCCCCTCTTGCACCATCCCAGCCACCACAGATTGTATATTCTCATAATTAACCTATATTACATTTCCCACATCAGTGCCATAAAGTTCAATTTGTTCAGAGAATGCTGGTAATGACTTTCTAGGGTTAGAGTTAGGTTTAGGATTTGGCTAGACTTTTAAGTTTAGGGTTGGGCTAAGCACCCAAATATTGTATCATTACCCACTGTATTGGTAATACACAAAGAACAATCAAGACAAAGCAGCACCTTGTGTTGCCAATGTCTTGGTCCTGAGATGTGTGCTCAATGCACAAAACTTTGAGAACAGTCACTGGTTGTTGGATTGTACCACTGTGCACAAGATGGGGCCTAATTTCCATTCTATGCATCACATTTGCAATGGACCTATCACCAATGTAATCAGCATACATGGTATATAGGTACTAATAAAAATATACAATAATCTGTAAGCAAAACAGAATGCAAGAAAATCTATTCAGACATGTGTGAAAAACGAGCAACTGATGAAAAACCTCACACAGGGAGGACAAGCTCTAAATGGCCAGCAGTGGGTCCTTCATGTGGATGCAAACCTGTAGAGCAAAGCATCAGCTGTCCTCAATCTACATCCTCGCTAATGGAATTTCTGGGCCAATCTTCCTATCATAGGAATATACACTTTTATACTTTTGTCTATGCACTACCTAACAGAGACACATAGAGGACTCACTGTGTGCTGAGTACCAGAGATCTACAGAATCAGCTCAGTCTTGGGGAGACAAGAGAACCCACACTGCCAACAGCTGGTGTTGACTGAGTCATGGAACAAAAAGTGAAAACCAATCACAGGAAAGTCTTCTGTAGGAGCCCTCAGTCTGGCTCCCAAGTCTTGCCTTTGTAACTCTGTTCATACCCTTGATTTCTAGCAAAGTGGTCAAAACTGCTGTCTCCTTTCTAGCCTCAGGATACAGGCTCAAATGTGAGTCTAAGAGTGACAGCTAGTGGTGACTCTTGCCCCTCCATACCTGCTGTCTTCGAGGAGAAAGTCCCTTGTCTGCCTCCTCCTTCCTCCCCTGTCTCTCCAACTAAGTTTTAAAGGCTGAGCTGCTGCCCAGCAGTCTGGGAAGAGAGGCTTAGCAGGGCCTTCAATACACTTTTATCAACATACTTTTATATGTGACATACTGTGTCACATACAGACAGCTTTCCAGTAAATATCATGAGATGGAAAGATGTAGTAAAAAGTGACAGTTAATTGGAAGGAACCATGCTTTATACACCAAGATACCCACATCATTGTGGTGGGGAAGGAAATGTATGGGATTCTTGCCCCACTCTGTGGCCACTCAAAACTCAGCTGCTCCATTGCTGATCACACCCCACCACAATTGACTAAATTCTCATGGACACCAGGACTCGAACACTAGGTATTTCCCTCATGATCCAATGAGCAGGAATGTGAGAACACAGCAGTGCCTGGCAACTAGCTGGCCAGACAGAAAAAAGAGATGACAATGGCCATGACCACGTTACCTGAGGGTCGGTCACTGAGAGGTACATTATGCACAGGACTTCCTTGGGCCATCTCCTTTCCAGGTGCTGTCTACTCCTGAGGGGCCCAGAGATATACCAATAACAGGGTGATGACAATTCCAGGCCTTATAACATGGTCATTTGGTCTTGGGACAGAACAGAGATGTACTGTAACAGTTGGGAAGAATTTGTCCCCAGACACAGTTGGGCTTGGGCACCCTTATTTCCCTTCCATACAATATGTGGTCCAGATCTCAGGGTCCTGCTTCAAGGTCTGGTGCACACAGCTTTTGTTCCCTGGCCAGATCCAATTCTGCTCATCCTACAGGAGCTATTTCAAAGTTACTGTTTCTACTTGGATTGTGCCCGACAGAAGCATCTGCATTTGTCTCCCCACATATCCAGATACACATGCATCACATGGCAACTCACAGTTTAGATCATCTCCTTAGATGCTCCACAGATTGCAGTTTCCAGACAGACCTTGAGACCCCTATTCTAAGCACCATATTAGGAGAACTTCTACAGCTGTGAGCCAACATTATGGGCTTCTAGGAACCTCAATCCTAGGCCTTGGGCCAAGTGCAACACAGGTTGGATTAAGCTTGTTCTAGGTGCTAACCAATACTTGTGGGAACAGGATTCTCTCTGGGACAAAAAAGGATGGAAGGGGCATAGAGCAGCTCCTAGGCCAGCCAGGGCTAGCACAAGCCCAGCTGTGTGCTCTTAGAAGGAGAAGAGTATAGAAGGGGGAGGGAGGGATGCCTGAGGAATGAGGGAATGGAAGAAGGAAGATTAGATAAAGGCCCCAAATTAATCAGTAATGGACACCACTCAGTGATTTTGTTACCCACCATAACTTTTGGGTGACAGCAGACACCAGTGACACTGGATTTTGGGCAGCTACACGTGAATTGCCTCCTCCTGTGACTGCATTCAAAGGTCCAGTGAAGATTGGAGTGGAAAAGGGGGGCCCTGGGTATACAAAGTCTGGTAGGGGAATGACAAAAGAATGACATTGTGGGAGGCTGTCCTGGGCATGGGGCAGTGGTACACACTCTGTGTTGCCCAACGTGGCTGCCAGACATAGCCAGTGTCCACTGCCGCCCTGACCCAACACCCCCAGGCAGGGATATCCCTAGCTATTCAAGAGGGCCATCCCCATATCCTGACAGACACCAGGGTCCACACTTATCTGAGAAGGGCTGCCCATCTCTATGGGTTCCATAGCACCCGATCTTGCCCTTGTTTCTGCTCTCCCTCATAGCACTCAGCTACAATGTGGTGCCACATATTAAGAACAGATGGCTTGCAGAGTACATGGGGAGCTGCCTTCAGGAGGGTTTGTGCTGGACATGGGTTCTCCCTACGATGCATTAATGCTGTGCCTGGTTTTAACACACTATGATACACAGGAAAAATGAGTCTCCATGTATTCAAGGATCAAGGGAGGCTCAGATATGCTGGCAAGTAGCTTCACCCATGTGAGAGAGGGGCCAATGGACCCTATTGTCCTGGCCTACAGCCTGGGACTGACTCACCTCAGACCATGGTCCGACCAAGCTGCTCGAGAACTGCACGTCTGCTGCTAGGAGAGCTCTGTTCCACTTCCAGGTAAGAACATTTGGGAATATTAATGCCCTGTGAGGTACAGAGGAGGGATGGAAGTGGGCCAAATGTCCATCACAGGGCTTAGGAAGTGATCACCAAGACACAGGCATAAAACTCGGTCTACATTCTTAAGCTGTATCCCAACAGAGAATTGGGCTTTTGGATGTGATGCTTGGCTTGGAACAGGGCACAGGGAGTTTAGTTTTGTGGGGTATTAAAATGCCCTGTGTCTGTGGTATGATATTTTCTCAGAGTCAGGGAGGTGAGTGGGTATTTTAGTGGGTAAGATCCCCAGGGAGAAGAAACCACACAGAGCCAACATTAGCAATGGTAGTAAGCAAGCATTTTTATTATCCAGCCTGTATATATCAGTCATCCTCAGGCATTATTTCTTGCATACTGTCACAAGCCTGAGCACATTCATGGCTGTCTATGTTGACTCATGCTTATATAACTATGTCCATGGTGTGCACATGCCAATCGGTTGGGTGAGGTTCATACAGGTCCTCATATCCTTTGATATTGAAACAATATGCAGTGGTTTTTCTCATTCCACCAACTCAAAAATCAGGGAAAATGTGCTTATTGTAAGTGACTCATAGGGTGGAATCACGTATGCAAAGAACACGACAACAGTAAATGTACAGCATAATACCACTAATCCCAATGCAGTGCAGGTTATGGCCATGCAAAGCTAGGTGGATCCCAAGGATTCCCACCACTGCATGAGCAGGGCCTGCTTCAAGGAATCAAAGGCACAAAACTCCAGGTCCGTTACTTTTTTTTCTTTTTAATTTTTTTTATTTAAAGAAAGAAAACAAAATACGAAAAAGCAAAAAGGTATAGAATATAGAATTCAAAAAAATTAACATCATAAAATCACTAGTTGATACATTACTGATTGTTGTCTTAAAAATAGTTGTTAAAGTTACAAAAACAAAGCATAAAAAGTCGCTCAACACTGAAACATTGACAGTGCAAACCCTCTTGTTCAATGATCTAACAGAAATTTAGTAATATGGTCATCTATCTTACATACTATACATACCATTATATCCTTTAGAGCACTTTTCTTCCCTTTCTTTTGATATCTATTATACTTTTTTGGGTCCCATTACTTTGTCAGTTTTTATTATTTTTACACTAGAGAGAAAATGTGACATTTTCTAATGTGAGTCTTACTTATTTCAGTAATGAGGATATTCTTGTTACCTTCATTTACCTACAAAGGCCTCAAGATCATCCTTTTCTATAGCTGAGTAGTATTCCATTGTGTAAAAATACAATTTTTTCATCCACTTGTGGTTGATGGGCAGTTTGGTTGTTTCCAATGTTTAGCTATCACAACTGTGCTCCACATATGGGTGCACATATATCACTGTGACATGATATTTTCAATTTTTCTGGGAAAATACCCAGGAGTGGAACAGCTGGATTAAATGAAACTTCCATCCTAGTTTTTTGAGGAATTTCCACATTGATTTTGACAGTGCTTTCACTAGTCTGCATTCCCACCAACAATGGAGAAGTTCCTTTTTCCCTTCATGCTCACCAATATTTGTTTCAGTTTATTTTTAATGGCAGCCATTCTTCCCAGAGTAAGATGAAATCTCTGTGCTGTCTTAATTTGAATTTATCAAATCACCAGTTATGGTGAACATTTCTTCATATGTTTGTTTGCCATTTGTATATCTTCATCTTGGAACTGTGTGCTCATCTCTGATGTTCATTTTTGGAAAGGGCCTTTGATGTTTTTTTTTTTTTTTTTTTTTGGGCCTTTGATGTTTTTCAATTCTTTATATGTCCTGCATTTAAGTCCTGTGTCTTATATCCAGATGCTTTCTCAATCTGTTAGGTTTTTTTTCCTCACTTTTAGTAATATGACATCCCAGTTGTTGATTCTTTAAATATTTCCAATGCACTTTGCATGAATTCTCGGTCTACTCCTATATCTCCAAGATTTCTACCTACCTTGTCCTCCAGTAGACTTTTGTTTCTTTTTTAATATTTAGATCCTTGATCCACTTGGACTTAAGTTTAGTATATGGAGATAGTTATGGGTCTAATTTCAGTCTTTGGCATGTAAACTCAATGTTTCCAACAGCATTTATTAATGAGGCTATCTTTTACCAGTGAAGATGTTTAGCCCCTTTGACAAATGGGTGGCTCTGTGTCTTTGTAGTAGTGTTTGCATCTTATAATCTGTTCCATTGATCCTCAGGACTATTTCTTTGCCAGTACCATGCTGATTTTATTACTGTGGCTTTGTAGTATAGTTTCAAGTCAGGAATTGAGGTGCCTCCTGTCTTGCTCTTGTTGCCAAGAATCGTCTTTGTTATTCTAGTTTTCTTCTGTTATCAGATGAGTTTCAGAAATATTTTCTCTAGATCTGTAATTATGTTAATGATATTTTGATTGGGGTTGCATTGAATCTGTGTAAGAGTTTTGGAAGTATGTCCATTTTCTCAATGTTGGTTCTTCCTAACCAACAGGAAGAAATATCCTTTCATTTTCTAAAATTCTCTTGAATCTCCATTTTCAGAGTAGTATAATTTTCAGCATATAGTTCTTTTACATTCTTAGTTAAGTTGATTCCTAAGTATTTCATTTTTCAGATGCTACTATGAAAGGCTATATTTCCATAATTTTTCTCTCATGGAGCTTTTTGCTTGTGTGTTAGGAATGCTACTGATTTTTGAGTGTTGACTTTGTATCCAACTATGCTGCTGAATTTGTTTATTACCTCTAGTAGTCTTTCAATGGAGTTTTTGGTGTCTTCTATGCAGAGTATCATGTTGTCTTCAAATAATGATAACTTAACTTCTTGTTTTCCTACTTTTTACTCATTTTATTTCTCACTCTTGTCTGATTTCTCTGGTTTTTATTTCCAGAAGTATATTGAATAGGAGTGGTGATAGTGGACATCTTTGTCTTGTTCCTGATTTTAGTGTGAAGCCTTTCAGTTTTGTCCATTTAGTATAAAACTGGATGTAGGTTTGTCATGCATTGTCTTTATGAAATTGAGGTATATAGTGTGTATTCTGAGTTACTGTAGGACATTATCATGAACAGGTGTTGTATGTATTTATTTTCCATTTGTATATCTTCATCTGAGAACTGAGTGCTCACCTCTGATGCCCACTTTTGGAAAGGGTCTTTGAATTTGGGGGCTTGACGTTTTTCCATTCTTTATATGTTCTGCATACAAGTCCTTTGTCTTATATCCAGATTCTCTCTGACTCTGTGGGGTTTTTTTTTCACTTTGTTTGATATATGTTTAAGTACAAAAACTTTTTAGTAATATGAGATCCCAGTTGTTGATTCTTTGAAGTATTTCTCATGTGGTTGTGTTTTATTCATGAATTCTCTGCCTAGTCCTATGTCTTCAAGATTTCTACCTACCGTGTCCTCCAGTTAAGTTTTGTTTCTTTTTTAATATTAAGATACTTGATCCATTTTGACTTTAGTTTAGTGTATGGTGATAGGTATGGGTCTAGTTTCAGTCTTTGGCATGTAAACTCAATGTTTCCACTAGCATTTATATATGAGGCTATCTTTTTCCAGTGAACATGTTTAGCACCTTTGAAAAATGTAAGGTGGCACTGTGTCTTTGTAGTAGTATTCGCATCTTCTAATCTGTTCCATTGATTCTCAGGTCTATTTCTTTGCCAGTTCCAAGCTGATTTTATTACTGTGGCTTTGTAGCATAATTTCAAGTCAGGAACTGAGATGCTTCCTGTCTTTCCATTGTTGCCCAGAAATGCTTTTGTTATTCTAGGTTTCTTCTGTTACCAGATGAATTTCAGAAATATTTTCTCTAGATCTGAAGTTATGTTAATGATATTTTGATTGGGATTGCATTGAATATGTATAACAGTTTTGGAAGTATGACCATTTTCACAATATTGAATCAAGAGCAAGTAATATCGTTCCATTTGCCAATATCCTCTTGAATCTCCATTTTCAGAGTAGTATAATTTTCAGCATACAGGACTTTTACATTCTTAGGTTGATTTCTAAGTATTTCATTTTTTTATATGCTATTGTGTAAGGCTACATTTCCGTAATTTCTCTCTCATGGAGTTTTTTTGTGTACAGGGATGTTATTGTTTTGTGAATGTTTACTTTGTATCCAGCTAGTATGTTTAATTTGTTTATTTTGTTTGTTACCTCTGTAGTCTTTCAATTGAGTTTTTGGGGTCTTCTATGTAGAGTATCATGTCATCTGCAAATAATGGTAATTTAACTTCTTCTTTCCCTATTTTTATTCCATTTATTTCTCCCTCTTGTGTGATTGCTCTAATTTTTCCAGAACTATATTGACTAGGAGTGGTGGCAGTGGACATCATTGTCTTGTTCCTGATTTTAATATGAAACCTTTCAGTTTTTGTCCATTTAATATAACATTGGCTGTAGTTTTGTAATAAATGGTCTTTATGACATTGAGGAATATAGAGTCTATTCTGAGTTACTGTAGGGTTTTTTTTTATATCATGAACAGGTGTTGTATGTTATCAGAAGCTTTTTCTGCATGCATTGCAATGATTACACGATTTGTATTTTTGGCTCTGTTGATGTGGTGTATTACATTCACTGATTTGTTTATGTGGAACCATCCCTGCATTCTTGGAATAAATCCTACTTGGTTATGTTGTATAATCTTCTTGATGATTTGCTACATTCTATTTGCCTATATTTTATTGAGAATCTTTACATCAATGTTTATTAGTGGGATTAGTCTATAGTTCGCTCTTTGGTTGGATCTCTCTCTGGTTTTGGTATCAGAGTGACACTTGCTTCCAAGAATGAGTTAGGGAGGACTGCTTCTCTTTCAGTTTCATTGAAGAGTTTAAGGAGTATTGGAGTCAGATCTTCTCTGAATTTCTTATGGAATTCAGCCCTGAATCCAGCAGGATCTGGGCTTTTCTTTGTTGGTAAGTTTTTAATCATGCTTTGGATTAAAGTAGCTGATATTGGGTTATTCAAAATTGGTATATATTTTTGATTGAGCATTGATAGGTCACGTGCTTCTAGAAATATATTTCTTCTGTTTTCCATCCTATGTGAGTAGAGATGTTCAAAGTAGGTGTTCATGATGTTTTGAATTTCCATGGAATCTATGGCAAGTTCCCTTTCAGTCCTTATTGTGTGTTTTTTTCTTGATAAGCTTGGCTAGAATTTTATCAATTTTATTCTCTCAAAAAAACCAATTCATTGATTCATTTATTCTTTGTATGGTTTTTTTGGTTTCAATTTCATTAATTTCTTCTCTAATCTTTAGAATTTTCACTCTTCTATGAAAGTTGGGTTTGATTTGCTCTTCCTTTTCTAGAAGCTTGAGATGTAGCATTAGGTTATGTATTTGTGTTCATTCCATTTTTTGATGTGACTACTTATTACTATGTATTTCCCACTTAGGACTGCTTTGTGTCCCATAGGTTGTGGTATGTTATTCTGCATTTTTATTGTATTATAAGTACTGTTTTATTTATTCTTTAATTTCGTCTGTAACCCTTTGGTTGTTCAGAAGTTTGTTATTTAATATCCATGTATTTATGCAGGTTTTGCAGACTTTTTGCCACTGATTTCCAATTTTAGTGCACTATGGTCCCATAATACACATGGGATAATTTTGCTCCATTTGCATTTACTTAAAAATATTTTATGGGATAATATATGGTCTGTTTTGGAGAACATCCCATGTAGAGCAGAGCAGAATGTATGTTCTGTTGTGGTTGAGTGCAATACTATGTAAACATTCACTAAGTCCATTCACTCACAGGTACGATTCAGTTCTGTTATTTCTTTGCTGACTTTTTGTCTAGTTGACTTATCTCTTTGTGACAGTGGGGTGTTAAGGTTTCCTATTGCAATTGTGTTCTTGTTTGTTTAGTTCTTCTTTTCCATTAGGATTTGTCTTACATAGTTGGGTGCTTCTATATTTGGTGCATATATACTTATAATTGTTAGTACTTCCTGTTGTATTTTTCAATATACAAGTTTGTAGTTGCCTTCATTAACTCTTTTAATCATTTTAGGTTTGAAATTCACTTTGTCTGCAAACAGAATAGCTATCCCTGCTCTTTTCTGGTTTCCTGTTGCATGGAAACTGTTTTCCATGCTTTAATTTTTAATCTGAGTTTCTTTTTGAGTCAGATGTGTTTCTTTTATGCAGCATACTGTGGGATTCTATTTCTTGATCCATTCTGTCAACTTGTTTCTTTTGATGGGTGAGTTGAGCCCATTTACATTTATGGATATCACTGATATGTACTGGCTTGAATTTGCCATATTTTGTTCCTCTTTTTGGCCTCCTGCTTTCCTCCATTGTTTAGTTTTCTTTCCAGCCTGGTGGCTTCTTTCTGTTGTTCTGGAGATTGTGGTCATTTTTATCTCTATCTAGCACATCTTTCAGTATTCTTTCTAGGGTTGGTTTGGTGGACCTGAATTTCTTCAATTGTTCTTTGTCATGGAACTATCTTGTTTCTCCATTAAATTTGAATGAAAATTTTGCTGGATACATCATCCTGAGCTGAAAGTTGTTTTCTTGTAAGGCATGAAATACTTCACACCAAGCTGATCCTTAACCTGAAGACTTGTGCTGAAATTCTGCTTTGATTCTAACAGGGTTTCCTTGATAGGTGAGTTGTGTCTTTTTTTCTAACAGTTTTCAGTATTCTGTTTCTATGCTGTGTGTCTCAATCTTAATTATTATATATCTGGGTGTAGATTTATGTTGGTTGCAACTGTTTGACAGTCTGTATGCATCACTTTTTTGTATATCAGACTTTTACTGCCTTTGGGAAATGTACTACTATTATTTCTCTGAATAGTTTAGTTGTTACATCATTAGTATCAACTCCTGTACCTTCACTGACGTCTACTACTGTTATGTTTCTCTTCACATCATCTTGAAGCTACTGAATTGTCATTTCATGTTGCTCTGTTGTTTTTAGGAGTTCTACCCTATCATGATCACTATGTATGACACTGTCCTCAAGCTATCCTCAGCTTCTAATAAATAGCTTTACCAGGTTTCAATAGTTTTTTTGTCTTGGATATCTCCTTTCACTTGTTTCATGGATTCTGCTTATTTTCTACATTATTCATTCAAAGTTTCAATCAATTTCCCATGCTCTTGTCTTTTTAAAAAAATCTATTTCTTCTCTAGCTATGTTGTGCAAATAGTTTAATAAGGTTGGTATTTCTGTCTTTACATGGGACATTCTTTCTAATTTGATTTCTGCTATAGCCTCATGGATTTCTCTCTTTACATCAGTTGCTATCTTTCCAGAGATTTCTGGTATATGACTTTTAAGATCCTATATTTCAGTGTTACCTGTACTTGCTCCTGACTGACTAGATGTTTGAGATTGCATTTTGCCCATTCACCTTGTCATTTTCATCCTTTGGGTACATATTTGGTATTCCAATCCCAACACAGTGTGGATTTTAGGGTCCTATTTCCTCCTGCAGGGCCTGTTTCGTGAGTTTTATATTCTTCCTGAACTAACTAGCCTAAAAGAATATATCTAGTTCTTGCTATTGCTATGTCTTCAGGTTGTTGCAGGTCACCAGATATTCCTGTCTATAGTGTTTGTGTCAGCTGAGGCCCTATTGTGTCACTGTGTGTTTTATAAGCTCTTTTAATTTTCTCCAAGTGAGGGCAGGCCTTATTGGTGTACAACTCAACTTGTCTGATGTTCTCTGTGTGCAGTGTTACTCACTCTCTTGCCAGGTTTGCCAAGGACTTGTAGTTGGAGGGAGCTTCATTTTTGCTGCCATTTACCCACTGCAAACCTCTATTTTATGGGCACACTCACCACACTGACTGGAGCCTGCTGACAGCTTCTGTTTGCGTGAGGGCCACTGAGCCAGCATGGGAATGCACTGTACTCCAAGGTTTTAGCAGAAAGTGTCAGAGCCAAATATCAACTGTAATACTAGGTCCAGGAGGTTGGGGAGTTTGTGTGGGCACAAATTGCACCCACTCAGGCCCCAATTGTGTGGGCCTGAGTGGCAGTCCAGTGTGTCCTTGGTTGCCAGGTTGTGGGGCAGATCCATGGTGGCAGTTTGTGGGTCTCAGGTGAACATGCATTTATGGGAGGGACTCTTGTTCCTATGTCTTGTTGGTCAGAGATATAAATGCCATATTCTACATGAAAGAGAGTGCAAGTACCTTGTTGGGCTGTGGTTCCCAAATCAAGGCTCATGTGGTTTTACAAAACCAACTTTCACATTTGAGAAGTTTCATACATGAGCAACACCAAGCCTAGGAAGTAAAGTTAATTGCATGGGCCCTGCATTAACAAGGCTTTAGGTCCATGATTTTTGTCCTTGGTAGCAACACAGCCACCAGAGAAAACCACCAGGCCATCTGTACAATATGGTGGCACCTATAGAACAGTTTCACAATATTGCAGTGTGTCCATAATAATGTTAGGTTTGATGGTGTCGTGGGTATATGGGAATACCCAGGTGGTGTCCTGATCAGTGTAGGGAGAGTTATTGTCATCCCTAGCTGACACAGACTTAAGAGGTTTCCACAGTAAGCCAATCAGTGGGCATCACCCTGATGAGCTTGCTGCCACCCCAAATGTCTGTATCATTTTTCAGTGATACACAGTTACACAGGTGAAGACATATCCACACCACAATGGGGTGCCCCAATGCTGCATTTACCTGTTGAACAAAAGTGGAGCTGCATCCAGTTATGCTCCTTAGTTCCTGTTATCCATCCCCAGACACCATACATAACAGACCCCAGTCCCTGTGGTGCAGTCATGCTCTCCATATCAGCACCTTGCTGGTCTGGCATCTCTGATCCCAGGCTGCTGCTATCAACAAGTTGATCAAAGTCTGCTTATCTGCTCACAGGTTGTCCTTTTCACATTCTGTAGAACTTGTCACATAGAGGCAGTGCTGGCTGAAATAAATTTGGCATGTCTTCTGTGCCAAAATTTGTGTTATCAGCCCCATTTTCCCATAGCTATAACACCCATGTTGGGACAGTTTCACTCACATTTTAATTCAAATGTTTCACCAGCTCCCATATTCCAGGGTTATAGAGATTGTATAGGTGTATCATGGATAGAGAGGAGCAGTCCCTCAAGTCCCCTCCTTGGGCTAGGGGCTCCTCCACCTCCACCTTCTGTCAAGAAGCAGGTGTGAGGGAACTCACAGAGACTTTCCTGGTCATGGATCCTTAACCTCAGAAGGAGGCAGAGCTCCCTGGTTCATGCAGTGTGATTTCAGCAGGAGCCTACAGTGATTGGAAGGCCTCTGTGGGATCCACATGTCTATCACTTCTGAAGGCCTTCAACATGCTCTTGGGAGTCATATGGACCCTTCCCTGTCGGTACATGTCTCTTAACATTATCAGTAATCAGGTAAGTGAATATTCATCTCACAAGGAAAAACCCTGCTCATGTATTGAAGAGCACTAAGAGCCGACTTTTTTTTAGGTCAAAGTACACTTGTATTGGTGATGAAGGAGACTCCTTTTGCATTGCTAGTGGTATATTCACTTCAGAAATCATTTTGGCAATTAATTTAACAGTAGCACATCTGACTACCTTAACATTCTGTGCATCCATTCCTATGTCATGAAGAGAATTTCACAAGATATTCACATCAGCTTTGTTTTTATAACTGAAAACTACAATGTGAATATCCAATAACATCTAAATGAATAAAGAAATTACAGCAAGCCATGAATTGAAATTTTAATAAAAAATATAAAAACACTGTACAGTAACCTCAGAATGATTGATTGGTGAAAGAAGGCAGAGAGGACAAATTTTGTCCAGTCATTACACACATTTGCAAAATGTTAAAAGATACAAGGCAGGTCAGTCTGTGCCTATTTGATACACGAGATAATACTCTGTTCTAATAAGAGTTGCTGTGGATCAGGAATCCAGGAGGCTTTTCTGAGGCTGCTACCATAGTAGTTTGGTGCACAGAACTACATACTCATTGAACATGCCCCTCGGGCAGAATTTGCTCTCAGGCTTTTTCCTTTGTGTATAGGAAGGACTCAGGACAAAAGCCTAATGTCTCCTCTGTCTGTTTTCCCTTTTCTCACTCAAGGTTCATCAGCCTCTCCTCAGGGAAGCTGCAGAGATAGCAGTGACTTCTTTGGAGCCAGAGATCCAGAGAGGGACCAAAGGAAAAAAAAAAAAAGAAAAAACTCACCATACTGGTGAGATGGTGAGAACAAAGGAAAAGATCAGGAAATTGGTCACAGTTATTTTGCGTGAACCTTAGTAGTACCATCACATAACCTCTGCCATATTCAGTTATTTAAGAGTGAGTCAGGAACTGGGGAGAGAGCTCATGATACAATACTTGCTTACCATGCATGAGGCCCTGGGCTCAATTTCAGCACTGCTAATGCAAAATTAATAATAATAATAATAATAATAATAATAAGCCACAAAGTTAGGACCATAGGGCTGGGGATTTAGCTCAGTGGCATAATCACCTGCCTTGCAAGCAGGCAATTGTGAGTTTGATTCCCAGCACCGATAAAAAGGAAAAAGACAAGAAAAAATAGTTAGGACCATAATATAGGCAACAGGCTACTCAGGATATGGCCATCACAAGATGAACTTTCAGCTACTGTGTAGGAGCACAGGCCATAGGCCTGGTGGCTCACACAGGTGTGAATATAAGAACTATGGACTTAGATATGGGGATGTAGCTCCATCCATAGGGCTTGCTCAGCCTGTGTGAGGTCCTGATTTGAGTCCACAGCACCAATATATAGAAGAATTTGAGATGCTTAGGGAAAATATGGATGGCTGAATCAATGCATTTCCACACTCTCATGAAGCCACCAGGGAAACATGTCCAGGAGATGAGTCTCATTTCTACCACCACACAGCAGGAGCCAGCATTTTGTGCACTGTGTTCCACCTCCATCCTACCCTTTACTGGATTTCAATTCTAATTCTGTGCTCTATGTATATGTGACACCAGTCCACAGATTTTACAAATGTTATCTCACATCACTGATCATGTTCCCAGATGGCAGATGCCAGGATGACCTCCATAGAGAACACTAACACATTGGGAAGCTCCTGAGAGACATGGTGTCTGTCTAGGTTGACATAAGAAACCAAAAAAAACAAGTTTTATCCAAACCCCTGACTTTTGCATCAGAGTTGAGACCCTGCCTGTACTGCTGTTTTTTCTTAGCCATGGGAAATATTTGCATCCTGCCAAGGATCCATCACTTGGGTGAAGAAGTTGTTGTTCATTGTGAAGGACAATGGAGAGTCATCCTGTGGGATTCCCTATTATCCAGAGCAGGAATTTCTGTGAGATATCATGGTTCACACAGAAATCATGCAGGAAGCTGGTGGGTGCATTTAATTATCAATTTACTAGGCTCTGACAGATGTAATGACCAGATTAAACATAAACACGGTTGTCTTGTGCTTTAATGTTGTGCAGGCCACACAGTCACCTTGGATAGAACACCATGTAATACCCACATTACTGTGAATGTGCCTAACTTCCTGGCCTCTGTACATGTGAACACATAATAGGGTAAAGGGAGTTCCTCTAAGGCACACAGAATGAGGTGATGCATCATTATATAAACTGAAGATGGAGGAAAGGCAGGCAGAACCCACACTCTCTGTCCACTCACTTTGCAGATATTTATAGTACAGCACCCCTTAGAGTGACCATAAGTAGAGTAACACTGCAGACACCACTCTTGCTCAGAGACAAAGGGCCCAATGGTTGGAAAGGGAGGTGTATGTCAGGCTTCCCTGAAGAAGGAAGGACAGGTGGTCACAGCACCATTAGGGACTTCTCTCAGCACGTGAGGATCTCCTGGGCCAGCACTACCCTATTCAAGGCAAAGAAAAGGCTGGGGCAGGGCTCTGCAATTGCACCAGGAGGTTGATGTCCAAATCTATAAGATTTGCAGTTGAGTTAGACCAACCTGAGCTCACTGAAATTGAGAACAGAAGTCAGATGGGTTTGACCTGGGTCTGTGGGCCTCTGGGGAGTGCATGGGCCACTTCAGACAGCCAAAGACTCCAAGATTTGGGGCCTCCTGCAACACTGAGACATGCAGAAGTGAGTAGATCAAAGAAGAATGGGAAGCTTTCCTGGGGTGGATTTGTGCACAGAACTGTCTCTGACAGGCACTGGGAAGTTCTAGGGCCTGCAAGGAACAAGGATATTTGGTGATTTTTCTCCTATTGCTGACACAGTGTAGTATCTTACTGAGCTCAAGTCCCACATGCAGAGTTTATGCTAGATCCATCTCCAGTGACCTCACCAGCTTTGGGATCAAAGTGAAAACTAAGGCCAGGTGCCCTGTCTTGAGGAACTCTATAGCTAAGACTTTTACTGGCTCAACAGCAAGCATCCTGAACTCCACATAGGGCCACTCCTACAATGCACCTTCCTTTCCTTTCCCCTCTCCTTGTACACCTGGTATTATTTTAAGTTTACATTTGTATTACTAAGTCTGTAATTCTTCTAGACATTAAATTCTAGTACAATTTACCTTTAAAGATAAGATACCATTTGTTTCATCATGTTCAACTCAGTAGAATATAAGTACATCATCTATTTGTACAATTTCCACATCTGTTGATTTCTAGCTCTCTACTCAGTTTTGGACCCGCCCATACCCCTGTCCTCTCCTGCTATACCCCACCCACCTCTGACCTTTTTCTCACTGCAATTTAGTACTCTGGATCTTTAATAATCGTTTATCAGATTTTGTTCAGTCAAATTTTATTGGAAGACACTGGTCGCTGTTGCTCTTTGATAGAAGAGAAAACCCCAGGTAGATAATTCTATCAGGAAAATGTAGAGACCATTGTGTATCTACTCATCTTTTCATTTTGGGAAAGTTTTCCCATGACTTCAGTGATAGAAGAGAGCTAGAAAGGTCTGATTCATTGCATTTGAAAAACAGAAACAAGTATAATGTAGAAACTACAGCAAGAAACCTTTCCTTACAAGCCATAGTCAGACAGATAGTTTGTGATACAGGTGTAAAAGAGGTGTCATGAGTTCATTCTGTGAGAGATGAAAAATTCTTATAAATCAAAAGAGAATCACCACAAGTGACCAACAAGGGCAGAAAACACTGAGCCTCCAAAGCAGATTCACGCAGGCACACATCCCTGAGATGTGCTGTGTCTCCGTCTGATGGCAGGTTTTAACGCAGGTGCTGAACAGCACTGGGGAGAACACGGGGGGCAGAGCAGAGCCCATTTGGCAGCTCCCATCAGATTGCTATGACTTTCAGAGGTTTATGACTTACAGAGAGTTGCACAACTTTGCAAGATTTCTTTTCAGGAGTTTGATTCACAGCTGTTTGAAGCAGGAAGATACTGGGACCATCACTATCTTCCATGTAAAGGGTATGGGGCATCAGTGTGGGCCACAGGATTCAGGGAAAGCTGGGGGGATGCTGAGCTTGGGCTCCCTGGGTCCACAGGAAATGAAGCCAAGGAATCTGATCATGAAATAATACATGAATGTAAGAATAAGGATCTCGGTTTTCAAAGTGAAATGTCTCTGACATTATGGGGTTCTGTCCTAGATCCTGGATCTCCCAAATTTGTTTATGGTGGTGGTTAAATAAAAAGTGAGAAATTATATGATTTGTAGGGCTCCACTTTGAGGGTAAAGACAAAGGATTCTCTGTGTCAGTCCACTTACATTAGGACCAAGGACAAAGGGCAAAGAAACTGAGGAAAGTACAACCAATGAGCAGGACCTTGGGAGTCACTTCAAGGATGTCTCCTAGTAATGAATCAAGTCAATTCAGTAGCACTGTCTTATCATGAAGACATGGTAGAAGTGAGACTGTAGGAGAAATCTTTGCACCTGCAGTCTCTACCTAGTTAATTGGTGTTGGAGCCAGACTGTCTATAGCTGTACCTTATCATGCCTTTTGAAGTATCTCTGGCCTCACAAGCCACTACAGGCCTCAGCCAGGACTGGTGATTCATAGAGATTCACTTACTATGAATCAGCTCCCATCTCCAGGCAAGGGGCCTGGGCCTCAGACAGATTGACAGCTAAACATAGAAAGTCAATTAGTAAAATTTAAATCCTGCTCAGAGTCACTTCACCTCCTAGTGGTTTCCAATATGACATCAAGGTGCATCCACACATAGACATGTAAGAATCTATGTCCAAGAACGGTGTCTCAGCACTGTAGTTCTTTGTGGTAACCCTGACTCAAAATAAAAAAGAATATTAAAACAGAAGTTAGTCTAGTTCAGTGCAAGGCCCTTGTCATAGTTTATGGCTCTGGCCCCCAGGCCTCATGCATTTATATTACGCATTTGTGACTGGTTCATTTTTTATCCCTTGGACTGAGGGTGTGAGTGCTACACTGACCTAGGGGTGGAGTCAGGATGTGATGTAATGGCAGAAAGAAAGCCTGTCTTGCTCTTTTGCCTGTTTCCTCCTTGCTGTTTGCAGCAACCATGAACCTTGGCCCTGCCATGCCAGCCTGCCTTAAAGCCAACTGAATATGGACTGAAACTTCCAAAAATTGTAAGAAATAAACCTTTCCTTTCCCAACTTTTGGCATCTGGTATTTTGTCTCAGCAAACAGCATAAAGTAACTAAGACAGCCCTGCATTCAATACCTAGAATTCAGTTAAGGAAAAAAACAAACAAAAAAACCAAAAAACTGGGAGCAAGGGGAAGGCCTGCAGAGTACCACTGCTTGGGTTTTCTGAGGAACAATGTGCCCCAAGGACCTTGGGCCTTCACACCTTTCTTTTGCAGTCTGATTTTAAAAAATGATCAGTTCCATGAGGGATGGTGAAAGGAGGATGTTCACACAAGAATACAAAATCTTAGTCACAGTAGAGAAGAAATTTTGAATTCTCTACTAACATTATGGTGCCCACAGTTAATAAGGACAGCTTTCAAAACTGATAACCAATGGGATTTGCAGTCCTAGTCACTGTGAAGGAATTTGTAGATTAGTAAGATGGTAGGTACATTAACTAGACTGATTCTTTCTACAAAGGAGCCATAGATTAAAGGCACATTTTTATCCCATAAATACACACAATTATTGTGAATTTCTAAGTAAGGATAGCCTGTACCTATACTCCCAGCACTCTGGGAGGACCACAAGTTTAAACCCAACCTGTGGAATTGAGTGATTTATTTAGACCCTGTCTCAAAAATAAAAATAAAAAAATAAAAACAAATTTTAAAAGTGCAGGGGCATATAGCTCATGAAGAAATCCCCAGGATCACTAAACATAGAATATAAACTGCATAATACAAAACTGCATACTTCATACTAGTTTCGTACTATGCAGTTTTAGAGTATATAGTTATATAAAGTATACTATAGTATATAAATATACTATAGTTTCATAGTATATAAACTGCATAGTATGAAATCTTTAATCTATTCATAAGGATTTTCATATTTTCTTTATTAGTATCTACTTGTGCTACATTAAAATAAGAAGAAAAAGTGTTTGTTCATTTTGTTCTGAGATAAGGTCCTGCTATGTACTGCAGCCTGACCTTGAACTCACCAAGTATTTCAGGCTAGCTTGGCACTCCTTGTTGATGCACCTGTCTAACCCTCCAGAGTGCTGGGATTACATGCATGAACCACCATGCCCAGCAAGAAAATGTTTTTTAAATTTTATTTTAAAGAGAATGAAGCCAAATGAAACAAAACAGAATTGAGTCAATCAAAATAAAAAGACGAATATGGTACATCACTTAAAAACAAAATTCAACAGTAGGTTGTGTGGCCTGTCTCTCAGTCTGCATAGAAAATGACTCAACATCTTTCTGAACTGCAAATTTTCCAAGATAATTGGACAAATACCTAGATTTTGAAAGATGTAAACATGGCCTGTTTAGGCACCAGTTCATGTCAAGTGTCAGGGAAAGAACAGAGAACTCTGAATTAGTATTTCCAAATTCTGGAATTTATCCCAAGAATAAATGATATATGTTCAATGCAATTTTTCTAAGAGGAGCTAGACTTTTGTACATGGTCAGTTAACAGGATAACTAAGTAAACTTCTACCTATGCATATAATATAAATATTCAACACTATGCAAATATATAAATGATATGAGCAGAACTGGGTAGTAATAGAGACAGCCGAATATAGACAAGATGGGTATTCTGTAGCAAGGTTCAATTATGTGGGTGAATTATTTTTATTTGTGGATTTAAATTTTTAAACCCTACTGATCACACTTTGCCTTGTTGTCAAAGCCCCATGCTGCATTCAGTCTCCTCACAAAACCTAAACACACAAGAGGCACCAATATTATAAGAAACAGAAACCCCTTATCAATGGAAGGGACTTGAGCCAAAGCACGTGCAGGTAGAATAATAACTGCTATCTTACTGTAATATCTTGGTCCTCTCTCAATCTCTGCAGGGAGGAGCTCGGAGTGGAATGAAATCCTCTTTGGGTGGTAAATGTCCCCGGCTCAGCAGAGCCAGGCTCAGTGACAGCAGAGGCCATGTGAGACCTGAGCCACCTCCCGCAGGCCCCACAACAGGGCTGGGCTCCCAGCAGGGCCTGGTGGGGGCCAGGGACTCCCGGCTGCGCGCCAGGCCTGGCTGTGCGGACCCCTGAAGGAGAGGAGGGAGGAAGGTTGAGAGGGGCCTTGCAGGCTGAGGCCGGGTCGACCCCAGAGCCGTGCCCCCCGCCCTGGGCCCGCGACCCTACCAGCAGGACTCCCCGCCCAGGCACCTGCGCCCGCTAACCTCGGGGCCACCGGGCCAGGCCGCCGCTCACAGCAGGCTCCCTCCCGCCTACCTGGCCCAGACCTCAGTCCCTGTCCCGCCTCAGGCTAGGCCGCTGAAGAAAGAGCGTTCAGGTCTCCAGAGGGCTTCTCCAGCTGCAAAATGGCGACTCCGTACACAAGACCGGCATCCACTGTGAGGGCGAGGCCAGGGCTGGCTCGGGACTGAGTGGGATGTGCAGGCGCAAGGCTAGGGACAGTCTGTGGGCGCGGCATGCTCAGGTTGGGCCAGGTGGAGTGTAATCTTCGCTTGAGGCCAGTGGTGGGAGTCAGCCTCTTGGGAGGCGGGGCAAGGGGCGTGGCCAGAAAGTTGGGGCCCAATAGGTATGTAGTCCTCCTGTGGGGGAGATTGAGGAAGGGGGCGTGGTATTGGGGGTTGGGTCAGGCTGAAGCGAGGTGTGGTTGCAGGTCTCTGAGGAGGCTTGTGGGAGACTCTGAGCCCCAGGCCTACTATGACAGGAAGCAGAGCAGTGGACTGAGTCTGAGGCTTGGAATTTATGGATGTCTGGACTCAAATCTTCCCAGGCCTGACACCTTAGGCACACTGCTTCTCTTCTGGGAGCCTCAGTTTCCACTATTGTTATTCTCCTATTATTTCATTTTGAAATATTGTGGGATTTTTTCCATTTAAAAAACCAAGTGTTACGAAAGGCAATACTCATCTCTTGGCACTACTGTGAAGAGATCTTCCCATGGTTCCTAGCATATAGCAAGTGCTCAGATACAATTGTTATTTGTGTTGTTGTCCTTTTATTACAGAGAAATGAGTGCTTTCGGTATACATCGTCTGATTTCTTTATATCATAAAAGTATCTTTACATGGGGGCTGGGGATTTAGCTCAGTGGCATAAGCACCTGCCTTGCAAGTAGGCGGTAGTGAGTTCGATCCTGGTATCGATTTAAAAAAAGTATCTTTACATGTTAATGTAACATATTAATAAGCATATGTAGCACTTATAGGTGTCAGGCCAGGGCCCCTTTGAGACGCTTTACATATGTTAATTCTTACAAGAGTGTGAGTTAGGAATTATCTTCATTTTCATAGCTGTGTGAGCCTACACACCAACATTAAATACCTTTTCCAATAACAAAGCAGAGGACAGAATTTTAACCCAATGGGGCCAACACCAACATCTCTGTTAACTAACCCATAATTAGCACAGCACCGCTGCAGTTCTGCTTTGGGTGTTTCACATGAGTGAGGCATGAAATTGTTCATGGGAGGTTGCACAGGTAGCTAGAGGCATTTTGTGTCAGGGTGCACTAGAGGATCAGATTTAATTTGTGTGTGTGTGTGTGTGTGTGTGTGTGTGTGTGTGTGTGTGTGACAGATAAGGATTTACAAAGGAGGCTTAGGAAGGCCATCTGCAGAGCCTGGTGGAGAAGAACGCAAAAGTGCCTGGTGCTGATTTGTGATGCAAAAGATCAACACATAAGTCTAAGACCTGGAGCTCACAGCAGAGTCCTAGGAGAGTCTCTGGCAGGAAGCCGAACAATCTGTGCTAGGATCCTGGAAATGACACCTAAGTTGATGGCAAGGACTCAACCTCTTCTGAAGAGGCAGAAGCCAGACTTTCTCCTTTCCCTTTTTACTGCCTCCATGAAGCAGGACTATTGGTTGCCTACCACACACAGGGAAGGTCTTCCATCTTCAGTGAGTTAGTAATCTACACACAAACACAAAACTGTGATAAAACAATCACCTAGGTGTTCTTTGCTTGTTGGGGATTTTCTTTGGAGTTCATGCAGGCCTTGTACTCACTGTGTTGCTCAAGCTAGTCTCAAACTCAGATTTTCTTGCCTCAGGCTCCCAAGTGCTGAGTTTACAGGTATGCACCACCACAGCCAGTTCCTCCTTCATTTGAATGCACTTATTCTAGCATTCTTGCCATTTTTTTCTGAATCAATTCTGGAAGTCCCCTTATAAGGATCTTTAGTTTTGCTGTTGTGGTTGCCTCAAAGTTTGAAGCAGTTCAAACTATTTACCTTTCATGATCATTTTGATTTTGGAGAAGAATCAGAAGTCACAAGGATTCAAATCTGGTGAATCACGTGGATAAGGGCACACCATAGTGCATATATGAGCCGTTCTTCCCATTGGATGGTACTCAGCAGCTGTACTCACCATATTTTTATCTCAATTTGTAAAGACACTCACAAAAGAGGACTTCCAAACTGCTCCAAAAATTGCAAGAACAAACGGAGAAGTGTGTTTCAAGCAAGGTGTATTTTATTTAATTTATTTTCAGAATGTGTTTTTTAAGGAGGATTAATGAGTATGTATCTCTTATTGTAATAAATTTAAAGAATTTGAATCTTAGCTGTATATTTTGATCAGCTCTTGTACTTCTTCCTTGAGGTTATTAATTAAATATCTGCATTATTCAGTGTCATTTATACAAAATGTTTGGGACAAGAAGTGTTTTGAATTTCTGATTTTTTTTATTTATTGGAGAACTTGCATAGACATAATAAGTTGTCTTTAGGTTGGGACCCAAGTCTAAAAATGAAAATTATTTATAGTTCATATATACTTCATCCTCAGAGCATGAAGATAATTTTATATAATATTTGTATTAATTTTGTGGTTAACATGTGTATTGTGTTATTTCTCTGGTGTGGGAAACTGAAAATGTAGATAAGGACTAAAATGAAATAGATATTTGAACATTTTCTAATGAGAAGGGGAATTATGGATGGAGGAGGGAGAAAGGAAGAAGGGAAATTTTAAAAAAATGATGAGAAAAGAAGGAAAGAATCCTTCCATAAATAAGGAGGGGAAGGGAGTTGAAGGAAAAGTAGGGGAATGGAGAAAAAAGATTCATATCATGTATGGTTCAAATTTCCCACGATTAACATGATCATTATTTTCATCTAAAATGTACCAATAATCTTAATTAAATAACATTTTGTGTTTGAAACAAAATTTCTTTTTGTGGAGTTTCTCAATTTGGCACTAAATCAGTACTCAAAAGTTTTGGATTTTGAAGCATTTCAGACTTCAGATTTCAGATTAGGAATTTCCAGCCTATACTTGGAAAGTGATTTGATAAATATCCCCCTACCTCAGTAGACCATAAGCTTCATGCTGAGAGTATGAGAGCAGTCTCTTTGCCTCTACTGGTGTCATAGTTTATGTCAGTGCCCCTCCCAAGCATCATACAATAATGAATGTGGCCAAATCCAGTATTTCTGATTGGTTCATTGTCTAGCACTCAGATTGGTGGTATGAGTGCTACACCTGCCCAGGAGTGGAGCCAGCACACAATGTACCAGAGGAAATGGTACAAGAAGGCGTGTCTCTCTCTTTTGCTGTTCATGCTTGCTGTTTGCAGCCATGATTAACTGGTTCCCCTCAACCATGTCACTTTGCCTTGGAGCCAACTGAGTGTGGACTGAAACCTCTGACCTGTAAGAAATAAACCTTTCCTTCTTGCATGTTGGGTGTCAGGTATTTTGTCTCAACAACCAATGAAAAGTAACTCTCACAACTGGTAATCAGTGTTTCTCAACACCCAACCCAATGCCTAACACAAGAATGGTGCGCTCTTGTTGACAAAAAGAAAACCAGCAGTAGCACACAATTATAGATTTGTATCACACAGAATTTCACTGCTTCCAAGGCTCTGCAGTGAAATGAGGTCTCATCAGTTTTCCTCTCTGTAGGCACTAAGCTTGTCATTTCATTTGCTTTATTATATCAAATAATGCTCCTCTATCCATGTTCCATTCTCCCTATGGTCTTATAAATCAATTGTAAGCTGTTATACAATCTCAGGCTGGGCATGGAAGTCAGGACCTCCTGCATGCTAGGCAAATGCTCTACCCTCAAGATACGTTCCAGTCCTCCCTTTCTTATTGCTGGACTTTAGGCCATGGGAATGTACTGCAGTTTTAGCCCCAAGCTGACTGAAGTTATTTGACAGGACACTGTAACTACCCAACTGAGCCTAGTAAAACCAGAAAATTGAGTGCCAACTATAAAATTTTGCAATAAGGCACTGAGTTTGGGAATGCTTTGTTATACAACAATGGCTAATGAGCAAGATAGGAGCAAGAGAGGCACTATTCACAATAACCAAGGCAAGCAATCAGTCTAGGTATGTGTCAGCAAGAGAATGAGCAAAGCAAATGTGGCATGCACATGTGCACACTTGCAGGCACAGACACACACACACACACACACACACACACTATTCAACCATAAAAAATTATGAAATCCATTCATATGCAGAAAAATTCAGGGAAGTGGAGGATATCATGTTAAACAAAATAATTCAGACAGACAAATATTGCATGTTTTCTCTCATATGTGAAAACTAAAAAATAAAGTAGAAGAGGGGCTATAAAGGCCTGGGAGCAGAGTTAGAAGAGAGCGAGAAGATAGGAGAGGGCTTGACAAACTTGACCAACACACAGTATATACATATATGAAAATATCATAATGAATCCCCTTACTCTATACAACTAGTATGCGTCAATAATTATAATGTGTAAAAAGGAAAAGAGATGGAACAAACTTTAAAGCATGTGGGCAGGTACACGCTAATGCATACATTGCTTAACCCCTTGCTAATCCCATGTACCTGGGGGGCTTTGCAAATAATAGGAGTGCAGTGATTGCTGGGAAAACATCATTGGCCGTATTCAAGGCTCAGACACTTGCATGTGGAACATGAATCAAGAGGCCCAAGGCTAAGAAGCTCGCTATCATTTGATAGAAGGTCCCCTCCACCCAAGTCATGTACTATAGAAAAAGATCCCCTGCCTTCATATGGCAGGGAGGTAGTGCTGACTCTCCTATTGTGGAAATGACCTTGAACAGATCTGGTCACTTTTCCACACTTAGTTTTCTCACTTACAAATGATCACTTATGTTAGCAGCAGTATAGAGAATGGAGGTAAGAAACAGCATTTCTATGGTGTTCATGAATTACAGGTGGCCAGCAGAAACTGTTTTGCAGCATCTTCTTCAGCCTTGCATCTCTGGCCATCAAGGATGAAGAACAAGGCTCTTGTTTCCCTAAGGAAAACAAGAGGACAATGAGTGGTCCTGCAGTAGGAGTCAGCAGAGCCCGAAATCAGGTCACCATGCTGGGGAGCTTTGAAGTTTCATCATTGAATCCTCTAATTTTTCTTTTTCTGTTTGTCTCTCAATGATTGTTTTGGTAATTATTGTAATATTTAAATATTTAAAGAAGTACAATAAACAAGGAAAAAATTTAGAAATATTTGCTCTTTTTCTATGTAGAGAGGTTAACTATCTTTGGTACATTTTTTAGCCCCCCTTTTCCTGTAAATGATTTATTGTAGATGTGGTTCCAGGGTGATTAATTTAGGTTTACATCACTGTAACAGGAATCAGTGAAATAGGATTTAGGATTCTACCAGGCATTAAGGGCAGCAGCCCCAAAATGGAGTCAGGAAGTCCAAACTGGAGCCTGCTGAGTTGTGACCTTCCAGGGACCTTACACAAACATCTGCAGACTGTTCTGCAGTTTTTTGGGACCTGTCCAGAGCATGATCATGCAGGACATGGGCTGAAAGGTACATGGGCTGTGCATGGGCACTGTGTGAACACTTGTTGGCCTGTTTTTTGGGCTCAACGAAAAATTTGTTGGGTGAGGTCACAAAATTAGGGAATGTACATGTTGAAGACATCAGCAACAGGGGTAGGCAGAGTGGAACAGAGCAGAAAACCACTGTTCCTGATGTATAATTCTTACACAGGTTGTTATCTCATGTTTACATTCTTGTGTAGTGCTCTAACCTGTTCATGGGAGTTCATCTGTGCTAAGTCATGGTTACATAACTGTACCTCACTGTGTGCCTGTGCAGACAAGCAGGGTCATGTCCTCAGTTGTCTTTAGATGGCCCTGTACTGTGAATCAGTCTGAGTGGTTCCCCACAACACTACATAGATTGAACCCTGAAAAGTAGGTAGTCTTCCATAGAGTAGCTCTTTTCTAAATCCATTGACAACTTCTAGATAAAGGCTCCCTCATGGGTATCCTACTGAGAACCCCCTCCTTGCTGGTGGGAACTTTACTCCCTTGCCTTTATGTCTATTGGAGAGGAGGAGGCTAAGGGGTAAATTGCTTGTGAGGTCCCCAAAGACAGCAGGGAGGCAGACCTCAGCACATCAGCAGCAGGCAGCAGGCAGCAGGCAGGGAGAGTTGTGTCTTTATCGTTCAGTCTCTGTATATGTGGTTATGTTTACATTCTTGCATCCTGGCCTCCCAGTGGTGCCACAGGCTGATTACCAAACCTCTACCACAATGATTGCTGAGGAACAATTACAATCCAAATCCTCACACACACAAACAAGAAGCGTTTCTCATGTGTGCATCACTCTCAGGGGCCAACAGTGATGTCCAACTCATGTTGCCTGCACTTCCTTCCCCTCAGTGGGACACTGCACTTCTTACAGCAGAGGAAAAAGAATTTTTACCAATTATTCAATATCAACTACAAAAAATAGATGTCTAAAGAAATGGTACATGGGAAACCATGTTGAAATTCAGGTGCACCCCTCAAGGCAGCCCCATAAAACAAATGCAGTGAAGTTTGTTGTAGAGGATTTCCATAGTTATTTTCAGAGACAACTCCATGATTACACAGACTCCTGAGTCACATGTGCATCTTACTGTTAGTTAACAAGGATGTTCTGGCGTGAGAGGTGTTAGAGGAGTGAAGATATTCATTTGTTCTCTAAGACTAGGGAACATCCTTCAGTTTCACCTTCAGCGGGTTTGCATACTCTTTTGTAGCCATTTCCTGACTTACCTCAGAAAGTCTTAGCTTTCCTGATTTTGTTTTATTGTCTTTCATAGCCCTGACTTTTCTAGTGGGTAGTGACATGTGTCACTTGCATTCGTGTCTCACAACTATTCTCTCCTTGCCCAAACCCTAGTCAGGATCCTCTGGTCACCTGACAGTGTTTGAGAAGTCTCCACAAAGAGGAGATGGGGACCTCCACTCATCCTTGGCCTGGTGCAGAGGTTCCAGTCTTGTCATGGAGGAGAATTGCTACGTATCCCTATGAGAGGCTCAGGTAAATTTAGTAAGCAGATTCAAAGATGCAGGCAGTCAGAACAGAGTGCAGGTGCTCAGAGAATGAGGCCTATTGTGGGCTAGGGCTGGGCAGCTTCTGTGTTATGGGGGATGGAAATCTGTGGAATTTGTGAATCTATAGAAGGCAGGGGTTCAAGTTACAGGCAACAGGCAATGGCCCATTTTCTAGGTAAAAGGCAAAAGAAGGCCCAGTTTAAAGCCTTATTTTATCTTTAAGACTGTGGATTTTTTTTTCCAGTGGGTTTCTTGGAAGGAAAAAAAAAGACATTGTAACTGTATACATTTGTATCCTGAAGCTGGGATTTCCCAGGAACCATCTCTGGCTAAACCTGGCCTTCACATTTACCAGTCCTCTGGACACATCTTCGCAAACCAAATTGTGTTGTTCCAGCAGCATTCCACTGAGACTCCGGGTTCTGCATTCTTTACCTTAAACACAATGCATTTGTAAAACTTCCTCAGAAAAACACTCATATGGTCTAGTATAGCACAAAGTCGCTAGGGTGACCAGAAGTTAATCTAGTTTAAGTTAATCTATTATCCATATCTGGGTCAAATGGGACCAGCAATCCTAGTTTTTTGAGTAATCTCCACACTGATTTCCACAGTGGATGCACCAGTCAATGCCCCCACCAGCAGTGGAGAAGCTTCCTTTTTGCCCACAACACCTCTAGCATTTCGTATTGGTTGATTTCTTGATGTAGACATTCTTTACAGGGTGAGGTGAAATGTCAGTGTTATTTTAATTTTTCACCTATATTTATTCCATCTTCCTCCCTCTGAGTTCATTTTTGGCTTCTGTGTTCATATCTGCATTGTCCAGTTTTAGCAAGTGTCCTGCTAAGGCAGTTGGCCACAAGCCTCCATCCCTGATATCTGATCACCCTTAACATCTGATTGGCTCCTCATCCTCCACAATCTGCAGCTCACACCTGTCCAGGTTGGCCTGCCCTCTGCAAGCATCCCATTAGGCTGTCAGGAAACAGCTCCCTTTCATCTGCTGCTCACTCTTAGTGTTGTCAGCTCCCTGACCTGACCCTGGCCTGCAGCTGTACATCCCTAATTTTGTTAGGTGCATGTAGAGTTCTCTGTCCTCCACTGGTGAACCCCTCACAGTGGCACCTGCCTCTTTCAGGAAGGTCCCTATATTGTGAGAAACTTCTTGAGAACACAAACGGGGCCCAAAGTGGTGGCACAGAAGACTGTGGCAACTTCCTGAATGAACTAAGTCAAGAAAAGACCTGGGAGCAGCTGCCTACTGCTTCCATGGTTGGTTGTTCTGTCCCCACGCCAGGACAATTTTTGTTGAAATCAGGAGAATCTCAGGTACAGAGTTTAGAATGCATATGTTTAGAGCATACAAAAATAACAAGTTCTCTCTGTCACACAGTGTACATCTAAAGGTTAAATAGTTGTAAAACATATTTTAACATCTCTTTATAGTTGGTCATGGTACCAAACGTTTGATCGACATCTGGAATTTATTAAATAAGTATTTTGTTATTGCATAAATAAGATATTACATTGGTTAATAAGTGTATATATATATATATATATATATATATATATATATATATGGTCGTTAATGCTCTATCCTAAATTTATTAGATTTCTACAGATGTCTGTTAAAAAATCTAAATTTTGCCTAAAGTGTAAAATCTAAGTAAATGTACACAAAGTTTTTACATGGCATTGAAATTAATTATTGCTATCCTCATGGTATATCAAATACATTTCTTTTATCAAGGATGTAGGGTTTCATATGACATAGCATGTGAGAAAAACATCTTATCGTACTGATGACTCTAAACTACAGTCGTACGTGAGATCTGAGGTACGTAGGAGAGATGGCGACCAGAGGAAAGTGATTAGATTCATGACTTTGTCCCACTCCATTTGTGTGCACATGCATGTTTGGGTCAGAGAGATGCTGTTTGCACAAGGTCCCTAAAGTGATGTTTGCACAGTGACAGGACTTGGTTGGTTGGCTGGCTTTGTCTTCTGCAAAAAGTATTAACCAGCATCCCTCTCACTCAGCCCAACTGCACCAGGAGCCCTCTCTAGTCCAGCATTGTAGTTTACAGAATGCCCAGGAGGTGGCGGCGAAGCAGAGAGTCAACTTTGACAAGTTTTGTAGGAAGGCAGCAAGGAAAGTGAAGCTTTGGTAACAAGCAATAATAAAGGAAAATGTTGAATTAAATGAGTTTTCATAAATGAAATGAACATTCAGCTTTTATGCTCTTTTCTGCCTGCTTCTCCTCTCCTCCTCAAAGATAAATCCTATCCAGAGATTAATTTGTCCTGTTTTTATCAGTTATACATATGCATGCTTGTTTATATCCATATATGTACTCTTACAGTTTGTGTTTTTTGAGGGTCTGACTTTTTCATTATCTTTATGTCTGCGAGATTTACACACTGACTCATTCACAAAGCCATTACATTTATGACCTGCTTCGTGTAGTTGTAGATGTCTTTCTTCTCATGGCTCTGTGTTTCTCACCTTCATTTGTTCCTTATCTTGGCTGGTCTCTTCTCCTCACAGGTTGATTGCCATCTTGAACTGTATAGTGAGACTCTGTCTCAAAAAGACAAAAAAAACCATTAAGTCAATGAAAACACTGGGGATTGCATTTGTTACTGTGGATCATCTTATGCTTGTGGGCCACTGTTTTCAGCTTTGAATTATATTAAATCTGATACATGAAACAGACCAACAGATGACTTGAGTATTGCATGTGTTGCTCTGAAATGAATGAAGTATGAGCCAACCTTTGACCAAATATCAGTGTGCATGCAACAGCCAAGATAACATTAATTGGGGAAAAACATACCAAATGCAAACCTTCACTTTTCAATAAAAGTTTGTATCATTGAAAGCTTTGTGATTGTGTTTTTCTCTCAAGACAAAATATGTCAATGGATGAGTGGTGTTTTCTAAACTAAAACTTCATTTCAGTATTCAGATCTAGTTGCAGTGTAGGCAGTGCAATAAATAAGTGGGTTTTGGCTTGTAGTTTGGGCCCTTGTTCTCTAAAAGGTTTCCCCTAACTGATCCAGGAGACCTGAGGGGTGAGGATTCCATGCTCTGGTCTCCTGTCTGGCCTCTGATGCTCACTGGGGTGCCAGGCATGGACAGGGCATTCAAACAGGGTCTGATTCCTCAGCTTATGCAAGGCAGATCCCAGCCTGAACATCAGTTCACTGGAAACTGTGAGAGTCAGCAACTAAGTTTGGGACACAGACAATCAGAGTTCTGCTGAACTTGTAGTAGCAACAGCTGATTCATCTAGCTCTTTCCCCTAAAATAGAGAAAGTGGAGCATCCACACACTCACCCTGCAAAGGCCAGCTTTGTGGGGCATCTGGGCGTCACTGGGGAGTGGGGAGCTGCAAGGTGTGGGTCAGCAGGCTACTGGTTTCCATGGTGTAGAAGGGGACAGTCTCTAAAGAGTTCACATCACTGCAGAACTGATCCTAAATTGGGTGTGGCTTGGATCCAGTCCCTCTTTGTTCCTACTGCCTCATGTACCACACAAACCAATCAGGTGGAGTGTACTCTGAGGCTCCTCAGACCAAGTATCATGGATAGCAGCTTGATTAGATTCTGTGACTGCTCGCTGGTCTTGAGGATCTCAGTGAGAAACCCAAAACACATGTCCTGTTGATGGGGTTGTAAAATGGACTGACTGCTTTAGAGAACAACATAGCCATCCTCTCCAAATTCTATAGAATCATTCTACAATTCAGCAATTCTAAATATGTTTATACAGCTTAACAGAAATCAGGAGCTCAAGCAGATATATGCATTCCCATGTTCACAATAGGATTATTCCTAAGAGCCAAAACATGGGGAGAAAAATCCCAAATGGTGGATGAACAAAAGATGCTATGTATATATCCTGCAATATTATGTTAAGTGAAATAAAACAGAGAGAAAAGGAAATGTTATATGATTCCAAATATGTGATGGCCCAGAAGAGTCCATTTCATGGAGACAGACAGTATAGTGGTATTTCTAGGAGTTGAAGGTAGCGAAATGATGCTATTGTTGGGAAGGTTCACAGTTTCTGTTCAGAAACACAGTTTTGGAGCAGGACGGTTCTGATAATTGCACAAGGTAAATGTTCTTAACTCATTGACAAAACTAGTGGACTTTGTGTTGTGCATATTTTAACATATTTTCAATAGTAGATAGGAGATGATAAATTTGACAGAAGAGATGAGTGAATTCAGGCACAATTTTTTATACCCTGTTCACATTTTGAGGAGTAATACTTTCCCGGGTCCTGATCATACCACACATCCCATATATCACTCAAAAGACAGAACTTACAGTTAAAACTTCCCATCTCCTGACTGTGCACATCAGATTCTTCACCTACACTCAGTAATGTGTCTCTGATGGCTTCATTCTAAGCAGAGGGAGGAAAAGAAGCATTTCTGAAAGATCTCCATGACCAGTGATGTCCTCAGGAGGCTCCCTCTCTACAGGTCTGTAGTGGGATTAGGGCCACTCCTCATCTGCTCTTCTTTCTTTATTAAGCCAAAATTCAATCTAAAATTCAGCATCTGTCCTGGAGCAAACAGCTCAGAGGCAATTCATGCACTCAAAGCTGTGAGACCCTCACCATGACTGGTAAAGAATACCTTCACCATCGCAGGTGGTAACCTAGATTCGTTAAACTGTCATTCTCCATTCTGCACGCTCAGCCGTGAACCACTATTGTGCTTCCTAAGGATTTGCCTGTTCTGGATATTTATACAAATGGAAGTATAAAAATAAGTAAATATTTACATTTGACAAAAATTTAATTTTATTAGTCACAAGAGTTCTAAATCATCAAGAACACATTTAACAGTATGTTTGTATACAGCTCATTATTTAAATGCATAAAAAAATTGAAAACAATTTCCATATCTGACCTGAAAGTAAGTGTGAAATTATGGTAAATTCTATAAAAGCTGTGTAGGTTGAAGTACCTATGTAAACATAAAAACAATTGCCTTCTCAAGGTTTCCCATTAGTAGAACACAGAATCCAAGACCCACAACTTGGAAGAGGAGATGTTTAATCTAGCTTATGGTTTCAGCAGAGTCAGTCCTGACTGTTTTTAACATATTTTAGACAATAGATAGGATATGATAAAGAGGACAGAAGAGATGAGTGGATTCAGGGACATTTCTGTGACTCTCTGTTCACTTTTTGATGAGTAGTGTGCTCTTGGGTCCTGATCGTAAGAAACATCCCATGTATCACTCAAAGGACAAAATTTTCAGTTGAAGCCTCCAGTGTCCTGACTGTGCACACTTGTTTTTTCACCTACATTCAGTAACACATCTCTGATCCTTTCATTCTGGGCAGAGGAGGGAGAAGAAGAAGCACTTGGGAAATGTTTCCATGACCAGTTCTGTCCTCAGGGGGCTCCCACTCTACAGGTCTATAGTCAGGGGTAGGGAGACTCCTCATCTGTGGTTCTTTCTTTATTAAGGTAAATGTCAAACTAAAATTCAGCATCTGTCCTGGAGCACACAGCTCAGTGGCATTTCATGCACTCAGGGCTGAGACCCTCACCATGCCTGTTAAAGAACACTTCCATCATCCCCAGTGGTAACCTAGGTTTGTTAAACTGTCATTCTCCATTGCCCACACTCAGCCACAGACCACTACCATGCTTTCTAAGGTTTTGCCTGTTCTGGGTATTTATATAAATGGAAATATAAAAATAAGTAAATATTTACATTTTAGAATAATACAATTCCATTAGTCACTCTAGAACAGGAAAGAATACATTTAACAGCATATTTGTGAATATCTCATTTAAAAGGGTAAACAAATTGAAAACAATTCCAACATCTGACCAGAGAGTAAGAGTGAAATTATGGTAAATTCTTAAAAAGCTGTGTAGGTTGAAGCACATAAAAACATAAAAAACAATTGTCTTGGTCAAGCTTTCCCATTAGTATGACACAGAATCCAAGACCCACAGCTGAGAAGAGGAGAAGTTTAATCTGGCTTATGGTTTCAGGGGAGTCAGTCCTGCCTGGTTCCAAGGCAGGGACACCACAGCAGGAGGGTGTGTTGGAACAAAGCTTCACAGTTCATGGTGGCCAGGAAGCACAGTGGAGGCACAGTGCCAGGGAGGAAGGGGCCAAAGACCAGATGGAGTACCTAGCATCATTCCTCTAAGACCCATACAGATGAGCCCAGAAGTACACTTTACTAACCCCTTGGACAGCTCTCAAGCCCATCAAGTTGACCATGAATATTAATCATCACATAGTAGAAATTTTGTGATATTAAAATTATACGTGATTTACATATGTGCATATATACAGTATTTTGAGGTTATTTCCACCTTTGAAATTCTAACCAGTGTCAAAAAATGGTGAATTTTGTGTAATAGAAATAACCTTTCCTTAGGTAAATTTTATAAAATCAACCCCAAAAGACTGAAAAACATAAGAGCAGGGTTTAAAAATACTCACAGGAAGAGCCAGAAATCTTAATTCTGTTTTGAAGAACTACTCTGAAAGACAGTTAAACATTCAAGGCACGAAATATTCAACTTCACACTAAGTATCTTCCCCAGGGAAATGAGTGCTACAGCTATACAAACACAAGAATGACTGCAGCAAACTTATTTTTAAGACTAAAACTGGAAACAATACACAGGGCCTCAGCTGATGAATGCATGAGGATTTGTGGTTCATTCACACAGTGGGATGTGATGGCTTGGCCACTGACAGGGAACAGCATATGGGAAACCTCACATGGTTATGAGTATTGAAAAAAACTTTATTAGCTCCCACCAAAACAAAAGCAAAAACACTCTGTATAGTGGGTGGTTTCAGACCTGTCACCTCTAGAAAATACAAAGTGATTCCCAGAGACAAAAAGCAGGTGCATTGCTTAGGTTAGAAGGAAGTAATTGTGAGGAGCCATAAGGAAATTTGGACATGACTTATGCATCACCACTGGGTGATGGTTTTCAAGGGGTTCATGTAGGGAAAGATTCCTATGGGATGTTTTGTTTGTTTTTCAGTTTTAGTTTTGTTTTGTTTTTGGTATTTAGGAACCAAATTCAGGAACCTGTGGTTGCAAGGGAGCACTTTGGCACTGAGCTATATCTCTGGTCCATGTCAAAATTCTTCTAATTTTGTACTTTAAACCTGAAAGCTCATTGTATGTCAAATATAATGAAATAAAGTTGCTTTTAAAACACTTCTCATCTGAGCTACCCACCATAGATTTTGTTTACTGATAGATTTACTTACAAGCAAGTTTGTTTATTTATAAATTTATTTCTAAGCAGTTATGTTTATTTATAGATTTATTTATACGAAGTTTTGTTTATTTTTAGATTTATTTATTTTTGAGGTTTGAATCCAATACCTTGATCCTTTTATCATAATTTATTTCCAGACAGGGCCTTACTAGGTTGCTAAGTTGTTTAAGTTGGTCTTGACTTTCATCACATTTATTAGCATTTTTGTATACTGAAATATAACAAGGATAATTAAATTGTGTAGTCTCAAGTAAATCAATAAATACAACTTAACAAACAATAGCTGGATGTTACAGTACATGCCTGTAATACCAGCACTTAGGAGGCTGAAACAGGGGGATTGTTGCAAGTTCTAGGCCAACCTAGTTTACATAGTGAATTGAAGGCCAGTCTGAACTACACGATGAGAGTCTCAAAAAATAAATTAATAAAAAAGTAAATAAGATAAGACATAGACTAAGGCAAGTTATTATCTTCTAGTCCAGAGCATTGGCAACTTCAGAGGATTTACTTTAGAAGGTGTTATGGTGGGGCTGGGGAATTAGCTCAGTGGCATAAGTGCCTGCCTTGCAAGCAGTTGTGAGTTCGATCCACAGTACCAATAAAAATGAAAAAGACAAAAAAAAGTATAAATAAATAAAAAAGAAGGTGTTATGGTTTGCATATGCGTGTCCCCCCAAAGGCCTCGTGAAGTCACAGAGGCAGGTAAACCTAGCACCACTAACTGGTTCATTGTTTGGTGCTGGGATTGATGATGAAAGTGCTTCACCATCCTGGGGTTTGAATTACTGGAGTAAAAGAGGTCTTATGAGCCTATTTTGTCAGAGAAGTGAGAAAGCCTTGTAATTCAAAAGGAAATCACCACCTGTGAACAACAGGTGCAGAAAACACTCAGCCTCCTAAAGATTCATGCAGGTACAAATCAATGAGATGTGCTGTGTCCCCATTCAATGGCACGTTTTAAGGCAGGAGCTGAACAGCACTGAATAGAACATGGGGGGGCAGAGCAAAGTCCTGTCCTGCAGCTCCCATCACAGCTATATGTAGACCTGTCCCTAGACCTCATAGGACTAAGAAGAGAGATTTCTCCAACACAGAGTGCTGCAAAAGTTTTCAAGATTTCTTCTCAAGTGTTTGAATCACAGTACTGTTTGAAGCAGGAAGGAGCTGGGACCCTCCCTAGCCTCCACATATATCATGTACAGGAGAGCTGTTTGGAGGATGCTGCCCATGGCTGTTGGACAGAACTGTGCCCTAGGCCATAGAGGTGCAGGTCTAGGTATGAAAAACTCATGGCACAGGAAGCTTTTCCAAGGGTCAGCCAGTGCCCTGGTAGTCTACACCGCAAACAAGTGCTTCCCAAACCCAGGGCCAGCACTGGGCATGGGCATTTGGATGCCAGGCTGGCCAGTCAGGTGAGGGTTAGCCCTACCTGACACAGCTGAGCAAAGTGTATCACTCTGGAGCTGAACCTCCAGCAGGTACCCCTCACTTTCTGCTTCAGGTCTGTCACCAAGGATTTCACAAAGAAGCAAAGCAACACAACTGAACTTTGCTCAGACTAAATCATTTAGCTTTCTTTGAAGAAATGATTGAAAATGCACAAGTCTGAGAAAAACAAGGCTGAGAATAGCATTCTGCATGTTGTATAAATAAACTGATCCTTTACAAGTCATGAAAATAATGCCCATGGTTGGGTCTGCTATGGCAGACGTGTGAAATCACATGCATGCAGGTTTTACAATTGCAAAAGAAAAACTACAAATAAATGCTACATGTACATAATTTCCCTTTGGCACTGCACTACAGGAAGGAAAATCCCAGCAGCAATCTAGATTTACTGAGCCACCTCAGTAAATCCAGGGGAAAACCCACCAGATGATTCCATCACACAACTGTGAAAGCTCAATAGCTCTGCTCCCTGCTTGATGCTGCTGCTGGTTGACAATTTGGAGGTGTTTCTATCTGCATAAGCCATCGCTGCCTCTCTCAGCTCATGGATGCCAGGATGTGGATCAGACTTTGTTTACATAAAATCCCATCATGATTTCAGGATGGGTGGCAGTGTCTTGTTTAATGGAAATTATTTTTCAAGTTTAGGCATAATAAACCTTACACAATGTGCTTAGCCAGTTGAGGGGAAGTCAGATTGTTTGAAGTAAATGCAAGAAACTTATTTGTCAGTGGGAGATTCAGTTGCTACTGAAGCACATATTTTGTGGGTAACATGTATGAGTCAGGGTTTGCTGTACAAAATGCTGGAAGGCACAGCAATGTCCCCAAGTTCAGTTTCTGCTTCGATTCCCTCATCCTACCAAGCTGGAGAGTGGATTCTCTCTATTCAAGCACATAGAGTTTGAACTACTGTAGAAATCTGTAAAAACTTCTGTCAACTGAGGAGTGAAAAGACAAGGAAATGTTTTTTTAGGCAAAATGCAGTTCTAAATATACGCTTAAATAAACAGAGAAACCAGAAAAAAAAAAAAGAAGAAGAACAAGAAGTGTAATGACAATGCTGTGGTTTGTTCCAGTGCCATTGCCTCAGCCAGAAAGAGAGACTCAAAATTTGCAGATTGGAAGGGTCACTGTTTCAGTAGTCTTACTCTCCTGAAGGCTAGAGAGTGTTCCCAGCCCACTAAGTGAGATTAATGCAGGACAATACTTGAATCTTGGTTGAGGCTGAGACCAGGACCCCGTAACTGAAGCCCCTGGGGCTGAGGGGGCAGAGTCTTTGTTGTATCCTGGCTGCTATGCCTTCTAGTGCCTGCAGGGCTACAGTATGGATGTGGTGGGGGAAAGTGGTGTAAGGTAGGTGGTGATGGGCTCCTCTGCATGCTGCAGGCTCCCTGCACTACCTGAAAGCAAGAAGGTTCAGGATTTCCTTGCAGGAAAAATAGACTCTGAAAAAAACTCTTGCTTTCCTCTGGCAGTTGCAGGCACATGTGAGCACGATGGCTTCTAAGGTAGGGAGGGCAGCAACACCCACCACAGTGGGATCCTCGTGGCTTTATGTGTTGGAATTTTTAAACGTTAGTCATGAACGATGTGTTGGCCTGCTGAATATCAAATCTCCTTATTTTGTATATATATATATATATATATATAGTTGTATTCGAAGTGTCTATATTGTGCATAACTTTCATTATGTATAATGAAATTAAATCATCCATTTTCACATACCCATTCAAGAAATTAGCCACTATTAAATATTAACTGAATTGAATAAAAGAAATATTGAATAGAACAATATAAATAATTCAATGGAATGAAAAATAGAAAAAACTCCACCAAGGCCCAAGATAAATGGGCTGCCCTCCAGGAGGTCCTCTCTTTTGTCCTTGCCTGCAATTTGGGTCTGTGTCTGTTCACTGCTGGGTGGAGAGAGGCCACCCTGTGAGCTCTTCTATCATCTCAGGTAGGACTGGGGACATAACCAAGGAATTGGCTTTCTTTCTACATTTTCAGTGGCCTAGGACAAGGCCTTGTTTCAGCATTTTCTGTGACTGCAATTTTATAATTGACTCAGCAGCTCTGCTGTGACACATTCATGGTTTCTAACTATCCACACTCATAACTGAGGAAGAAGAGATTACAGGTGGCTGTCAATCACATTTTATTATACTGAGGCATGAGAAGTGGAATTTCCAGGTTAATGTATGTTAAATGTATGAAATTGAATTTCCTGGTCTTGGAATTCACACTAGAACTAAGCACAGAGTTGGAGCCTGGAAGGGGAAGCACGAGGATGCTCAGGTTTCTGTGGAGATCTGAAGTCCAAGGAAGAAGGACCAGGCAGAGTTGGAGGACACCCGGGTACCTAGTAGGTAATCATGGGCAAGAAATGCCCAGGTCCAGGCCTTCTGATCCATCAGTCAGCTTCTCAGCAAGACAACACACACAGCACGGTGAATAAGAGAGGGCTGGAATGGCCCCGCTGCCAGAGTTACTCCCTGCAGGCCTGAGACCCCCTGTCTCACTCGGGGGAGCTCTGTATGAGAAGGTCACCCTGCTACAGAGCCCACCTTTACTGCACAACTGCCACTCAGGTGAGATCTCAACTGCCAATGTGGACTCACCACAGCTGTGGAGCAGGACAGGTGTTTACATGGAGCAAATGAGGAGGTGGGGACACTCCTCAGTCAGGTAAGGGTAAAAAGCCTGAAATAAGAGACCTGGTCCTAGCCTGCCCCACTGTCCTCAAGGAATAACTGCACCCTGCAACAATGCGCATTAAAAGACTAATTAACTTAACTGATTACTGACAAAAATATATACTGTAGGGGAAGTTTGAAGATACAAAATAAATGGCTATGTCCCTAAGTAAAATGAGACATGACCCTTAAGGGGTACATGATCTCCTTTGTTGTCCCTGACCCACACCCTCAGGAGAAAACACACCATTTCACAGAGCTGTAACAAACATAGGCAATGGGTCAACAGTCATAACAGCTTGATAACAACAATAAATGCCAGGATACAATAAATCCCTGCTGACATTTATGAAGTGCATACTAAAGAATAAATACTGGATCTGGCCATGTTGGGACTCAGGCAGCTGACCAAGAAACAAATTCTCAGGCCTTACTGGCAAGTACCCCTGGTGGGATCCAGGAAGAGAACCAGTCATTATCTCCAGTGATCCTACCAGTGCATGGACTGAGAACCATACATCCTACTTGTTCACCCCCTGGTGAGCAACAGGAGGCTGAGTTCTGAGCACCTTTTGGAAATGTGACTGTGTGCAATATAGAAAATATGGGGTATTTCCTTCTATCTTCTGTTTGAAAACAAATGTTGTCTTTAATCTTTTGCTTTGTTATGATTAATTGTTTTGCTCTATTCAATATTCTCTTTTGACTGGTTTTTAAATGTTATTTTTTGGTTTGATTATGCTACAACATATTGAGTGGAAAATTACCGTGAAGATAACGAGATAAACTATGGTACCTCTTACTTGTTATCATGGTACCCTGTTGTGAAGTTCTGTACCAATTTCACTGCATTGTCTCTATTTGGGTTTTTTGGGCTTTTTTTTTTTTTTGGTCATTTTTGTTTTTATCAGTACTGGGGATAAAACTCATGACTGCCTGCTTGCAAGGCAGGCACTTATGCCACTGAGCTAAATCCCCAGCCCATTGTCTCCATTTGTTTGTTCCATCTTGCTCTGTTGTACTTTACTACCTTCAAAATAAAATTTTCAAAAATAATAAGTACTAATCATCTTTCATGTCTTTCAAGGGAAGGGAACCACCCTCAACTACTTGTAGATGATGAAGTCACCCTCATAACAAAGCCAGATCATTATGCATTAAAAAATGATAGTACTCTAATGGCCAATATTCTTTTTTTTTTTTTTTTTTGGTCTTTTTCGTTTTTATCGGTACCAGGGATCGAACTCACGACTGCCTGCTTGCAAGGCAGGCGCTTATGCCGCTAAGCTAAATCCCCAGCCCCATGGCCAATATTCTTAATGAACATACACAAAAATATTCAACTAAATGCTCATCAGCTAAATTCACCAGCACATGCAAAAGTCAAACACCACAATAAACACTGGGTTAAGTCTCAGTGGTGCTAGAATGGTTCCACTTGCACAAATCATTCAGTGTCACTTGCCACATTCACAGCATGAGGCACAATGAACCTCTCAAGAGATTTGTAAAAATTATTTTGAGAAATTCAAAAGTTCACCATTCTTTCATGATAGGAAGCATTCATACACCATGTGTAGGAGGAATGAATCTCAGCACAGAAAAGAACAAAATGACAAGCCCATCCCTGACATCCTATTCAGAGACTGACAAGCTGCAAGCTTTGCTTCTTGGGTCCTCTCCTCTCCTCCCCTCTCCTCTCCTCTCCTCTCCTCTCCTCCCCTCTCCTCCCCTCCCCTCTCCCATTCCCTCCCCTCCCCTCTCCCATTCCCTCCCCTCCCCTCCTCTCCTCCTCTCCTCCTCTCCTCTCCTCGTCTCACCTCCTTTCCCTTTCTTCCTCCCCTCCGCTTTAGTTTGCTTCCATTTTCTCTAGTTTTCTTTCCTTTCATTTTCTTTTTTTGGTCAATAACTTCCTGTGTATCTCTGACTTGAGCTGAACTCAGAGTGTCTGGAACTCCCAGGAATCCTGCTGCCTCAGACTCCTGAGTGCAGGCATTGCAGGCATTTTCAACATTCCTTTCTCAGCCAATGAATTTTTAACAACCCTATGATGAAACAAGGTATCATGGTGTGCTTGTAATCTCAGCAATCTGGAAGGCTGAGGCAGCAACACCACAAATTTAAAGACAGCCTCAGCAATATAGCCACTCATCAAGAACCAGGATGAAAATAAAAATAATTTTAAATGCAAAAGTCATGGAGCTAAGTGCAAACTTCAGGATTCAATCTGTAGAAATTGAATGCAAAACAAAAAACTTGGAAAGCCCGATGATAGAGAAAATAATATTTTACACTGTCCTGGCCTTCTGGAGGGCAGTGTTACCCAAGTAGCTTTAACTTTCACACCTTTCTTGGGGTTTGACTTCAAACAATCATCAAAATCCATGAGGGATAAAAAAATACAGAATGTGATTCAAGGACACCAAGCCTCAGTCCCAGTGCAGAATGCATTTGCAGTGATATTCTGAAGTGCATGATGACCACAGTTACAAAGCAGAGAACCTACCAACAGTGTTAATGGGATTTTCAGTCCCACTCACTGTGAAAGAAACTGGCAGTCAGGAAGGTGGTAGATAGCTTACCTAGATCCACTCTTTCTGCAAAGTGTCTAAAGATCAAAGTCAATTATTGCATTCTATGAATGCATAAAATTACTGCTGATTACCAACTCATGATAATGTACACTTGCAATCCTAGCACTCTGGGAGGGGAGGGGGACTGAATAAGGAAAGTTTTAACCCTGACCTGGGAAACTCACAATCATAGTGAGATCATGCTTTGAAGTTTGTAAAAACATTAACAAATCTATTAACAGGTGATTTCTTACTGCTATTTTTTTTGTAGTTCTGTATTATGTGTACCCTTACACCGCTTTGTTTTGTTTTGTGTTTTTCTCTTTTTCCTCTTAAATAAAATTTAAAAAAAAATTACAAATGTATGACAATATAGATCATTTAAAAATCCAAGAAATCATGTGCACAATACATTAGCTAGTATTATTCTCTCATTATTTTTAGGTATAATTTTTTATCCTTTTATAGACTTAAAAATAGCATACTTTATGTGGTCCTTAGTTATATGTACATGAATTACATTAAAATAAGACAAGGAAGTTTAAAAAAAAAACAGTGTGTAACCCTTTGCTCAAATCCTACTTCTATATATAAATTTAGTTCAAAAATGAAAAGATCCATCAAATTTTCTTCATACTAAGCTCTCTAAATCCTGAGAGGGTACATTTAGTAGCATATCTATACTCATCTCAGTTAAAAGGTCAAACAAATTGAAACAGTTCAACTTCTTGGCAGTAGATCTATATCTACCAGATGGTAAACCTAAAGTTCAGTGTGCTGATTAAAGTACATATGTAAGAAAATGTCACAAAGATTTGATTTGTCTATTGATAGATCATTTTTGTCTCTTTTTTACCATTTTTAAATGTATTTTCATTTTGATTTATTTTTGTATTTTTGAGACATCATTTTGCTATGAAGTTCAGACTGCCTTGAACTCACATTATAGCCCAGGCTGACCTCAACTCACAGCAATCTTGCGGTCTCAGCCTTATAACTTCTGGCATTACACATGTTTACTACCAAACCTGGCTCTCGTTTCCTTTTTAAATTATCTCCAAAATAAAATTACTCAGGATAATATGATATTCTCATAGTTTATCAGGTGAGTTATGAATGAAATCAGAAAGGACTGAAAATACACTGAAGGAAGTTCAAAATCCCCACCAACAGAAAACATGGTGTAACATAACATAACATAACATAACATAACATAACACAATATAGGATAAAAAACACAACCAAATAAAGCAAAACAAAATAAGAAAACAGGGATAGAGGTTTAATTCAGCAGTGTAAGTGCCCACTTGGTCATAAGTTCAATCCCCAGTACCAAACTGAAAGCAACCACCTAACTTTGATTTTAAAAAAATGCTTCCAAGGGTATCTTAACAATTTTTAAGTTAACCATACACAGGATATATAATCTGGCATTTTCACATCTACGTATTTTTCTTTGAAATAAAAGTCTGTGTCCACTCAAGACTGCATAAGAAAGGCTTTGGCAGCTGGCTTTCCAGGTCCAACCCAGAAACAGAACAAATGGTATCAGCAGATGGGTGACAGATGCATGAACAAGCCACACTTGGTTGGTTCAGCCCCACAAGAGGGTGTGGTGGATCCACCACCAATAAGAAGCAGCACAGGGGGAGCCCAGTACAGAGATGCTGCTTGAAGGAGACCAACCAAGAGCATCGAGACTGAACAGACTCAGAGCCATCACCGCTAGGAAAGGCAAACTACCCAGCAGGGACACAAAACCCATGGTATTTTTGGGATGGGAGGACAGGAAGTGAAAGCAGTGGCTAGGAGACAAGTTCCCCAATAGTGAGGCTCATATGTTCTTCATCAGCCCGGGGTAATGATGTCCACAGCCTTGCAAAGCCTCTCCTTGCACTCACCACCTGCTGTCCCTCCTCACACAATGTCAGAGTACAGAGCACTATAGTGTGTGGCTGAGGGAAACATCTAAGGATGAATAAGTGATCACTCATAGGCATGTGAGTGTAAAACTTGCTATGAATCCTCGTCCCCTGGACACATGGGTTTTATAACATGAAACATTTCATATCCTTCAAGGAAAATTATAGTGAGAATTCTGGGAACATTTCCATTTTCCTTAATGAAATTGACATAGAAATAAATAAGCTCAGAAAACACAGTCAAAATAAAATTTGTGAAATCTCTACATGAAGACACTGTGCACCTCATCCTCAAGAGAAAGGATCTTTTGGATGGAAAAGTATGTTTGGCACCCTGCCTGCCACATCTGAAACATCCACATGTTTGTTGCATTAAAATCTTCAAAGTGCAGAAAAGTCTAAAAACACACATATTTTTCTAGTCTTTTAACTTGCTGTTTCTAAGGAGGACAAAGATGAGCTCACAATAAAAACAAAGCAGGTATCAGAGGGAGAGGATCAACTGTGGACCCTAGCACATTACCTCACTTCCTTGGAGACAGGTCCAAACAGAACTCAGAAGGCTCTGGCCACCAGGCACCTTATTGTGGTGACAGCTGGCCATCACAGACCTTTGGTTTGAGAGTGTGAATAGGGAACATGCTGTGCTGCTTTCCCAGGCCTCGCAGCTCCAGCATCAGGACCCTGTGTCACTTAACTACATGGGAACATATGAGAGGATGGTTCACTTGGCCCAGAGGCTTCAGGAAGCTGACATGAAAACACCCAAGCATCATGGGCAGCTCAGGCCAGGACTCACCAGCCCCAGGCCAGAGGCTCCCAGAGATAAGAGGGAGCCCAGGACAGTTATCCCTAGGCTCAGCCACCAGCCACTCACAGACACTGAATCCAGGAAAAGTTCAGATACTGGGAAGGTAAGTTCTTACCTGAGCAGCCCTTTGGAACTCGGCCACCTGTGCATTCAAGTCGTGGCCATGAGCAAGCAGCTGAGCCTCAGCTTACAACACTGAAAGAGGGATGCTGAGTGGATGCAGAGTGCAGGGTAACTGAGAAGGAAATGGGGGCTCTATGGCAAGGGGACAGTTGTGGCCTTAGCCCCATGAAGACCAGAGGCTATGCTGATTCCCAGGGATGACCTTCCACCCACTCCCCACTGACCCACACTTGCAGATAGCTGTTCTGTTCATTGGAAAGGAGATTGGAGAGTCACTCGAGGGGGTTCGGGATGTGCTCAGGACAGGAATTCTTGGGGATTGCAAAGTGTCCATGGCCCACTGGTATCATTGGAAAGTGGGTGGATGACATCAAGCCACAAATACACATGAATACACCCAGTGTAAACACAGTTTTCCGGGTATTGTCCATGGTCCTCTAAGTAGAACAGGTACAAACACTGCCCTTTTGAGTTTTGATGTTCTTTGGAGGTCACAAAGTCAGCATTTGCAGTAGAACAGACATTGTTCACCTCAAAGCAGTTTTTCTGGGTCCCAGGCCTCCCTAGATGTGGGTACAGACCGTGCAGGAGTAGTTGTACAGAGGCAAAGAGAACTAGGCAAGAGATGTTTGCCTGACCTAGACACTGCAGGAAAGCAGTACAGATACTGATGACGCCTCACTTCTCAGATATTCATGGAGCACCAGCCCTGAGCCCTTGAGTGCAATAACATGGCAGATATCAGTCTTTGCCTTTGCTGAGTTGACATGCAGTGGGGAAGGCCAGGGAGACACTGTGTCAGGCTTCCCTGAGGAAGGGAGTGGTGTCATACCACTAAGCAAGGACTGCTTCCTATGGAGCATTCTGTCAGCCTCTCAGCGCTCCCAAGGCCCACAGTGCCACACTGTAGTTGGGAGACAGTGGGAGCGGATCCTGCCCTTGCTGGACTAGAGGTCCATGTGCCCTCCCTAAGGTTACCTCTGTAAGTACTGTGTGAAGAGACGCAAGACCTCTCACTCTGCTGCTTCCCTGTCTGCCCCAGGTCCATATCTCCTGTCCTTGACTCCTCACTGGAGCTGAACTTCAAGGTGGTTCCCCAGGCCAAGCTTCTCATGGACCACCTGGAGCCTCCTAAGACCCTGGAGCCTAAGTCACAGGGTAAGGAGCCCTGGGATGTGGGTTGTGGCCCTGAGGGCAAGGAATGTGCTAGGGAACTCAGAAGTGTGTTCAGATGATGGGAGACTCAGGAACATGAGCTCCTCAGCAGTCATTTTGAGGATACAGTCTGGGAGGCTTTATTGGGGCTGTGTTCATGCACACAGCTGCCTCTGAGAGGCAGTGTCAAGGTTTGTTCCTGAGATGTCCCTGGAAGGTCCGTGATGTTTTCTCTTCCTACAACTGCAGAAGCAATTACAGTGCATGCTGAATTTGCACCCGCAGAACTGGTGCCAGCTCCACCTGCAGCTCCCTCACCAGCTCTGGCCCCACAGCAAGAGCCAGCACCTGGATTCAGTTCTCCACCAGCTGCAGAGCTGGACCTCCTGGTGGCTCCCCAGCAGGAGTGATCTCTTGAGTTCTACCTGCAGGGAACCCTTGACCCACACCTTCCATCCCCCTCTCTTACAGATTTACTTATCAGTGTATTCATCGCTACCCTTATTTCCCAGAGGTATGGCAGTGATGGAACTAATATAAATAAAGTTTAAGGTTTCAGTCATGTTTAAAATAACCAGCCTGGTAGCATTCTGTGTATTCTCAAAGTTTTGCAAATTTCATCACTGTGCACTTCCAGAACATTTTCCTCCTCAATTTTGTACAGAAAGGTGTTTTCTTTTTTTCACCATTGTGCTCCTTCCCAGCCACCACTCATCTTATGTCCTCATCATTTACCTCTGCTACATTTTCCACATCAATACCATCAAGTTTCTCTTCATCCAGAGGGTGCTGGATGTGACTTTTTAATGTTGCTTTTTTGTGACAAGGCAGAATCTTAAGCTAATGTCCTTGGTTAGTCAATCACAGATTCAGTAAATTATCCAGTATTCTTTTCTGGAGCAAGAAATACATATTATGGGTAAATACACAATGCAATATGAGTGAATAATATAGGACATAGTGGCTGTTGTTCCATCCAGGAAAAGTGGCCTCCCTCCTAGGTGCTACTCTTTCGGGCTCATTTTAGGGTCAGCCTGAGTGTTTTAACTGTTGGGTGGGAGTGTGTCTCAGGGAACTGCTCCTCACGGATTGCATCTAGGATGTGGAGACAGAGTCCTGTCTGGCTCTATCCCATAGGAAGCAATCACCTTTGTAAATCTCATTTTGTGTGTTAGATTCTTAGCAATGGAATTTTTTGGTCACAGTCATAGAACCTTGGGTAGGACCAGTTGCTGTCCATGGGTCTGCATATACAGTGTCCACGCACAGAGCTTCATGGTGACCTTTAGCAAATGCAGCTCGACAAGCTGTGGTGTTCCCATAGGGACACTACATCCCCATGACATCTCAGCAGACAGCACAACAGCATGACATGGGCTCACCTCTGCTTCTTGAAGATGGATGAACATTGCCTACAACTTGACTCACTTTCTCTTACAAATTACTGAATCTCAGACCATTTTGGACAATCGGGGCTTAAGATTCCTAGGAGAATTTCCTTTCATATTGCCCCAAGGAAGTTGTAGAATCCTCTTGATTCAGGTTCTTCACAAGGTGATAAGTTTTGTATTTATATAGGAGGGTTGAACTGAGGGCTTCCCCACAGAGTGACATTCCCAGCCCCTTTTAGTTTTTGAAATTTAAATTTGACACCAAATTTCACTGTGCAGCTACGTTGTTTAGTCTGGGTTCAAATATGTGACCCTCTTGCCCTAGTGTGGTAGAGCATGGGGATTACAGAGACTCAATCCTCAACTGATTTCACTAGGCATTTTTAAAAAACCAACTCCAAATCTACTGCTATAGTCTAGCTGACCACCTTTAGAACATGGTTGATTGCTGTCTCTCTCCAGGCTGTACCCAGGGGTCATTCTATGAGATGTCAATAACTTTCTGCACTTGAGACTAAAATACCAATACATAGAAGCAATTGCACTGCTTAGGGAACATAAGGACAGCCAAACTGATGAACTTCTGTCTCCTCACAATGCCACCAGGGAAACATGTCCAGAGGTGAGTGTCATTTCCATGACCAGGCAGGAGGAACCATCCCAGCGTGCACTGTATTCACCTCCATCCCAACCCTTCCCAGATATCTCCTCTATTTCTATACATTATGTACCTGGGATACCAGCTGCCAATTTTCACAAATGTCATCTCACACCTCTGATGATGTCCCTAGCAAGCAGATGACAGTATGACCTCTATAGTGCATGATGTTTTACCTAGTTTTACATAGGAAGTCAGAAGGAGCAGTTGGGTCTAAAAGCAGGTCTTTTTCCTCAGAAATGGCACCCTGGCTACACTGCTATTTTTTCTTTCCTATGCAGAAACTTTGCCTCCTACCAAGGAGCCACAGTGAAGCTGTTCTCTTCACTGTGAAGGACAACAGAGAGTCATTTCATGGGCTTCTATGGTATGCAGAGCAGTAATCTCTGGGGGATACCAGAGGACTCAGGTCCATACAGACATCATAGAATGAGCTAGGGGGTTCTTTAAATCATGAGTGTACCAGGCATTGACCATGAATAATGCCAAGAGCAGATGCAACCATTGCTCTCCTGTGCTTCCATTTTGTCCAGGCACACAATCAACTTGGACCAAACACTACCAATATTATAGACTATGTTCCTGGCCTCTGTACATGGGGACACAAAATAGAGGAGGATGTAATGGGAAGCAACACAGAATGGAATGATGCATCACTATATGAACTGAAGATGAATGAAAGGCTGGCAGGACACACTCCATCTGCACTTCTCAGATAGTTAGAGAGCAGCACCCTGTAGAGTAACACTGAAGACACCACTCTCTTTCTCACAGAGGCAACATGCCATGAGGTTGGGAAAGGGAGATGCATTTCAGGCTTCCTGAAGAATGGAGGACAGGGGGTCACAGCACTGTCCAGGGACTTCCATTAGCATGTGAGGGCTGCCTGGGTCAGTGTTGCCCCATTCAGGGCACAGTGATGGCTGGGGCTGGGCTCTCTGTATCTGGAGCAAGAGGCTGGTGTCAACCTCCCCAGGATGCCTTGGGAGGGCAGTTTGGGAGGGAGGCCAGACCTGTATTGCTGCTTACAATTGTCCTCCCTAGGACCAGTGCTTCCTTTACTGACTCCTGGAAGGTGCTGCTTACCAAGTTGGGACACCCAGTCCAAACTAAACTGAGTGTTTTGGAACAACCTGAACTCACCAAAGATGAGAACTACAGTGAGCAAGGTTTGGCCTATTTCTATTATTCTCTGTTAGGGCATGTCTCACTTTACATGGAGAAAGACTCTCAAACTTGGGGCCTTCTGCAACAATGAGGCATGCACAAGTGAGTGGGGTGAGGCAGAACAGGAAGCTTTGCTGGGGTGGATTTGTGCACAGAATTGTCTTCGAGAGGCCTTGGGAGGCTTTGGGGCCTGCAAGGATCAAGGACAGTTGGTGATTTTTCTCCCACTTCTGAGGCAGGGCTGGTACCTGACTGAGCTCAAGTCCTACTTGCTGAGCTTTTGTGAGCTCCACCTCCAGTGACCTCACCAGCTCTGGGAGCAATGTGAAAGCTATGCCTAGTTCAGTACCAGGACTTCATGAATTTCAGAGCTGGGGCTGTTGCTGGCACCATGGTAGACATCCTGAGTTCTGCATAGGGCCAAGTCCTGCAAAGTATTGCCTTTCCCTTCCCTCCCCTTGGACCCCTTGTATTTCTTTCAGTTTTCATTTCTACTCTTATGTCTGTAATCTTCTAAACATTACATTCTAAGTTAATTTAAATTAACAGTTAAGATTTCATTAGTTTCAACATGTTCAACTCAGTAGCCCATAAGCACATCACCACTTTGTACAATATTCACATCTGTGGAGTTTCAGCTTTCTGCTCAGTTTTGGACCCATCCATAGCCCTGTTCTCTCCTGCTAGTCCCCATGTGCTTCTAACATTTCTCTCGATGTGATTTGCTACTCTGAATCTTTCATATCAGTACATCAGATTTTGTTTGGCCAAACGTTACTGGAAGAGACTGGCTGCTATTGTTCTTTCATATAAGAGAAAACTCCAAACAGACAAAGTCTACAGGTAAATATAGAGACCATTGTGTATATACTTGACTTCTCATGTTGGAAAAGCTTTCCCATGATTTCAGTGACAGAAGGGAGGTTGAAAGTTCTGATCCATCTCATTTGAAAAACTGAAACAGTACTAATGTAGAGACCACAGCAGGAAATCTTTCCGTACAACCAATAGTCAGATAGATGATTGTTATTACAAGTGTGAAAGATGTCTCAAGAGTCCACTTTGTGAGAGAAGTGACAAATTCTTGTAACTCAAATGCAATCACCACACATGGCCCACAAGTACAGAAAATGTTGAGCCTCCCAAAGCTGAAGCACACAGGGGACAGATCCCTGAGATGTGCTCTGTCCCCATTCGATGACAGGTTCTAAGGCAGATGCTGAACAGCATACATGAAATTATGGGGTGCAGAACAGAACCTTGACACACAGCTCCCATCAGAGCTATACACTGGTGTCCCTGGAGCATGCAGGGCTAAGAACAGAGATTTCTCCCAGAGAGAAACTTGCACAACTTTTCAAGATTTCTGTTCAAGAATTTGATTCACAGTACTGTTTGAAGCAGAAAGGAACTTGGATCCCTCCCTTTCGAAGGATCATCCCTGCAACAACCTGGATTTACCAAGCCACATCAGTAAACCCAGGGCAAAACCTACCACACCATTCCATCACCCAGCAGTGAAGGCTCAGCAGCTCTGCTCCCTGCTTGTTGCAGCTGCTGGTTGACTATTTCTAGGTGTTTCTATCTGCACAAGCCATCTCCACCTCTCTCAGCTCATGACTGCCAGGATGTGGGCTGGACTATATGTTTACATAAAATCCCATGAAGATTTCAGGATGTGTAGCAGCCTCTTGTCTACTGGAACATATTTTTCAAGTTTGGGCATAAGAAATCTTAGACAATGTGCTTATCCAGTTGGGGGGAAATGAGATTGTTTGAAATAAATGCAGGAAACTCATTTTGTCAGTGGCAAATTCAGTTGGTACTGAAGCCTGTATTTTGGAGGTAAAAACACATGAGTCAAGGTTTTCTTTTCAAGGTGCTAGAAGGCAGAGAAATATCCCCCAAATTCAGTTTCTGCTTTGTTTCCACCATGCTACGAAGCTGCAGATTGGATTCTGAGCATTCGAGCATATGGGTTTGAAGTGCAGTAGAAATTTGTAAGACCTTCATTTAACTGGGGCATGAAAAGACAGACAAAGGTTTTTTGCAAAATGCAATTCTAAATATATGTTTAAATAAAGAAATAAACCAATAAAAAAAAGAACAATATAAAAGGTAATGACAATTTTGTGTATTGTTCTAATTCCAAAGCCTCAGTCAAAATTTGCAGACAGGAAGGGTCAGTGTGGTCAGTGATCTTTGTGTATGTGGGGCTGAGAGTGTGCCCCACCCACTATGCCAGCTGAACACATGGCAGCACCTGAAGCCTGGTGGAGGCTGAGGCCAGGACTCAGGAACTGAGGACCCTGGGGCTGAGGAGGCAGAGTCTTGGCTGCCCCCTGGCAGGGCTGTAGCATGGATACAGTGGGGGAAAGGGGTGTAAGGCAGGCAGTGCTGGGCTCCTCTGCATGCTGCTCACTCCCTGAGCTGCCTGGAAGCAGGATGATTCAGGACTTCCTTGCTGGAAAAACAAACACTGAACCAAATCTCTTGCTGTCCTCTGGCAGTAGCAGGCACAGATGCGCACGGTGGCTTCTAGGGTGGCTTCTAGCACCACTGCAGTGTGGGAGGACTCTGCATTACCTCATGTGTTAGAGATAGTGATAAACAGAGTATTGCCTTTCTGAATATCAAGACTCCTTTACACACACACACATACACACACATATATGGATAGATATTCAAAGTATGTACTGTAAATTTCATTATACATAATGTAATTAAATCATCCATTTTCACTTACCTATTCAAGAAATTAGCCACTATTTGTTCTTAACTAAACTGAATAGAAGTAATATTGAATAGAACACTATAATTAATTCAATGGTATAAGAAGATGGACAAAAAAGAAATAGGCATACCCCCAGGATCATGGCCTGCCATCAATGAGCCCCTCCCTCTTGTCCTTACCTGCTGCGTGGGCTCCTGTGTCTTCACTACTGGGTAGAGAGAGGACCAGGCCATAAACTCTCTGTCATCTCAGGGTCATGGCTGGGGTTTTGGCCTGAGAAATGGCCTTCTTGCCGCATTTTCAGTGGCTGTAATTTTATAATTGATGCAGCAGCTCTGCTGTGGTACATTCAGTGGTTTCTAACTATTCACAGCTAAGCTGAGTAAGAAGAGAATATGGGTGTTGTCAGCTTCATTCTTTATAATGAAGCCTTAGATGATGAATTTCCAGGTTAAATGTATACAGGTTGAGTTTCATAGTCACAGATTTCACACCTGAAGTTTGTACATAGAGCGGCAGCCTGGAAGAGGAAGCCCAAAGCTGTGCAGATCTCTTTTGAGACCTGAAGGTGGGGAAGATGGACCAGGCAGAGGTGCTGGACACCATGACACCTAGCCAGAACCATGGCAAGAAAGGCCCAGATTCATGCCTGCTGATCCATGAATGAGCTTCTCAGCAAAGCAGCACAGCTTGCAGGCTGGACAGGAGATGGCTGGAATGGTCCTGCTGCCAGAGCTCCTCCCTGCAGGTCTGTGGCCCCTTATCTCCCTCAGTGGACCTTTCTTCAAGAAGGCCATCCTGTTACAGAGCCCACCTTGACTGAATGTCTTCCACTCAGGTGCAGATCTCAACTGCTGCATGTGGACTCACCACAGCTGTGGAGCAGTTCAGAAAATGGGGACACTGCAGGCTGGTCAAGGTATGGAGCCTGAGATAAGAGATGGGCTCATGACTGCTAGAGTTTCCTTCAGTAGAAGCAGCATGAGGAGAATATTTTGCTTAAAAGACTAAATAACTGAAAGTAGTTACTCACAAGAATATACACTGTAGGGTTAGTTTGAGGATACCAAAGAAAATGGCCGCATTCCTAAGTAAAATGAAATATGACTCTTAATGGATGTGTGTTTTCCTTTGATGTCACTGACCCACAGACATCAGGGACAGACACTCTGATGAAGAGAGCAAAAGTTAGAAACAAAAATCAATATCCAAAAACCAAAACAAACCCTTGGAAACTAGGACAGCAGGGAAAAGAATGTTTTACACTGGCCTGGCGTTCTGGAGGGCAGTGTGCCGCAAGTAGCTTTAACTTTCACACCTTTATGGGGGTCTGAATTCAAAAAATTATCACATTCCAGGGGGGATCAAATAAAAAGAGAATGTGCTTCAAGGACACCAAACCTCAGTCCCAGTGGAGAAGGCAACTAGAGTGATGCTTTGAAGCACATGCTGACCACAGTTAAAAAGCAGAGAATCTAAAACAGCGTTAATGGGATTTTCAGTATTACTGTCTGTGAAAGAAACTTCAGGCTAGGAAGGTAGCAGATAGCTTAAGTAGATCGACTCTTTCTGCAAAATGTCTAAAAACCAAAGCTGAACATTTTATTCCATGAATACAAAACATTGCTATCAATTGCCAATGCAGGATAATGTACACCTGTAATCCCAGCACTCTGGGAGGGTGAGGAAGAATGAGGAAAGGTTTAAGCCTAGCCTGGGAAACTTAGAAAATTAGTGAGACCCTGTGTTAAAATTTGTAAATAATTTTACAAATGTATGAAAATATCCATCATTTAGAAATTCCAGAACTCCCAGTGCAAGGTACGTTAACCACTATTAATCTATAATCACTTTTACCATTTTATACACTCAAAAAGAGTATCTTTATATGATTCTTATTATTATTTAAAAAAAGATAGTAATCCTTTATCAAATTCTTGTTCAAAATATAAATTTAGGACAGAAAAAATAAGAATGATCAAATTCTCTTTATACTGAGCTACTCATATCCTAAGAGGGTAAATTCAGTAGCATATCTGCACTCATTTCAGTAAAAACTTTAAAAAATTAAAACAGTGGAAACACCAGGCAGAACATCAATGCCTACATGATGGTAAATCTTATGCTAGTTGCGTTGACTAAAACACATATTCAAGAAAACCTCACAAAGATTTGATTTCTTAATTGACAGGTGACTTTTGAATTTTCATTTTTATATTATTTCATCTTTCTTTCTTTCTTTCTTCTTCCTTTCATTTTGTTTTTAGAAAGGGTTTTGCTATGCAGTTCAGGCTGGTCTTCTTCTTATCTTGTAGCCCAGGATGACGTCAAACTCACTACAACCCCCCTGCCTCCACCTTCTAAGTACTGGAATGACAGGTGTGCACCAACATCCCTGACTGGGTTTTCCTTTTTAAATTTTCTCCAAAGTAAGATTAGTCAGATTATGTTATATTCTTATATTTTCTCAGGTTGATTATTCAAAGTCAAATCAGAAAGCACTGAAAACATGCTGAAGGAGTTTCAAATGCTAAGCAAGTCATAACATAGTGGAACATAACATAGCATGGCATAGTACAGCATAATAAAACAAAACAAAACAAAAACCAGCCACTTAACTCTGCTTGAATCAACTGCTTCCAAAGATACTTCATGAATTTCTAAGGTAGCCATACAACAGATATATGATCCAGTAATTTCACATTCAAGCACTTTTCTTTGAAATAAAGCCTATATGCACACAAGAATATTAATAAAAATGGCTGTGGTACCCTGCTTTCAAGAATCAAGCCATAAAGAGAACAAATCCCCATCAGCACATAGACGACACATGCATGAACAAGTCGCAGTTGTTTGGTTCAGCCCCATAATAGCAGGTGGTGACAGCACAGGAAGAGCCCAGCACGGAGACACTGCTTGAAGTATACCAAGCAAAGAGAATTGCCACTAAACAGGCTCAGCACCATCACCTACAGGAAAGGCAAACTACCTAGGAGGGACACAAAGCTCATGGTCTGTTTGGGATGGGAGGACAGGAAGTGATAGCAGCTTCGAGGAGACAAGTTCCCAAGGAGTGACATGCATGTGTCCTTCATCCACATGGGGCAATGATGTTCATGGCCTTGCAATGCCTTCCCTTGCTCTCACCACCTGTTTTCCCACCTCACAAGCTGTCACAGTACGAAGCACTACAGTGTGTGGCTGAGGTAAACATCCAAGGACTCATAAGTAATCATTCATAGGCATGTGAGAGGAAGACTTGCTAGGAATCCTCCTCCCCTGGACTGTGGGGTTTTAACATGAAACATTCTCATCCTTCAAGGCAAAATATTATGGGCAATCTGGGAACATCTCCATGTTCCCTAATGGAATTGAAAAGAAACTAACATATGCCCAGGAAACCAAGTCACCTGAAAATGTGACATATCTCTAAGTGAAGACACTGAACACCTCATCTTCAGAGACAAGGGACCCTTTGGATGGAATTGTGTGCTTGGCATCATGCCTGCCACATCTGAAGCATCTACATGATTGCTGCATTTAAATTTTCAAAGTGTAGCAAAGTGTAAAACCACAATCAGTTTTCCAGTTTTTCACCTGCTGTTTCTAAGGAGAACAGATTTATTCCACAATAAAAATAAATTGGGCATTAGAGGTGGCAGCCCAGCTATGGACCTAAGTGTATGACCTCATTTCCTTGGCAACAGATCTAAAAAGAATTCTGAGGGATCTGGTCACCAAGCATCTTGGTCTGGTGATAGTTGGCCTTCACAGGCACTTGGCTAGAGAGAGTGATCAGTCAATATGTTATGCTGCATTCCCAGGCCTCAAAACCCCAGGCTCAGGACCCACCATGGGAAAACTAACTGGGAACAAGTGAGAGGATGGTTCATTCAGCCAAGATACTTCAGGATGCTCACCAGGAACTGCCCAACCATCAAAGGCAGCACAGGACAGGATTCACCAGGCCCAGTCCCCAGGCACCCAGACAGAAGAGGGAGCCTAGGCCAGATGTCCCTAGGCTCTACCACCAGCCACTCAGAGACACAGACGCCAGGACAAGGATATTTAGGCCAGGCCACCACTGTAGGTCTGCATAAACAATTCCCTCCCTAGGTCATCAGTGTGAGGGGGTCTGAGGACAGGCACTGAGGGCAGATGCTCCTGGACCGGGACAGGGAAACTGAGCCTGGGCCACTGTCACGTTCCCATTCCCATCTAAGACAGGGTTGCCAGGAGAAGAAGGGCAGTGGCCATGTTTATCCACAGCCTCCAGAGTCATCTCCTGTCCTCCTGGGTAGAAGTCTGGGACAGTACTTTTTGTCTTTGAGGAACATAAGTTTATGTTGTTTAACAAAGTGAATCCTGGGATTTTTCAGAGCCTCGGACTTTCTCCAGGCTTCTAGGCTCTGCCCCAACAGAGCTGTACACAGGACATGGGCATGAAGCTGGCCCCTGGGCCCTGTTTGTCATGTCCCTGCTCCAGACATGGTACCCACAATAACAATAGGTATCTGCTCTGGTGCAGGGTGTGTCAGCACAAGGGACTGTATAGTGGCCCATAGAGTACTAAGTTGAATTTAGAGTCAGATTAACCATTTAAGCACATCCATCCAGGACTTGTCAAACACTGCACCTGTGGTCCTTCTCTCAAGGAATCTAGACTGTCCAAGTGCTCAAATAACATATGCTCTCTACTCAGCTTCTACCTTGTCACAGGCAAGGTCATTGTACACACATTGGTGGGAGAAGGGGAAATGGGACACTAACACAAAGTCACTTCATTTCTTGGCATGATTGAATTCTGCCATTGTATCTCATATTCAGCCCTAGGCCTGGTTTCCATGGACCATTAGCTGGCTGCCTCTCCACCCTATCCCCAGCTCTTACACATCATCAACTCACCACAGATGTGCTCACCTCAAATGTCAGTCCACTCTGTCCATTTCTCTGGCACTTGTCTTACAGGAATTTTTCAGGCACTGCATTTCCTTTCATAGGAGCCTCAGGGCTAAATGAGCACAAGAAAAGAGCAGTGAGCACAGCTGCTCACCTTCCATGGCTATGGAAGGGTAACTTAATTCCTTCCTGGGGACATTCTGTCAGGAAACTGGGGAACATTATGTGGGGCCTCATTAATGGATCTGGACATCCAGAATGATCCTCCGTTTTCTCATTTCTAAAACTGGAGGCTGTCTCAAGACTCATAGGTTTTTGTTAATGCATAGACTTCTATTCTGCCTCTCCTCTATAGAGGTGATGTGAGCATGGTAGTATTCCTTACTGAGCCCTGTAGCACATGCCTCTGTGGACCATTTGGAGTGTTGTCTTTGCTTCAGCTCCAACCCTTCTGAGAAGTCATGTGCACAACAACAATTCCATGTCTCCCCACTGTCTCATCACAGACCAGAAGTCAGCCATCAGAGAGCCTGGCAGAAGTCTGTACAGCAAGCCAGGTGCAGGCAGATGGACCTCACAGCCTGAATCAGACTCTGGACTTTTCCTGGGCAGCTGCCCCATCTCCAGCCATTCCTCTTTGGCTTCCTCCATGGCTGACATCTCAGCCCCGCAGGCACCAAAGCTGAGAAGGTGAGTTCTTACCTTAGCAGCCCAGCAAGACTTGGCCACCTGCAGATTCAGGTCCTGCCCATGTGCAAGTTGATCACTCAACCTCAGTTTACAATGCTGAACGATGAGGTGCTGAGTGGATTGAGAACTCAGGGTCACTGAGAATGAAATGGGGGCTCCATGCAAAGAGGTTAGCTGTGGCCTTGGCCCCATGAAGACCTACAGTAGAGCCTCGGCTGATTCCCATGAATGATCTTCCATCCCCTTTACTGACCAACACTTGGGGGAAGTTGTTCTATTCTTTGGAAAGGAGATTGGAGAGTCACTATATGGGACTCAGGGTTTGTTCAACACAGGAAACCCTGAGTACAGCAAAGAATCCATGACTGTCAGATATCATGGAAGAGCAAATAGGTGTAATCATGCTACAAATACACACAAAGATGCACTGTGTGCAGACACATTTCAGGGTATTGGCCATGACCTTGTAAGCAGAGCAGATGCAACTCCTGCCCTTTTGAGTTACAATGTTCTTTGGAGGCCACAGAGTCACCATTTGCAGCAGAACAGATATTGCTCACCTAAAAGCCATTTTTCTGGACCCCAGGCCTCCCTCAACATGGATACAGACCATGCATAAGTGGGTACAGTAATGGATCACTGCCTAAGCTAGAGACTGCAGAGAGGTAAGACAGATACCGACTGACCCCTCACTTCTCAGATATTCATGGAGCTGCAGCCCTGATCCATTGAGTGCAATGACATGGCATATAGCAGTCACTGCCTTCACCAAGGTGACTGCACTGGGGAGGGGCAAGGACACAATGTGTCAGAAAGTACAAGTGTGATACAACTATGCAAGGTCTCCCTCTCACAGAGACTTCTTTCAGCCACTAAGGGCTCCTTGGGCCCAAAGTGCCCCACTGTGGGTGGGAGAGGCTGTGGCTGGATGCTGGACAGACTGGGCAGAAGGCCTACACACCCCTCCCTACAGATGAGTTGCCCAGGTATATCAGGCCTCTCACTCAGCTGGCTCCCTTCTGCCTCAGGTCTACATCTTCTTTTCTTGACTCTTCATTGGAACTGTCCTTCCATGTAGATCCCCAGGCTAAGCTTGTTCAGGAACAACTAGAGCATCCTGAACCTCGCAGGCCTGAGCTCCAGAGTTTATGGGCTTGTGGGCAGGGGATATGCCTTGGAACTCAGCAAAGTGCCCAAATGCTGTGTGACCAAGGAGCGTGAGATCCTCAGCAGTCAGTGTGGGGATGTAGTCTGGGAGGCTTTGCTGGGGCTGAGCTGGTGCACACAGTTGCCTCTGACAGGCAGTGGGAAGGTTTTGCCAGAAGAAATCCATGGACAGTTGGTGATATTTTCTCTTCCTGAAATTACAGGGCCAGTTTCAGACCATGCATAACTTGCACCTCCTGACCTTGTGCGAGATCCACCTGCAGCTCCCTCAGCAGCTCTGGCCCCACAGCAAGAGCCAGCACCTGGATTCCCTTGTCCATCAGCTGGACCTCCTGGGTGCTTCACAGCAGGAGTCACATCTTGAGTTCTACCTGTGGGCAGCTCTTCACCCACACCTGCCATTCCCCTCTCTTCCAGTTTTATTTATTGTTGTATTCATTGCTACCCTTAGATGTTTACCTTAGCCACACACTGTAGTGCTCTGTACTCTGACTTCCTTTGAGGAGGGACAGCAGGTGGTGAGGGCAAGGAGAGGCTTTGCAAGGCCATGGACATCTTCACCCCGTGCTGATGAAGGACACATGGGCATCCCTCCTGGGAAATTTGTCTCCTAGTCACTGTTTTCACTTCCTGTTCTCCCATCCCAAACACACCATGGGCTTTGTGTCCCTGATGGGTAGTTTGCCTTTCCTAGAGGTGATGGTCCTGAGCCTGTTCAGTCTTGATGGCCTTAGTTGGTCTCCTTCAAACAGTGTCTCTGTGCTGGTCTCTCCACATACTGCTGCTTATTGTTGGTGGAGCCACCACACACTCTCATGGGGCTGAACCCACCAACTGCAACTTTTTCATGCATCTGTCTCCCATCTACTGATGCCATTTGTTCTGTTTCTGGGTTGGCCCTGGAAAGCCAGCTGACACGGCCAATCTTATACATTGTCTTGAATGGACATAGACTTTTATTTCAATGAAAAAGTTCTTAGATGTGAAATTGCCAGATTATATGTCTTGTGTATGATTAGCTTACAGTTAAGGTACACTTGGAAGCATTTTTTAAAATCAGAGTTAGGTTTTCTTTTTGGTACTGAGGATTTAACTTATGACCTCAGGTTTGCCAAGTGGGCACTTATACTGCTGAACTAAACATCCAACCCTGTTTTCTTATTTTGTTTTGCTTTGTTTCATTGTGTTTTTATGCCATAATATGTTATGTTATGTTATGTTATGTTATGTTATGTTATGTTACACTATGTTTAGTGTTGGTGAGGATTTTGAGTCTCCTTCAGTGCTTTCTGACTATATTTTATATAACTCACCTGATAAACGATGACTTATCACATAATCCTGGGTAATTTAATTTTGGAAAAAATTTAAAAAGAAAATGAGAGCCAGGTTTGGTAATAACCATCTCTAATGCCCGAAGTTACAAGGCTGAGGCAGCAAGACTGCTGTGAGTTGAGGTCAGCCTGGGATAAAATGTGAGTTCAATGAAAGCCTAAACTTCATAGAAAAAAATCCTCTCTCAAAAATAAATAAATAAATTGAAATAAAAAATACATTTAAAAAGATTTTAAAAGACACAAAAATCTTCTATAAATCAACAAATCAAATCTGGGTGAATTTTTCTTACAAATGTACTTTAGTCAGCACACTGAGTATTAGGTTTACCATGAGGTAGATGTTGATCTACTGCCAAGAAGTGGAACTATTTCAATTTTTTTGACATTTTAACTGAGATGAATGTAGATATGCTACTGAATATACAATCTTAGGATTTGAAAAGCATATTATAAAGTGAATTTGATGGTTCTTTCATTTTAGTACTAATTTTATATATGGAAGTATGATTTGAGCAAATTATTACTGTTTTGTGGAAAGACTTTCTTCTCTTATTTTAATATAACTCAAGTACGTATTAAAAAGGTCCACACAAAAGATGCTATTGTTAAGTCTGAAAAAGGATAAAATAAAGAAGAATAATGAGAGAATAACATTGAGTAATGTATTGTGCACAATGATTTCTTAATGATCTATATTTTCATACATTTGTAAAATTTGTTAATCTTTTTACAAATTTTAAGGCATGATCTCACTAAGATTGTGAGTTTCCCAGGCCAGGCTTAAACCTTTCCTTATTCAATCTCCCTCCCTCTCCCAGAGTGCTAGGAATGCAGATGTATATTATCTTGAGTTGGTTATCAGCAGTAATTTTGTGCATTCATAGAATGAAATATTTGGCTTTGATCTTTAGACACTTTGCAGAAAGAGTGGATCTAGTTAAGCTATATACCAACTTCCTAACTGGCAGTATTTTCAAAGTAAGTAGGATTGAAAATCCCATTAGCACTGTTTGTAGATTCTCTGTTTTGTGACTGTGGTCATCATGCACTTCAGAATATCACTGCAAATGCCTTCTGCACTGGGACTGAGCCTTGGTGTCCTCAAGCACATTCTTATTTTTTTGTTTGTTTGTTTGTTTTTTGTTTTATCTCTCATGGATTTTGATGATTGTTTGAAGTCAAACCACACAAAAAGTGTGAAAGCTAATGCCACTTGGGGCACACTGCCCTCCAGAAGGCCAGGACAGTTTAAAATATTGTTTTTGCTACTGTTGGACTTTCCAAGTTTTTTGTTTTGCATTCAGTTTCTATGGATTGAATAGTGAGATTAGCACTTAGCTCCATGGCCTTCCACATTTAAAATTCTTTTCATTTTCATCCAGGTTCTGGATAAGTGGCTGCATTGCTGAGGCTGTCCTTAAATTTGTGATGTTGCTGCCTCAGCCTTCCAGACTGCTGGTATTACAAGACACTCCACCAGACCTGGTTCCATCATAGTGTTGTTAAAAACTCATTGGCTGAGCATGGAATGTTGAAAATGCCTGTAATGCCTGCACTCAGGAGGCTGAGGCAGCAGGATTCCTGGGAGATCCAGACAGGCCTGCAACACACTCTGAGTTCAGCTTAGGCCAGAGCTACACAGGAAGAACTTGACCAAAAATTGAAAAAGAAAAACAAAGAAAACTAAAGGAAAGGGAAATGAAGGATAGCAGAGGGGGAGGGGGAGGGGAGGGAAGGGAAGGAAAAAGGAGAAACAAAACAAAGTTCCTGGTGACTGTATGAGTTTTTCTCTACTGGGCTGGCCTTTTTAATCTGAGGTCCAGTTCTTGCAGTATAGGACCCTTTTGACTGTTGTCACTTTATTATATACCAGAACACTATGTATTTTGTTAACTCTAACTTTAATGTTTTTTCCATGACTATAGGATGACTCTTTGTCTTTCCCTGTGCATTCTCATTTTGTTTTTTTCTATTTCTAGGAAAATGGCACTGATAGTTTGACAGGAATGGCATTTAAACACCTGGTTGCTCTGGGTAGCATGTACATTATAACAACATGAATTCTTCCCATCCACCACCACAATCTGTCTTTTCTTCTCTTAGTGACACTTCACTCATTGCAGCAATTTCTATAATTTTCCAAGAACAGGTAAGTTTGGTTTAAATTTTACATAAGCATTAATTCTTTTGGATGAATTATGAAATGAATTGTGCTCCTTGTAATTGGGGCTGCAGTTTGTTTGAAGCACATAGATATGAATTGATTATGACATGTGGATTATGTACCTTGAAACAGAAGTTATTTGTCAATTTGTTCTAAAAGTTTTTCAGTGGAGTTTTAAGTTTCTTATATGAAATGTTGTGTCCTCAGGAAACAGAGACACCTCTTAAGTCTTCCTTTCTTATTTGGTAAACTTTTGGGTTCTTATTGTTGACTAAATTCTAGGACTAGGACTTCAAGTAATGTGTCGAAAAGAGTCCAAAGCCTGGTCCTTTTCCTGACCTGAGAAGCAAATCTTGCAGCTTGTCAGCCTCTGGGCATGATGTCAGTGAAGGGCTTGTCATATCTGTTCTTTGCTGTGCTGAGATTCATTTCTCCTACACATGGTGTGTGAGTGGTACTTATCATGAAAGGATGGTTAACGTTTCAATTTCTCAAAGCAATTTTTCCAAATCTCTTGAAGAGTTAGCTGTGCCTCATGCTGTGAATGTGGCAAGTGACAATGAAGATTTGTGTAAGTGGAACCATTCTAGCACCACTGAGAGTGGACCCAGTGTTTTTTGTGGTGTTTAAATTTTGCATGTGCTGGTGAATTTAGCTGATGAGCATTTAGTTGAATATTTTTGTGTATGTTCATTAAGAATATTGGCCATTAGAGTATTACCATTTTTTAATGCATTATGGTCTGGCTTTGTCATCAGGGTGATTTCACCATCTAAAAGGAATTTTTGGTGGTTCCCTTATTTTGAAAGATGTGAAAAATGATTAGTATTTATTCTTTTTCAAAATTTTATTTTGAAGGTAGTAAAATACAGCAGAGCTAACAGAACAAAGCAAATGGAGACAAAGCACTGAAATTGTTACAGAAGTTCACAGCAGGGTCCATGATAACAGTAATAGGTACCATAGTATTTCTTGTTATCTTCAAAATTGGTTTCCATTCAATTAGTTATAGTGAAATCCAAACAAACACAGAACATTTTAAAACCAGTCAAATGATAATATTGAATAAAGCAAAACAATTAATCAGAACACAGAAAAAGATTAAAGACAACATTTGTTTTCAAACACAAGTTAGAAAGAAATCCCCCATGTTTTCTATATTGCACACAGTCATCTTCCCAAGAGATGCTCAGAATTCTGCCTCTCCTTGCTAACCAAGGGTGGGCAAGTGGGATGTACGGTTCTCACTCCATGCACCAGTAGGATCACAGGAGATGCTGACTGGTTCTCCTCCTGGCTCGCACCAGGAGTGCTTGCCAGGGAGGCAGGAGAATTGTTTTTTTTTTTTTGTTCAGCTCCCTAAGTCCCAACATGGCCAGATCCAGTATTTATTCTTTAGTATACACTTCATACAAGTCAGCAGGGCATTTATCATATCCTGGCATTTGTTGTTGTTATTAAGCAGTTATGATTGTTGACTCATTGCCTGTGTTTGTTAATGCTATGTCAAATGGTGTGTTTTTTTCTGAGGGTGTGGATCAGGGACACCATAGAAGATCATGTACCGATTAAGGGTCACGTCACATTTTACTTAGGGATGTAGCAATTTACTTTTGTATCTTTAAACTACCCCTACAGTATATCTGTAGTCTTTGGCCACACTGATGCAGGCACTAATTTTGTTGAATATCTGGCTTTTAAAGGTGCCAGCACCATCTGCAGGACTGCTATCAGACCTCATAAAAATAGAACAGGCTTGACAGGAAATATACACCTTTGCTGTGGCTGCTACCTTACAGGGGTTTGCAGTTGAACAGTTCTTATCTCAAAAGCATGAACAGGACTGTTTTGCCTGTGAAGAGACTGGTCATTTTACAAAAAGACTCCAGAGATAGAGATTCCAATGTCAATTACTTTGACTCATTTAACTGATTGGAGTGATATTGGTCTAGTCTCTTAAGTTTAATTTCAGCATATGTAAAGATGGGGACAGCTGCTAAAAGGAGAATGAGAGACACTATGGTAGTTATTGTTTTCCCCAATGTCAGATCTTAAAAACCTGAGGAGCCTTCATCATCCTGTGGTGATTTGATTAGTTCTATAATATGCAGTGTGTATTTAATGTGCGTGAAGATGGGGACGACTGTTTGGAGGAAACTAGAGACAATTAAATAAACTGTAAACGTCTCCGGTGGGCTTGCTTTGAAATCTGTATTTCTTTAAATCTTTTTTAAAACTGTTTTGTTCTGTTTTGATATGTTTGGTCTTGCCCTCTTTGAGATGGAAGGCAGGTGTGTGGGACTGATAAACATGTTATTGGGTTTTTGTTGGATCATTGATCAGAACTGTTGGCAGTGCCACTGTTTAAATGTCACTTTACATGCTTTGATTTTGTAACCTGGACAGCTATTTCTAAGATGACAATATGTAACTTATTGACTGTTGATTTCTTACCATTTATTTTTCTGTAATTCTGTATTAAGATCACTAAAAAACAAGCCAGACAGATAGTAAAAAATTGCCTTTCTTGTGCCATACACCTCCCAGTTCCACACTTTGGGGTTAATCCTAGAGGACTTATCCTCAATACATTATGGCAAGTGGCTGTCACCCACATTTCTGAGCTTGGAAATCTTAAAAATGTTCATTTAACTATAGATATCTTTAGTGGTTCCATTTATTCCTCTCCCAGACTGGCAAAGCTACCAAACATTATTAGCCATATGTTAACTTCCTTATCAATTCTGAGATGCCCACAACAATTAAAGACTGATAATGGTCCAGGCTATGCTAGTTCTGCCTTTGCTTGTTTCTGTCAACATCTTAATATTGATCATATAAAAGGCATACATTATAACCCTCAAGGTAAAGGCATAGTTAAAAGGGCACATCTCTCCCTAAAACTCACTGTTGATAAAATAAAAAAGGGGGGAATGGCACTCCACAAGGGAGACACCTAAAAATATTCTATCTCATGCCTTATTCATAGTTATTTTTTAAAAATTTGGATGCATCTGGACAATCAGCAGTCATGCATTTTTGGCATACTGAAACACGCAAGCAATTTGCTTCTGTACTATGGCAAGACCCCCTGACTAATTCATAGCATGGCCCAGACCCCGTTCTCATATGGAGATGTGGTTCAGTGTGTGTTTACTCTCAACAAGATAGAGAGGCTAGATGGCTACCTGAGTGCCTCATAAAACAAGTAGAAAATTCTTCAAAGACCCCATGCAATGCCCAGGAATAATGTCATTTCCTGAGGCACAATCCCCTGTGTTCTCTTACAGGTGACACAACTCCCCAGAGCCCTATGCTGCCTACTCAGCCTTCTCCTTGAGCCGTACCACACCAATGGTGGATTTAGACCCCAGCCAAACAGACTACAACTGCTGACAGCCATGCACAGATCCCTCTGTGACTGTGGAGGAGGCTCTTCTCGATCTGGAGGAACATAAACTAGCCAAATAGACTGCATCTGGTGTTATGCAAGACAAGCTCCAAGAAATAGAAGAACGACTTCAACAATGACAACAACAAATGGCTGGCAACCACTTCTCAATGTGTGTGTGTGTGAGGGGGAGCTTTTCCCTTGCCTAGTGCCCCTTTTGGGTCCCCTAACTGCCCTATTGCTTCTCCTTTCTGTGAGTACTTGTATTTTTCAGAGGATTATGATGCTCATTAATAACTGGATAGACGCTTTTATGACAAAGCCCATTCAGGTACACTATCATCAGCTGGAGATGGCAGATCAACAAATCTACTGGGAAGGAATTCCCATGAGTGGCCCATATGACAATGCAGCCTAACTTCCCTGGGCAATAGACAGGCAGTCAGAGACGGGCAACTAGGACATGCATGTTAATTCCATTGGCCACCTAAGACAGCACAGGACCAACTGCTGTCCTGCAAGCCCATGACGGGTAAGGCCCGGTTGGGTTCATGTAATGAGGTCCTTGACCTAAGACAGATGTTGTCCAGCAGGGCCTGCCATACTTATGATTAAATAATATAGAAAGGGAGGAGATGTAGGGAGCTGCACGATAGTCCCATTACTGCCTCCCTGCCTCTCTCTCTCCTATGGGCACTGTGTCTGCCTAAATTAACCATAATCCTCTCCTGCTTATGTCACATACCCTGACATGACAATGACCCTGTTGTATTCACCCCCATAGCCTCTTCCTGTCCCATCTCCCACCCTTGGCCTATAAAAGATGTGATCACTTCCAGACTAGAACGAGACTTGATTGGAACCTCTCAACTGGTCTCCATCTCTCTTTCCTCTTGTCCAGCCCCCCATCCCCATCCTCTATCCAGGCGAGGCCCAACAGATTTATCCGCAGGCCAGATCACATGGGTTCTCCCTACCACACATTAATGCTATGCCTGGTTTTACCACACTGTGAACCACAGGAAAAGTGAGTCCCTATGGCTTCAGGAATCAAGGTAGGCTCAGATATTCTGGTAGGTACCTCCACTGTGTGACCGGGGGGGGGGGGTCAATAGATAACACTGTCCTTGGCCTTCAGCCTGGGGACTGACTCATCTGAGCCCATTGACTGACCAGTCTGCTTGAAGACTGCACATCTGTTGCTTGGGGAGCTGTGTTCCAGGTCAAGTTCAGAACATTTTAAAACTTTAATGCTCCATGCGTGCAGAGGAAGGGATGGAAGTGAGGCAGATGTTCATCACAGGGCTTAGGAAGTGATCTTCAAAATGCAGGCATGAAACTCAGTCTCTTTTCGAAAGCCATAAGCCAACAGGTATTTGGGCATTAGGATGTTATGTGTGCCTTGTAACAGGGGATAGAGGCTTTAGTTTTGTGGGGTATTAAAGTTCCCTGTGTCTGTGGTATGAGATTTTCTCAAAGATAGGGTGGTGAATGGATATTTTTGTGGGTAAAAGGAAAAGAAACCACCCAGAGCCAACATTAGAAACAGCAGTAAACAAGCATCTTTATTACCCAGCCTGTAAATATCATCTGCCATTAGGCATTACATTCTTGCACACTGTCACAATCCTTAACACCTCCATGGCTGTCTATGCTAAGTCATGCTTATAGACTTGTGTCCATGATGTGCATATGCAATTTAGTTGGGTCAGGTCCATACAGGTCCTCAAAGCCTTTGGGGTTGAAACAATGTGAAGTGGTTTCCCACATTCCACCACCTCAAAGATCAGGGAAAATATGCTTATTGTAAGTGACCCATGTGGTGGACTCTTGCACACAAAGACCACAACCAAAATAAATGTAAAGCATAATACCACGAATCCCACTGCAGCGCAGCTTGTGGCCACCCAGAGTGAAGTGGATCCCAAGGATTCTCTCCACTGCATGTTCAGGTCTTGCTGCAAGGCCTGGAGGGCAGAGAACTCCACATCCATTTCTTTAAAATTTTTTTTATTTAAAGAAAGAAAATAAAATTAAAAGAAACAATAAAAAAGTAGCATACAGATCTCAAAACAATATCATAAAATCGCTAGTTGATACATTACATATTGTCATCTTAAAAATAATTGTTAAAGTTACAAAACCAAAGCATAAAAAGTGGCTAAAAACTCAAACATTTACAGAGCAAACCCTTCTTATCAATGATTAACGGAAATTTAGTAATATGGTCATCCATCTTACACACTATATCTACTGTTGTATCCTTTAGAGCACTTTCCTTTCTCCTTTACAATATTTATTATACTTTCGGGATCATATTACTTTGTCATTTTTTAGTATGTTTTACACCATAGACACAATGTGAAATTTACTACTTTGAGTGCTGTTTATTTCACTGATGAAGATATTCTCAAGTTGCCTCCATTTACATATAAAGAACTCAAGCCCATCCTTTTCTATATCTGAGTAGTATTCCATTCTGTAAAAATACATTTTTCATCCACTCTGCAGCTGATGACCATTTTGGTTGTTTTCAAGATTTAGCTATCACCTATTGTGCTGCTATGAACGTGGGTGCACATATATCACTGTGACATGACATTGTCAGTTTTTCTGTGAAATACCCAGGAAAGAAATAACCGGATTGAATGGAACTTCCAATCCTGATTTTTTGAGGAATCTCAATACTGATTTCCACAGTGGTTGCAACAGTCTGCAGTCCCACCAAATCATCAAGAAGATTATACACCATGACCAAGTGGGATTTACCCCAGGAACACAGGGGTAATTCTTGATGTTCCTTTTTTCCCACAGCCTCACCAACATTTGTTATCAGTTGATTTCTTGATGGCAGCCATTCTTTCTGGAGTGAGAGGAAATCTCAATGCTGTCTTAATGTGCATTTCTCAAATGATCATTAATGGTGAACATTTTTTCATATATTTATTTGCCATTTGTATATCTTTGTCTGAGAATTGTGTGTTTATTTTTGATGCCCATTTGGGGAGACGGTCTTCAAATCTGGGGGGCTTGATGTTTTTCTGTTCTTTATATGTTCTGGATATAACTCCTTTGTCTGAGTGGCTGTTTGCTAAAATTCTTTCCCATTTTGTGAGTTTTCTTTTCACTTTGTTGTTGATTTCTTTTGAAGTGCAAAAATGTGTTAATAATATGAGATCCCAGTTGTTGATTCTTTGAAGTATTTCCTATGTGGTTTGCATTTTATTCACAAATTCTCTGCCAATCCCAGTGTCCCCAAGATTTCTACCTACCTTGTTCTCCAGTTGATTTAGTGTTTCTTTTTTAATATTTAGATCCTTGAACCATTTGGACTTTAGTTTAGTATATGGTGATAAACTTGAGAGTAATTTCAGTGTTCGACATGTGGAAAGCCAATTTTTCCAACACCATTTATTATGGAGGCTATCTTTCTTCTAGGGAACATACTTAGCTCATTTGTCAAATGTAAGGTGGCTGAGTGTCTCTGTGGTAGTGTTTGCATCTTCTAATTTATTCCATTTATCCTCAGGTCTGTTTGCCAGTACTATGGGGATTTTTATTACTGTGGCTCTGTAGTATAGTTTTAAGGCAGGAATTGAGATGCCTCCTGTCTTGCCTTTGTTAACTAAAATCACCTTTGCTATCCTAGGATTCTGCTGTTTCACAATGAATTGTAGGAATATTTTCTATAGATGTGCAAGGTATGTTAATGGTATTTTGATTGGGATTGGATTGAATCTGTGTAACAGTTTTGGGAGTATGGCTATTTTCACAGTGTTGGTTGTTCCTAACCACAATCAAGGAATATCCTTCCATTTTCTAATATCCTCCTGCATCTCTTTTTTTAGAGTAGTATAATTTTCAGCACAAAACTCTTTTATATTCTTGGCTAGGTTGATTACTAAGTATTTCATTACTTTAGGTGCTATTATGAAAGGTGATATTTCCATAATTTCTCTCTCATGGCGTTTGTGTACAGGAATGCTATTGATTTTTCAGTGTTCATTTTGTACTACGCTGCTGAATTTATTACCTTTAGTAGTCTTTTAATGGAGTTTTTGGTGTCCTCTTTGTAGATTATCATGTCGTCTGCAAGTAATGATAATTTAACTTCTTTTCTTATTTTTATTCCTTTTATTTCACCCTCATCTCATTGCTCTGAATAATATTTGCAGAACTATATTGAATAGGAGTTGTGATAGTGGACATCTTTGTCTTCTTCCTGATTTTAGTGTGAATGCTTTCAATTTTTGTCCATTTAGTATAACATTGGCGATAGGTTTGTCATCAATGGTCTTTATGAGATTGAGGTAGATACCATCTATTCCAAGTTTTCATAGGCTTTTCATCATGCACAGGTTTTGGACTTTATCAACAGCTTTTTCTGCCTCTTTTGAGATGATCATGTGATTTTTATTTTTGGCTCTGTTCATGTGAAGTATTTCATTTATTGATTTGCATATTTTGAACCATTCTTGTATTCCCACTTGGTCATGGTGTAAAATCGTCTTGGTGATTTGCTGCATTCTATGTGCCAATATTTTATTGAGAATCTGTGCATGAGTGTTCAATATTGAGACTGGGCTATAGTTCTCCTTATTGGTTGGGTCTTTTTCTGGTTTGGGTATCAGAGTGATACTTGTGTCTAAAATGAGGTTAGGGTGGACAGCTTCTCTTTCATTTTCATTGAAGAGTTTGAGTATTGGAGTTAGGTCTTCTCTAAACTTTGTATGTAATTCAGCCATGAATCCATCATAACCTGGGCTTTTTTTGTTGGTAAGTTTTTAAATTGTTTTCAACTTCAGTAGCTGATGCTGGGTTATTCAAAATTGATTTATCTTCTTCATTGAGCTTTGGTAGTTCATGTTGGTAGAAATCTGTCCAATTCCTCTGTAATTTCCACCCTATGTGAATAGAGATTTTCAGAGTAGGTGTTCATGATCTTTTGAATTTCCATGGAATCTGTAGTAATTTCCCTCTTTTCAGTCATTATTCTGTGGATTTCAGTTTTTTCTTTCTTTTTCTTGATAAGGTTGGCCAGGGGGTTGTCAATTTTGTTTATTCTCTCAAAAAAAAAAAACCACCACCTCATTCCTTAATTATTTGTAATGCTTTTTAGTTTCAATTGCATTAATTTCTGCTCTAATCTTTACAATTTCCTCTCTTCTATCAGTGTTGGTTTTGACTTGCTCCTTTTCTAGAAACTTGAGATGTAGCATTCGGTTATTTTTTTGTGTCCATTCCATTTTCTTCATGTGACTATTTATTGCTATATATTTCCCTCTGAGGACTGCTTTCATTGCGTTCCATAGGTTGCGGTAGGTTGTATCAGAGTTTTCATTATATTGTAAGTATTGTTTTGTTTGCCCTTTAATTTCATCTGTAACCCACTGGTTATTCAGAGAGTTGTTATTTAATTTCCATGTATATGAAGGCTTTGCACTTTTTTGCCACTGATTTTCAATTTTATTGAAATATAGTCTGATATTATGCATGGGATAATTTTGTTCCTTTTGCATTTAGTTAAGCATGCTGTATAGGTTAATATATGATCTATTTTGGAGAAGGTCCCATGTGCAGCTGAGAAGAATATATATTCTAATTTAAATTATGATGTGCTTGGGTGGAACACTCTGTAAACATCCATCAAGTCCATTTGCTCACAGGTATTATTCAGTGCTGTTATTTTTTTGCTGACTTTTTGTCTTGTTGATCTATCTCTAACAGTGGGTGTTAAGGTCTCCTATTGCAAATATATGCTTGTGTTTGGTTTTTCATGTCCATTAGCATTTGTCTTCTATAGTTGGGTGCTCTTGTATTTGGTGCATATATATTTTTAATTCTTCCTCTTGCAGTTTCTCACTTGCATGTATTTAGTGGCCTTCTTTATCTCCTTTAAACATTTTAGGTTTAAAGGTCACATATTCTGCAAACAGAATAGATACCCTGCATTTCTCTGGGTTCCTGTTTCATGGAAAACTGTCTTCCATCCTTTGTCTTTTAATCTATGAAGGTTTTTTTTTTTTTTTTTTTTTTTTTTTTTTTTTTTTTTTTTTTTTGAGTAAGAGGTGTTTCTCATATACAGCATGTTGTGGGGTCCTGTTTCTTGATCCATCCTGTCAACCTATTTCTTTTTATAGGTCAGTTGTTCCCTTTTACCTTTATGGATATCACTGATATGTACTGGTTTGACTTTTCCATGTTGTATTTCTGTTGTTGATTTCCTGCTTTTCTCCCTTGTTCAATTTCTTGCCCAGCCTGGCCATTTCTTTCTGTTGTTCTGGAGATTGTTTTCATTTTTATCTCTATCTAGCATGTCTTTCAGTAATCCCTCTAGGGTTGGTTTGGTGGACATGAATTTCTTCAGTTGTTCTGTGTCATTGAAATATCTTCTTTCTCCATTAAATTTGAAAGACACTTTTGCTGGGTACATCAGTCTAGGTTGAAAGTTGTTTTCTGTTAGGGCTTGAAATTGTTCACTCCAAGCTTGGCTTTACCTGAAGGTTTGTGCTGAAAAGTTTGCCTTAATAGTAATCATAGTATTTCCTGGACAGGTGAGTTGTGTGTTTTCTCTAACAGTTTAGTATTCTGTTTTTATGCTGTATGTCTAGGATCTTAATTATTATATGTTAGAGCATAGACTTATGTTTGTTGTTTGGCCCTTTGTGTGTCTCACTTATTTGTATATCAGAATTTTCCTCATTTTGGAAATTTTTCTGTTATTATTTATGCAAAAAGCTTAGTTATGTCATTTGCATTGACTCCTGCATCTTCACTGATGTCTATTATTCTTACATTGCTTCTCTTGGCATCATGTTGAAGCTGCTGGATTGTCATTTCATGATGCTTTGTTATTTTTATATGTTCTACACATTCGTGATCATTCCTTTCAATACTGTCCTCAAATTATGAAATTTTATCCTCATCTTCATTTAAAAGGTTTTTCCAGCTTTCAATATATTTTTTGTTTCTTGGATATCTCTTAGCATATGTTTCATAGATTCTGCTTGTTTTCTACATTGTTCATTCATAGTTTCAATTTACCATGCTCCTGTATTTTTTGTTTTATTTATTTCTTCTCTAGCTATGTTGAGCCACTTGTTTACCCCAGTTGTTATTTCTGTTATTTCTTTACTTGGGACATTATTTCTAATTTCACTTCCTCTATAGCATCATGGACTTGTTTCTTTACTTCATTTGCTATTTTTTGAGGTTTCTGATTTATGACTTTTAAAGTCCTCTATTTCAATGTCGGTTGGTCTAGATGGACTAGATGTTTGAGATTGCATTTTGCCTTTTCTTTTTGTCATTTTCCCATAAGTATAACACCCATGATGGGACTGTTTCACTCACATTTTGCTTTAACCCTTTTGGTCGCTCCCGTATTCCAAAGCTGTCTAGATTGTACACATGTATTATGGGTAGAGAGGAGCAGTCCCCCGAGTCCCTCTTCTTGGCTAGGGGCTCCTCCACCTACATCTTCTGTCAAGTAGTAGGCCTGTCATGCAATACCAGGGAATGCTCACAGGGGCTGTCCTAGTCATGGGGCTTTAACTTCAGGAGAAATCAGTACTCCCTGAGTCATGCAGTGTGACTTCCACAGGAACCAGCTGTGATTCAAAGTCCTCCATAGGATTCACAAGTCTATCACTTCTAAGGCCTTCAACATGCCCTTGGCAGTCACATGAACCATTTCTAGTTTCTACATACCTCCTATCATTGTCAATTATCAGGTAAGCAAATATTCATCCTCCAAGAGAAACCCTGTTTATGTTTTGAGGAGCACAAAAGCAGACTTTCTTTTTTTGTTCAAAACACACTGGTATTGGTGAGGAAGTGCACAAAGGAAATTTCTTCTGTCTTGCTTGTGGTACATTCACTTCAGATATCACTTTGGCAGTTAATTTCAGATTAACTCATCTGACTATCTTAGGATTCTGTGCATACAATCCTTTCTATGTCATGAAGAGAAATTTATAAAATATTCACATCAACTTTGTTTCCAACAACTGAAAACTGCAATGTTAATATCCAAAAATATTTGAATGAATAAACAAACCACAGCAAACCATGAAGTGAGAAACTACTAAAGAAAATCCATAGGAAAACACTGTACAGTAATCTCACTGTACATAATCTTTAATGATTATGATTGGTGAAAGAAGGCAGAGAGGTCAAATTCTGTCCAGTCATTACAGACATTTTGAAAATGTGACAAGACACGTGTGCTAGAAGACAGGTCAGTTCATATAAGACATAAACTCTGTTCTCTCAGAGTTTCTATGTATCAGGAATCCAGGAGGCTTTGCTACGTCTGTGACCATCATATCTCTTTGAAGACAGGCTCAGGGGTGATGGCACTAGGGCAGAATTTGCTCTCAGGCTCTGTCCCTTGCTTACAGGCAGGACCCAAGGCAAAAGCCTGATGTCTTTTGGACTGTTTTCCCTTTTATCACTCAAAGCTCATCAGCCTCTCCTCTTGCAAGTTTCAGAGATAGCAGTGGCCTCCCCACAGCCAGAGATCCAGAAAGGGAAAAAATATATACTAAAATCTAAGAGAGAACATAAGAGGGAAAGAACAGAAGATGGGTCACAGTTATTTTAATGCAACGTTAGTACTCGCATCACATGATGTCTGCCACATTCAGTTATTTAAGAGTGAGTCAGGAGTTGGGGAGATAGCTCAGCATAGAATACTTGCTTACCATGGGCTCAATTTCAGCACTGCTAATGCAAAATAACACTAATAATAATAATAATAATAATAATAATAATAATAATAATAATTCACTAAGTGAGGCCCATAATGTAGGGAATGGGCTACTCAGGTTTTTAATCTTCTAGTCCAAAGCATGGGCATCTTCAGAGGATTTATTTTTGAAGGTATTATGGTTTGTATCTGGGTGTCCCCACCAAAGCCTCATGAAGTCACAGAGGCAGCTAAACCTAGCATCTGTGATTGGTTCAATGTTTAGTGCTGTAATTGATGATGAAAGTTCTTCACCTTCCTGGGGTTTGAATTATCAGAGTAAAAGAGGTCTCACCAGTCCACGTGAGAGAAGTGAGAAAGTCTTGTAATTTAAAGGAAATCACCACCTGTGGCCAACAGGTGCAGAAAACATTCACCTCCTAAAATTATTTCACCCAGGCTCAAATCACTGAGATGTGCTGTGTCCCCATACAATGAAACATTTTTAAGGCAGGAGCTGAACAGCACTGGAGAGAACATGGGGGAGCAGAGTCCTGTCCTGTAGCTCTCATCACAGCTATATACAGAGCCATCCTTAGACCTCAAAGGACTAAGAAGAGATGTTTCTCCAACACAGAATGCTACACAAATTTTCAAGGTTTCTTTCCAAGAGTTTGATTCACAGTACTGCTTGAAGCAGGAAGGAACTGGGACCCTCCCTAGCCCTTACGTAGACCATGCACAAGAGAGCTGTTTGGAGGATGCCATGCATGATTGTTGGAGGGAACTCTGGCCAGGGCCATAGAGCTGCAGGTCTAGGGGTGAAAAACTCTTAGCACAGCAAGCTTTTTCATGGGCTAACCAGTGCGCTGGTTGTCTACACTGCAAACCAGTTCTTCCCAACACCAGGGACAATGCCAAGCAAGGGCATTTGGATGCCAGAGTGGCCAGTCAGGTGAGAGGCAGCCCTCACTGACACCCTGAGCAGAGTATCCCTCTGGAGCTGAACCCCCAGCAGGTCCACCTCACTTTCTTTTCAGGTCTGTCAACAAGGACATCACACAGAATCACGGCAACACAATTGAAGTTTGCTCAAACTAAATCATTTAGCTTCCTTTTGAAGAAATGTTTGAAAATGCACAAGTCTGAGAAAAACAAGGCTGAGAACAGCATTCTGCATGTTGTGTAAATAAACTGACCCTTTACAAATCATGGAAATAATGCCTGTGGGTGAGTCTGCAATGGCAGAGGTGTGAAATCACATGCATGCAGGTTTCACAATTGCAGAAGAGTAACTCCAAATAAATGCTACATGGACATGACTTCCCTTTGGCACTGCACTACAGCAATCTAGATTTACTGAGCCACCTCAGTAAACCCAAGGCAAAACCCACCAGATTTTTATATCACCCAAATGTGAGGGTTCACCAGCTCTGCTCCCTGCTTGATTCTACTGCTGGTTGACAATTTCAAGGTGTTTCTATCTGCACAAGCCATCTCCGCCTCTCTCAGCTCATGATTGCCTGGGTGTGGATCAGACTATGTCTTTACATAAAATACCATCATGATTTCAGGATGATTAACATTCTCTTGTTTACTGGAAATTATTTTTGAAGTTTGGGTGTCAGAAACCTTAGACCATGTGCTTAGCAAGTTGAGGGGAAATGAGATTGTTTGAAGTAAATGTAGGAAACTCATTTGTCAATGGCAGATTCAGTTGGTACCGAAGCCCATATGTTATGGGTAAACTGGCATGACCCAGGCCTTGCTGTACAAAATGCTGGAAGGCACAGCAGTGTCCCCAAGTTCAGTTTATGCTTTGCTTCCCTCATTCTACCAAGCTGGAGAGTGGATTCTCAGAATTCAAGCACATAATGTTTGAACTACAGTAGAAATTTGTAAAAACTTCTGTTAACTGGGGAGTGAAAAGACAAGGAAATGTTTTTTGACTAAATGCAGTTCTAAATATCTGCTTAAATAAACAAAGAAGCCAGAAAAAAATAACAACAAAAAGAAATGTAATGACAATACTGTGTTTTGTTCCAATGCCACAGCCTCCGTCTCAAAGATGGGAGCAAAATTTGCAGAGTAGAAGGGTCACTGAAGACAGTGGTCTTCATGGTCTTGATCTCCAGAGATGCAGATTGGGTGCCCTGCCCACTAAGCCAGATGAGTTCAGGATAGCACCTGAATCCAGGTGGAGGCTGAGACCAGGACCCAGGAAGTGAGGCCCCTGGGGCTGAGGAATCAGAGTTTTTGCTGCATCCTGGCTGCTCTGCCTTCCCTTGCCTGCAGGGCTGCAGCATGGATGAGGTGGGGGAAAAGGGTGTAAGGCAGGCAGTGCCAGGCTCCTGTGCAAGCTGCACACTCCCTGTGATGCCTGAAAGCAGGAAGATTCAGGACTTCCTTGCTGGAAAAATAGACACTGAAGAAAAATTCTTGTTGTCCTATGGCAGTAGCAGGCAGGTCAGCATGGTGGCTTTTATGGTAGGAAGGGCAGGGACACCCTCCACAGCAGGATCCCCATGGCTTTATGTGTTGGAATTTTTAGAAGTTAGTCACGAGCAATGTGTTGGCTTGCTGAATACCAAGCCTCCTTATTTTATATTTACAGTGATATTTGAAGTGTCTCTGTTGTGCATAACTTTCAGTATATATAATGAAATAAAATCATCCATTTTCACATACCTATTCAAAAATTAGCCACAATTAAATATTAACTGATTTGAATAAAAGGAATATTGAATAGAACACTCTAAATAATGCAATGAAATGGAAAAATGGAAAAAACACCAAAAAGGCTTCCCCCCCAGGATTGGTGGTCTGCCCTCCAGGAGCTCCTCTCATCTGTCCTCACCTGCTATTCAGGCCTGGGTCTCTTCAAGGTTGGCTGGAGAGAGGGCCAGGCTATGAGCTCTTCTATCATCTCAGGTAGGATCCAGGACATGTCTAGAACATGGCCTTCCCGCATTTTCTGTGACTATAATTGTATAATTGACTCAGCAGCTCTGATGTGGTACATTCATGGTTTCTAACTATCCACACTCATAACTGAATAAGAAGAGATCATGGGTGTCTCTCAATCTCAGTTTTTATAATGAAGCCATAGAAATAGAATTTCTAGGTTAAATGTATATAAATTGAATTTCTTGATGATAAAATTCACACTAAACCTCACCATAGAGTTGGAGCCTGGAAGAGGAAGCCTGGGGCTGCTCAGATTTCTGTGGAGATCTAAAGTCGGGGGAAGATGGACCATGCAGATGTGGAGGACACCAAGGCACCTAGTAGTGTACCATGGGCAAGAAAGGCTCAGGTCCAGGACTCCTGATCCACCAGTCAGCTTCTCAGCAAACAGCATACACAGCATGCTGGATAAGAGAGAGCTGTTGTGGCCCTGCTGCCAGAGCTCTGCCCTGCAGTCCTGAAGCCCCATGTCTCATACAGGGGAACACTGTACAAGAAGATCAGCATGTTTCAGAGCTTACCTTGACTGAATGTGTTCCACCCAGGTGAGATCTCAACTGCCACATGTGGATTCCCCACAGCTGTGGAGCAGGACAGATGTTTACAGGAAGCAGGTCAGGAAGTGGAGACACTGCAGGCAGGCAAGGGTACAAAGCCTGAAATAAGAGACCTGGCCCTAGCCTGCCCCAGTGTCCTCTAGGAGTAACTGCCCCCTGCAACAATGTGTTTTAAAAGACTAAATAACTTAACAGATTATTCGCAAAAATATATACTGTAGGGGTAGTTTGAAGACACAAAAGTAAATTGCTATGTCCCTAAGTAAAATGTGATGTGACCCTTAATCGGTACGTGATCTCCTTTGATGTCCCTGACCCACACCCTCAGAAGAAAACACACCATTTGACATAGCATTAACAAACACAGGCAATGAGTCAGCAATCACAACTGCTTTAAAACAACAACAAATGCCAGGATACGATAAATGCCCTGCTGACTTATATGAAGTGTATAGTAAAGAATAAATTCTGGATCTGGCCATGTTGGGACTTAGGCATCTGAACAAGAAAAAAATTCTGTCTTCCTGGCAAGCAGCCCTGGTGCAAGTCAGGAGGAGAACCAGTCAGCAACTCCCGTGAGCCTACTGGGGCATAGACTGAGAACCATACATCCCACTTGCCCAACCTTGGTTATGAAGGACAGGCAGAATTCTGAGAATCTCTTGGGAAGATGACTGTGTACAATATAGAAAATATGGGGATTTCTTTCTATCTTGTATTTGAAAACAAATGTCTTTAATCTTTGCTGTGTTCTGATTAATTATTTTGTTCTATTCAATATTATATTTTGACTGATTTTAAAATGTTCTGTGTTTGTTTGGATTTCACTCTAACTAATTGAATGGAAACCAATTGTGAAGATAATGAGATATACTATGGTACCTATTACTGTTATCATGGACCCTGCTGTGAACTTCTGTACCAATTTCAGTGCATTGTCTCAATTTGCTTTGTTCTGTTTGCTCTGTTGTATTTTACTACCTTCAAAATAAAATTTTGAAAAAGAATAAATACTAATAACTTTTCATGATTTTCAAGGCAAGAGAACCACCACCAATTCCTTTTAGATGACGAAGTCACCCTGATGACAAAGCCAGACTATAATGCATTCAAAAATGGTTATACTCTAATGGCAAATATTCTTAATGAGCATACACAAAAATATTCAAGTAAATGCTCATCAACTAAATTCACCAGCACATGCAAAATTTAAACACCACAATAAACACTGGGTTCACCCTCAGTGGTGCTAAAATAGTTCCACTTGCCCAAATCATTCATTGTCACTTGCCACATTCACAGCATGAGGCACAGCTAACCCCTCAAGAGATTTGGAAAAATAAATTTGAGAAATTCAAAAGTTCACCATCTTTTCATGATAAGAACCATTCACACATTATGTGTAGGTGGAATGAATCTCAGCAGAGCACAGAACAGACATGACAAGCCCATCACTGACATCATGCTCAGAGGCTGACAAGCTGCAAGATTTGCTTCTCAGGTCAGGAACAAGACCAGGCTTTGGGCTCTTTTCAACACACAACTTCGAGTCCTAGTCCTAGAATTTAGTCAACAATAAGAACACAAATTTTACCAAATCAGAAAGGAAGAATTAAGAGGTGCCTCTGTTTCTTGAGGATACATTTCATATAAGACACTTAAAACTCCACTGAACAACTTTTAGAACAAATTGACAAATTACTTCAGTTTCAAGGTACATAATCCACATGTCATAATCAATTCATATCTATGTGCTTCAAACAAACTGCAGGCCAAATACAAGGAACAAAATTCATTACATAATTCATTCAAAAGAATTAATACTCATGTAAAATTTAAACCAAACTCACCTGTTCTTGGAAAATTGTAGAAATTGAGGCAATGAGTGAAGTGGCACTAGAGAAGAAAAGACAGATTGTGATGGTGGATGGGAAGAATTCATGTTTTATAATGTACATGCTACCCAGAGCAACCAGGTGTTTAAATGCCATTCCTGTCAAACTATCAGTGCCATTTTCTTAGAAATAGAAAAAACAAAATGAAAATTCACAGGGAAGGACAAAGAGGCATCCTATAGCCATGGAGAAAACATTAAAGTTAGAGGCAACAAAATACAGAGTTTTCTGGTATATAATAAAGTGACAACAGTCAAAAGGGTCCTATACTGCAAAAACTGGACCTCAGATTAAAAAGGCCAGCCCAGTAGAGAAAAACTCATACAGTCACCAGGAACTTTGTTTTGTTTCTCCTTTTTCCTTCCCTTCCCTCCCCTCACCCTCCCCCTCTGCTTTCCTTCATTTCCCTTTCCTTTAGTTTTCTTTCTTTTTCTTTTTCAGTTTTGGTCAAGTTCTTCCTGTGTAGCTCTGGCCTAAGCTGAACTCAGAGTGTGTTGCAGGCTTGTCTGGAACTCCCAGGAATCCTGCTGCCTCAGCCTCCTGAGTGCAGGCATTGCAGACATTTTCAACATTCCATGCTCAGCCAATGAGTTTTTAACAACACTATGATGGAACCAGGTCTGGTGGAGTGTCTTGTAATACCAGCAGTCTGGAAGGCTGAGGCAGCAACATCACAAATTTAAGGACAGCCTCAGCAATGCAGCCACTTATCCAGAACCTGGATTAAAATGAAAAGAATTTTAAATGTGGAAGGCCATGGAGCTAAGTGCAAATCTCAGTATTCAATCCATAGAAACTGAATGCAAAACAAAAAACTTGGAAAGTCCAATGGTAGAAAAAATATTTTACACTGTCCTGGCCTTCTGGAGGGCAGTGTGCCCCAAGTGGCATTAGCTTTCACATTTTTCTTGTGGTTTGACTTCAAACAATCATAAAAATCCATGAGAGATAAAAAAAAAAAAAACTAGAATGTGCTTCAAAGAAACCAAGTCTCAGTCCCAGTGCAGAAAGCATTTGCAGTGATATTCTGGAGGGCATGATGAGCACAGTTACAAAGCAGACATACTACCAACAGTGTTAATGGGATTTTCAATCCTACTCATTGTGAAAAAACTGCCATTTAGGAAGTTGGTAGATGGCTTAACTAGATCCACTCTTTCTGCAAAGTGTCTAAAGATGAAAGCCAAATATTTCATTCTATGAATGCACAAAATTACTGCTGATTACCAACTCAAGATAATACCTGCAATCCTAGCACTCTGGGAGAGGGAGGGAGATTGAATAAGGAAAGCTTTAAGTCTGGCCTGGGAAACTCACAATCTTAGTGAGATCATGCTTTAAAATTTGTAAAAAACATTAACAAATTTTACAAATGTATGTAAATATAGACCATTAAGAAATCATTGTGCACAATGCAGTAGCCAATGTTATTCTGTCATTTTTCTTCTGTATTTTATCCTGGTAAAGACTTAACAATAGCATCTTTTATGTGATCCTTATTGATATGTACTTGAGTTACATTGAAATAAGGCAAGAAAGTCTTTCCAAAAAACAGTAATCCTTTTCTCAAATCCTACTTCCATATATAAAGTTAGTAAAAAAATAAAAAGAACCATCAAATTCTCTTTATACTATGCTATCCAAATCCTAAGATTGTGTATTCAGTAGATTATATACATTCATCTCAGTAAAAAGGTCAAAAAAATTGAAACAGTTCAACTTCTTGGCAGTAGATCAATGTCTACCTCATTGTAAACTTAATGCTCAGTATGCTGACTAAAGTACATATGTAAGAAAAATTCATGAAGACTTGATTTTTTATTTATAGATGATTTTTGTGTCTTTTTAAACCTTTTTTAATGTACTTTTATTTTGATTTATTTATTTATTTTTGAGACAGGCTTTTGCTATGAAGTTTAGGCTTTCATTGAACTCACATTGTATCCCAGGCTGACCTCAACTCACAGCAATCTTGCTGCCTCAGCCTTGTAACTTCTGGCATTACAGATGTTTACTACCAAACCTGGCTCTCATTTACTTTTTAAATTTTTTCCAAAATTAAATTACCCAGGATTATGTTATAGGTCATCGTTTATCAGGTGAGTAATACAAAATGAATTCAGAAAGCACTGAAAATGCACTGAAGGAGACTCAAAATCCTCACCAACACTAAACATAGTATAACATAACATAACAAAACATAACATATCACAGCATAAAAAACATAACAAAACAAAGCAAAACAAAATAAGAAAACAGGATGGGAAGTTTAGTTCAACAGTATAAGTCCCACTTGGATAACCTGAGGTCATAAGTTCAATCCTCAGTACCAAAATGAAAACAACCACCTAACTCTGATTTTAAAAAATTCTTGCAAGTGTACCTTAACAGTTTGTAAGCTAATCATACACAAGACATATAATCTGGCAATTTCACATCTAAGTACTTTTTCTTTGGAATAAATGTCTATGTCTACTCAAGATCATGTATAAGAATGGCTGTGGCAGCTGGCTTTCCAGCGCCAACCCGGAAACAGAACAAATGGGATCAGTAGATGGGTGATATATGCATGAACAAGTTGCAGTTGGTGGGTTCAGCACCATGAGAGTGTTTGGTGGCTCTACTACCAATAAGCAGCAGTATGTAGAGAGCCCAGTACAGAGACGCTGCTTGAAGGAGACCTACCAAGAGCATTGAGAGTGAACACGCTCAGCACCATCACCTCTAGGAAAGGCAAACTACCCAGCAGGGACACAAAGCCCATGGTCTGTATGGATTGGGAGAAAAGGAAGTGAAAACAGTGACTAGGAGACAAATTCCCCAGGAGGGATGCCCATGTGTCCTCATCACCACGGGGTCATGATGTCCATGGCCTTGCAAAGCCTACCCTTGCCCTCACCATCTGCTGTCTCTCCTCAAAGGAGGTCAGAGTACGGAGCACTACAGTGTGTGGCTGAGGTAAACATGAGTAAAACAAGCTATGAATCCTCCTTTCCTGGACACATGGGTGTTATAACATGAAACATTTCATATCCTTCAAGGAAAATTATTTTGGGCATTATGGGAACATCTCCATGCTCCTTAATAATAATGAAATGAAACTAACATAAGTCCAGAAAAGACAGTCAAAATAAAATTTGAGAAATCTCTAAATGAAGAAACTGCATCTCATCCTCAAGGGAAAGGATTTTTGGATGGAAAAGTCTAAAAACACACACATTTTGCTAGATTTTTAACTTGCTGTTTCCAAGGAGGACACAGATTAGCTCACAATAAAAACAAAGGAGGCATCAGAGGGGGAGCCTCAACTATGGACCCCAGCACATAACCTCACATCCTTGGTGACAAGTCCAAACAGAACTCTGAAGACTCTGGTCACCAGGCACTGTGGTCTGGTGATAGTTGGCCTTCATAGATGGCTGGCTCAAGAGAGTGAACAAGGAACATGCTACGCTGCTTTCCCAGGGCTAGTGGCCCCAGCATCAGGTCCCTGTGTCAGGGAACCAAGTGGGAACATATGGAGAGGATGGTTCACTTGGTCCAGATGCTTCAGGAAGCTCAACTGGAAACACCCAGCTGTCACCAGCTCAGGCCAGGACTCAATAGCACACTGAGGTGCCCAGAGGCTCCCAGAGACCAGAGAAAGCCCAGAACACATATCCCTAGACTCAAACACCAGCCACTCAGAGACATTGAGTCCAAGACTAGTTCAGATACAAGGAAGTTAAGTTCTCACCTTAGCAGCCCCCTGAGACTTGGCTCCCTGTGTATTCAAGTCCTGGCCATGTGCAAGCACATCAGTCTTTGTTTACAACACTGAACTGTGGGGTGCTGAGTGGATCCAGAGTGCAGGGTCACTGAGGATGAAATGGGGACTCCATGGCAAGGGATTAGCTGTGGCCTTGGCCCCATGAAGATCTGCTAAGGAGGCTGTCCTGATTCCCAGGGATGACCTTCCCCCACCTCACTGACACACACACACACATGTTGAAAACTGTTCTGTTCTTTGGAAAGGAGATTGGAGAGTCACTCTAGGAGTTTCCAGTTATGCTCAGGGCAGGAATTCTTAGGAATGGCAAAGTGTCCATGGCCCACAGGTATCACTGGAAAGTGGGTGGGTGTCATCAAGCCAAAATACACATGAAGTCACCCTGTGTGAAGACACTTTTCTAAGTATTGTCCTTGATCTTTTAAGCAGAACAGGTGCAACCACTGCCCTTTTGAGTTTTGATGTTCTTTGAAGGCCACAGAGTCAACATTGGCAGCAGAACAGATATTGTTCACCTCAAGGAAGTCCTTCTGTGCCCAAGGCCAACCTTAGAAGTGGTTACAGACCATGTGGGAGGAGTTCTACAGAGACCAAGAGAACTGGGCAGCAGATCTTTGCCTGACCTAGACACTGCAGAAAGGCAGGATAGACATCGATGACTCCTCACTTCTTGGATATTCATGGAGCACCAGCCATGACCCCTTGAGTGCAAAGACATGGCAGATATCAGTCTTTGCCTTTGTTGAGCTGACCTGAAGTGGGGAAGGGCAGGGGAAAACTGTGTCATGCTTCTCTAAATAAGGGAGTGGTGTCATACCACTAAGCAAGGACTGCCTCCAATGGAGCATTCTGTCAGCCTCTCAGGGATCCGAAGGCCTGCACTGCCACACTGTAGTTGGGAGAGGGTGGGAGTAGACACTGAACTTGCTAGGCTAGAGACCCATGTGCCTCTCCCTAAGGTAACCTGTGTAGGTAGTGTTAGAAGAGAGGCCAGACCACTCACTTTGCTACCTCCCTGTTTGCTCCAGGTTTGCATCTCCTGTCCTTGACTCCTCACTGGAGCTGAACTCCAAGGTGGCTACCCAGGCCACGCTTCTCATGGACCAGCTGGAGCCTCCTAAGTCCCTGGTGCCTAAGTCACAGGGTAAGGAGCTCTGGGATGTGGGTTGTGGCTTTGACAGGAGGAATGTGCTAGGAAACTCAGCAATGTGCCCAGATGATGGGAGACACAGGAACATGATCATCTCAGCAGCCAGTGTGGGGATGCAGTCTGTGAGGCTTTACTGGGTCTGTGTTCATGCACACAGCTGCCTCTGACAGCCAGTGAGAAGGTTTGGCCCTGAGAAGTCCATGGAAAGTCAATGAGGTTTTCTTCTCCTGTAACTGCAGAGGCAATTCCAGTGCATGCTGAATTTGCACCCAAAGAGCTCTTGCCAGCTCCACCTGAAGCTCCCTCACCAGCAAGAGCAGGCACATGTTTTCCTTTCTCCACCAGCTGCAGAGCTGGATCTCCTGGTGGCTCCCCAGCAGGAGTCATCTCTTGATCTCTAACTGCAGGCAGCTCTTGACCCAGTCCTGCCATTCCCCTCTCTTCCAGATTTACTTATTATTCTATTTATTATTATTCTATTCTGGGATTCCAGTGATAGAATCATTGTAAATGAAATTTAAGGGGTTGTTTTTGTTTCAGTCGATGAGTTTGGTACGATTTAGTGCATTCTCCATATTGTGAACCCTTAACTAGTGTCCTCTTCCAGAATATTTTCATCAACTCACTACACAAATATATTTTCTTTTATTTTCTTTCCTACTAGATCCTGGCCACCACTCATCCTATGTCCTTGTAATTTACCTGTCCTACCTTTTCCACATTACTGCAGTTATGTTTCTCCTCTGCCTTACCCTGCTGTAAGTAACTGTTTAATCTTGCCTTGTCTGAGAAGGGAAAATCCAGACTACATCTCATTCGTGTATTCATGGACTCTTGGTGGGGCATAGAAAAAGAATTCAGGAATTTTTTGTAATTCTTAGGATTCTTTGTTTTGTTAATTATGTTCCTGGCTTTATAGCCATATACACATCAAAACTGCTACATGTTTAATTACATGTAGGTCATTTCATATCCATTTCCTATGAAAGAGATTAACACACTTTCTTTTGTTACAGAGCAGCACCATGGGAGTGTCACACCCATGTTTATTCTTTAGATATTTCCAATGATAAATTATTAATTTTAATTTATGAGTGCTTAACATGAAAAAAATCACAAAAGTAAAGTATTGTAGTTGTAATGCAACCATTATAGTGTGAGGCACTGTGTGTTCCAAGGAAAGTCTATAACCCAGTATAGAAAGTGCAGTGTCACAGCCAGCATGTCCATTGAATTCCCCTGTGGTTTATCTCCATTCAATGTCATGAATATGGCTGCCTACGTCCTCTTCTCTGGACAGAGTAAATTTGCATAAAGTCTGGCTCAGCATGTCACGACCTATAAGTTTTAGTTCTTACTATAAGTTTTAGTAGTTCAGTCCTATAGGTCATGTCACTGACCTATAAGTTTTAGTAGTTCAGTCAAAGCACAAGACACATGAACTCAGCCCAATTAAGAATGGGCTGTGTTCATAAGAAAAGAAACATAATGGTCAAGGAGGCAAACAAGCTGGAGAAATGAGCATTGGGATATAGCAGAGGCATCAATCCCAGATAGTAAAAACCAGTCCAGAACTCGAATCCACCAGGCTCCTGACCAGGCTGAGGTAGATGTTGCGGACCCAAGAGCTCTCTGTGACTCCTCAGAGGCTGGGGTGTGGTCTTCAATCACAGATCTGCTGTGTCATGGTGTAAACCCCTGCAGCCTTCACAGAGGCCAGCTGATTGTTTGCTCCAAGCTATAAATGCTCCAGGCTGAAGTTATTCCCCAAAGTCCTGGCTGCACTGTGCTGCCACTGGGGGCTGGGTGGCAGGAGAGTTTAGATCACTGATTCAGCAGCCACTAGGTTTCCCACAAAGAAATAACTGAGCACGTGGGTGCCCCAGTATAAAGCTAAGGTGTAGGTCCTGAATTAGATGGATGATAGAAAGTTTTCCCATGGTCTTTGATCCAAGTGGGCATATAAAGTGTCACAGGCTTGGGGCAAGGCATCAGTGACAATGAGTGGTGAGTTCTAAGTCCAGGCCTTGCCCTGCCCAATGGACTGCATGTGACAATGGCAATGTGAGGTAACCCGAAGATGATGGCCTTAGTAGGGATGGTATCAAATTACAGGCAGGTGTGGATGGGGACAGTTCCCAGGTGAAGACAACCCCATGTGACCCTCTAGTGCCTCACCCCCGAGCATGCTAGAATCTCCACAGTAAAGGACTATGTGTGTTATTCCATTCCCAATGGACATTTCAGAACCAGTGTCCAGAGAGGGACAATGCCAGGCCCAATGCAAAGGACATGGGCAGAGTGAAGAGGATGGGGGAGAAGTCCAAAAGAGAAAAACCTCCTAGCACAGGACCCATCCCACTCCCAAAGGCATTAGAAAAGCAGCCCCTAAGCTCCTGGGACCTGAGGCTAAACATATGAGACTGATTTCAAGCAGCATCCCAGGGGATAAACACACACATGCGCGCACACACACACACAAATGAACACACAGTGATGCTATGGGCACCCACTGGGTAGCTCAGAGCAAAAATGATCTGATTCATTCAATCTACATGCCTCAAATTCTCCCCTTATTCCTGGGCTGAACTAGGCTGGCACCAACACAGAACAGGACAATATGTCACTGGCCACCCACAAGCTGGAAGGCTGGAGGAGAGGGACAAATCACTGCAGAATGTAATGGAAGAGAAGACCCAAGGCTATATCCCAGTAAAGCAAGGGCACACAGAGGTCAAGGTCACTACATGGGGACATCTGAACAGCCTCACTGAGATGGAACTGATGCCTGAACCTGAGACATGCAGGCCCTAATGGTGTACAGAGTTGAGTCTGTGTGGCAAAAGATAGAGGACCAACCATTTAGAGATTCAATGTCAATTTTTTTTTAGTCAAGAGAGAGATGAGAAGCAAGAACAGAAGGCCTGGTGAGAATAAGGGAGGGGAGGAGTGGGTAAGGGTGGGGGCAGAACCTCACATCTTCTATAGCGCATCAGTGACCACTGATGATTGCATGGCTTCAAACTTAGGTACAACAGGTAAACTTCGGTTCTCTCAGGTTCTATGGGTCAGGAATTCAGGAGGTGCTGCTGCAGGACCCACCATAGTTTCTCCTGACCAGGCTGCAGGCTCAGTGGAAACACTGCTGTGGCAGAATCTGTTCTCAGGCTGTCTCACTTGCTAACAGGCAGCAACACAGTTAGTATGGAGGTCTGATGTCTCCTCTGTCTGTTAACCTTTTTCTCTGCAAAGAGTCAGCCTCTCCTCAGGGAAAATGCAGAGATAGTCACCGATTTAGAGAGGAAGACAGAATGAAACAGAGAGGAAGGAAGGAAGAACAGAGGAGGGAGAGAGCAGGAGGTTGGTCACAGTCATTTTATGTGTAAACCTTGATAGTCACATCCCATTACATCGGCCATGTTCTGTTATTAAGAACAAGTAAGGAATTGGGGAGAGAGCACTTGCCTACCATGCGTGAGGACACGGGCTCAATTTCAGCCTGGCTAATACAAACCAGAACAAAATTCACTACGTGGGACCCACGATCAAGGAATGGGCTACTCAGGATGCGGCCATCAAAAGGTGAGCTGTCAGCAGTTGAGCACCCTTGCCATGGGTGTGTTGACTCACACGGGTGTGAATGTAGGCACAGTGCTGGTAGATTTGGGGGTGCATCTGCATCCATAGTGCTTGCTTAGCCTGTGTGAAGTCCTGACTTGAGGGCACAACACCAATACATAGAAGAAATTGAGATGCTTAGGGAACATAATGATGGCTGATCTGATGAACTTCTGCCCCCTCATGATGCCACCAGGGAAACATGTCCCAGAGGTGAGTGTAATTTCCACCACCATACAGTAGGAACCAGGCCTGTGTGCACTGTGTTCACCTCCCTTCCACCCCTTCATGGAAGTGACCTCTAATTATGTATACTGTGTACACATGACACCAACCCACAAGGTTTAAAAGTGTCATCTCTCACCTCTGATGATGTCCCTACTAAGCAGATGCCATAGTTCTGGGGGACATACTGGAAAGGAACTGAGAGGCATGGTGTCTTGTCTAAGTCGACAAGGGAAGTAGGAAGGAGGAGTTGGGTCTAAAACTAAGTCTGCTCAGACCGGGGACCTTGCCTTCCTTGTGGTTTTTCCTTTCCCATGGGAAAGCTTTGCCTCTTGCCAAGGATCCATCACTTGGGTGGAGCTGTTGTCTTCACTCTGAAGGACAGTGGGCAGTCATTCCATGTGCTTCCATGGTATCCAGAGCAAGAATCTCTGGGTGATGCCAGATGACCCTGTTCCACACAGACATCATGGAGCGAGCTGGTGGGTGCCTTAAATCATCAATGTACCAGGCACTGACCATGATGCAATGACCAGAGCAGATGCAAACACTGGTCTCTTGTGCTTATGAAGGCCACACAGTCACCCTGGAGAGCTGACCAGGTACTACCCACATTACTGTGAGTGTCCCTAATTCTTGGCCTCTGTACACATGGACATAAAATAGGGGTAGGGGAGACCCATGAAGGCACACAAAATGGGGTGATCCATCCGTATATGAACTGAAGGTGGAGGAAAGGCAGACAGGAAGCATCCCACTATCCACTCAGTTTTCAGATAGTTATAGAGCAGCACCCTGTTGAGCCCCCATGATTAAAGTAACACTGCAGACTCCACTCTCTTTTTCACAGAGGCAATATGCCACAAGGGTGGTAAAGGAAGTTGCATTTCAGGCTTCCTGAAGACTGGAGGACAGGTGGTCACAGTACTGTCCAGGAAACTCTGTCAGCAAGTGTGGGCTGATTATGGTTAGCTCATAGGATACCCTGGGAGGACAGTTTGGGAGGGAAGCCAGACCTTAGTGCTGCTTACAACTGTCCTCCTCAGGATCAGAGTTTTCCTTCTTGGCTCCTGGCAGGTGCTGCAGAGGAAGGTGGGACAACCAGCCAAACCAAATCTGATTGAGTTGGGCCAAGCCTAGCTCACTGAAAATGAGAACTACAGTGAGAAGGGATTGGCCTGGGTCTGTTGGTTTCTGAGGAGGACATGGGACACTATAGAGGGACAAAGACTCTCAGACTTGGGGCCTCCTTCAACACAGAGGCATGCAGAAGTGAGTGGGATGAGGCAGAATGGGAAGCTTTCCTGGGGTGCATTTGTGCACAGAGCTGTCCCTGACATGCCCTGGGAGGCCTTGGGGCTTGCAAGGAACAAGGACAGTTGGGGATTCTTCTAAGGCAGGGCTAGTACCGGACTGAGCTCAAGGTCTACTTACAGATCTTGTGCCAGCCTCACCTGCAAAGACCTCACCAGCTCTGGGATCAACCTGAAAATCAAGGTCAGATACCCGGTCTGGTGGAATTCCCAGGCAGGTCTGTCCCTGGTTCCATGGCAGGTGTCCTCAGCTCCACTTAGGGCTCAAGTCTTGCAAAGCATCAGCCCTTCGTTTTCCCTTCACTTTACCTCCTCTATTTCTCTCAGTTTTTATTTCTACTCTTAAATATATAGTTCTTTAAAACATTAAATTCTAAGATAATTTAATTTTAAGTTAAGATTTCATTAGTTTCCACATGTTCAGTTGAGTCACATGTAAGCACATCATCAATTGTTACAGTCTTCACATCTGTTGAGTTCCAGCTTTCTGCTCAGTGTTGGACCCATCCATACCCCTGGTCTCTCCTGCTATTCCAACCCACCGCTGACCTTTCTCTCGCTGTGATTTACTAACCTGGGTTTTTCATATCAGTGCATCAGATTCTGTTTGGCCAAACAATCCTGGAGGAGACTGGATGCTATTGCTGTTTGATAGAAGAGAAAACCACAGATAGACAAAATCTACAGGGAAAATGTAGAGACCATTGTGTATGTACTCATCTTTTCATGTCGGAAAATGTTTTCCATGATTTCAGTAATACAAAGGGAGCTACAAATGACTGATTCATTGCATTTGAAAAACAACAATAATGCAAAAATCACAACAGGAAACCTTTCTTTACAACCAATAGTCAGATAGATGTTTTTTATTACAAGTATGAAAGAGGTCTCATGAGTCCATTTTGTGAGGGAAAGGACAAATACTTCTAACTGAAATGGAATCACCAGGGCCAACAAGCACACAAAACACTGAGCCTCCTAAACCTGATACATGCAGGCACACATCCCTGACATGTGTATTTCCCCATCCACTGACACATTTTAAGGCAGGTGCTGAACAACAATGGGAAGGACATTGGGGGCAGAGCACAGCCCTATCTCGCAGCTCCCATCAGAGCTCTAAACAGCCTTCCCTAGCACTCCTAGGACTAAGAATAGAGCTTTCTCGCACACAGAATGCTGCACAAATATTCAAGAGTTTGATTCACATTACTCTTTGAAGCAGGAAGGAACTGAGACCCTCCCTAGCCTCCACGTAGAGTATGCACAGGAGAGTTGTCTGGATGATGCTTTTCACTCTACCTGGGGGGAACCTTGCCCTGGCCCCAGGGCCACAGAGCTTCAGGGTTAAGGATGACAAACTCATGGTATGACAAGGTTTTCCCTGGGCCAACCAGTGCATTGGGCATCTCCACTGCAATCCAATGCCTCCCAAAGCCAAGGACAGCACTGGGAAAGGGCAATTGGATGCCTGGGTGTCCAGTCAGGTGAGGGGCAGCTCTGCCTGACACAGCTGTGCAAAGTGTGTCCCTCTGGATCTAAACCTCCAGAAGATCCCACTCATTGCCTTCATCAGGTCTGGCAGCAAGGATGTCACACAGAAGCACAGCAACACACTTGAAGTTTACTCAAACTCAATCGTTTAGCTTCCCTTCAAGAAATGACTGAAAATGCACAAGTCTGGAAAATCAAGTCTGAGAACACTGCTCTGCATTTTGTATAAATAACCTGATCCTTTACAAGACATGGTGGTAATACCCGTTGGTGGGTCTGCTATGGCAGAGATGTAGACTCTCATGAATACAGGTTTTGTAACTGCAATAGAAAAATTGCAAATAAATGATGCATGTGCATGACTTCTGTTTGTATTGCACTGAAGGAATGGATCGAGACAGCAACCTAGATTTACTGAGCTGCCTCAGTAAACCCAGGGCACAATCCACCACATGATTCCATCACCCAATTGTGAAAGCTCAGCAACTTGGTTCCTGCTTGTTGCTGCTGTTGATTGACAATTTTGAGGTGTTTGTATCTGTGCCAGCCATCTCTGCCTCTCTTGGCTTCTGTCCCCAGACTATGTGTAGATCAAACTATGTGTTTACAAAAAGTTCAATCATGATTTCAGGATCAGTGGCAGCCTCTCATGTACTGGAAATAATTCTTCAAGTTTGGCCATAAAAAACCTGATACAATGTGCTTGCGAGGAAATGAGATTGTCTGATATAAATGCAGGGAACTCATTTTGTCTGTGGCAGAGTCAGCTGCTACTGAAGCCCATATTTTTGAGGTAAAAAGATATGAGTCAGGGTGTTGGTAGGCACAGTAATGCCCTGTTGGGAGCCTGCTGTATTACCCATGAGAATATAGCCACAAGATGGCGTCCGCCTACCGCCTCGCTGCTCCCCCGCCCATCGTGTGCCCAAGATGGCACACACATCCTGCTTCCTGGTTCTTGCTCGGCTTACTGTCCCCGCCATATATGGTAATGATTGATTGCTTCCTTGTTGCTGCCCAATCGCCTGTCCCCACGTGTAATCCCATGATTGGATAACATTAGCTATATAAGCCCAAGTATAGGAAGTGCCCGACGCACAACACGTAGGAAGCCATCAAGGACGGACGTGTATTGAGGTTGTAGCCCAGTCAATAAAGGAGCCTGCAGAGACAAAGTGTTCGTGTGCCTCATTCTGTGGGACAGACGCGGCACCGGACAATGCCCCAAGTTCAGTTTCTGCTTTGCTTCACTCATTCTACTAAGCTGCAGAAGGGATTCTGAGTGTTCAAACACATAGGGTGTGAACTGCAGCAGAAATCTGTAAAAACTTCAGTTAACTGGGCTGTGAAAAGACAAGGAAACTTTTTGGCAAAATACACTTCTAAATATGTATTTAAAGCATCAAAGAAACCATGAAGAAGACAAAGAGGAAGAGAAAGAAGAAGGAGGAGGAGGAGGAGGAAAAAGAAGAAAGAAAAGAAAGAAAAACAAAAAGTAATGACAATGTGTGGGGTTTTGTTTCGAATGCCTCAGCCTCATTTAGAAAGGAAAGGATCAAAATATGCAGAATGGAATTGTCACTGTGGAAAATGGACTTTGCCCCAAGGCACTAATCGTGTGCCTGGCCTGCTATGAATGTCCAATGGAAGGCAGTGCCTGGAGCCTGGTGGAGCTGAGGCCCGGACCCAAGAGTTGAGGCCCCTGGGGCTGAGGTGGCAGAGTCTTTGCTGCACCCTCGTGGCTCTGCCTTATTGGGCCTGCAGGGCTGCAGCATGGATGCAGTCATGGAAATGGGTGTAAGGTAGGATGTGTTGGGCTCCTCTGCATGCTGCACACTCCCTGCTTGGCCTGAGGACAGGAAGATTCAAGTCTTCCTTGCTGGAAAAAGAGACTCTGAAGAAGATTCTGGGTGTCCTCTACCAGACAGAGATGAACACACTGACTTCTCAGGTAGGGAGGGCAGGACACCCACCAGAGCAGGATCTGCATGGCTTCATGTGTTGGGGGTTTAAAAGTTAGTTGTGAATGATGTGTTGCCTTTCTGAATAAAAAGACTCCTTATTTTATATATCTATAAAGTGAAGTTTGAATGTTCTTCTATATGTGTATCCTACATTACATATAGAAGAGAATTAAGTCATCTATTTCTACTCACCTATTCAAGAAAATACCAACTATATATTCTTAAGTGAATTGAACAGAAGAGAAGTAATACTGAATGGAACACTATAAATAATGCAGTGGAAAATAAAATGGAAAAACCACAAGGGCATCCTTCCCAGGATGAGAGGTCTGCCATCGACCAGCTTCTCTCTCCTGTCCTCAACTGCTGTGCAGGTCTGTGTCTCTTCACTGCTGGGTGGAGAGAGTGTCAGTACACAAGCTCTCTTGAATCTCAGGAAAGATCAGGGACATGGCCTTCTTTCAGCATTTTTCAGTGGCTATAATTTATAATTAACTCAGCAACTGTGCTGTGGAACATTCATGGTTTCTAACTGTCCACACCTTAACTGATTAAGAAGATAATATGGTGTCTATCAATCTCATTTTTTATAATGACCCTTAGAAGTGGAATTTCCAGGTTAAATGTATATAAGATGAATTTCAGGGTCACAGATATTTCACTTGAATCCTCAGCATAGAGTTAGAGCCTGGTAGAGGAAGACTGAGTCTGCTCAAATCTCTGTGGAGATCTGAAGTCAGAGAGATGGTCCAGGCAGAGGAGCAGGACACCATAGCAGCTAGCAGGAATCATGGCTAAAAAAGGCCCAGTCCAGGCTGCCTCATCCATCAATGTGTTCTAAGGAAAGCGTCACACACTCCACAATGGACAGGAGAGAGCTGGAATGGTTTCAGAGCTCTTCCCTACATGCCTGAGGCCCCCTGTCTCACTCAGGGGAGCTCTGTTTGAGGTCAGTCTGTTACAGAGCCCAAATTGACTGAATGTTTTCCACCCAGGTGCAGATCTGAACTGCCACATATGGACTCACCATAGCTATGGAGCAGGACAGGTGTTTACAGGGAGCAGGTCAGGAGATGGGGACACTGCAGGCAGGTCAGGGTATGAAGCCTTAAATAAGAGACCAGGCCCTCACCAGGCCCAGTTTCCTCCAGCAGTAACCACACCATGCAAGAATGTGCATTAAATCTGAGTAATTGAAAGGGGTCACTCACAAAATTATATATTATAGAGATAGTTTGAAGATACAAAAGTAAATGGTAGCATCCGTAAGTAAAATGAGATGTGACCTTTAATGGATATGTGGTGTCCATTGATGTCCCCGAACCACATGCATCAGAAGGAAATAGTCTGATGAACAGAGCAATAAGGAGCACAGGCAATGGGTAAAAATCACAGCTGCTTAATAACAACAATAAAGCTGGGATACAATAAGTGCACTGGTGAATTTTATACAGTATATAATAAAGAATAAATACTGATTGTTTTTCAATTCTTCGATCAAGTTGAAGGAAAAACCACCACCAACTTCTTTTAAGTGACAAAGTTAAAGTTATCCTGAGAATGAAGCCAGACAATAATGTGTTAAAAATAATATAAATGAAAACACTGTGTTGGCTAATATTCCTACCAAACATACACAAAAGTGTTCAGCTAAATGTTTGCAAGGTTAACTCACCAGGATATTCAAAATTAACCAACATGATCAACACTGGGCTCAATCTCAGTGGTGCAAGAATGGTCCTGCTCTAACAAACTATCTGTTCCCACTGCTTTTAACATGTTGTATCTTACTATGTTTTACTATATGCGATAGTATTAAGAAAAAGTTTTATAGGCAAGGTGATAATATAGAAACCATTGTTCATTTTCTGTTAACTGGTTCTAACTATCCTGTAATTCTTTCATTCAGTTGAATGGCTTCACACTGTCTTGATATGCTTGATGCTATCGTATATGAAGTTATACTCAAATAATTTGAGGAATGAGGCAATATGGTGACTACTATTATGTTAGATTATCTGGGAGTGAAACATAATTACGTTTAAATTGTTCCATTCTGACCAGTGTTGTTCTATTACAATGTCCTCTTTTATCTCAATCTCCACCCTTTTTTAAAAATTAAACTACTTTTTATTTTTTTTTTCAATTAAAGGAAAACTAAATTTAAAAATAGCGGGATATATTATAGTAACTATTTGTTTTCCTATTAACTTGATTTGAATGCCAGTATTGCTCTCCACATCTTGTTCTGTCTGATTTTACTATATTCTATTTTGTATGATAGTATCAAGTTTGAGGGTATAGGCAACCACTTTGAAGGCAATAAGATTTATTATGATGCCCACTATAGTTTGACTATTATCTTCTTTTGAAATCTTGCAAGGTCTCCAGTGTAGGTTTTATTGGTCTTGTTATGTACTGTTTTGATCAATTCTATTATACATGATGATATAGCAACTCTTTTTAAAAATAGCAAGAGGCACAATGGTAACCATTTTTTATCATCTGATATTCTATTTTTGCATCATGTACTATGTCCATCCTTCTGTTCTAACTGACTCTGTTTTATTTAGTCATGTTAAGATTCATTCTCTTGTAAAAAATTTAATAAGAACTGTGGGAGTAAAAAAACTCAAAATGTGTAATTGTTATTGTAAAAAAGAGAGGAAAGGAAGGTGGTCTAAGGGATATAACTGCATGCTTGAGTGTGTAGGATGGAAAACCATATTACTGAGCTTTTGTTGGATCACTGAACAGAACTTTCTGCAATCTCACTGTAAGAATGTCCACTTTATATGCTTTAATTTTATAATTTGGACAACTGTTTCTAAGATGACAATATGTAACCTATTAACTGTGATTTCTTACTGTATTTTTTCTTGAAATACTGTATTACTTATACCCTTTTACTGCTTTTTAATATTTCCTTTCTTTTTTCTCTTTAATTAAAAAATAATCAAATCTGGAATGGATATCTTTTATTTATTTATTTTTTTGGCTCTGGAGACCAAACTCATGACCTCATACCTGCCAGGCAGGTGCTTAAGCCACTCAGCTAAATCCCCAGCCCACCAATGGATATCTTTTACATCTTGTCATCTTCACAGTAGTTGCCTCTTCTCTTGAACTTGATACCAGCAAGCACACCAAATGTGAATAAAATCAGTCAAGGCCAAATAACATTCAAACAATCCAGCTTCAAAGAACATCAGTCATAGAAGACAATGTAAGTAATATAGGGATTCAGTTTTAGTTAATAGGAAATTAAGGATAATTACCATGGTATAACCTGCTCATTTTGGGTTATCTCTCTGTGCCCTCAAATCTAATATGAGTAGACAGACCAGAACAAAATATAACCAAACTAAACAGAGCAACAAGACTACTGTAGCTTTTAAATCCTAATACACTTTTAACAATGTCCTCTGCCTTCTTTTTTTAGGCAATTCCTCACCTTTCTCCTTCTTAGGATACTATTATTCACTGTTCAGAGTGATATTAGTCTAGTCTCTTATGTTCCATTTCAGCATACATAAAGATAAAGGCAGCCACTACAAAGAGAATGAGAGACATTATGGTAGACATTATCGACTTCCCCAAAATCAGTCTTGAAGATCGAAAAAGCCTGCATCATCCTGTAATTATTTGATTAGTTCTATAATATTCAGTATATATTCAATGTGTGTGAAGATGGGAACAACTATTTGGAAGAAAACTAAAGACAGTAAGATAGACAGTGAACATTTCCAGTGGACTTGCTTTGAAATCTGTGTTTCCTTAACTTGTTTCCTTATGAACTGTTCTGCTCTGTTTCACCATGTTTAATCTTACCCTCTTTAAGAAAAAAAAGTGTTTAGGACATATAGGCATAATATTAACTTTTTGATGGATCTTTGAGGTGAACTGTTGACAGTGTCATTATTTGAATATCACTTTGTATGCTTTAAATTTGTAACTTGAACAACTACTTCTAAGATGACAATATGATACTAATCAACTAGTGATTTCTTATTGTTTATTTTTCTGAAATTCTGTATTATTTCTACACTTTTTTCTCTTTAAATAAACAACATTACAATTCACCAAAAAATATAAAATTTAAGTTTTAAAGACAAAATATTAAGTACATAGACACTATCCATACTTAAAAGTGAAAAGCCCATTTCAGTTTAGCATGTTTAATTACAAGATGCCATGTTGAAGCACAAAAACACTTTAAAAATCTAGAGAGGTACAAGTGATTAACTGAAAATCATAAAACATATGCAATTGAATAGAGCTCCACCTCAGATTTGTCATTTCTGGAATATCTGTGAAGAAATATTGACATCAAACTTCTGTATTGATTATTTCTTCAGTTCTCCTTGGGATTTTTAAAGTAAACTTAGATTTAAACTATCTGAACAGTGATGCTTTTCTATGCATTTAACAAGAAACATGGATTGCTATATTTCTCACATTGTCAATCCTCATAGCATCTCTGCCCAGTGAGCTCTTTCAGATATGTAACAATGATCAAGTATGCTGAGAATATTCCCATAACACATAGGATGTATCTCTTGTGTAAGTTTATTCATGTATTTCACTTACAATCTGGCTGCTGAAAGTGTCTCCACTTGCTTACATAGCCAGTGGTTCTTCCCAGTGTGAATTCTTTCATCTGTTTTGCAGTGACTATATGCGGTAAAACCTTTGCCACATTGTTATATACATAGGGTTTCTCACCAGTGTGAAGTAATTGATGTATTTTACAGTATCCATGTGTGGTGAAAGCTTTCCCACATTCTTCACATACACACAGTTTCTCAACAGTGTAAATTTTATAATGTATTGGACAATGAGCATTTCTGCTGAAACCTTTCCCACATTCCTTACATATGTAAGTTTTCTGCCCAGTGTGAAGATTTTCATGCATTATGCAATATGTACGTGTGCTGAAACCATTCTCATGATGCCTATATACACTGGTTTTATATTGAATGTGAACTTTCATGTTTCTTACAATCTCCATGTGTTTTAAAAGCTTTCCCACATTGCTTACATACATATGGTTTCTCTCCAGTGTGAATTCTTTCATGTTGCTTACAACATCCAGGTCTGGTAAAAGCTTTCCCACATTCCTTACATACATAGGGTTTCTCTCCAGTGTGAATTCTTTCATGAACCTTATAACTTGCGCGTGTGTTAAAAGCTTTCCCACATTGCTTACATACATATGGTTTCTCTCCAGTGTGAGTTCTTTCATGTACCTTACAATATCCAGGTTTGGTAAAAGCTTTCCCACATTCCTTACATACATAGGGTTTCTCTCCAGTGTGAATTCTTTCATGTTGCTTACAACGTCCAGGTCTGGTAAAAGCTTTCCCACATTGCTTACATACATAGGGTTTCTCTCCAGTGTGAATTCTTTCATGAACCTTATAATTTGCACGTGTGTTAAAAGCTTTCCCACATTGCTTACATACATATGGTTTCTCTCCAGTGTGAATTCTTTCATGTGTCTTACAAACTCCCCGTGTGTTAAAAGCTTTCCCACATTGCTTACATACATATGGTTTCTCTCCAGTGTGAGTTCTTTCATGTACCTTACAATATCCAGGTTTGGTAAAAGCTTTCCCACATTCCTTACATACATAGGGTTTCTCTCCAGTGTGAATTCTTTCATGTTGCTTAAAACGTCCAGGTCTGGTAAAAGCTTTCCCACATTCCTTACATACATAGGGTTTCTCTCCAGTGTGAATTCTTTCATGTTTCTTACAGTCTCCCCGTGTATTAAAAGCTTTCCCACATTGCTTACACACATAGGGTTTCTCTCCAGTGTGAATTCTTTCATGTATTTGACAATGAATTTTACTGCTAAAAGCTTTCCCACATTTCTTACATATATGCGATTTCTGCTCAGTGTGAAGTTTTTCATGGATTATACAATAACTACGTGTGCTGAAAGCTTTCTCACAGTGCTTACATTTATAATGTTTTTCTCCAGATTGAAGACTTTCATGTACTTGACAATAGGTACATGTTGTAAAAGCTTTCCCACACTCCTTACATATGTAGGGTTTCTCTCCTCTGTGAATTCTTTCATGTTTCTTACAAATTCCATGTGTGGTAAAACCATTCCCGCATTGCTTGCATACATAGGGTTTCCCTCCACTGCAATATTTTTCATGGATCTTAACATTGTGGTGTGTTTCTGTTTCTTTCACATTCACATTACCTTCTGCAGTACAAAGAAATACTTCTTTACACAGACTCCAAGATGTATGTCCATAAGATTTCCCTAGGTTGTCATTTCTGTAAAGAAAAAAATCACATATAGGATTTATAAGCATATTACTATGCTTTTCTTGGAGAGTTGAACAAAACTGTTTGCAGTCTCACTGTTTGAATCCCCACTTCATATGTTTCACTTTTGTATTTCATAACTATTTCTATGAGCAGCATATGTAATCATCATCTTGCGATGTCTTACTGTTTATTTTCACTTTGAAAGCAATATTATTTCTACTTATTTTTGTCTAATTTAATCTTTCCTTATATTAAATTTAAAAAAAGAAAAACTCACAGTGAAATGGGTCTCTGTGTAATGACTGCATTAATATCAAGTTCTGTTTTTAATGCCTGCTAAGAAATACTGACCATGAAGCAACAGAATAGCCTTGTAAGATATGTTGAAAACAACCATTCCCAAAAGACTGGTACACATTTGGAAATCTTAAAAATTGGTACTTTGAAATGCAGAATCTTTAGCTTCACTTTGGGCATGGGTACATATGTGTATCACATGCAGATTATTCTCATATGTTTCACTATCACAATCTCCCTTCTGTCCTTAACCTGTAGTTCCCTTTTCCATATGGTCAGTCGTACGTTTCTCTAACAACTCTGTTTAATTTCATCCCACATTTTGTATTTTTGTTTCTCATCTAAAAGAAACTCTGTGACCTTTTAGGTTTTATAGCTTAGCTATTTCACTGAATTGATGGGTGAAAGACCCATCTAATTCTTATAGCAAATGATATTATATTATTTATTTTTTGACATTATATAACACATTTTTTTCTTTTCTTGGCTGGGAATGAACAACAGGTATTAGCATAAATCTGTAGCTTTTTAAAAATCTATTTTAAGAGATTTTCACTGAACATTAAGCTGTGAAGTTTGAACTTGAATTTGCCATTCTGCAAAATCTGATTTCTAGTGTGCTGGGTTTACAACAATGCACAACCACAGAGAGTCTAATAACATTTTCCTTCTCCACAAATCCAGTGATAGATAGCTAAGATTCTTCAAGGCTTGATCTGTTATAATTTGATCTGCTTTATATATGAGTAAGAATGTATCAGTATTTTATGCAGATTTTGAGATTTGAAAAATATCCAGGACGAGTATGAGGGGATCAATGTCTAGAGACAACTGCATACTGATATTCAAAATGAGTGCACTAACAGTCCACCAGCCTACTAAGAATATTAATCAGAATCGCTGATTGTCTAGAGGATGGCTTATAAACATGAGCACAAAGTTTTATTTCAAATTCTATTGCAATCTTAGCAATTGTTAGATAATGAATGTGTTGTGTTCACATGTAAAAATGGGTAGAAAAACTGAAGGCAGAATGTCATAACTCAAAGTGTATGCCTTTCATCCACATCTATATGCAATGTCATACATTTTCATGATTTAATTCCTTCATATATACACTAGCTTATACATCTGTGGAGAATATTACTGACATTAAATTGAATAGTGCTTCATTTCTTTGGTGGTCATTTCTCTGCTGACTTACTAATTACTCAGGAACATTCCTCTCCTTGTGAGTGGGAATTACCTTAAGTATCTCCAGTAAATTTTGCCTTCTTTTTCAGCTTCCAGGATATCCCCAAGTCCTCCTGAATTGGAGACATAGAAATACCAGGACTCAGTTGAGTAATACATACAAATTAATAGATTTTTGTTTAGATTTATGATATAATGTGTCCAGGTCTGAACTATTTTTAAAAATATTTTCATATTCTTTTTAACGAAACAGCACTAATGAGAAACAAACAATATTCTGACAGCATGAGTGCCAAAAAGATTTCGTCCTTACCAATTGCAGCCATGTTCCTAAAGATTTCACCCATCACATCTCTGTAGAGGTTCTTTTGGGATGGACTCAGCAAACTCCACTCCTCATTGCTGAAGTTCACAACCACATCCTCAAAGGTCACCGCCTCCTAAAGGATCATACATATATTTCTCAAAGGAAGGTTGATACCCCAGGTTTGGGATATCTTAAATTCTCTCCTACAAATCTGAATCAAAAGCAAAGTGTGGTGGTGCATATCTATAATCCCAGCACTCAAAAGGCGAGACAGGAAGGCATCAGTGAGGTCAGGGCAATTCTAGGCACTAGGGTGTTCAAATCCAGCTGATATACATATGGAAAGCTTGTCTCAATATAACAAAACTAAACTAAACAAATAAAGGCAAACAAAACAGCTGAATGAAAACTGATTTGTTCAAATTTAAATCCATGTCTTGGTCGTTAATTTTTTGTCTATACACATTTTTGAAGACAGCAAATTTGATGCTAGATTGCAACTCACTGCTAATGTAACAGCCAAATAGGAGCACTGATTCTTGTGCTGAGTCATGGCAAGATTCCCTGTGCACTTTCTCTAAAGCAGAGCTCACAGTGAGAAGCCTGCAGGACCAGCAAACACAAAGCACAGAGGCAGATAAATATCTCATCAATTGACTGGGAAGCTAACTAAGCACTTCCACTCCCTGGTCAGCGGTGGTGGTTTGGCAGACTGCAGCCCTTCTAGGGGGAAAACCAACAGCCACTCCTGAGATGCATGCCCTGCTGGAATTTAGGACACTATGAAGCCAAGCAAGCACCACTTCTCCCTGGTAAGCAGTGGCAGTCTGGAAAACTGCAACCCTTCCAGGGGGAGAACCAGCAGCAGCTCCTGAGATCCATGCTATGTTGGAACTTAGGACGCTGTGAAACCAAACAACCAGCCTGTCTCCCTAATAAGCAATAGTGAACCTACTGATGCACCACCTAGAATCAAACATCCCACTTCCTTATCCCTCTTCTCCTGAACCTACTAATGTACCACCTAGAATCAAACATCCCACTTTCCTAACCCTCTTCTCCTACAAAATTTCTGTTCAGGGCTTCTCATTTACACCACTTAGATATGTTCATTGTAGAGAATTTCCATATTTAAACTGTCTATTAACACCCAAGCTACTAAACCAGCTCTTAATTCAGAGATGACACCTCTATTCCTTTCCATTCAGAAGGATATCACGTGTATATGTCCATGCAAATGCGTAAATTTTGGCATTTTTCGATGATAATTTAACAGGTAGCCCTTTCTGGAATTTGTCCTTCACAAATTTTTACCCTGTCCTTGATAACACTTTCATATTTGCTTCATTTTTCTCAGACTTCAAAACTCTATGGCTGTTTTCACAAACCTAGTCTGTGAGCAGGGGTGACACCTAAATAACTAAGTATGTTCAGAAATTATCTTGCAATGTTCAAGAATACACAGGAGTTCACCAGTTGTTTGGGAAGCCTTTCTCCACTGAGGCACACTACTACACATCTCTGAATTCTCAGGACCTTTGCCACTACCTGTCATGAGAATGGAAATATGAGAACATACTATAAATTTAGGAGATCACTATAAATACAAAAAAGCCCAAGTTTAAGTTGAGCCATTGTGGCTATGAGGCCCTGCATTACAGACATTAATAAACTCTGGACATTCCAGATCTGCTACTCTGAGGAAAGAGAGCATAGACCTAGCTCATTACTGCTCTACAAGCTACAAAAGCATGATAGTCAGGGTCTTCCCAAGCTCCTCCCAATGCCTAAGATGGTGGACTTACCAGGCTAGCAGTGAATTTCAAAGATGATACTTGAGTCTGCTGCTGTCATAGTGAAGCCAGGGTTCTGGTGACCCCAAATTACCCTTGCCAATGGCAAGAGGCAAAAGGGATAGTGAATGACACATGGCCAAAGCTGGAGGACCTCAGGAGCTGAAGCTAACTAAATACCTGAGGCTTCTGACAGCGAAACTACTCCTAAACCCTGGAACTGGTTTCCCCCAATCCATCCTATTTCTGGGCTCCTATCCACAACCTCACTATTCCATAGATCCAGGATCTCTCAGGTTCTTTGCTAATCAGGCCACAGGACATCAAAAGTATTAAATCAAAAATATTAAATGAGATCCAGCAAGCATTTTGCTACCACTGTTGTACTCAGAACAGGTAAATCATGCTGAGACACCAGAACAGACAGAAGTCACAGCCAGCAATGGCCCATCTCATTGGACAGTTCATATAGCGTGCCCCTTCATCACTGATTGACTCCTGCTCTATTGCCCTCCTTCTGAGTCAAGAATAAACAGAGAAAGGAACCCCTCCCTGCAAGAGAGGATCCAAAAAGATAGACTGTAGTGCAGAGACTTCTGGAGCTGCCATTCTTCTACAGTGGTGAACTCAGATCGACAGAGGTGTGTTTGTATTAAAGAGCTTTACCTCAGACTTTTAATTTTTAAATCCATTTTATTTCAAGGACAAAAGAACACATCAACTAAAATTAAATTTCAAAACATGTCAATCAGGGGGCAACAATGGTATATACATTGCACATTGTCATCCCCAGATCATTCACCCAGAGCACAAGACATCTGTACTCAATTTTCCAAACAGTACTGTTACAGGGACCTGAGTTATTTAAATACTATTGGCATGAGACATGGCTAGTTCCCCCAAGGAGCCCATGCAGGAGACCAGATACCTTGCAACTATGGGGAAGACTGACACCTCATGCTATGGGCCAAGGCTCAAGACAAATGATAAGCAAATTCATCCATATCCTAAGGATTGATATTCTAAATAGTTCCCTAGCACTCTGAGGAAGTCAGGAGTCACCTTTCAAAGAAATGTATCCTTATCCTAAAGACTGACATTCTAAATAGTTCCTATCATCCTGCAGAACTCAGGAGTCACCCTCCCAAACCCCTAAGGGAAGTCACAGCTGCGTAAGAATGCCTGCTTTCTATGTGACTCCCTTCCCACTTTGTTCCCAATTAAATCAACTTTACCTGAACTTATAATCTTATTGGCTACCATAACTCTGACCCATCTTATGCCCATCAGCATTGTGAGTTCTTAGTTTTCCCCACCTTAAACTCATTTCACCACATGATTTTACTCTATAAAGGTCCCTAGAATGGACAGTGTTTGGCAACCTGCTCAGGACACCTTCTCTCTCTCAGGCAGCTTTTTTTCCCTCTCAATAAGTATATTCTTCTCTTAATCTCTGTTGTTCCTAAAATTCATTCTTGGACTTTACAGGATGAAAACCTAATATCAGACATAGTAGACAGGGAGATTCATTCAAGTATATCAATATCAGTATAAACTTTTCTCTTTCTTGAAGTCAGAGAAATCCAGTAGTTTGTATCACACATTGTTGATCTCACCATTCCATGGATATTTGCATTGAAGGCTTTTATCCCTGCCTTTAAGTGCTGCTTCATTTTCTGAAACTGAACTGATCTGTAATTTTGGTTATGGTATTGACAATGCATTAAGGAATTGACTCAAAATATTTCTTATGAATGGTTTACCAACAGCCGTGGAGGTAGACAGATAGCAAAAATTCTTTGTTTTGATTTCTTCATTCAAACCAAAGGATGTACTTGAAAGAGCTTTGCCCTTCAAACAATTACAGGACCTCATGGTGGTAGTTGAAGGTGGAAGAAGGTGAAATCAGGGATGCTTACTCATATGGGAAGTTCCTCTTTTCTCCTTGAATACAACTTCCTCTTTCTTTCCAGGGGCCGAAAGAAAATTCCCATCAGCTCCTTGCATGACATCAATGTCCCCTCCAAGCACCACATCCAGTCAAAAGTCACATATACCCCATAACCCTATAGTCAGTCGGGGCAGGGGGCAACCCTTGGTGGCTGTGGGCTCCTCTCCACATTCTTTAAATAAAAGGCCACTTTTACATTTCTTATATTCTGCTTCTCTACTGTGCTAATTTACCTCCTCAGTAATCTCAGTAATCTAACCCACTTTAAACCTATCTCATCGCATGATTTTATTCTGTAAGGTCTCTAGAAAAGACAGAGTCTTTTGCTACAGGCTCAGAATCCCTCCTGTTTTTCTCAGATAGAAGCTTTCCAATAGGATTTTTGGTGTAGTAAAGAAGAGAATACAAAGTTAAAATTGCCTTTATTCTAAGAATATGGGGAGAACCCCATGACCACTGGGTGGTCTTGCTTTTTCTTCTGGAAGTATGTGGGTGGCATACATATAGTTTTTGACTTGGGTGGTGCTTAATTAAAGATGGCATTGCTGATATGCATGTAACTGATTGAGATTCTTTTCTGGCCACAGGTAGGTTGAATAGGGGAGAGGAAAGGGACTTCAAGGTAAAAGTCCCCTGGTTCCACCTCCCAATTCCAAACTATCCTATTTAGAGCCAAATACTTTCACTTTGTTTCTCTCAATAAATATTATCTGCTCTTCAACTCTGTTCTTCCTAAAATTCATTTTTGCACTTTATAGAACACAAACTCATACCCGACATAGAAGGTCAGGAATTTCATTCCACTTTATCACGGTATGGTTGCCTGTATTTCTAACTAACTCAGCTGCCTGTAACTTTAAGAATTGTTTATCAATTTGACTTGGGGTAATTGTAGCAAATAAAATGTTCTTAATGGATATAGGGAAATATATCACTAAATTGAAAAAAATGATTATCACAGTTTTTCTAGCTAGCAACAGCCAACATTTTCAACTTTTAAGTATGTGGGAAAAAAAAATAAAAACAACTCAGAAAATACCAATCCTATAGGGGACACTACATCATTCACTGTAATTGCCATGTTATGTGCAGGTATTTCATAGACCACAAAGGAAACATTAAGCCTATTAATTAACAAGTATCAGTTTCAATAAATGTGCTCATAGCACTGCATCACTGACAACTGTGAGTTTTTTTTGTTTTTGTTTTTTTTTTTGTAAGAGAGATTGAACTCATGTCCTTGTGCACTCCAGGCAGCTTCTTGTATCACTGAATTCAATCCCCAGAATCAACAACTTTAGGTACGAACTATGACTATTAACAATGTTTAATTTGCCATTGACATATTTAGTTATAAATCTTGTAAACCTACATTTTCGCAAATGAAATGATTTTTTTTCCTTGCAGTTTAAATTACTTTTGTTTATAGGTACCGGCGATCAAAGTTACAACCTAGCACTTTCCAGGCAGATGTTTCTGCCTGCTGAGCTTAAATCCCTGGCCTGTATTAATGAATATTTTTAAATGTATAAACATCACTTTATTCATTCAAATACTATTGTGATTTTAGCAAAGGATGTCAATGTAGACAGAAATTGATATACAATCAGAGAAGAACTGGAACCTGAAAGAGTCAATGCAAAAAACTAAACACAACAATCACTGCTACAGGCACAACTGTAGAAAGCCAGAACTGAAGGTAAAGATGCAGTGACCATGTCTACATGCTCCTGAAGATAAAAACAACAGCTTGAAATGTACTACAGTTACCACCACCTCCTCTAGGAAGTTCAGATAGGCCTCAATTACCATACTCAATGACCAGAACAACTGGACTATTGTTCCCACAAAATGCCTTGGCTCTGGCCACATACCTTTTCTGGCTGACTTGTTCCCCTGATGAATAAAATTAGTTAAGCAGCTATAAGCTTATAGGTTGATTGTAGTCTGAGACCCACACTGTACCCACATTAGGACTTTCCTGTATAACTGTCCCCTGACAATAAGTCTGTGGCCAAAACACTGAAGACCACTCCAGAAAATTGAGGGCTATTCTTCTCTCTTTTTTTCTAAGAAAATTTTTGAACTTCTTTTGGTTTGTGGCTTCATTTCTCAATGTGGTGAGCCATTAAACTTGGTGCATTTGACATCAAACAGGGCAGGATTATATTTTTCTTATTTCAATTTAAATATGAAATTCGGCTAAAGGCCATGTTCCAAAGGCTGGATTTCAAGCTGCTTGTTTTCCATAAGTTTAACATTTCCATGAACTTTTAGAAGCCCTCAGTCTAGTGAATTGCAAATGTATTGGAGGAAGGATGTCACTGTTGTGCTGTAGCACTATAGGTGTCATTCCTAAATCTGTGTTTGTCACTGCCTCCTGGATTCCACTACATGGCCTTCCTACCTCTGCATCATCATTCAATAATTCCCATTTTGCCTAAGTCAACTTTCACTCAGCTCCATAATTATTTTTTTAAATAGTCATTCTGTCACCTTGGTTGTTTATTTTTTTTCATTTTAGTTTTTTGATTTAAAGACATAGGCTCACTTTGGAGTTCTGGCCAGCCTTTCACTCACTATGTAGGTTAGCCCGTCTTTGAATACATGGCCATTCTCCTGTTTCAGCCTCTTCATCACTAGGGAAAAGAGGTGCGCATTATAACACATGGCATTTGTCTTTTTTCTCCTTTCATTTTCAATATTATTCTTTCATTTCAGTGCCACTGTCATTTAACCCTGGTGTTTGCTTGTGTCAGTAAAGGTTTCTGCAGCTTGAGTTGAGTTTGTGAACAACAATATAGGAAGACAAGCAAACCAATTGAGAAATGTGAAATTTCATTAGCTGGTCTCAGGACCACTTGTATACAGAACCCCCATCCCCATTTCAGGATCTAAAGAAGAGGCTTTGAACTGGAAAGTTATAGATGTTTTAAAAGATAGAATCACAAAAAGATCCTGTTGGAAATCATTGAGCTAGAATCTTATAATAATTTTTGGATGACAACTTTATTCTGCTTCTTTTGTTGAGTAGGTCAATTTTTTTCTTTGGGTATAGCTCATTTTGCTTTTCTCCTGGTACTTCTACCATGAGTGATTTTCCATTTTTCTGGGTGAAATACAGGGCACTAGTTAAATGCAAAGCTCAAGATGCCATCTACTATGCCAAGTTACAACACAGCTAAGTTACAAGCCTCAATATTTTCTAGGGTAAAAACACACATATCTATAATCCCACACTCAAGACACTGAGGCAGGAGTGCTGCTTTGAGGTTAGGGCAATTCTGCACTCCATGAGGGGTTCAAATCTAGCTGATATACATAGAGAAAATGTGCCTCAATAAAACAAAGCTAAACTAAACAAATAAAACCAAAGAAAACACCTGAATGGAGACTGATTTCTTCAAATCTTAATTTCATATCTTGGGGATTAATTTTTGTATATACACATTTTTTGAGACAGCGATTTCATGCTATGTTGCAACTCGCCGCTATACATGTAACAGCCAAATAGGAGCACTGATTCTGATGCTGAGTCACTGCAAGAGTTGCTGTGCATTGTCTCTAATGCAGAGCTCATAGTGAGAGCCTGCAAGACCAGCATCCATAAAGCACAGAGGCAGACAAATATCTCATCAGTCACTTTGATGTACTACCAATGATATCACTTCAAATCTCAATTAGGCCACTGAGTCCTTTGTTCTTGATATACTTAAGCAGCATTTTGATATTTGAATTTGGTTTCACAGAAAAAAAACATAAATAACATCAAATATGGTACATAAATAATAACTCAAATGTTCATGGAAAACTTCTGTAGGTAAAAAACGTATAAACAATGAAACCAGGTGCAAGCTTCAAATTATAGCTCAGTGTCAACAAGTGATCACTTTCCATTCAGATATAAGAAATATATCTTGGGAGGCTGATGCAGGAGAACTGCCTTGAGTTTGGGGCTAGCCTAAGTTATAGAGCTGCCTGAAATAGAGAAACCCTGACTGAGACACCCCACAGACAATGTGAAACTTGAAAAGTGACTGCATAAGACACCTTTGGTTTGCTTTAAAAAGTTATAGCCATACAATAAAAAAAATTCCACAATATTCAACATTTTCTGAGGAACAATGTTGATATTATCCATAATATACAGAAAACACTTTCAGAGCTGGGTATTTAGCTAGCAGCTTGGAAACCTAACTTGCAAGCTTGAGAACATGAGTTCGATACTTGGTACTAAAAAAATTCAAATTTCACCTTCATGAAACTGAGTCATAATTCGAGATAATCAAAACTAGATTTCAAGTGAATAACACAGAATTCATGGGTTGACAGAGATGTGGAATACTGATTGTTAGCAGAGCTGGTGTTATTCACCTCAAGGAAGATATCATAATTCAACTTTAACTTCACGCTTACCGTAAGAACTACCTGACTTTCAGTGAAGACCCTCTCTGTTGTATGTCCTGCTATTTGCACACTGTGTCCTGCTGGTCACTTCCACATCCTTTCCAAGCTCCTCTGGTCCACCCTAAGCAGAAAACCCTTCATGCCTTAACTATTGATATCCCTGCACAATTTCAATTTAGGGAATCTCTTTACACGAATTAGTAAAGTCCATTGCAGAGCATTTCCATATTTAAACAATGTATATGATCAACGAAGCACATAAATCAACTCTTAATTCAGAGATGTCACCCATATTCCTTTCCATTTAGAAGGATATCATGTGTATATGTTCATGCAAATGAGTACATTTAGGCATTTTTCAGTGAGAATTTAACAGGCAGCCCTTTCAGAAATTTGTCCTTAGCAAGCACACTTTACGCTGCCCTTGGTGACACTTTTATATTTGCTTCGTTTTTCTCAAAATTCAAGCCTCTATCACTGTTCTCCCAAACATACTCTATGAGCACATGTCACATAAAGTATGTTCAGAAATTCTTTGGACTGTTATTTATCATACACAGTAGTTCAACAAGTGTTTGAAAAGCCTTCCTCCAGTGAAGCACATCACTACACATCTCTGAATTTTCATAATCTTTGCCAACACCTGTCATGGGGTTGGAAATGCGAGAACATATGATAAATTTAGGCAATCCCTATAAATACAAAAAGTACAAGGTTAAGAAGTGCCATTGTGGATATGAGGCCCTGCATAACAAACATTTATAAACTTTAGAACATCAAGATTGCTGATCCCTGGAATGAGAGCAGAGACCAAGCTCAGTACTGTTGCTCCAGCTACAAAATGCATCACAGTCAGGGGCTTCCCAAGCTCCTTCCTCTGCTCCCTATGGTGGATGTGTCAGGGCAGTAGAAAATTTCAAAGATGATACTCCAGTCTGTCGCTATCATAGTTAATTCAGGGTTCTGGGGACACAGAATCACCCTTGCTCCCAGCAGAAGAAAAAAGGGAAAGTGGATGACCCAAGGTCTATGCTAGAATACATCAGGAGCTGAAGCTATTTAAATACCTGAGTCTACACAAACCAGAACTGCTTCTCACCACTTGTAACTGGCTTATCCCAATTCCATCATATTTCTGGGCTCCCATCCAAAACCTCACCATTCTGTGGCTTAGAGGGTCTCCCAGGTTCTTTGCTAATCAGGCCACAGGAAATCAAAACCAGTAAATGAGATCCAGCAAGCATTCTGCTCCCAGTTTTGTATTCCAAACAGGTACACAATTTCTACACACCGGAAGGGACCCAAGAGACCTCCTCCCACAGCTCACCTGATTGGACATTTCATATAGCCCGCCTCTTCATCACTGATTGACTGCTGCTCTAATGTCCTCCTTCTAAGTCAAAAATAAACAGGGAATGGAACGCCTTCCTGCAAGAGAGGAACCCAAATGATAGACAGTAGTCAGAGACTTCTGAAGCTGGTTTTCTTCAACAGTGTTGATCTCAGCTACACAGAGGAATATGTGTACCAAAGTGCCTTACCTCAGGCTTTTCATCTCCAAATCCATTTCATTTCAAGGATAAAAAGAAAAAAATAAACTAAAACTAAATTCCAAGACATGTGAATCAGGGGGCAACACTGGTATATACTGTTAGACCGGTGTCGCGAGGAAGACTCCAAGGGCCTCGCTCTCATGTAAAAACAAAAGGGGTTTTTATTATTCCATGTACACGGGGTCCTCCAAACAGGTGGAAATGGAGAACCCTGAGTTGGGGCAAGGCTGGTGTTTTTAAGGATGAAAACCGCAAAGCAAGCATTGTTAGTCAGTAGACTTTATCTCTGAGTTTCCTGACATAATTACCTTACTTTAGCACCACAACCGTTCTATTTGTAGAGGGCAACAATGGTTAGCATTTCAATTAGGTAAGATTTTACAATTCTTTACAGAAGAGAGCATTGATTAACATATCAATCTTTTACCCAGGGGAAAAGGAAGACACACATTTACAGTTACAGGTATTACTATGATATAAACGAAGCTATTTTTGTGAAGAATGTACAATCTAATACAATCTGATGCAATTAACACAACTTGTGAAGGGGCTACTGGATAGGGAAGACCCAGGATGTCAGGAGCTATTACCTCCGGCCTTTGTTTTATGGCCTTTAGGAAGTTAAAACTTAACCTAGTTAGATTTGAAGGGAGAAGGGGAGGGGAAGCACCAGGTGGAATGAGCTTTCTTGGTCTCTTCAATACATTGCACACTGTCATCCCCAGATCACTCACCCAGAGCACAAGACATCTGTATTCAATTTTCCTAAAAATACTAACATGTGAAGCTGAGTTAGTTAATTATGATTAGCAATGAGACAGGGCTAGGTCCTCCTAGCAGCCCATCCAGAAACCCAGATACCTTGCAACTATGGAGAAGATGGGCAAATCCTGCTATGGGCTAAGCCTCAAGACAGAAGATCAACTAATTCATCCATATCCTAAGGATTGATATTCTAAATAGTTCCCTAGCCCTCTGAGGAAGTCAGGAGTCACCATTCAAAGAAATGTATCCTTATCCTAAAGACTGACATTCTAAATAGTTCCTATCATCCTGATGAACTAAGGAGTCACCCTCCCAAACCCCTAAGGGAAGAGTCACAGCTGATTAACAATGCCTGCTTTCTATGTGACTCCCTTCCCCCTTTGTTCCCAATTTAATCAACTTTACCTGAACTATTTATCTTATTGGCTACCATAGCTCTGTCCCATCTTATGCCCATCTGCATTGTGAGTTCCCAGTTTTCCCCACTTTCAACCAATCTCACCACATGATTTTACTCTAAAAGTCCTTGGAAAAGACAGTCTTTGTCAACCCAGTTAGGATGCATTTGCTCTCTCTCACAAAGCTTTCTTTCTCCCAATAATTATATTATCTTGACTTCTGTTTTTTTCTAAAATTCATTTTTTGACTTCAGAGAACACAAACTCATCCCAGACATAGTAGACCTGGAGTTTCATTACCCTATAGCAACAACAGTGTAAATTTTTCTTTTTCTTGAAGTCAGAGAATTCGGTAGATGATTGTATTCTTAAATGTTGATGTCACCTCTTAAGGAACATTTGCATTGAAGGGCTTTATCCCTGCCTTTTAGTGCTGCTTCTGTTTTCTGAAAGTGAACTGATCTGTAGTTTTGTTTATGCTGTATACAATGCATTAAGGAAATGTTTAGAAACTTTCCTTGTGAATTATTTACCACTAACCATGGAAGAAGACACATAGCAAAAATTCTTTATTTTCATTTCTTAATTTAAACTGAAGGATGTACTTTAAAGAGTTTTGCCCTAGAATAAATTACAGGGCATCATGGTGGTAGTTCATCAGGGTGAAAGTTCAAATCAGGGGTGCTTACCCATATGGCTACTTCCTCTTGTTTCCCTGAATACAACTTCCTCATTCCTTTCCCAGGGGCCAAAAGAAAATTCCAATCAGCTCCTTACATGATGTCAATGTCAGTGCCAGCACCACCAAATTTCACATATACTCTATAATCCCATAATCCATCAGAAAAAAAAGGCAAAACCTCGGTGGCTGTAGGCTCCTCTCCACATTCTTTAAATAGAAAGGACACTGATATTTTTTCTTATATTCTGTGAAAGGGTTTTGGCCCAGACAGGTCTCTGTAGCCAGGAAAGCCTCAACCAAATGCAAGAAGCCCCTATCTCCCCCGCCCCTAGGAATTTACCTGTGATGCCATCTTTCAGCCCCTGGAAATTTACCTATGGCGCCAAACCTAGGACCAATGGGCTACCTTTCCATCCCTAAAGTCCTCCTTAGGTTCCACCCCAAACCGAGGCTACTTACATACCCCCACACCACGTGTCTGCCAGAGAGATGACTGGGGGTGCCAGTCATCTCTATCCATGTTCTCAGAATAAAGGCTTCTTTTTGTTTTATACTTCTCATCTTTGGGAAATGTTTTTCATCTTTTGGAAATAATCCTATCATTCTGCTTCTCTATTGGGCCATGAAATCCTAACACTACTGATTCTTGTCTATATATGAAGCTAATTTACCTCCTCAGTAATTCACATGCTCTATGCCACGAGTATCCAATGGAAATTAATGCAGTGGGTTTTTGCTTCACTCTATCAGTGTCAATGCAGTGAGTTTACTCCTAAGATAAAAATAAACCTTCATACAAGTTTCAAAACAGAATTATGCATCAAATTATAGCCAAGGTCCTAGAGGCCTACAGACAGCTTTCAATAATATAATACAAGCCTTCTAGAAACTGAAAATACAGTTTATCTAATTAAAAATTTTTCAAGCAGCTAATAATGTAGAAATATTTCTGAACAATTATGGATGAACCTTCTCTTTTATAAGATAAAACCTAGTACCATGGCAAAGTCTAGGTCTTGCTAAATAATACAATCAAAGCAATTATTTTGCATTTGTAATGATTGTTGTATACAATTTAAGATATTGCCAGGATAATAATCATTGTGAGTTATATTAATCACTTGAAACTGCAGGAAAAGGAACAAATTTCAAACATTATAAAAGTATAGTCATGTTAATTTGGCTCAAGTTAATGGTATAGGGGAATGAACCTCCTTACCTACTATATATCCGGTATGAGTTTGTGTTGTCTAAAATTGAAGAATGAATTTTAGGAATGATGTGGTTTAAGAGTGGAATATATTTATTGGGAGAAGGAAAGCTTCTGTCTGAGAGACAGGAAGGGTCTCAGTGTATTGCCAAAGACTCTGTCTTTTTCAGGAACTTGTATAGAGTTAAATCATGAGGTTAGATTGGTCCAGGGGAGAGGGAAAATGGGAATCTTAAAGTTAAGCATAAGGCAGAGTAGAAATGTGTCAACCAATAAGGTTAATTGGTCTGGTAAAATTGATTAAATTGGGAGCAAATGGTAAAGCAAGTCATAGTAAGTGGGCAGATTTAAGAGCAGAGACTCTTCTTGTAGAGGGTTGGGAAGGTGACTCTTGTGTTCCTCAGTGTGATCAGAGAACTATTTGGACTGTTGGTCCTTAGCACTTGGTTGTATTTAATTTACCCTTTGTTTTGAGATTTGGCCCACAGCAGGAGGTAATTGTCTCTTCCAATCCTGCAAGCAATCTGAACTTATTTTCTGGCTCTTTTGAGGGGCAAGCCCTGTTGTTACAGGCAGCTGAGTTAGTTAGAAATATATAGCCAGGGAGACAGGATCAGGTCCTAGATGTAGCCAGCTCAGAAGCCCCCACACCTTGCAGCTATGGGGAGACAGATACCTCCTGTTATGGGACAGGCCTCAAGAGAAAATACAAAGCAAATGCATCCATGTTCTAAGAATTGATTTTCTTTTCTTTTTTTTTTAAAGAATTGATTTTCTAAATAGTTCCCTGTCACCCTGCTGAAATCAGGAGTCACCCTCCCAGTCCCATAGATGAGAGTTAGTGCTCTGTAAAATGCCTGATTTCTATGACTTCACTTCCCCATTTGTCTGCAGTGTAAATAATTTTGCCTGAACTATTAATTATACTGGCTAAACATAGCTGTGTCCAAAGGTATGCCCATCTGCCTTGTGAGTTCCCAATTTCCTCCACCTTAAACCCATCTCACCCCATGATTTTATTCTATAAAGTCCTTAGAAGATACAGAGTCCTTGACAGCCCACTTATGACCCTTCCTGCTCTTGCAGACAGAAGCTTTCTGATAGGGTTTTCACAGTGGTAAAGGAGAGAATATAAAGTAAAAATGACCTTTATTCTCAGAAGGTGGATCACATGACCACTAGATGTCTGCCTTTTTCTTCTGGATACGCGGTGAGGGGGCTTATATCTACTTGTTGACTGGGGTGGTGCATAAAGGTGGCATTGCTGATGTGCCAGTAGCTGATTGGGACTCTTTTCATGCCACAGATAAGTTGCCTAAGGAGGGGTAAGTGAGCTCAGGGTAAATGTCCCCTGGCCTGCTTCCCACTGCTGTAATATCCTATCTAGAGCAAAAATCTTTCACTTTTTTCTCTCAATAGTTTATTCTGCTCTTCATCTCCATTGTTCCTAAAATTCATTCTTCTATTTTATAGAACACAAACTCCTACCAAACACGAGTAGGTCAGGAGTTTCATTCCATTATATCACTATCTGACTGCCTATATTTCTAACTAACACAGATGCCGATAGCTTTAAGAATTATTTATTTATTTCACTTAGCATAATTGTAGCAAATAAAATGTACTTAATGGATGTAGGGAAATATCCAGTAAAATTGAAAAAATTATTATCACAGTTTATCATCACCAATCATTTTCATCTTTCAACTATGTAGGGAAAAAATAAAGGCAGCTCTCAGCAAATAGCAATGGTATAGTGCACAGTGTATTATTCACTGTAGTTACCATGTTATTTGTAGGTACTTCATAGATGACAAAAGAAACATTGAGCTTTTTAACCCTGAACAACTATCAATTTTAATAGTTGTGCTTATAGCATTACACGGTTGACAACTGTATATTTTTCTTTGGTACAAGGGATTGAACTCCTGACCTTGTGCTTGCCAGGCAGGTGCTTTGACCACTTAGCTCAATACCCAGCCCAACATCTTTAGATTCTAAATATGACTATTAACATTGTTCAATTTGCCATTGACATATTTAATTAAAAATCTTGTTAATCTACATGTTCACAAATAAAATTATTTTCTTTCATTGCAGTTTAAACACATTTTTTTTTTTTTTTTTTTTTAGGTACCGGGGATCAAACTCACAACCTAGCACTTCCCAGGCAGGTGATTCTGCCTGCTGAGCTAAATCCCAGGCACCCATTAAATAATATTTCATTAAACGTATAAACATTACTTTATCCATTGAAATAGTACTGTTATTTTACTAGAGGAGACCAAAGTAGAGAGGAATTGATATACAATCAGAGAGGAAATGGAACCTCAAAGGAGTCAGTGTAAAAACCTAAACACAACAATCCCTGCTAGAGGCATAACTCAAGAAAGCCGGAAAGTGAAGATGTAGTGACCATGTCTACATGCCTCCTGAAGAGAAAAACAATAGCTTGAAATGTACTACAATTACCACCACCTCCTCCAGGAAGTCCAGAGAGGCATCAGTTACCATAATGAATGACCAGAACAACTGGACTATTGTTCCCACAAAATCCCTTGGCTCTTTTAACATGCTTTTTCTGGGTGACTTCTTCCAAGTTTGAATAATATTGGTTAAGCCACTACAAGCTTATAGGTTGATTGTAGTTTGAAACCCACACTGTACTCACATTGTGACTTTCCTGTATAAATGACCCCTGACAATAGGTCTGGAAATTAAACACTGAAGAACATTCCTGAAATTCCAGGACTATTCTTCTCTCTTTTTTCCCAGAAAAAATTTTGAACATCTTTTGTTTTGTGTCTTCATTCCTCAATGTTGTGAGCCAACCAACTTGGTGCATTTCACCCCAAACAGGGCAGGATTATATTTGTCCTATTTCAATTTGAATATGAAATATCTGATAAAGGCCATGTCCCAAAGCCTTTGTGTGAACCTACTTCTTCATTCTGAGTTTAAGATTTCCATGAGCTTTTCGGCCTCTTCATTCTAGCAAATTGCAGATTTATTGGTGGAAGGAGGTCACTGTTGTGCTGTAGCACTATAGGCACCATTTCTAACTCTGTATTTGTCACTGCTGCCCAGATGCTACTACATGGCCAGATTTCCTCTGCAACATCATTCTGTAATTGCCAATTTAGGTCAGCTTTCACTCAGCTCTATTGTTTTTGTTTTCCTTTAATAGTCTCTCTCCCTTGGTTTTCTACATTTTTCATTATTATTTTTTGTTTTTAAAGATGTAGTCTTACTTTGTGGTTCTGGTTGGCCTTTCACTCTCACTGTGTAGGTTAGATTGTCCTTGAATACATGGCCATTCTCCTGTTTCAGGCTCTTTAATGCTGTGGAAAAGAGGTGGGCATCATAACACATGGTGTTTCTCATTTTCTTCCCTCCTTTTCACTATTATTCTTTCATTTCAGGGGCACTGACATTTAATCCAGATGTTTGCTTGTGTCAGTAAATCTTTCTGCATCTTGAGGTGAGTTTGTGAACAACAGTATAGGAATTCAAGCATCCAAAGGATAAATTTGGGATTTAAGTAGCTGAGATCAGAACCACTTGTATAAAGACCCCTTTCTTATTTCAGAATCAAAACAAGTGGCCCTGAACTGGAATGTTAAGCATTTTTAAAAGAGAGAATCAGAAAAGACATCCTATTTGGAAACAATTTAGCTAGAATCTTAAATGAATTTTTGTTTGACACCTGTATCCTGTTTCTTTTTTTAGCAGGGTACTTCTTTTTCTTTGAGAACAGCTCCTTTTGTTTTGCTCATGGGACTTATACCCTGAGTGCTTTTTAATTTTCCTGGGTCAAATACAGGGCACTAGATAAATGCAGGGTGCAAGACGGTATCTGTTATGCCAAGCTACAATACAGCTGAGCTACAGTGCCAAGGCTTAATATTTTCTAGAGTAAAAAAGCACATAATGTTTGAATATTTCATAATTTGTGATGTTCATCCTTATAATAAAGTGTGATCTATAGTCAGGACATGCTAAGCTCACCAGGTCTCTCATTGCTTTCCACTGCTCTTTTCCTCATCATCCTTAAATACAAGAGTCTCTCAGTTCTTAATCCTAATGCTCACATTTGATTCATATTCCTACCTGTGACATCTCCTGTTTCTGCAGTAGTCTAGACTGGCATCCCCAGCCCATAAGAGATAGAAACTCATCTTGTGATTCCCTACACTCCAAAGAGGTTATGTGTTAAATTAGACATTTTTCCTTTAAGAGAATGGCAGTTAAGGAATACATGTGTATCTCATGACTGTTTCTTCATGTTTCAAATAACAGCATTAATTCTTTCAAGCATTAGGTGCACACCTGTAATCCCAGGACTTAAGAGGCTGAAGTAGGACAATCAGTTTGAATTTACAGGACAAAGAAGTGAGTCCACAGTCAGCCTGAACTGCATAGGGAAATCCTGTCTCAAACAAACAGAAAAAAATATCATATTATTGTGGATATCTTTAGGAAGAAGAACTCAACAGTTTGAAACTCTGAGGATCATACACTTTAGGTTTCATCTGGTGAGTATAAGATACCAGTAAAACTACCTTCAAGGATATGGAGAAAACTCAAAAAATCTTATTGCAAACTGTCATATAGATGTAATGCATTGCCTAACAAAGTACCATTAGGATAGCTCACAAATGTAGAGAAAACATTTCTAAAATTCATTCGGAAACAGAAATGCTCTAGATCACCAAAGATATTGCTGGGCAACAAAGGTAATTCAAGAAGCATCACAATTCCTGACTTGCTATAATACTAGAAAGCTACTATCAGAAAATCAGCATTGTCCTGGCAGAACAACAGACCTGAGAATCATCCAAAATGTCTAGAAAATGCAAATAGAACTACAAAGAGAACCTACTACCTTGTCTTTGACAAAGGAGCCAAATATATTCAGTGGAAGAGAAACGGCCTCTTCAATAAATGGTGCTGAAGAAAATGACTTTCCTCATACTGAAGACTTAAACTGGAGAAATGTCTATTACTATGAAATAAATATGTCAAACTAGATTAAAGATCTAAATATTAAAACAGAAACACTAGTGAGGCTTTGTGAACAAAATACACATTTTAAAGAATTAACCATTGGGACCCCATCTTATTAAAAAATATTTGTACATCAAAAGAAATCACTTTCAACAGAGTGAAAATACAATGCTCCGAATGGGCAGGGGATATTTTTCTATTTTCTGATAATCTCTTCAATATCATTTCCAAAGTACTATAATTTTCAATATGTAAGTCCTGGACTTACTTGTTAGGATCCTTCCAAGTATTTCATTTACTTGGAGGCTATTTAAAATGGTGTGGTTTCTGTAACTTCTCACTTGGTGAGTTTGTTGATTGTGTACAGAAATGCTATTGATTTTTGATTGTCAACTTTGTCTCCAGCTACATTATTGAATTTGGTTATTAATTCTAGGACTGTTTTGCTGGAGTTTTCAACATCTTGTATTTAGAATATCATATCATTTGTGAATAATGATAGTTTAACTATTTTCTATTATATACTTATTTTTATTTCTCTCTTTTGTCTAATTGTTCTTTCTAGTGTTTCTAGAGCTATATTGAACAAGAGTGGTCATAGTAGTCATCCGGGTCCTTTTAATAACTGTAGAATGAAAGTTTTTAGTTATTCTCCATTTAGTATGATGGGGGGGTTTAGGTATTGAGCTAGTACCTCATGTTTAGTGTTCAGGGTTATGCTGGAATGGCTGCAGACCTCCTTGAAATAGCGATTGCAGACAAGTGAACCCGAGGAAGCTGGATAGTTGAAGCAGGCACTCCAAATATTCATGCACTGCAAGGATTCACTTTCATTTTGGGACTCATCTTCTGGTTGCTGGCTTTTAGTGCTAACTGATACTACCATGGTGGCAGTAATCCAGCAGAGACTACACGTATGGTTTGCAGGTTTGCTTCTCAAGCCACCAGAAACTTGGCAGAACCCAAATCATTGTGGCATTTTCTTTCCTCCCCTGAAACATTTGGCTTTCTAAGTTTGAAAATGGAATAGAATGGGCTAGTCAAGTTTGGACCCCATTTACCACCAACAGAGCTAAAGACAGAGCCAATTACTTCCCTCGACTTGTCAAAATCTGTCAAATTTGCTTGATCACCACAACTTCAAAGAAAATACTGAGGCAACTTAGAGAGGTTAATCAAATACTGCATGATTGGAGTGGCTGTGGTTGTATGAGGTGGAAAGCTGCAGAGTTGGGCTGAAACTGTTCACAGAAATCCACAGGCTTGTGGTGGCCAGGCAACCAGACTGGGCTGAGATTGGCTGAACATCACTGTGAGGTGGATTTTAGGCTCTAGGTTTGAAAATTTAAAAGACTGGGGTAGTCAAGTTTGGAACCCATCGACCACAGACAGACCAAAAGGTCTTTCAATTACTTCCTCCACTTCTCAAAATATGTCAAATTTTCTTGATCACTACAACTGTAAACAAAAATTCTGAGGCATCATAGAGAGGCTAATCAAATACTACATGATTGGAATGGCTGTGGTTGTATGAGGTGGAAAGCTGCAGAGTTGGGCTGAAACAGTTCACAGAAATCCACAAGCTTGTGGTTGCCAGGCAACCACACTGGGCTGTGATTGGCTGAGCACCATTGTGAGCTGGACTTTAGGCTCTAGGATACAAGTGTGCAGTAGGAGACTGGAGTCACAATGCTGGGCGTTGCCATGGAGACCTCAGTGGCACAGAGGACCTTGTAGGGCAAGATTTAAATAGGATGAATATTCTTGGCCTGGTATGCCAAAATATTCTCTCTGAAGGCTTCACTGCTCAGAATTTGTGGATGGAAATGCTTGCCAATCTACACATGGATGTACTTTCAAAGGGATATGAAATATGCCAGGGCCTGGCAGATGATCTCTGCCATGTCCTATCCTTGAGCATATGCTTTTCCCTTGTCGTGTCTGTCATTTGGCTGAGTCCTGTTCCATAATCTATTCAGTGAAGACTTGCTGGCATCATTCACCTGCAGTATAAGAGCTTTCTGTGAAATTTCTCAGCAGAAATCCTCTGCAAGCACATAGCTTTGAATATGAGAGACAGTGGTGGAAGTTGAATTTCAAGGGCCGATATTTGAAAACAACGAAACAAGCCCCGAATAAGATCTTTACATGTTTCCCAGATGAATATGTTTGGAAATACGGGGGAAGATGGAGATCAAGGCTGAGAAGAGTGCACACCCATTTCAAGGTACAAAAACCAGGGAAAAACATGGGAAAGCAAGAGAGCTGGTTAATCTGATGTAAAAATCGTTGATGATGAAAGGAAAATTATATTCTCATGATGATATATTCAGGCTGTAGAAGTGAACTTCTCATGTTGGTTGTCCTATGTGTGGCCTTCTGCATTGGGCAGTGGATGCAGGACAGGAGATCTTCAAATCAATCTGGTGGAACACAAAATACTGAAAAAAAATCAGCCTAAATCCTGTGTATTCCTTCGCTTTGAGAACATATATGGATAATGTACGAAGTTTCAAAAGAGAAAAAGTCTATTGGGTCATGGTTTCAACAATGAAATGGTCACTTCACATGACATTTTGAATTTTGCTTTCACTCTTGCTCATGTACCGGGCCTGAGTAAAGCAGAATTCAGAGTAAGCCTCTTCAATAGTTGTGCATTCCATAAGTGGTTTTAAAACCAGTGAAACCCTTTGGACTTAGTGTTTGTATTTAATTGGTTGATTGGCTTTTCAAATTGTTTGTTTTACTATTTTTAACTTTGTGAGACAGGGAAGCCCTCACTCATAGTGATTTAGACCTCTCCAAAAGCTCTGAAGTTATTCATGTAACAGCTATTACATGTTATAAGTTTCTCCTATTAAAACTTGAAAGACAAAGAGACTCTGCTACTTTTCATCTAAATTCAGTGTTGGGCTAAATTCAGTGTTGGACTTTTTACAAGTCCTTTGAAATGTTCCTACTCTAGTCACTGGTCGTGCTGGAATTTACTTTCTTGTGAAGACAGGAGTTGAGCAAATTGATACAAGTACAGTTTGCCACTACTCTGGACACCTAAATGGTTAAATATAGAGTTCCCTAAATGGTGTGTGTTTTACTTTGATCTCTGCTCACACTTTGCTCATCCAGTTAGAACCACAGGGCTCCAGGCCATAGCGTTCGAGGCGCAAACAAGAAAATTTCCATTCCGTTTTGGGAGTTCATTCGTCTCTCATAATTACTTTTTCCACAAATGTGTGCTACAGGAGAGGCCCTGTCCAAATGTGGAGAGGCCCATTTTCATTCACTCACTTTCAGACTTTCTAAGATTTTCAGTTACTAGAGTTTTGCCCAGACTTGCCATTGTCAAGGGACAGTGCACTTCACTTGAAGTTGTGCAGTATTACTTCATGGGTCCTCGTGGAAATTCCACCAATGCAAAACTCGTGCTGTAGTCATCTCCAAGTGTTTCTGCGTAAGAAAGTATAACTAACAAAGGATGTGGTTTCAAGCAGAATGAGGAAAGGAGGGATTATCTTTATTTCAGTGCAGGTTGACCTTTCAAAGAAACAGTAATTCCTATCAAATAGGAGGTAAAATCTTTTGTAAATAGACATGGACATGACAGGCTCAATTTATGTCACTTTTTTAAAAATACCAAGGGCATTTGAGAAATTCTTGGCTGCTGAATTGTCCCTTTTTTCAAATTTCTCTTAGGTAAGACACTCCAGCTTCTTCAAACCATGGTACTGTTCCTTCCATGTAAAAAACCAAAGCAAAAAACAAAATAAATTAAAACAAAGCCCGTCAAATTACATTTGAGAACACACAATTGCTCAGCAGGCCCACTATTCAAGAAGCTAGAGGTACAGAAGCCTCAGCCTTCAGCCCATGGCCTGAAGTTTTGTCTCTATCATGGTCCCTCAATTCCCTGGCGTGTCCACATTAACTCATGAATCTTTACTCATTTCCTCTTCAAATGCACAGGATCCAATATATTTGAAAACCGTTCACCTGGGCTGTAATCATCCAAGGACACACAAGAGGAAGGGCAGCCACCCCCTTGCCTGGGGCCTTGGAGCTTATCACAATAGAAATGGACACCTGAACAAGGGGAGCCAAAACAAAGAGAGGCACATTCCTAAAGCCTGAAGCACAGAAGCTACCTATAGACCAGTTTTGGGATTTCACAAATTATGTAAGAATCTCTGTGCACATGCTTGGCATGGTCGCTCATGCCTCTAATCCCAGCAATCTGTTGGCTGAGATGGATGGATCCTTGTGAGTTGCAGTCCATCTTGGGCTACGAGTTTATCTCAAGGCCTCTTTCAACAACTACGTAAGATGCTGTTTCCAAAAGGAGGACAACAGAAAACTAGACACACTTGGTCCAGGTCCCTGGGTTCACTACATGAGTTGTGGAGTCTAAATATTCCAAGCCATGAGAAAATACTTGGGATTTTTAGTGAAAGGGGCATTTGCATCCCTTTTCTAAGGGTTTCCCTTTCACCATGTTACATTTGAATTCTGGGAAAACCTGCTGGTGATAAGCTATCTAGCATTATGTTGGTTTAGGTATTGAGCTAGTACCTCATGATTAGTGTTCAGGGTTATGCTGGAATGGCTGCAGACCTCCTTGAAATAGCGATTGCAGACAAGTGAACCCGAGGAAGCTGGATAGTTGAAGCAGGCACTCCAAATATTCATGCACTGCAAGGATTCACTTTCATTTTGGGACTCATCTTCTGGTTGCTGGCTTTTAGTGCTAACTGATACTACCATGGTGGCAGTAATCCAGCAGAGACTGCACGTATGGTTTGCATGTTTGCTTCCCAAGCCACCAGAAACTTGGCAGAACCCAAATCATTGTGGCATTTTCTTTACTCCCCTGAAACATTTGGCTTTCTAAGTTTGAAAATGGAATAGACTGGACTAGTCAAGTTTGGACCCCATGTACCACCAACAGAGCTAAAGACAGAGCCAATTACTTCCCTCCACTTGTCAAAATATGTCAAATTTGCTTGATCACCACAACTTCAAAGAAAATTCTGAGGCAACATAGAGAGGTTAATCAAATACTGCATGATTGGAATAGCTGTGGTTTTATGAGGTGGAAAGCTGCAGAGTTGGGCTGAAACTGTTCACAGAAATCCACAGGCTTGTGGTGGCCAGGCAACCAGACTGGGCTGAGATTGGCTGAACATCACTGTGAGGTGGATTTTAGGCTCTAGGTTTGAAAATTTAAAGACTGGGGTAGTCAAGTTTGGAACCCATCGACCACAGACAGACCAAAAGGTCTTTCAATTACTTCCCTCCACTTCTCAAAATATGTCAAATTTTCTTGATCACTACAACTGTAAACAAAAATTCTGAAGCATCATAGAGAGGCTAATCAAATACTACATGATTGGAATGGCTGTGGTTGTATGAGGTGGAAAGCTGCAGAGTTGGGCTGAAACAGTTCACAGAAATCCACAAGCTTGTGGTTGCCAGGCAACCACACTGGGCTGTGATTGGCTGAGCACCATTGTGAGCTGGACTTTAGGCTCTAGGATACAAGTGTGCAGTAGGAGACTGGAGTCACAATGCTGGGCGTTGCCATGGAGACCTCAGTGGCACAGAGGACCTTGTAAGGCAAGATTTAAATAGGATGAATATTCTTGGCCTGGTATGCCAAAATATTCTCTCTGAAGGCTTCACTGCTCAGAATTTGTGGATGGAAATGCTTGCCAATCTACACATGGATGTACTTTCAAAGGGATATGAAATATGCCAGGGCCTGGCAGATGATCTCTGCCATGTCCTATCCTTGAGCATATGCTTTTCCCTTGTCATGTCTGTCATTTGGCTGAGTCCTGTTCCATAATCTATTCAGTGAAGACTTGCTGGCATCATTCACCTGCAGTATAAGAGCTTTCTGTAAAATTTCTCAGCAGAAATCCTCTGCAAGCACATAGCTTTGAATATGAGAGACAGTGGTGGAAGTTGAATTTCAAGGGCCGATATTTGAAAACAACGAAACAAGCCCCGAATAAGATCTTTACATGTTTCCCAGATGAATATGTTTGGAAATACGGGGGAAGATGGAGATCAAGGCTGAGAAGAGTGCACACCCATTTCAAGGTACAAAAACCAGGGAAAAACATGGGAAAGCAAGAGAGCTGGTTAATCTGATGTAAAAATCTTTGATGATGAAAGGAAAATTATATTCTCATGATGATATATTCAGGCTGTAGAAGTGAACTTCTCATGTTGGTTGTCCTATGTGTGGCCTTCTGCATTGGGCAGTGGATGCAGGACAGGAGATCTTCAAATCAATCTGGTGGAACACAAAATACTGAAAAAAAATCAGCCTAAATCCTGTGTATTCCTTCGCTTTGAGAACATATATGGATAATGTACGAAGTTTCAAAAGAGAAAAAGTCTATTGGGTCATGGTTTCAACAATGAAATGGTCACTTCACATGACATTTTGAATTTTGCTTTCACTCTTGCTCATGTACCGGGCCTGAGTAAAGCAGAATTCAGAGTAAGCCTCTTCAATAGTTGTGCATTCCATAAGTGGTTTTAAAACCAGTGAAACCCTTTGGACTTAGTGTTTGTATTTAATTGGTTGATTGGCTTTTCAAATTGTTTGTTTTACTATTTTTAACTTTGTGAGACAGGGAAGCCCTCACTCATAGTGATTTAGACCTCTCCAAAAGCTCTGAACTTATTCATGTAACAGCTATTACATGTTATAAGTTTCTCCTATTAAATCTTGAAAGACAAAGAGACTCTGCTACTTTTCATCTAAATTCAGTGTTGGGCTAAATTCAGTGTTGGACTTTTTACAAGTCCTTTGAAATGTTCCTACTCTAGTCACTGGTCGTGCTGGAATTTACTTTCTTGTGAAGACAGGAGTTGAGCAAATTGATACAAGTACAGTTTCCCACTACTCTGGACACCTAAATGGTTAAATATAGAGTTCCCTAAATGGTGTGTGTTTTACTTTGATCTCTGCTCACACTTTGCTCATCCAGTTAGAACCACAGGGCTCCAGGCCATAGCGTTCGAGGCGCAAACAAGAAAATTTCCATTCCGTTTTGAGAGTTCATTCGTCTCTCATAATTACTTTTTCCACAAATGTGTGCTACAGGAGAGGCCCTGTCCAAATGTGGAGAGGCCCATTTTCATTCACTCACTTTCAGACTTTCTAAGATTTTCAGTTACTAGAGTTTTGCCCAGACTTGCCATTGTCAAGGGACAGTGCACTTCACTTGAAGTTGTGCAGTATTACTTCATGGGTCCTCGTGGAAATTCCACCAATGCGAAACTCGTGCTGTAGTCATCTCCAAGTGTTTCTGCGTAAGAAAGTATAACTAACAAAGGATGTGGTTTCAAGCAGAATGAGGAAAGGAGGGATTATCTTTATTTCAGTGCAGGTTGACCTTTCAAAGAAACAGTAATTCCTATCAAATAGGAGGTAAAATCTTTTGTAAATAGACATGGACATGACAGGCTCAATTTATGTCACTTTTTTAAAAATGCCAAGGGCATTTGAGAAATTCTTGGCTGCTGAATTGTCCCTTTTTTCAAATTTCTCTTAGGTAAGACACTCCAGCTTCTTCAAACCATGGTACTGTTCCTTCCATGTAAAAAACCAAAGCAAAAAACAAAATAAATTAAAACAAAGCCCGTCAAATTACATTTGAGAACACACAATTGCTCAGCAGGCCCACTATTCAAGAAGCTAGAGGTACAGAAGCCTCAGCCTTCAGCCCATGGCCTGAAGTTTTGTCTCTATCATGGTCCCTCAATTCCCTGGCGTGTCCACATTAACTCATGAATCTTTACTCATTTCCTCTTCAAATGCACAGGATCCAATATATTTGAAAACCGTTCACCTGGGCTGTAATCATCCAAGGACACACAAGAGGAAGGGCAGCCACCCCCTTGCCTGGGGCCTTGGAGCTTATCACAATAGAAATGGACACCTGAACAAGGGGAGCCAAAACAAAGAGAGGCACATTCCTAAAGCCTGAAGCACAGAAGCTACCTATAGACCAGTTTTGGGATTTCACAAATTATGTAAGAATCTCTGTGCACATGCTTGGCATGGTCGCTCATGCCTCTAATCCCAGCAATCTGTTGGCTGAGATGGATGGATCCTTGTGAGTTGCAGTCCATCTTGGGCTACGAGTTTATCTCAAGGCCTCTTTCAACAACTACGTAAGATGCTGTTTCCAAAAGGAGGACAACAGAAAACTAGACACACTTGGTCCAGGTCCCTGGGTTCACTACATGAGTTGTGGAGTCTAAATATTCCATGCCATGAGAAAATACTTGGGATTTTTAGTGAAAGGGGCATTTGCATCCCTTTTCTAAGGGTTTCCCTTTCACCATGTTACATTTGAATTCTGGGAAAACCTGCTGGTGATAAGCTATCTAGCATTATGTTGGTTTAGGTATTGAGCTAGTACCTCATGATTAGTGTTCAGGGTTATGCTGGAATGGCTGCAGACCTCCTTGAAATAGCGATTGCAGACAAGTGAACCCGAGGAAGCTGGATAGTTGAAGCAGGCACTCCAAATATTCATGCACTGCAAGGATTCACTTTCATTTTGGGACTCATCTTCTGGTTGCTGGCTTTTAGTGCTAACTGATACTACCATGGTGGCAGTAATCCAGCAGAGACTGCACGTATGGTTTGCATGTTTGCTTCCCAAGCCACCAGAAACTTGGCAGAACCCAAATCATTGTGGCATTTTCTTTACTCCCCTGAAACATTTGGCTTTCTAAGTTTGAAAATGGAATAGACTGGACTAGTCAAGTTTGGACCCCATGTACCACCAACAGAGCTAAAGACAGAGCCAATTACTTCCCTCGACTTGTCAAAATCTGTCAAATTTGCTTGATCACCACAACTTCAAAGAAAATTCTGAGGCAACATAGAGAGGTTAATCAAATACTGCATGATTGGAATAGCTGTGGTTTTATGAGGTGGAAAGCTGCAGAGTTGGGCTGAAACTGTTCACAGAAATCCACAGGCTTGTGGTGGCCAGGCAACCAGACTGGGCTGAGATTGGCTGAACATCACTGTGAGGTGGATTTTAGGCTCTAGGTTTGAAAATTTAAAAGACTGGGGTAGTCAAGTTTGGAACCCATCGACCACAGACAGACCAAAAGGTCTTTCAATTACTTCCCTCCACTTCTCAAAATATGTCAAATTTTCTTGATCACTACAACTGTAAACAAAAATTCTGAAGCATCATAGAGAGGCTAATCAAATACTACATGATTGGAATGGCTGTGGTTGTATGAGGTGGAAAGCTGCAGAGTTGGGCTGAAACAGTTCACAGAAATCCACAAGCTTGTGGTTGCCAGGCAACCACACTGGGCTGTGATTGGCTGAGCACCATTGTGAGCTGGACTTTAGGCTCTAGGATACAAGTGTGCAGTAGGAGACTGGAGTCACAATGCTGGGCGTTGCCATGGAGACCTCAGTGGCACAGAGGACCTTGTAGGGCAAGATTTAAATAGGATGAATATTCTTGGCCTGGTATGCCAAAATATTCTCTCTGAAGGCTTCACTGCTCAGAATTTGTGGATGGAAATGCTTGCCAATCTACACATGGATGTACTTTCAAAGGGATATGAAATATGCCAGGGCCTGGCAGATGATCTCTGCCATGTCCTATCCTTGAGCATATGCTTTTTCCTTGTCATGTCTGTCATTTGGCTGAGTCCTGTTCCATAATCTATTCAGTGAAGACTTGCTGGCATCATTCACCTGCAGTATAAGAGCTTTCTGTAAAATTTCTCAGCAGAAATCCTCTGCAAGCACATAGCTTTGAATATGAGAGACAGTGGTGGAAGTTGAATTTCAAGGGCCGATATTTGAAAACAACGAAACAAGCCCCGAATAAGATCTTTACATGTTTCCCAGATGAATATGTTTGGAAATACGGGGGAAGATGGAGATCAAGGCTGAGAAGAGTGCACACCCATTTCAAGGTACAAAAACCAGGGAAAAACATGGGAAAGCAAGAGAGCTGGTTAATCTGATGTAAAAATCGTTGATGATGAAAGGAAAATTATATTCTCATGATGATATATTCAGGCTGTAGAAGTGAACTTCTCATGTTGGTTGTCCTATGTGTGGCCTTCTGCATTGGGCAGTGGATGCAGGACAGGAGATCTTCAAATCAATCTGGTGGAACACAAAATACTGAAAAAAAATCAGCCTAAATCCTGTGTATTCCTTCGCTTTGAGAACATATATGGATAATGTACGAAGTTTCAAAAGAGAAAAAGTCTATTGGGTCATGGTTTCAACAATGAAATGGTCACTTCACATGACATTTTGAATTTTGCTTTCACTCTTGCTCATGTACCGGGCCTGAGTAAAGCAGAATTCAGAGTAAGCCTCTTCAATAGTTGTGCATTCCATAAGTGGTTTTAAAACCAGTGAAACCCTTTGGACTTAGTGTTTGTATTTAATTGGTTGATTGGCTTTTCAAATTGTTTGTTTTACTATTTTTAACTTTGTGAGACAGGGAAGCCCTCACTCATAGTGATTTAGACCTCTCCAAAAGCTCTGAAGTTATTCATGTAACAGCTATTACATGTTATAAGTTTCTCCTATTAAAACTTGAAAGACAAAGAGACTCTGCTACTTTTCATCTAAATTCAGTGTTGGGCTAAATTCAGTGTTGGACTTTTTACAAGTCCTTTGAAATGTTCCTACTCTAGTCACTGGTCGTGCTGGAATTTACTTTCTTGTGAAGACAGGAGTTGAGCAAATTGATACAAGTACAGTTTGCCACTACTCTGGACACCTAAATGGTTAAATATAGAGTTCCCTAAATGGTGTGTGTTTTACTTTGATCTCTGCTCACACTTTGCTCATCCAGTTAGAACCACAGGGCTCCAGGCCATAGCGTTCGAGGCGCAAACAAGAAAATTTCCATTCCGTTTTGGGAGTTCATTCGTCTCTCATAATTACTTTTTCCACAAATGTGTGCTACAGGAGAGGCCCTGTCCAAATGTGGAGAGGCCCATTTTCATTCACTCACTTTCAGACTTTCTAAGATTTTCAGTTACTAGAGTTTTGCCCAGACTTGCCATTGTCAAGGGACAGTGCACTTCACTTGAAGTTGTGCAGTATTACTTCATGGGTCCTCGTGGAAATTCCACCAATGCGAAACTCGTGCTGTAGTCATCTCCAAGTGTTTCTGCGTAAGAAAGTATAACTAACAAAGGATGTGGTTTCAAGCAGAATGAGGAAAGGAGGGATTATCTTTATTTCAGTGCAGGTTGACCTTTCAAAGAAACAGTAATTCCTATCAAATAGGAGGTAAAATCTTTTGTAAATAGACATGGACATGACAGGCTCAATTTATGTCACTTTTTTAAAAATGCCAAGGGCATTTGAGAAATTCTTGGCTGCTGAATTGTCCCTTTTTTCAAATTTCTCTTAGGTAAGACACTCCAGCTTCTTCAAACCATGGTACTGTTCCTTCCATGTAAAAAACCAAAGCAAAAAACAAAATAAATTAAAACAAAACCCGTCAAATTACATTTGAGAACACACAATTGCTCAGCAGGCCCACTATTCAAGAAGCTAGAGGTACAGAAGCCTCAGCCTTCAGCCCATGGCCTGAAGTTTTGTCTCTATCATGGTCCCTCAATTCCCTGGCGTGTCCACATTAACTCATGAATCTTTACTCATTTCCTCTTCAAATGCACAGGATCCAATATATTTGAAAACTGTTCACCTGGGCTGTAATCGTCCAAGGACACACAAGAGGAAGGGCAGCCACCCCCTTGCCTGGGGCCTTGGAGCTTATCACAATAGAAATGGACACCTGAACAAGGGGAGCCAAAACAAAGAGAGGCACATTCCTAAAGCCTGAAGCACAGAAGCTACCTATAGACCAGTATTGGGATTTCACAAATTATGTAAGAATCTCTGTGCACATGCTTGGCATGGTCGCTCATGCCTCTAATCCCAGCAATCTGTTGGCTGAGATGGATGGATCCTTGTGAGTTGCAGTCCATCTTGGGCTACGAGTTTATCTCAAGGCCTCTTTCAACAACTACGTAAGATGCTGTTTCCAAAAGGAGGACAACAGAAAACTAGACACACTTGGTCCAGGTCCCTGGGTTCACTACATGAGTTGTGGAGTCTAAATATTCCATGCCATGAGAAAATACTTGGGATTTTTAGTGAAAGGGGCATTTGCATCCCTTTTCTAAGGGTTTCCCTTTCACCATGTTACATTTGAATTCTGGGAAAACCTGCTGGTGATAAGCTATCTAGCATTATGTTGGTTTAGGTATTGAGCTAGTACCTCATGATTAGTGTTCAGGGTTATGCTGGAATGGCTGCAAACCTCCTTGAAATAGCGATTGCAGACAAGTGAACCCGAGGAAGCTGGATAGTTGAAGCAGGCACTCCAAATATTCATGCACTGCAAGGATTCACTTTCATTTTGGGACTCATCTTCTGGTTGCTGGCTTTTAGTGCTAATTGATACTACCATGGTGGCAGTAATCCAGCAGAGACTGCACGTATGGTTTGCATGTTTGCTTCCCAAGCCACCAGAAACTTGGCAGAACCCAAATCATTGTGGCATTTTCTTTACTCCCCTGAAACATTTGGCTTTCTAAGTTTGAAAATGGAATAGACTGGACTAGTCAAGCTTGGACCCCATGTACCACCAACAGAGCTAAAGACAGAGCCAATTACTTCCCTCCACTTGTCAAAATATGTCAAATTTTCTTGATCACTACAACTGTAAACAAAAATTCTGAGGCATCATAGAGAGGCTAATCAAATACTACATGATTGGAATGGCTGTGGTTGTATGAGATGGAAAGCTGCAGAGTTGGGCTGAAACAGTTCACAGAAATCCACAAGCTTGTGGTTGCCAGGCAACCACACTGGGCTGTGATTGGCTGAGCACCATTGTGAGCTGGACTTTAGGCTCTAGGATACAAGTGTGCAGTAGGAGACCTGAGTCACAATGCTGGGCCTTGCCATGGAGACCTCAGTGGCACAGAGGACCTTGTAGGGCAAGATTTAAATAGGATGAATATTCTTGGCCTGGTATGCCACAATATTCTCTCTGAAGGCTTCACTGCTCAGAATTTGTGGATGGAAATGCTTGCCAATCTACACATGGATGTACTTTCAAAGGGATATGAAATATGCCAGGGCCTGGCAGATGATCTCTGCCATGTCCTATCCTTGAGCATACGCTTTACCCTTGTCATGACTGTCATTTGGCTGAGTCCTGTTCATAATCTATTCAGTCAAGACTTGCTGGCATCATTCACCTGCAGTATAAGAGCTTTCTGTGAAATTTCTCGGCAGAAATCCTCTGCAAGCACATAGCTTTGGATATGAGAGACAGTGGTGGAAGTTGAATTTCAAGGGCAGATATTTGAAAACAATGAAACAAGCCCCGAATAAGATCTTTACATGTTTCCCAGATGAATATGTTTGGAAATACGGGGGAAGATGGAGATCAAGGCTGAGAAGGGTGCACACCCATTTCAAGGTACAAAAACCAGGGAAAAACATGGGAAAGCAAGAGAGCTGGTTAATCTGATGTAAAAATCTTTGATGATGAAAGGAAAATTATATTCTCATGATGATATATTCAGGCTGTAGAAGTGAACTTCTCATGTTGGTTGTCCTATGTGTGGCCTTCTGCATTGGGCAGTGGATGCAGGACAGGAGATCTTCAAATAAATCTGGTGGAACACAAAATACTGAAAAAAAAATCAGCCTAAATCCTGTGTATTCCTTCGCTTTGAGAACATATATGGATAATGTACGAAGTTTCAAAAGAGAAAAAGTCTATTGGGTCATGGTTTCAACAATGAAATGGTCACTTCACATGACATTTTGAATTTTGCTTTCACTCTTGCTCATGTACCGGGCCTGAGTAAAGCAGAATTCAGAGTAAGCCTCTTCAATAGTTGTGCATTCCATAAGTGGTTTTAAAACCAGTGAAACCCTTTGGACTTAGTGTTTGTATTTAATTGGTTGATTGGCTTTTCAAATTGTTTGTTTTACTATTTTTAACTTTGTGAGACAGGGAAGCCCTCACTCATAGTGATTTAGACCTCTCCAAAAGCTCTGAAGTTATTCATGTAACAGCTATTACATGTTATAGGTTTCTCCTATTAAATCTTGAAAGACAAAGAGACTCTGCTACTTTTCATCTAAATTCAGTGTTGGGCTAAATTCAGTGTTGGACTTTTTACAAGTGCTTTGAAATGTTCCTACTCTAGTCACTGGTCGTGCTGGAATTTACTTTCTTGTGAAGACAGGAGTTGAGCAAATTGATACAAGTACAGTTTGCCACTACTCTGGACACCTGGTTAAATATCGAGTTCCCTAAATGGTGTGTGTTTTACTTTGATCTCTGCTCACACTTTGCTCATCCAGTTAGAACCACAGGGCTCCAGGCCATAGCGTTCGAGGCCCAAACAAGAAAATTTCCATTCCGTTTTGGGAGTTCATTTGTCTCTCATAATTACTTTTTCCACAAATGTGTGCTACAGGAGAGGCCCTGTCCAAATGTGGAGAGGCCCATTTTCATTCACTCACTTTCAGACTTTCTAAGATTTTCAGTTACTAGAGGTTTGCCCAGACTTGCCATTGTCAAGGGACAGTGCACTTCACTTGAAGTTGTGCAGTATTACTTCGTGGGTCTCTGTGGAATTTCCTCCAATGGGAAAATCGTGCTGTAGTCATCTCCAAGTGTTTCTGCGTAAGAAAGTATAACTAACAAAGGATGTTGTTTCAAGCAGAATGAGGAAAGGAGGGATTATCTTTATTTCAGTGCAGGTTGACCTTTCAAAGAAACAGTAATTCCTATGAAATAGGAGGTAAAATCTTTTGTAAAGAGACATGGACATGACACGCTCAATTTATGTCACTTTTTTTTAAAATGCCAAGGGCATTTGAGAAATTCTTGGCTGCTGAATTGTCCCTTTTTGCAAATTTCTCTTAGGTAAGACACTCCAGCTTCTTGAAACCATGGTACTGTTCCTTCCATGTAAAAAACCAAAGCAAAAAACAAAATAAATTAAAACAAAACCCATCAAATTACATTTGAGAACACACAATTGCTCAGCAGGCCCACTATTCAAGAAGCTAGAGGTACAGAAGCCTCAGCCTTCAGCCCATGGCCTGAAGTTTTGTCTCTATCATGGCCCCTCAATTCCCTGGCATGTCCACATTAACCCATGAATCTTTACTCATTTCCTCTTCAAATGCACAGGATCCAATATATTTGAACCCTGTTCACCTGGGATGTAATCATCCAAGGACACACAAGAGGAAGGGCAGCCACCCCCTTGCCTGGGGCCTTGGAGCTTATCACAATAGAAATGGACACCTGAACAAGGGGAGCCAAAACAAAGAGAGGCACATCCCTAAAGCCTGAAGCACAGAAGCTACCTATAGACCAGTATTGGGATTTCACAAATTATGTAAGAATCTCTGTGCACATGCTTGGCATGATCGCTCATGCCTCTAATCCCAGCAATCTGTTGGCTGAGATGGATGGATCCTTGTGAGTTGCAGTCCATCTTGGGCTACGAGTTTATCTCAAGGCCTCTTTCAACAACTACGTAAGATGCTGTTTCCAAAAGGAGGACAACAGAAAACTAGACACACTTGGTCCAGGTCCCTGGGTTCACTACATGAGTTGTGGAGTCTAAATATTCCATGCCATGAGAAAATACTTGGGATTTTTAGTGAAAGGGGCATTTGCATCCCTTTTCTAAGGGTTTCCCTTTCACCATGTTACATTTGAATTCTGGGAAAACCTGCTGGTGATAAGCTATCTAGCATTATGTTGGTTTAGGTATTGAGCTAGTACCTCATGATTAGTGTTCAGGGTTATGCTGGAATGGCTGCAAACCTCCTTGAAATAGCGATTGCAGACAAGTGAACCCGAGGAAGCTGGATAGTTGAAGCAGGCACTCCAAATATTCATGCACTGCAAGGATTCACTTTCATTTTGGGACTCATCTTCTGGTTGCTGGCTTTTAGTGCTAACTGATACTACCATGGTGGCAGTAATCCAGCAGAGACTGCACGTATGGTTTGCATGTTTGCTTCCCAAGCCACCAGAAACTTGGCAGAACCCAAATCATTGTGGCATTTTCTTTACTCCCCTGAAACATTTGGCTTTCTAAGTTTGAAAATGGAATAGACTGGACTAGTCAAGCTTGGACCCCATGTACCACCAACAGAGCTAAAGACAGAGCCAATTACTTCCCTCCACTTGTCAAAATATGTCAAATTTTCTTGATCACTACAACTGTAAACAAAAATTCTGAGGCATCATAGAGAGGCTAATCAAATACTACATGATTGGAATGGCTGTGGTTGTATGAGATGGAAAGCTGCAGAGTTGGGCTGAAACAGTTCACAGAAATCCACAAGCTTGTGGTTGCCAGGCAACCACACTGGGCTGTGATTGGCTGAGCACCATTGTGAGCTGGACTTTAGGCTCTAGGATACAAGTGTGCAGTAGGAGACCTGAGTCACAATGCTGGGCCTTGCCATGGAGACCTCAGTGGCACAGAGGACCTTGTAGGGCAAGATTTAAATAGGATGAATATTCTTGGCCTGGTATGCCACAATATTCTCTCTGAAGGCTTCACTGCTCAGAATTTGTGGATGGAAATGCTTGCCAATCTACACATGGATGTACTTTCAAAGGGATATGAAATATGCCAGGGCCTGGCAGATGATCTCTGCCATGTCCTATCCTTGAGCATACGCTTTACCCTTGTCATGACTGTCATTTGGCTGAGTCCTGTTCATAATCTATTCAGTCAAGACTTGCTGGCATCATTCACCTGCAGTATAAGAGCTTTCTGTGAAATTTCTCGGCAGAAATCCTCTGCAAGCACATAGCTTTGGATATGAGAGACAGTGGTGGAAGTTGAATTTCAAGGGCAGATATTTGAAAACAATGAAACAAGCCCCGAATAAGATCTTTACATGTTTCCCAGATGAATATGTTTGGAAATACGGGGGAAGATGGAGATCAAGGCTGAGAAGGGTGCACACCCATTTCAAGGTACAAAAACCAGGGAAAAACATGGGAAAGCAAGAGAGCTGGTTAATCTGATGTAAAAATCTTTGATGATGAAAGGAAAATTATATTCTCATGATGATATATTCAGGCTGTAGAAGTGAACTTCTCATGTTGGTTGTCCTATGTGTGGCCTTCTGCATTGGGCAGTGGATGCAGGACAGGAGATCTTCAAATAAATCTGGTGGAACACAAAATACTGAAAAAAAAATCAGCCTAAATCCTGTGTATTCCTTCGCTTTGAGAACATATATGGATAATGTACGAAGTTTCAAAAGAGAAAAAGTCTATTGGGTCATGGTTTCAACAATGAAATGGTCACTTCACATGACATTTTGAATTTTGCTTTCACTCTTGCTCATGTACCGGGCCTGAGTAAAGCAGAATTCAGAGTAAGCCTCTTCAATAGTTGTGCATTCCATAAGTGGTTTTAAAACCAGTGAAACCCTTTGGACTTAGTGTTTGTATTTAATTGGTTGATTGGCTTTTCAAATTGTTTGTTTTACTATTTTTAACTTTGTGAGACAGGGAAGCCCTCACTCATAGTGATTTAGACCTCTCCAAAAGCTCTGAAGTTATTCATGTAACAGCTATTACATGTTATAGGTTTCTCCTATTAAATCTTGAAAGACAAAGAGACTCTGCTACTTTTCATCTAAATTCAGTGTTGGGCTAAATTCAGTGTTGGACTTTTTACAAGTCCTTTGAAATGTTCCTACTCTAGTCACTGGTCGTGCTGGAATTTACTTTCTTGTGAAGACAGGAGTTGAGCAAATTGATACAAGTACAGTTTGCCACTACTCTGGAAACCTGGTTAAATATCGAGTTCCCTAAATGGTGTGTGTTTTACTTTGATCTCTGCTCACACTTTGCTCATCCAGTTAGAACCACAGGGCTCCAGGCCATAGCGTTCGAGGCCCAAACAAGAAAATTTCCATTCCGTTTTGGGAGTTCATTTGTCTCTCATAATTACTTTTTCCACAAATGTGTGCTACAGGAGAGGCCCTGTCCAAATGTGGAGAGGCCCATTTTCATTCACTCACTTTCAGACTTTCTAAGATTTTCAGTTACTAGAGGTTTGCCCAGACTTGCCATTGTCAAGGGACAGTGCACTTCACTTGAAGTTGTGCAGTATTACTTCGTGGGTCTCTGTGGAATTTCCTCCAATGGGAAAATCGTGCTGTAGTCATCTCCAAGTGTTTCTGCGTAAGAAAGTATAACTAACAAAGGATGTTGTTTCAAGCAGAATGAGGAAAGGAGGGATTATCTTTATTTCAGTGCAGGTTGACCTTTCAAAGAAACAGTAATTCCTATGAAATAGGAGGTAAAATCTTTTGTAAAGAGACATGGACATGACACGCTCAATTTATGAAACTTTTTTTTAAAATGCCAAGGGCATTTGAGAAATTCTTGGCTGCTGAATTGTCCCTTTTTGCAAATTTCTCTTAGGTAAGACACTCCAGCTTCTTCAAACCATGGTACTGTTCCTTCCATGTAAAAAACCAAAGCAAAAAACAAAATAAATTAAAACAAAACCCATCAAATTACATTTGAGAACACACAATTGCTCAGCAGGCCCACTATTCAAGAAGCTAGAGGTACAGAAGCCTCAGCCTTCAGCCCATGGCCTGAAGTTTTGTCTCTATCATGGCCCCTCAATTCCCTGGCATGTCCACATTAACCCATGAATCTTTACTCATTTCCTCTTCAAATGCACAGGATCCAATATATTTGAACCCTGTTCACCTGGGATGTAATCATCCAAGGACACACAAGAGGAAGAGCAGCCACCCCCTTGCCTGGGGCCTTGGAGCTTATCACAATAGAAATGGACACCTGAACAAGGGGAGCCAAAACAAAGAGAGGCACATTCCTAAAGCCTGAAGCACAGAAGCTACCTATAGACCAGTTTTGGGATTTCACAAATTATGTAAGAATCTCTGTGCACATGCTTGGCATGGTCGCTCATGCCTCTAATCCCAGCAATCTGTTGGCTGAGATGGATGGATCCTTGTGAGTTGCAGTCCATCTTGGGCTACGAGTTTATCTCAAGGCCTCTTTCAACAACTACGTAAGATGCTGTTTCCAAAAGGAGGACAACAGAAAACTAGACACACTTGGTCCAGGTCCCTGGGTTCACTACATGAGTTGTGGAGTCTAAATATTCCAAGCCATGAGAAAATACTTGGGATTTTTAGTGAAAGGGGCATTTGCATCCCTTTTCTAAGGGTTTCCCTTTCACCATGTTACATTTGAATTCTGGGAAAACCTGCTGGTGATAAGCTATCTAGCATTATGTTGGTTTAGGTATTGAGCTAGTACCTCATGATTAGTGTTCAGGGTTATGCTGGAATGGCTGCAGACCTCCTTGAAATAGCGATTGCAGACAAGTGAACCCGAGGAAGCTGGATAGTTGAAGCAGGCACTCCAAATATTCATGCACTGCAAGGATTCACTTTCATTTTGGGACTCATCTTCTGGTTGCTGGCTTTTAGTGCTAACTGATACTACCATGGTGGCAGTAATCCAGCAGAGACTGCACGTATGGTTTGCATGTTTGCTTCCCAAGCCACCAGAAACTTGGCAGAACCCAAATCATTGTGGCATTTTCTTTACTCCCCTGAAACATTTGGCTTTCTAAGTTTGAAAATGGAATAGACTGGACTAGTCAAGTTTGGACCCCATGTACCACCAACAGAGCTAAAGACAGAGCCAATTACTTCCCTCCACTTGTCAAAATATGTCAAATTTGCTTGATCACCACAACTTCAAAGAAAATTCTGAGGCAACATAGAGAGGTTAATCAAATACTGCATGATTGGAATAGCTGTGGTTTTATGAGGTGGAAAGCTGCAGAGTTGGGCTGAAACTGTTCACAGAAATCCACAGGCTTGTGGTGGCCAGGCAACCAGACTGGGCTGAGATTGGCTGAACATCACTGTGAGGTGGATTTTAGGCTCTAGGTTTGAAAATTTAAAGACTGGGGTAGTCAAGTTTGGAACCCATCGACCACAGACAGACCAAAAGGTCTTTCAATTACTTCCCTCCACTTCTCAAAATATGTCAAATTTTCTTGATCACTACAACTGTAAACAAAAATTCTGAAGCATCATAGAGAGGCTAATCAAATACTACATGATTGGAATGGCTGTGGTTGTATGAGGTGGAAAGCTGCAGAGTTGGGCTGAAACAGTTCACAGAAATCCACAAGCTTGTGGTTGCCAGGCAACCACACTGGGCTGTGATTGGCTGAGCACCATTGTGAGCTGGACTTTAGGCTCTAGGATACAAGTGTGCAGTAGGAGACTGGAGTCACAATGCTGGGCGTTGCCATGGAGACCTCAGTGGCACAGAGGACCTTGTAGGGCAAGATTTAAATAGGATGAATATTCTTGGCCTGGTATGCCAAAATATTCTCTCTGAAGGCTTCACTGCTCAGAATTTGTGGATGGAAATGCTTGCCAATCTACACATGGATGTACTTTCAAAGGGATATGAAATATGCCAGGGCCTGGCAGATGATCTCTGCCATGTCCTATCCTTGAGCATATGCTTTTCCCTTGTCATGTCTGTCATTTGGCTGAGTCCTGTTCCATAATCTATTCAGTGAAGACTTGCTGGCATCATTCACCTGCAGTATAAGAGCTTTCTGTAAAATTTCTCAGCAGAAATCCTCTGCAAGCACATAGCTTTGAATATGAGAGACAGTGGTGGAAGTTGAATTTCAAGGGCCGATATTTGAAAACAACGAAACAAGCCCCGAATAAGATCTTTACATGTTTCCCAGATGAATATGTTTGGAAATACGGGGGAAGATGGAGATCAAGGCTGAGAAGAGTGCACACCCATTTCAAGGTACAAAAACCAGGGAAAAACATGGGAAAGCAAGAGAGCTGGTTAATCTGATGTAAAAATCGTTGATGATGAAAGGAAAATTATATTCTCATGATGATATATTCAGGCTGTAGAAGTGAACTTCTCATGTTGGTTGTCCTATGTGTGGCCTTCTGCATTGGGCAGTGGATGCAGGACAGGAGATCTTCAAATCAATCTGGTGGAACACAAAATCCTGAAAAAAAATCAGCCTAAATCCTGTGTATTCCTTCGCTTTGAGAACATATATGGATAATGTACGAAGTTTCAAAAGAGAAAAAGTCTATTGGGTCATGGTTTCAACAATGAAATGGTCACTTCACATGACATTTTGAATTTTGCTTTCACTCTTGCTCATGTACCGGGCCTGAGTAAAGCAGAATTCAGAGTAAGCCTCTTCAATAGTTGTGCATTCCATAAGTGGTTTTAAAACCAGTGAAACCCTTTGGACTTAGTGTTTGTATTTAATTGGTTGATTGGCTTTTCAAATTGTTTGTTTTACTATTTTTAACTTTGTGAGACAGGGAAGCCCTCACTCATAGTGATTTAGACCTCTCCAAAAGCTCTGAACTTATTCATGTAACAGCTATTACATGTTATAAGTTTCTCCTATTAAATCTTGAAAGACAAAGAGACTCTGCTACTTTTCATCTAAATTCAGTGTTGGGCTAAATTCAGTGTTGGACTTTTTACAAGTCCTTTGAAATGTTCCTACTCTAGTCACTGGTCGTGCTGGAATTTACTTTCTTGTGAAGACAGGAGTTGAGCAAATTGATACAAGTACAGTTTCCCACTACTCTGGACACCTAAATGGTTAAATATAGAGTTCCCTAAATGGTGTGTGTTTTACTTTGATCTCTGCTCACACTTTGCTCATCCAGTTAGAACCACAGGGCTCCAGGCCATAGCGTTCGAGGCGCAAACAAGAAAATTTCCATTCCGTTTTGGGAGTTCATTCGTCTCTCATAATTACTTTTTCCACAAATGTGTGCTACAGGAGAGGCCCTGTCCAAATGTGGAGAGGCCCATTTTCATTCACTCACTTTCAGACTTTCTAAGATTTTCAGTTACTAGAGTTTTGCCCAGACTTGCCATTGTCAAGGGACAGTGCACTTCACTTGAAGTTGTGCAGTATTACTTCATGGGTCCTCGTGGAAATTCCACCAATGCGAAACTCGTGCTGTAGTCATCTCCAAGTGTTTCTGCGTAAGAAAGTATAACTAACAAAGGATGTGGTTTCAAGCAGAATGAGGAAAGGAGGGATTATCTTTATTTCAGTGCAGGTTGACCTTTCAAAGAAACAGTAATTCCTATCAAATAGGAGGTAAAATCTTTTGTAAATAGACATGGACATGACAGGCTCAATTTATGTCACTTTTTTAAAAATGCCAAGGGCATTTGAGAAATTCTTGGCTGCTGAATTGTCCCTTTTTTCAAATTTCTCTTAGGTAAGACACTCCAGCTTCTTCAAACCATGGTACTGTTCCTTCCATGTAAAAAACCAAAGCAAAAAACAAAATAAATTAAAACAAAGCCCGTCAAATTACATTTGAGAACACACAATTGCTCAGCAGGCCCACTATTCAAGAAGCTAGAGGTACAGAAGCCTCAGCCTTCAGCCCATGGCCTGAAGTTTTGTCTCTATCATGGTCCCTCAATTCCCTGGCGTGTCCACATTAACTCATGAATCTTTACTCATTTCCTCTTCAAATGCACAGGATCCAATATATTTGAAAACCGTTCACCTGGGCTGTAATCATCCAAGGACACACAAGAGGAAGGGCAGCCACCCCCTTGCCTGGGGCCTTGGAGCTTATCACAATAGAAATGGACACCTGAACAAGGGGAGCCAAAACAAAGAGAGGCACATCCCTAAAGCCTGAAGCACAGAAGCTACCTATAGACCAGTTTTGGGATTTCACAAATTATGTAAGAATCTCTGTGCACATGCTTGGCATGGTCGCTCATGCCTCTAATCCCAGCAATCTGTTGGCTGAGATGGATGGATCCTTGTGAGTTGCAGTCCATCTTGGGCTACGAATTTATCTCAAGGCCTCTTTCAACAACTATGTAAGATGCTGTTTCCAAAAGGAGGACAACAGAAAACTAGACACACTTGGTCCAGGTCCCTGGGTTCACTACATGAGTTGTGGAGTATAAATATTTCATGCCATGAGAAAATACTTGGGATTTTTAGTGAAAGGGGCATTTGCATCCCTTTTCTAAGGGTTTCCCTTTCACCATGTTACATTTGAATTCTGGGAAAACCTGCTGGTGATAAGCTATCTAGCATTATGTTGGTTTAGGTATTGAGCTAGTACCTCATGATTAGTGTTCAGGGTTATGCTGGAATGGCTGCAGACCTCCTTGAAATAGCGATTGCAGACAAGTGAACCCGAGGAAGCTGGATAGTTGAAGCAGGCACTCCAAATATTCATGCACTGCAAGGATTCACTTTCATTTTGGGACTCATCTTCTGGTTGCTGGCTTTTAGTGCTAACTGATACTACCATGGTGGCAGTAATCCAGCAGAGACTGCATGTATGGTTTGCATGTTTGCTTCCCAAGCCACCAGAAACTTGGCAGAACCCAAATCATTGTGGCATTTTCTTTACTCCCCTGAAACATTTGGCTTTCTAAGTTTGAAAATGGAATAGACTGGACTAGTCAAGTTTGGACCCCATGTACCACCAACAGAGCTAAAGACAGAGCCAATTACTTCCCTCCACTTGTCAAAATATGTCAAATTTGCTTGATCACCACAACTTCAAAGAAAATTCTGAGGCAACATAGAGAGGTTAATCAAATACTGCATGATTGGAATAGCTGTGTTTTTATGAGGTGGAAAGCTGCAGAGTTGGGCTGAAACTGTTCACAGAAATCCACAGGCTTGTGGTTGCCAGGCAGCCACACTGGGCTGTGATTGGCTGAACATCACTGTGAGGTGGATTTTAGGCTCTAGGTTTGAAAATTTAAAAGACTGGGGTAGTCAAGTTTGGAACACATCGACCACAGAGAGACCAAAAGGTCTTTCAATTACCTCCCTCCACTTCTCAAAATATGTCAAATTTTCTGGATCACTACAACTGTAAAAAAAAATTCTGAGGCAACATAGAGAGGCTAATCAAATACTGCTTGATTGGAATGGCTGTGGTTGTATGAGATGGAAAGCTGCAGAGTTGGGCTGAAACAGTTCACAGAAATCCACAAGCTTGTGGTTGCCAGGCAACCACACTGGGCTGTGATTGGCTGAGCACCATTGTGAGCTGGACTTTAGGCTCTAGGATACAAGTGTGCAGTAGGAGACCTGAGTCACAATGCCGGGCCTTGCCATGGAGACCTCAGTGGCACAGAGGACCTTGTAGGGCAAGATTTAAATAGGATGAATATTCTTGGCCTGGTATGCCACAATATTCTCTCTGAAGGCTTCACTGCTCAGAATTTGTGGATGGAAATGCTTGCCAATCTACACATGGATGTACTTTCAAAGGGATATGAAATATGCCAGGGCCTGGCAGATGATCTCTGCCATGTCCTATCCTTGAGCATACGCTTTTCCCTTGTCATGTCTGTCATTTGGCTGAGTCCTGTTCCATAATCTATTCAGTCAAGACTTGCTGGCATCATTCACCTGCAGTATAAGAGCTTTCTGTGAACTTTCTCAGCAGAAATCCTCTGCAAGCACATAGCTTTGTATATGAGAAACAGTGGTGGAAGTTGAATTTCAAGGGCAGATATTTGAAAACAATGAAACAAGCCCCGAATAAGATCTTTACATGTTTCCCAGATGAATATGTTTGGAAATACGGGGGAAGATGGAGATCAAGGCTGAGAAGGGTGCACAGCCATTTCAAGGTACAAAAACCAGGGAAAAACATGGGAAAGCAAGAGAGCTGGTTAATCTGATGTAAAAATCTTTGATGATGAAAGGAAAATTATATTCTCATGATGATATATTCAGGCTGTAGAAGTGAACTTCTCATGTTGGTTGTCCTATGTGTGGCCTTCTGCATTGGGCAGTGGATGCAGGACAGGAGATCTTCAAATAAATCTGGTGGAACACAAAATACTGAAAAAAAAAATCAGCCTAAATCCTGTGTATTCCTTCGCTTTGAGAACATATATGGATAATGTACGAAGTTTCAAAAGAGAAAAAGTCTATTGGGTCATGGTTTCAACAATGAAATGGTCACTTCACATGACATTTTGAATTTTGCTTTCACTCTTGCTCATGTACCGGGCCTGAGTAAAGCAGAATTCAGAGTAAGCCTCTTCAATAGTTGTGCATTCCATAAGTGGTTTTAAAACCAGTGAAACCCTTTGGACTTAGTGTTTGTATTTAATTGGTTGATTGGCTTTTCAAATTGTTTGTTTTACTATTTTTAACTTTGTGAGACAGGGAAGCCCTCACTCATAGTGATTTAGACCTCTCCAAAAGCTCTGAAGTTATTCATGTAACAGCTATTACATGTTATAAGTTTCTCCTATTAAAACTTGAAAGACAAAGAGACTCTGCTACTTTTCATCTAAATTCAGTGTTGGGCTAAATTCAGTGTTGGACTTTTTACAAGTCCTTTGAAATGTTCCTACTCTAGTCACTGGTCGTGCTGGAATTTACTTTCTTGTGAAGACAGGAGTTGAGCAAATTGATACAAGTACAGTTTGCCACTACTCTGGACACCTAAATGGTTAAATATAGAGTTCCCTAAATGGTGTGTGTTTTACTTTGATCTCTGCTCACACTTTGCTCATCCAGTTAGAACCACAGGGCTCCAGGCCATAGCGTTCGAGGCCCAAACAAGAAAATTTCCATTCCGTTTTGGGAGTTCATTTGTCTCTCATAATTACTTTTTCCACAAATGTGTGCTACAGGAGAGGCCCTGTCCAAATGTGGAGAGGCCCATTTTCATTCACTCACTTTCAGACTTTCTAAGATTTTCAGTTACTAGAGGTTTGCCCAGACTTGCCATTGTCAAGGGACAGTGCACTTCACTTGAAGTTGTGCAGTATTACTTCGTGGGTCTCTGTGGAAATTCCACCAATGGGAAACTCGTGCTGTAGTCATCTCCAAGTGTTTCTGCGTAAGAAAGTATAACTAACAAAGGATGTGGTTTCAAGCAGAATGAGGAAAGGAGGGATTATCTTTATTTCAGTGCAGGTTGACCTTTCAAAGAAACAGTAATTCCTATGAAATAGGAGGTAAAATCTTTTGTAAAGAGACATGGACATGACACGCTCAATTTATGTCACTTTTTTTTAAAATGCCAAGGGCATTTGAGAAATTCTTGGCTGCTGAATTGTCCCTTTTTGCAAATTTCTCTTAGGTAAGACACTCCAGCTTCTTGAAACCATGGTACTGTTCCTTCCATGTAAAAAACCAAAGCAAAAAACAAAATAAATTAAAACAAAACCCATCAAATTACATTTGAGAACACACAATTGCTCAGCAGGCCCACTATTCAAGAAGCTAGAGGTACAGAAGCCTCAGCCTTCAGCCCATGGCCTGAAGTTTTGTCTCTATCATGGCCCCTCAATTCCCTGGCATGTCCACATTAACCCATGAATCTTTACTCATTTCCTCTTCAAATGCACAGGATCCAATATATTTGAACCCTGTTCACCTGGGCTGTAATCATCCAAGGACACACAAGAGGAAGGGCAGCCACCCCCTTGCCTGGGGCCTTGGAGCTTATCACAATAGAAATGGACACCTGAACAAGGGGAGCCAAAACAAAGAGAGGCACATCCCTAAAGCCTGAAGCACAGAAGCTACCTATAGACCAGTTTTGGGATTTCACAAATTATGTAAGAATCTCTGTGCACATGCTTGGCATGGTCGCTCATGCCTCTAATCCCAGCAATCTGTTGGCTGAGATGGATGGATCCTTGTGAGTTGCAGTCCATCTTGGGCTACGAGTTTATCTCAAGGCCTCTTTCAACAACTACGTAAGATGCTGTTTCCAAAAGGAGGACAACAGAAAACTAGACACACTTGGTCCAGGTACCTGGGTTCACTACATGAGTTGTGGAGTCTAAATATTCCATGCCATGAGAAAATACTTGGGATTTTTAGTGAAAGGGGCATTTGCATCCCTTTTCTAAGGGTTTCCCTTTCACCATGTTACATTTGAATTCTGGGAAAACCTGCTGGTGATAAGCTATCTAGCATTATGTTGGTTTAGGTATTGAGCTAGTACCTCATGATTAGTGTTCAGGGTTATGCTGGAATGGCTGCAAACCTCCTTGAAATAGCGATTGCAGACAAGTGAACCCAAGGAAGCTGGATAGTTGAAGCAGGCACTCCAAATATTCATGCACTGCAAGGATTCACTTTCATTTTGGGACTCATCTTCTGGTTGCTGGCTTTTAGTGCTAACTGATACTACCATGGTGGCAGTAATCCAGCAGAGACTGCACGTATGGTTTGCATGTTTGCTTCCCAAGCCACCAGAAACTTGGCAGAACCCAAATCATTGTGGCATTTTCTTTACTCCCCTGAAACATTTGGCTTTCTAAGTTTGAAAATGGAATAGACTGGACTAGTCAAGCTTGGACCCCATGTACCACCAACAGAGCTAAAGACAGAGCCAATTACTTCCCTCCACTTGTCAAAATATGTCAAATTTTCTTGATCACTACAACTGTAAACAAAAATTCTGAGGCATCATAGAGAGGCTAATCAAATACTACATGATTGGAATGGCTGTGGTTGTATGAGATGGAAAGCTGCAGAGTTGGGCTGAAACAGTTCACAGAAATCCACAAGCTTGTGGTTGCCAGGCAACCACACTGGGCTGTGATTGGCTGAGCACCATTGTGAGCTGGACTTTAGGCTCTAGGATACAAGTGTGCAGTAGGAGACCTGAGTCACAATGCTGGGCCTTGCCATGGAGACCTCAGTGGCACAGAGGACCTTGTAGGGCAAGATTTAAATAGGATGAATATTCTTGGCCTGGTATGCCACAATATTCTCTCTGAAGGCTTCACTGCTCAGAATTTGTGGATGGAAATGCTTGCCAATCTACACATGGATGTACTTTCAAAGGGATATGAAATATGCCAGGGCCTGGCAGATGATCTCTGCCATGTCCTATCCTTGAGCATACGCTTTACCCTTGTCATGACTGTCATTTGGCTGAGTCCTGTTCATAATCTATTCAGTCAAGACTTGCTGGCATCATTCACCTGCAGTATAAGAGCTTTCTGTGAAATTTCTCGGCAGAAATCCTCTGCAAGCACATAGCTTTGGATATGAGAGACAGTGGTGGAAGTTGAATTTCAAGGGCAGATATTTGAAAACAATGAAACAAGCCCCGAATAAGATCTTTACATGTTTCCCAGATGAATATGTTTGGAAATACCAGGGAAGATGGAGATCAAGGCTGAGAAGGGTGCACACCCATTTCAAGGTACAAAAACCAGGGAAAAACATGGGAAAGCAAGAGAGCTGGTTAATCTGATGTAAAAATCTTTGATGATGAAAGGAAAATTATATTCTCATGATGATATATTCAGGCTGTAGAAGTGAACTTCTCATGTTGGTTGTCCTATGTGTGGCCTTCTGCATTGGGCAGTGGATGCAGGACAGGAGATCTTCAAATAAATCTGGTGGAACACAAAATACTGAAAAAAAAATCAGCCTAAATCCTGTGTATTCCTTCGCTTTGAGAACATATATGGATAATGTACGAAGTTTCAAAAGAGAAAAAGTCTATTGGGTCATGGTTTCAACAATGAAATGGTCACTTCACATGACATTTTGAATTTTGCTTTCACTCTTGCTCATGTACCGGGCCTGAGTAAAGCAGAATTCAGAGTAAGCCTCTTCAATAGTTGTGCATTCCATAAGTGGTTTTAAAACCAGTGAAACCCTTTGGACTTAGTGTTTGTATTTAATTGGTTGATTGGCTTTTCAAATTGTTTGTTTTACTATTTTTAACTTTGTGAGACAGGGAAGCCCTCACTCATAGTGATTTAGACCTCTCCAAAAGCTCTGAAGTTATTCATGTAACAGCTATTACATGTTATAGGTTTCTCCTATTAAATCTTGAAAGACAAAGAGACTCTGCTACTTTTCATCTAAATTCAGTGTTGGGCTAAATTCAGTGTTGGACTTTTTACAAGTGCTTTGAAATGTTCCTACTCTAGTCACTGGTCGTGCTGGAATTTACTTTCTTGTGAAGACAGGAGTTGAGCAAATTGATACAAGTACAGTTTGCCACTACTCTGGACACCTGGTTAAATATCGAGTTCCCTAAATGGTGTGTGTTTTACTTTGATCTCTGCTCACACTTTGCTCATCCAGTTAGAACCACAGGGCTCCAGGCCATAGCGTTCGAGGCCCAAACAAGAAAATTTCCATTCCGTTTTGGGAGTTCATTTGTCTCTCATAATTACTTTTTCCACAAATGTGTGCTACAGGAGAGGCCCTGTCCAAATGTGGAGAGGCCCATTTTCATTCACTCACTTTCAGACTTTCTAAGATTTTCAGTTACTAGAGGTTTGCCCAGACTTGCCATTGTCAAGGGACAGTGCACTTCACTTGAAGTTGTGCAGTATTACTTCGTGGGTCTCTGTGGAATTTCCTCCAATGGGAAAATCGTGCTGTAGTCATCTCCAAGTGTTTCTGCGTAAGAAAGTATAACTAACAAAGGATGTTGTTTCAAGCAGAATGAGGAAAGGAGGGATTATCTTTATTTCAGTGCAGGTTGACCTTTCAAAGAAACAGTAATTCCTATGAAATAGGAGGTAAAATCTTTTGTAAAGAGACATGGACATGACACGCTCAATTTATGTCACTTTTTTTTAAAATGCCAAGGGCATTTGAGAAATTCTTGGCTGCTGAATTGTCCCTTTTTGCAAATTTCTCTTAGGTAAGACACTCCAGCTTCTTGAAACCATGGTACTGTTCCTTCCATGTAAAAAACCAAAGCAAAAAACAAAACAAATTAAAACAAAACCCATCAAATTACATTTGAGAACACACAATTGCTCAGCAGGCCCACTATTCAAGAAGCTAGAGGTACAGAAGCCTCAGCCTTCAGCCCATGGCCTGAAGTTTTGTCTCTATCATGGCCCCTCAATTCCCTGGCATGTCCACATTAACCCATGAATCTTTACTCATTTCCTCTTCAAATGCACAGGATCCAATATATTTGAACCCTGTTCACCTGGGATGTAATCATCCAAGGACACACAAGAGGAAGGGCAGCCACCCCCTTGCCTGGGGCCTTGGAGCTTATCACAATAGAAATGGACACCTGAACAAGGGGAGCCAAAAGAAAGAGAGGCAAATTCCTAAAGCCTGAAGCACAGAAGCTACCTATAGACCAGTTTTGGGATTTCACAAATTATGTAAGAATCTCTGTGCACATGCTTGGCATGGTCGCTCATGCCTCTAATCCCAGCAATCTGTTGGCTGAGATGGATGGATCCTTGTGAGTTGCAGTCCATCTTGGGCTACGAATTTATCTCAAGGCCTCTTTCAACAACTATGTAAGATGCTGTTTCCAAAAGGAGGACAACAGAAAACTAGACACACTTGGTCCAGGTCCCTGGGTTCACTACATGAGTTGTGGAGTCTAAATATTTCATGCCATGAGAAAATACTTGGGATTTTTAGTGAAAGGGGCATTTGCATCCCTTTTCTAAGGGTTTCCCTTTCACCATGTTACATTTGAATTCTGGGAAAACCTGCTGGTGATAAGCTATCTAGCATTATGTTGGTTTAGGTATTGAGCTAGTACCTCATGATTAGTGTTCAGGGTTATGCTGGAATGGCTGCAGACCTCCTTGAAATAGCGATTGCAGACAAGTGAACCCGAGGAAGCTGGATAGTTGAAGCAGGCACTCCAAATATTCATGCACTGCAAGGATTCACTTTCATTTTGGGACTCATCTTCTGGTTGCTGGCTTTTAGTGCTAACTGATACTACCATGGTGGCAGTAATCCAGCAGAGACTGCACGTATGGTTTGCATGTTTGCTTCCCAAGCCACCAGAAACTTGGCAGAACCCAAATCATTGTGGCATTTTCTTTACTCCCCTGAAACATTTGGCTTTCTAAGTTTGAAAATGGAATAGACTGGACTAGTCAAGTTTGGACCCCATGTACCACCAACAGAGCTAAAGACAGAGCCAATTACTTCCCTCCACTTGTCAAAATATGTCAAATTTGCTTGATCACCACAACTTCAAAGAAAATTCTGAGGCAACATAGAGAGGTTAATCAAATACTGCATGATTGGAATAGCTGTGTTTTTATGAGGTGGAAAGCTGCAGAGTTGGGCTGAAACTGTTCACAGAAATCCACAGGCTTGTGGTTGCCAGGCAGCCACACTGGGCTGTGATTGGCTGAACATCACTGTGAGGTGGATTTTAGGCTCTAGGTTTGAAAATTTAAAAGACTGGGGTAGTCAAGTTTGGAACACATCGACCACAGAGAGACCAAAAGGTCTTCCAATTACCTCCCTCCACTTCTCAAAATATGTCAAATTTTCTTGATCACTACAACTGTAAAAAAAAATTCTGAGGCAACATAGAGAGGCTAATCAAATACTGCTTGATTGGAATGGCTGTGGTTGTATGAGATGGAAAGCTGCAGAGTTGGGCTGAAACAGTTCACAGAAATCCACAAGCTTGTGGTTGCCAGGCAACCACACTGGGCTGTGATTGGCTGAGCACCATTGTGAGCTGGACTTTAGGCTCTAGGATACAAGTGTGCAGTAGGAGACCTGAGTCACAATGCCGGGCCTTGCCATGGAGACCTCAGTGGCACAGAGGACCTTGTAGGGCAAGATTTAAATAGGATGAATATTCTTGGCCTGGTATGCCACAATATTCTCTCTGAAGGCTTCACTGCTCAGAATTTGTGGATGGAAATGCTTGCCAATCTACACATGGATGTACTTTCAAAGGGATATGAAATATGCCAGGGCCTGGCAGATGATCTCTGCCATGTCCTATCCTTGAGCATATGCTTTTCCCTTGTCATGTCTGTCCTTTGGCTGAGTCCTGTTCCATAATCTATTCAGTCAAGACTTGCTGGCATCATTCACCTGCAGTATAAGAGCTTTCTGTGAACTTTCTCAGCAGAAATCCTCTGCAAGCACATAGCTTTGGATATGAGAGACAGTGGTGGAAGTTGAATTTCAAGGGCAGATATTTGAAAACAATGAAACAAGCCCCGAATAAGATCTTTACATGTTTCCCAGATGAATATGTTTGGAAATACGGGGGAAGATGGAGATCAAGGCTGAGAAGGGTGCACACCCATTTCAAGGTACAAAAACCAGGGGAAAACATGGGAAAGCAAGAGAGCTGGTTAATCTGATGTAAAAATCGTTGATGATGAAAGGAAAATTATATTCTCATGATGATATATTCAGGCTGTAGAAGTGAACTTCTCATGTTGGTTGTCCTATGTGTGGCCTTCTGCATTGGGCAGTGGATGCAGGACAGGAGATCTTCAAATCAATCTGGTGGAACACAAAATACTGAAAAAAAAATCAGCCTAAATCCTGTGTATTCCTTCGCTTTGAGAACATATATGGATAATGTACGAAGTTTCAAAAGAGAAAAAGTCTATTGGGTCATGGTTTCAACAATGAAATGGTCACTTCACATGACATTTTGAATTTTGCTTTCACTCTTGCTCATGTACCGGGCCTGAGTAAAGCAGAATTCAGAGTAAGCCTCTTCAATAGTTGTGCATTCCATAAGTGGTTTTAAAACCAGTGAAACCCTTTGGACTTAGTGTTTGTATTTAATTGGTTGATTGGCTTTTCAAATTGTTTGTTTTACTATTTTTAACTTTGTGAGACAGGGAAGCCCTCACTCATAGTGATTTAGACCTCTCCAAAAGCTCTGAAGTTATTCATGTAACAGCTATTACATGTTATAAGTTTCTCCTATTAAAACTTGAAAGACAAAGAGACTCTGCTACTTTTCATCTAAATTCAGTGTTGGGCTAAATTCAGTGTTGGACTTTTTACAAGTCCTTTGAAATGTTCCTACTCTAGTCACTGGTCGTGCTGGAATTTACTTTCTTGTGAAGACAGGAGTTGAGCAAATTGATACAAGTACAGTTTGCCACTACTCTGGACACCTAAATGGTTAAATATAGAGTTCCCTAAATGGTGTGTGTTTTATTTTGATCTCTGCTCACACTTTGCTCATCCAGTTAGAACCACAGGGCTCCAGGCCATAGCGTTCGAGGCCCAAACAAGAAAATTTCCATTCCGTTTTGGGAGTTCATTTGTCTCTCATAATTACTTTTTCCACAAATGTGTGCTACAGGAGAGGCCCTGTCCAAATGTGGAGAGGCCCATTTTCATTCACTCACTTTCAGACTTTCTAAGATTTTCAGTTACTAGAGGTTTGCCCAGACTTGCCATTGTCAAGGGACAGTGCACTTCACTTGAAGTTGTGCAGTATTACTTCGTGGGTCTCTGTGGAAATTCCACCAATGGGAAACTCGTGCTGTAGTCATCTCCAAGTGTTTCTGCGTAAGAAAGTATAACTAACAAAGGATGTGGTTTCAAGCAGAATGAGGAAAGGAGGGATTATCTTTATTTCAGTGCAGGTTGACCTTTCAAAGAAACAGTAATTCCTATGAAATAGGAGGTAAAATCTTTTGTAAAGAGACATGGACATGACACGCTCAATTTATGTCACTTTTTTTTAAAATGCCAAGGGCATTTGAGAAATTCTTGGCTGCTGAATTGTCCCTTTTTGCAAATTTCTCTTAGGTAAGACACTCCAGCTTCTTGAAACCATGGTACTGTTCCTTCCATGTAAAAAACCAAAGCAAAAAACAAAATAAATTAAAACAAAACCCATCAAATTACATTTGAGAACACACAATTGCTCAGCAGGCCCACTATTCAAGAAGCTAGAGGTACAGAAGCCTCAGCCTTCAGCCCATGGCCTGAAGTTTTGTCTCTATCATGGCCCCTCAATTCCCTGCATGTCCACATTAACCCATGAATCTTTACTCATTTCCTCTTCAAATGCACAGGATCCAATATATTTGAACCCTGTTCACCTGGGCTGTAATCATCCAAGGACACACAAGAGGAAGGGCAGCCACCCCCTTGCCTGGGGCCTTGGAGCTTATCACAATAGAAATGGACACCTGAACAAGGGGAGCCAAAACAAAGAGAGGCACATCCCTAAAGCCTGAAGCACAGAAGCTACCTATAGACCAGTTTTGGGATTTCACAAATTATGTAAGAATCTCTGTGCACATGCTTGGCATGGTCGCTCATGCCTCTAATCCCAGCAATCTGTTGGCTGAGATGGATGGATCCTTGTGAGTTGCAGTCCATCTAGGGTTTATCTCAAGGCCTCTTTCAACAACTACGTAAGATGCTGTTTCCAAAAGGAGGACAACAGAAAACTAGACACACTTGGTCCAGGTCCCTGGGTTCACTACATGAGTTGTGGAGTCTAAATATTCCATGCCATGAGAAAATACTTGGGATTTTTAGTGAAAGGGGCATTTGCATCCCTTTTCTAAGGGTTTCCCTTTCACCATGTTACATTTGTATTCTGGGAAAACCTGCTGGTGATAAGCTATCTAGCATTATGTTGGTTTAGGTATTGAGCTAGTACCTCATGATTAGTGTTCAGGGTTATGCTGGAATGGCTGCAGACCTCCTTGAAATAGCGATTGCAGACAAGTGAACCCGAGGAAGCTGGATAGTTGAAGCAGGCACTCCAAATATTCATGCACTGCAAGGATTCACTTTCATTTTGGGACTCATCTTCTGGTTGCTGGCTTTTAGTGCTAACTGATACTACCATGGTGGCAGTAATCCAGCAGAGACTGCACGTATGGTTTGCATGTTTGCTTCCCAAGCCACCAGAAACTTGGCACAACCCAAATCATTGTGGCATTTTCTTTACTCCCCTGAAACATTTGGCTTTCTAAGTTTGAAAATGGAATAGACTGGACTAGTCAAGTTTGGACCCCATGTACCACCAACAGAGCTAAAGACAGAGCCAATTACTTCCCTCCACTTGTCAAAATATGTCAAATTTGCTTGATCACCACAACTTCAAAGAAAATTCTGAGGCAACATAGAGAGGTTAATCAAATACTGCATGATTGGAATAGCTGTGTTTTTATGAGGTGGAAAGCTGCAGAGTTGGGCTGAAACTGTTCACAGAAATCCACAGGCTTGTGGTTGCCAGGCAGCCACACTGGGCTGTGATTGGCTGAACATCACTGTGAGGTGGATTTTAGGCTCTAGGTTTGAAAATTTAAAAGACTGGGGTAGTCAAGTTTGGAACACATCGACCACAGAGAGACCAAAAGGTCTTTCAATTACCTCCCTCCACTTCTCAAAATATGTCAAATTTTCTTGATCACTACAACTGTAAAAAAAATTCTGAGGCAACATAGAGAGGCTAATCAAATACTGCTTGATTGGAATGGCTGTGGTTGTATGAGATGGAAAGCTGCAGAGTTGGGCTGAAAGAGTTCACACAAATCCACAAGCTTGTGGTTGCCAGGCAACCACACTGGGCAGTGATTGGCTGAGCACCATTGTGAGCTGGACTTTAGGCTCTAGGATACAAGTGTGCTGTAGGAGACCTGAGTCACAATGCTGGGCGTTGCCACGGAGACCTCAGTGGCACAGAGGACCTTGTAGGGCAAGATTTAAATAGGATGAATATTCTTGGCCTGGTATGCCACAATATTCTCTCTGAAGGCTTCACTGCTCAGAATTTGTGGATGGAAATGCTTGCCAATCTACACATGGATGTACTTTCAAAGGGATATGAAATATGCCAGGGCCTGGCAGATGATCTCTGCCATGTCCTATCCTTGAGCATACGCTTTTCTCTTGCCATGTCTGTCATTTGGCTGAGTCCTGTTCCATAATCTATTCAGTCAAGACTTGCTGGCATCATTCACCTGCAGTATAAGAGCTTTCTGTGAACTTTCTCAGCAGAAATCCTCTGCAAGCACATAGCTTTGGATATGAGAGACAGTGGTGGAAGTTGAATTTCAAGGGCAGATATTTGAAAACAATGAAACAAGCCCCGAATAAGATCTTTACATGTTTCCCAGATGAATATGTTTGGAAATACGGGGGAAGATGGAGATCAAGGCTGACAAGAGTGCACACCCATTTCAAGGTACAAAAACCAGGGAAAAACATGGGAAAGCAAGAGAGCTGGTTAATCTGATGTAAAAATCTTTGATGATGAAAGGAAAATTATATTCTCATGATGATATATTCAGGCTGTAGAAGTGAACTTCTCATGTTGGTTGTCCTAGGTGTGGCCTTCTGCATTGGGCAGTGGATGCAGGACAGGAGATCTTCAAATAAATCTGGTGGAACACAAAATACTGAAAAAAAATCAGCCTAAATCCTGTGTATTCCTTCGCTTTGAGAACATATATGGATAATGTACGAAGTTTCAAAAGAGAAAAAGTCTATTGGGTCATGGTTTCAACAATGAAATGGTCACTTCACATGACATTTTGAATTTTGCTTTCACTCTTGCTCATGTACCGGGCCTGAGTAAAGCAGAATTCAGAGTAAGCCTCTTCAATAGTTGTGCATTCCATAAGTTGTTTTAAAACCAGTGAAAACCTTTGGACTTAGTGTTTGTATTTAATTGGTTGATTGGCTTTTCAAATTGTTTGTTTTACTATTTTTAACTTTGTGAGACAGGGAAGCCCTCACTCATAGTGATTTAGACCTCTCCAAAAGCTCTGAAGTTATTCATGTAACAGCTATTACATGTTATAAGTTTCTCCTATTAAAACTTGAAAGACAAAGAGACTCTGCAACTTTTCATCTAAATTCAGTGTTGGGCTAAATTCAGTGTTGGACTTTTTACAAGTCCTTTGAAATGTTCCTACTCTAGTCACTGGTCGTGCTGGAATTTACTTTCTTGTGAAGACAGGAGTTGAGCAAATTGATACAAGTACAGTTTGCCACTACTCTGGACACCTGGTTAAATATCGAGTTCCCTAAATGGTGTGTGTTTTACTTTGATCTCTGCTCACACTTTGCTCATCCAGTTAGAACCACAGGGCTCCAGGCCATAGCATTCCAGGCCCAAAAAAGAAAATTTCCATTCCGTTTTGGGAGTTCATTCGTCTCTCATAATTACTTTTTCCACAAATGTGTGCTACAGGAGAGGCCCTGTCCAAATGTGGAGAGGCCCATTTTCATTCACTCACTTTCAGACTTTCTAAGATTTTCAGTTACTAGAGGTTTGCCCAGACTTGCCATTGTCAAGGGACAGTGCACTTCACTTGAACCTGTGCAGTATTACTTCGTGGGTCTCTGTGGAAATTCCACCAATGGGAAACTCGTGCTGTAGTCATCTCCAAGTGTTTCTGCGTAAGAAAGTATAACTAACAAAGGATGTGGTTTCAAGCAGAATGAGGAAAGGAGGGATTATCTTTATTTCAGTGCAGGTTGACCTTTCAAAGAAACAGTAATTCCTATGAAATAGGAGGTAAAATCTTTTGTAAAGAGACATGGACATGACACGCTCAATTTATGTCACTTTTTTTTTAAAATGCCAAGGGCATTTGAGAAATTCTTGGCTGCTGAATTGTCCCTTTTTGCAAATTTCTCTTAGGTAAGACACTCCAGCTTCTTCAAACCATGGTACTCTTCCTTCCATGTAAAAAACCAAAGCAAAAAACAAAATAAATTAAAACAAAACCCATCAAATTACATTTGAGAACACACAATTGCTCAGCAGGCCCACTATTCAAGAAGCTAGAGGTACAGAAGCCTCAGCCTTCAGCCCATGGCCTGAAGTTTTGTCTCTATCATGGCCCCTCAATTCCCTGGCATGTCCACATTAACCCATGAATCTTTACTCATTTCCTCTTCAAATGCAAAGGATCCAATATATTTGAACCCTGTTCACCTGGGCTGTAATCATCCAAGGACACACCAGAGGAAGGGCAGCCACCCCCTTGCCTGGGGCCTTGGAGCTTATCACAATAGAAATGGACACCTGAACAAGGGGAGCCAAAACAAAGAGAGGCACATCCCTAAAGCCTGAAGCACAGAAGCTACCTATAGACCAGTTTTGGGATTTCACAAATTATGTAAGAATCTCTGTGCACATGCTTGGCATGGTCGCTCATGCCTCTAATCCCAGCAATCTGTTGGCTGAGATGAATGGATCCTTGTGAGTTGCAGTCCATCTTGGGCTACGAATTTATTTCAAGGCCTCTTTCAACAACTACGTAAGATGCTGTTTCCAAAAGGAGGACAACAGAAAACTAGACACACTTGGTCCAGGTCCCTGGGTTCACTACATGAGTTGTGGAGTCTAAATATTCCATGCCATGAGAAAATACTTGGGATTTTTAGTGAAAGGGGCATTTGCATCCCTTTTCTAAGGGTTTCCCTTTCACCATGTTACATTTGAATTCTGGGAAAACCTGCTGGTGATAAGCTATCTAGCATTATGTTGGTTTAGGTATTGAGCTAGTACCTCATGATTAGTGTTCAGGGTTATGCTGGAATGGCTGCAGACCTCCTTGAAATAGCGATTGCAGACAAGTGAACCCGAGGAAGCTGTATAGTTGAAGCAGGCACTCCAAATATTCATGCACTGCAAGGATTCACTTTCATTTTGGGACTCATCTTCTGGTTGCTGGCTTTTAGTGCTAACTGATACTACCATGGTGGCAGTAATCCAGCAGAGACTGCACGTATGGTTTGCATGTATGCTTCCCAAGCCACCAGAAACTTGGCAGAACCCAAATCATTGTGGCATTTTCTTTACTCCCCTGAAACATTTGGCTTTCTAAGTTTGAAAATGGAATAGACTGGACTAGTCAAGTTTGGACCCCAAGTACCACCAACAGAGCTAAAGACAGAGCCAATTACTTCCCTCCACTTGTCAAAATATGTCAAATTTGCTTGATCACCACAACTTCAAAGAAAATTCTGAGGCAACATAGAGAGGTTAATCAAATACTGCATGATTGGAATAGCTGTGGTTTTATGAGGTGGAAAGCTGCAGAGTTGGGCTGAAACTGTTCACAGAAATCCACAGGCTTGTGGTTGCCAGGCAGCCACACTGGGCTGTGATTGGCTGAACATCACTGTGAGGTGGATTTTAGGCTCTAGGTTTGAAAATTTAAAAGACTGGGGTAGTCAAGTTTGGAACACATCGACCACAGAGAGACCAAAAGGTCTTTCAATTACCTCCCTCCACTTCTCAAAATATGTCAAATTTTCTTGATCACTACAACTGTAAAAAAAAATTCTGAGGCAACATAGAGAGGCTAATCAAATACTGCTTGATTGGAATGGCTGTGGTTGTATGAGATGGAAAGCTGCAGAGTTGGGCTGAAACAGTTCACAGAAATGCACAAGCTTGTGGTTGCCAGGCAACCACACTGGGCTGTGATTGGCTGAGCACCATTGTGAGCTGGACTTTAGGCTCTAGGATACAAGTGTGCAGTAGGAGACCTGAGTCACAATGCCGGTCCTTGCCATGGAGACCTCAGTGGCACAGAGGACCTTGTAGGGCAAGATTTAAATAGGATGAATATTCTTGGCCTGGTATGCCACAATATTCTCTCTGAAGGCTTCACTGCTCAGAATTTGTGGATGGAAATGCTTGCCAATCTACACATGGATGTACTTTCAAAGGGATATGAAATATGCCAGGGCCTGGCAGATGATCTCTGCCATGTCCTATCCTTGAGCATACGCTTTTCCCTTGTCATGTCTGTCATTTGGCTGAGTCCTGTTCCATAATCTATTCAGTCAAGACTTGCTGGCATCATTCACCTGCAGTATAAGAGCTTTCTGTGAACTTTCTCAGCAGAAATCCTCTGCAAGCACATAGCTTTGGATATGAGAGACAGTGGTGGAAGTTGAATTTCAAGGGCAGATATTTGAAAACAATGAAACAAGCCCCGAATAAGATCTTTACATGTTTCCCAGATGAATATGTTTGGAAATACGGGGGAAGATGGAGATCAAGGCTGAGAAGGGTGCACACACATTTCAAGGTACAAAAACCAGGGGAAAACATGGGAAAGCAAGAGAGCTGGTTAATCTGATGTAAAAATCGTTGATGATGAAAGGAAAATTATATTCTCATGATGATATATTCAGGCTGTAGAAGTGAACTTCTCATGTTGGTTGTCCTAGGTGTGGCCTTCTGCATTGGGCAGTGGATGCAGGACAGGAGATCTTCAAATAAATCTGGTGGAACACAAAATACTGAAAAAAAATCAGCCTAAATCCTGTGTATTCCTTCGCTTTGAGAACATATATGGATAATGTACGAAGTTTCAAAAGAGAAAAAGTCTATTGGGTCATGGTTTCAACAATGAAATGGTCACTTCACATGACATTTTGAATTTTGCTTTCACTCTTGCTCATGTACCGGGCCTGAGTAAAGCAGAATTCAGAGTAAGCCTCTTCAATAGTTGTGCATTCCATAAGTGGTTTTAAAACCAGTGAAACCCTTTGGACTTAGTGTTTGTATTTAATTGGTTGATTGGCTTTTCAAATTGTTTGTTTTACTATTTTTAACTTTGTGAGACAGGGAAGCCCTCACTCATAGTGATTTAGACCTCTCCAAAAGCTCTGAAGTTATTCATGTAACAGCTATTACATGTTATAAGTTTCTCCTATTAAAACTTGAAAGACAAAGAGACTCTGCTACTTTTCATCTAAATTCAGTGTTGGGCTAAATTCAGTGTTGGACTTTTTACAAGTCCTTTAAAATGTTCCTACTCTAGTCACTGGTCGTGCTTGAATTTACTTTCTTGTGAATACAGGAGTTGAGCAAATTGACACAAGTACAGTTTGCCACTACTCTGGACACCTGATTAAATATAGAGTTCCCTAAATGGTGTGTGTTTTACTTTGATCTCTGCTCACACTTTGCTCATCCAGTTAGAACCACAGGGCTCCAAGCCGTAGCGTTCCAGGCCCAAACATTAAAATTTCCATTCCGTTTTGGGAGTTCATTCGTCTCTCATAATTACTTTTTCCACAAATGTGTGCTACAGGAGAGGCCGTGTCCAAATGTGGAATGGCCCAATTTCATTCACTCACTTTCAGACTTTCTAAGATTTTCAGTTACTAGAGGTTTGCCCAGACTTGCCATTGTCAAGGGACAGTGCAGTTCACTTGAAGTTGTGCCGTATTACTTCATGGGTCCTCGTGGAAATTCCATCAATGGGAAACTCGTGCTGTAGTCATCTCCAAGTGTTTCTGCGTAAGAAAGTATAACTAACAAAGGATGTGGTTTCAAACAGAATGAGGAAAGGAGGGATTATCTTTATTTCAGTGCAGGTTGACCTTTCAAAGAAACAGTAATTACTATCAAATAGGAGGTAAAATCTTTTTTAAAGAGACATGGACAGGACACGCTCAATTTATGTCACTTTTTTTAAAATGCCAAGGGCATTTGAGAAATTCTTGGCTGCTGAATTGTCCCTTTTTGCAAATTTCTCTTAGGTAAGACACTCCAGCTTCTTCAAACCATGGTACTGTTCCTTCCATGTAAAAAACCAAAGCAAAAAACAAAATAAATTAAAACAAAACCCGTCAAATTACATCTGAGAACACACAATTGCTCAGCAGGCCCACTATTCAAGAAGCTAGAGGTACAGAAGCCTCAGCCTTCAGCCCATGGCCTGAAGTTTTGTCTCTATCATGGTCCCTCAATTCCCTGGCGTGTCCACATTAACTCATGAATCTTTACTCATTTCCTCTTCAAATGCACAGGATCCAATATACTTGAAAACTGTTCACCTGGGCTGTAATCATCCAAGGACACACCAGAGGAAGGGCAGCCACCCCCTTGCCTGGGGCCTTGGAGCTTATCACAATAGAAATGGACACCTGAACAAGGGGAGCCAAAACAAAGAGAGGCATATTCCTAAAGCCTGAAGCACAGAAGCTACCTATAGACCAGTAGTGGGATTTCACAAATTATGTAAGAATCTCTCTGCACATGCTTGGCATGGTCGCTCATGCCTCTAATCCCAGCAATCTGGGGGTTCAGGTGGATGGATCCTTGGGAGTTCTAGTCCATCTTGGGCTACGAATTTATCTCAAGGACTCTTTCAACAACTACATAAGATGCTGTTTCCAAAAAGAGGACAACAGAAAACTAGACACAGTTGGTCCAGGTCCCTGGGTTCACTACATGAGTTGTGGAGTCTAAATATTCCATGCCATGAGAAAATACCTGGGATTTTTAGTGAAAGGGGCATTTGCATCCCTTTTCTAAGGGTTTCCCTTTCACCATTTTACATTTGAATTCTGGGAAAACCTGCTGGTGATAAGCTATCTAGCATTATGTTGGTTTAGGTATTGAGCTGGTACCTCATGATTAGTGTTCAGGGTTATGCTGGAATGGCTGCAGACCTCCTTGAAATAGCGATTGCAGACAAGTGAACCTGAGGAAGCTGGATAGTTGAAGCAGGCACTCCAAATATTCATGCACTGCAAGGATTCACTTTCATTTTGGGACTCATCTTCTGGTTGCTGGCTTTTAGTGCTAACTGATACTACCAAGGTGGGAGTAATCCAGCAGAGACTGCACATATGGTTTGCATGTTTGCTTCCCAAGCCACCAGAAACTTGGCAGAACCCAATTCATTGTGGCATTTTCTTTACTCCCCTGAAACATTTGGCTTTCTAAGTTTGAAAATGGAATAGCCTGGACTAGTCAAGTTTGGACCCCATGTACCACCAACAGAGCTAAAGACAGAGCCAATTACTTCCCTCCACTTGTCAAAATATGTCAAATTTGCTTGATCACCACAACTTCAAAGAAAATTCTGAGGCAACATAGAGAGGTTAATCAAATACTGCATGATTGGAATAGCTGTGGTTTTATGAGGTGGAAAGCTGCAGAGTTGGACTGAAACTGTTCACAGAAATCCACAGGCTTGTGGTTTCCAGGCAGCCACACTGGGCTGTGATTGGCTGAACATCACTGTGAGGTGGATTTTAGGCTCTAGGTTTGAAAATTTAAAAGACTGGGGTAGTCAAGTTTGGAAAACATCGACCACAGAAAGACCAAAAGGTCTTTCAATTACCTCCCTCCTCTTCTCAAAATATGTCAAATTTTCTTGATCACTACAACTGTAAAAAAAATTCTGAGGCAACATAGAGAGGCTAATCAAATACTGCTTGATTGGAATGGCTGTGGTTGTATGAGATGGAAAGCTGCAGAGTTGGGCTGAAACAGTTCACAGAAATCCACAAGCTTGTGGTTGCCAGGCAACCACACTGGGCTGTGATTGGCTGAGCACCATTGTGAGCTGGACTTTAGGCTCTAGGATACAAGTGTGCAGTAGGAGACCTGAGTCACAATGCTGGGCCTTGCCATGGAGACCTCAGTGGCACAGAGGACCTTGTAGGGCAAGATTTAAATAGGATGAATATTCTTGGCCTGGTATGCCACAATATTCTCTCTGAAGGCTTCACTGCTCAGAATTTGTGGATGGAAATGCTTACCAATCTACACATGGATGTACTTTCAAAGGGATATGAAATATGCCAGGGCCTGGCAGATGATCTCTGCCATGTCCTATCCTTGATCATACGCTTTTCCCTTGTCATGTCTGTCATTTGGCTGAGTCCTGTTCCATAATCTATTCAGTCAAGACTTGCTGGCATCATTCACCTGCAGTATAAGAGCTTTCTGTGAAATTTCTCAGCAGAAATCCTCTGCAAGCACATAGCTTTGGATATGAGAGACAGTGGTGGAAGTTGAATTTCAAGGGCAGATATTTGAAAACAATGAAACAAGCCACGAATAAGATCTTTACATGTTTCCCAGATGAATATGTTTGGAAATACGGGGGAAGATGGAGATCAAGGCTGAGAAGGGTGCACACCCATTTCAAGGTACAAAAAACAGGGAAAAACATGGGAAAGCAAGAGAGCTGGTTAATCTGATGTAAAAATCTTTGATGATGAAAGGAAAATTATATTCTCATGATGATATATTCAGGCTGTAGAAGTGAACTTCTCATGTTGGTTGTCCTATGTGTGGCCTTCTGCATTGTCCAGTGGATGCAGGACAGGAGATCTTCAAATAAATCTGGTGGAACACAAAATACTGAAAAAAAAATCAGCCTAAATCCTGTGTATTCCTTCGCTTTGAGAGCATATATGGAAAACGTACGAAGTTTCAAAAGAGAAAAAGTCTATTGGGTCATGGTTTCAACAATGAAATGGTTACTTCACATGACATTTTGAATTTTGCTTTCACTCTTGCTCATGTACCGCGGCTGAGTAAAGCAGAATTCAGAGTAAACCTCTTCAATAGTTGTGCATTCCATAAGTCGTTTTAAAACCAGTGAAACCCTTTGGACTTAGTGTTTGTATTTAATTGGTTGATTGGCTTTTCAAATTGTTTGTTTTACTATTTTTCACTTTGTGAGACAGGGAAGCCCTCACTCATAGTGATTTAGACCTCTCCAAAAGCTCTGAAGTTATTCATGTAACAGCTATTACATGTTATAAGTTTCTCCTATTAAAACTTGAAAGACAAACAGACTCTGCTACTTTTCATCTAAATTCAGTGTTGGGCTAAATTCAGTGTTGGACTTTTTACAAGTCCTTTGAAATGTTCCTACTCTATTCACTGGTTGTGCTGGAATTTACTTTCTTGTGAAGACAGGAGTTGAGCAAATTGACACAAGTACAGTTTGCCACTACTCTGGACACCTGGTTAAATATAGAGTTCCCTAAATGGTGTGTGTTTTACTTTGATCTCTGCTCACACTTTGCTCATCCAGGTAGAACCACAGGGCTCCAAGCCGTAGCGTTCCAGGCCCAAACATTAAAATTTCCATTCCGTTTTGGGAGTTCATTCGTCTCTCATAATTACTTTTTCCACAAATGTGTGCTACAGGAGAGGCCCTGTCCAAATGTGGAGAGGCCCATTTTCATTCACTCACTTTCAGACTTTCTAAGATTTTCAGTTACTAGAGGTTTGCCCAGACTTGCCATTGTCAAGGGACAGTGCACTTCACTTGAAGTTGTGCCGTATTACTTCATGGGTCCTCGTGGAAATTCCACCAATGGGAAACTCGTGCTGTAGTCATCTCCAAGTGTTTCTGCGTAAGAAAGTATAACTAACAAAGGATGTGGTTTCAAACAGAATGAGGAAAGGAGGGATTATCTTTATTTCAGTGCAGGTTGACCTTTCAAAGAAACAGTAATTCCTATCAAATAGGAGGTAAAATCTTTTTTAAAGAGACATGGACAAACACGCTCAATTTATGTCACTTTTTTTAAAATGCCAAGGGCATTTGAGAAATTCTTGGGTGCTGAATTGTCCCTTTTTGCAAATTTCTCTTAGGTAAGACACTCCAGCTTCTTCAAACCACGGTACTGTTCCTTCCGTGTAAAAAACCAAAGCAAAAAACAAAATAAATTAAAACAAAACCCGTCAAATTACATTTGAGAACACACAATTGCTCAGCAGGCCCACTATTCAAGAAGCTAGAGTTACAGATGCCTCAGCCTTCAGCCCATGGCCTGAAGTTTTGTCTCTATCATGGTCCCTCAATTCCCTGGCGTGTCCACATTAACTCATGAATCTTTACTCATTTCCTCTTCAAATGCACAGGATCCAATATACTTGAAAACTGTTCACCTGGGCTGTAATCATCCAAGGACACACCAGAGGAAGGGCAGCCACCCCCTTGCCTGGGGCCTTGGAGCTTATCACAATAGAAATGGACACCTGAACAAGGGGAGCCAAAACAAAGAGAGGCATATTCCTAAAGCCTGAAGCACAGAAGCTACCTATAGACCAGTAGTGGGATTTCACAAATTATGTAAGAATCTCTCTGCACATGCTTGGCATGGTCGCTCATGCCTCTAATCCCAGCAATCTGGGGGTTCAGGTGGATGGATCCTTGGGAGTTCTAGTCCATCTTGGGCTACGAATTTATCTCAAGGACTCTTTCAACAACTACATAAGATGCTGTTTCCAAAAAGAGGACAACAGAAAACTAGACACAGTTGGTCCAGGTCCCTGGGTTCACTACATGAGTTGTGGAGTCTAAATATTCCATGCCATGAGAAAATACCTGGGATTTTTAGTGAAAGGGGCATTTGCATCCCTTTTCTAAGGGTTTCCCTTTCACCATTTTACATTTGAATTCTGGGAAAACCTGCTGGTGATAAGCTATCTAGCATTATGTTGGTTTAGGTATTGAGCTGGTACCTCATGATTAGTGTTCAGGGTTATGCTGGAATGGCTGCAGACCTCCTTGAAATAGCGATTGCAGACAAGTGAACCTGAGGAAGCTGGATAGTTGAAGCAGGCACTCCAAATATTCATGCACTGCAAGGATTCACTTTCATTTTGGGACTCATCTTCTGGTTGCTGGCTTTTAGTGCTAACTGATACTACCATGGTGGGAGTAATCCAGCAGAGACTGCACATATGGTTTGCATGTTTGCTTCCCAAGCCACCAGAAACTTGGCAGAACCCAAATCATTGTGGCATTTTCTTTACTCCCCTGAAACATTTGGCTTTCTAAGTTTGAAAATGGAATAGCCTGGACTAGTCAAGTTTGGACCCCATGTACCACCAACAGAACTAAAGACAGAGCCAATTACTTCCCTCCACTTGTCAAAATATGTCAAATTTGCTTGATCACCACAACTTCAAAGAAAATTCTGAGGCAACATAGAGAGGTTAATCAAATACTGCATGATTGGAATAGCTGTGGTTTTATGAGGTGGAAAGCTGCAGTGTTGGGCTGAAACTGTTCACAGAAATCCACAGGCTTGTGGTTGCCAGGCAGCCACACTGGGCTGTGATTGGCTGAACATCACTGTGAGGTGGATTTTAGGCTCTAGGTTTGAAAATTTAAAAGACTGGGGTAGTCAAGTTTGGAACACATCGACCACAGAGAGACCAAAAGGTCTTTCAATTACCTCCCTCCACTTCTCAAAATATGTCAAATTTTCTTGATCACTACAACTGTAAACAAAAATTCTGAGGCAACATAGAGAGGCTAATCAAATACTGCTTGATTGGAATGGCTGTGGTTGTATGAGATGGAAAGCTGCAGAGTTGGGCTGAAACAGTTCACAGAAATGCACAAGCTTGTGGTTGCCAGGCAACCACACTGGGCTGTGATTGGCTGAGCACCATTGTGAGCTGGACTTTAGGCTCTAGGATACAAGTGTGCAGTAGGAGACCTGAGTCACAATGCTGGGCGTTGCCATGGAGTCCTCAGTGGCACAGAGGACCTTGTAGGGCAAGATTTAAATAGGATGAATATTCTTGGCCTGGTATGCCACAATATTCTCTCTGAAGGCTTCACTGCTCAGAATTTGTGGATGGAAATGCTTGCCAATCTACACATGGATGTACTTTCAAAGGGATATGAAATATGCCAGGGCCTGGCAGATGATCTCTGCCATGTCCTATCCTTGATCATACGCTTTTCCCTTGTCATGTCTGTCATTTGGCTGAGTCTTGTTGCATAATCTATTCAGTCAAGACTTGCTGGCATCATTCACCTGCAGTATAAGAGCTTTCTGTGAAATTTCTCAGGAGAAATCCTCTGCAAGCACATAGCTTTGGATATGAGAGACAGTGGTGGAAGTTGAATTTCAAGGGCAGATATTTGAAAACAATGAAACAAGCCCCGAATAAGATCTTTACATGTTTCCCAGATGAATATGTTTGGAAATATGGGGGAAGATGGAGATCAAGGCTGAGAAGGGTGCACACCCATTTCAAGGTACAAAAACCAGGGAAAAACATGGGAAAGCAAGAGAGCTGGTTAATCTGATGTAAAAATCTTTGATGATGAAAGGAAAATTATATTCTCATGATGATATATTCAGGCTGTAGAAGTGAACTTCTCATGTTGGTTGTCCTAAGTGTGGCCTTCTGCATTGGGCGGTGGATGCAGGACAGGTGATCTTCAGATAAATCTGGTGGAACACAAAATACTGAAAAAAAAATCAGCCTAAATCCTGTGTATTCCTTCGCTTTGAGAACATATATGGATAACGTACGAAGTTTCAAAAGAGAAAAAGTCTATTGGGTCATGGTTTCAACAATGAAATGGTTACTTCACATGACATTTTGAATTTTGCTTTCACTCTTGCTCATGCACCGGGGCTGAGTAAAGCAGAATTCAGAGTAAACCTCTTCAATAGTTGTGCATTCCATAAGTGGTTTTAAAACCAGTGAAACCCTTTGGACTTAGTGTTTGTATTTAATTGGTTGATTGGCTTTTCAAATTGTTTGTTTTACTATTTTTAACTTTGTGAGACAGGGAAGCCCTCACTCATAGTGATTTAGACCTCTCCAAAAGCTCTGAAGTTATTCATGTAACAGCTATTACATGTTATAAGTTTCTCCTATTAAAACTTGAAAGACAAAGAGACTCTGCTACTTTTCATCTAAATTCAGTGTTGGGCTAAATTCAGTGTTGGACTTTTTACAAGTCCTTTGAAATGTTCCTACTCTAGTCACTGGTCGTGCTGGAATTTACTTTCTTGTGAAGACAGGAGTTGAGCAAATTGACACAAGTACAGTTTGCCACTACTCTGGACACCTGGTTAAATATAGAGTTCCCTAAATGTAGTGTGTTTTACTTTGATCTCTGCTCACACTTTGCTCATCCAGTTAGAACCACAGGGCTCCAGGCCATAGCGTTCGAGGCCCAAACAAGAAAATTTCCATTCCGTTTTGGGAGTTCATTCGTCTCTCATAATTACTTTTTCCACAAATGTGTGCTACAGGAGAGGCCCTGTCCAAATGTGGAGAGGCCCATTTTCATTCACTCACTTTCAGACTTTCTAAGATTTTCAGTTACTAGAGGTTTGCCCAGACTTGCCATTGTCAAGGGACAGTGCACTTCACTTGAAGTTGTGCAGTATTACTTCGTGGGTCTCTGTGGAAATTCCACCAATGGGAAACTCGTGCTGTAGTCATCTCCAAGTGTTTCTGTGTAAGAAAGTATAACTAACAAAGGATGTGGTTTCAAGCAGAATGAGGAAAGCAGGGATTATCTTTATTTCAGTGCAGGTTGACCTTTCAAAGAAACAGTAATTCCTGTCAAATAGGAGGTAAAATCTTTTTTAAAGAGACATGGACATGACACGCTCAATTTATGTTACTTTTTTTAAAATGCCAAGGGCATTTGAGAAATTCCTGGCTCCTGAATTATCCCTTTTTTCAAATTTCTCTTAGGTAAGACACTACAGCTTCTTCAAACCATGGTACTGTTCCTTCCATGTAAAAAACCAAAGCAAAAAACAAAATAAATTAAAACAAAACCCATCAAATTACATTTGAGAACACACAATTGCTCAGCAGGCCCACTATTCAAGAAGCTAGAGGTACAGAAGCCTCAGCCTTCAGCCCATGGCCTGAAGTTTTGTCTCTATCATGGTCCCTCAATTCCCTGGCGTGTCCACATTAACTCATGAATCTTTACTCATTTCCTCTTCAAATGCACAGGATCCAATATATTTGAAAACTGTTCACCTGGGCTGTAATCATCCAAGGACACACCAGAGGAAGGGCAGCCACCCCCTTGCCTTGGGCCTTGGAGTTATCACAATAGAAATGGACACCTGAAAAAGGGGAGCCAAAACAAAGATAGGCATATTCCTAAAGCCTGAAGCACAGAAGCTACCTATAGACCAGTAGTGGGATTTCACAAATTATGTAAGAATCTCTGTGCACATGCTTGGCATGGTCGCTCATGCCTCTAATCCCAGCAATCTGGGGGCTGAGGTGGATGGAACCTTGGGAGTTCTAGTCCATCTTGGGCTACGAATTTATCTCAAGGCCTCTTTCAACAACTACATAAGATGCTGTTTCCAAAAATAGGACAAAAGAAAACTAGACACACTTGGTCCAGGTCCCTGGGTTCACTACATGAGTTGTGGAGTCTAAATATTCCATGCCATGAGAAAATACCTGGGATTTTTAGTGAAAGGGGCATTTGCATCCCTTTTCTAAGGGTTTCTCTTTCACCATGTTACATTTGAATTCTGGGAAAAACTGCTGGTAATAAGCTATCTAGCATTATGTTGGTTTAGGTATCGAGCTAGTACCTCATGTTTAGTGTTCAGGGTTATGCTGCAATGGCTGCAGACCTCCTTGAAATAGCGATTGCAGACAAGTGAACCCCGAGGAAGCTGGATAGTTGAAGCAGGCACTCCAAATATTCATGCACTGCAAGGATTCACTTTCATTTTTGGACTCATCTTCTGGTTGCTGGCTTTTAGTGCTAACTGATACTACCATGGTGGCAGTAATCCAGCAGAGACTGCACTTATGGTTTGCATGTTTGCTTCCCAAGCCACCAGAAACTTGGCAGAACCCAAATCATTGTGGCATTTTCTTTACTCCCCTGAAACATTTGGCTTTCTAAGTTTGAAAATGGAATAGACTGGAATAGTCAAGTTTGGACCCCATGTACCACCAACAGAGCTAAAGACAGAGCCAATTACTTCCCTCCACTTGTCAAAATATGTCAAATTTGCTTGATCACCACAACTTCAAAGAAAATTCTGAGGCAACATAGAGAGGTTAATGAAAAACTGCATGATTGGAATAGCTGTGGTTTTATGAGGTGGAAAGCTGCAGAGTTGGGCTGAAACTGTTCACAGAAATCCACAGGCTTGTGGTTGCCAGGCAGCCACACTGGGCTGTGATTGGTGAACATCACTGTGAGGTGGATTTGAGGCTCTAGGTTTGAAAATTTAAAAGAATGGGGTAGTCAAGTTTGGAACACATCAACCACAGAGAGACCAAAAGGTCTTTCAATTACCTCCCTCCACTTCTCAAAATATGTCAAATTTTCTTGATCACTACAACTGTAAAAAAAAATTCTGAGGCAACATAGAGAGGCTAATCAAATACTGCTTGATTGGAATGGCTGTGGTTGTATGAGATGGAAAGCTGCAGAGTTGGGCTGAAACAGTTCACAGAAATCCACAAGCTTGTGGTTGCCAGGCAACCACACTGGGCTGTGATTGGCTGAGCACCATTGTGAGCTGGACTTTAGGCTCTAGGATACAAGTGTGCTGTAGGAGACCTGAGTCACAATGCTGAGCTTTGCCACGGAGACCTCAGTGGCACAGAGGACCTTGTAGGGCAAGATTTAAATAGGATGAATATTCTTGGCCTGGTATGCCACAATATTCTCTCTGAAGGCTTCACTGCTCAGAATTTGTGGATGGAAATGCTTGCCAATCTACACATGGATGTACTTTCAAAGGGATATGAAATATGCCAGGGCCTGGCAGATGATCTCTGCCATGTCCTATCCTTGAGCATAAGCTTTTCTCTTGTCATGTCTGTCATTTGGCTGAGTCCTGTTCCATAATCTATTCAGTCAAGACTTGCTGGCATCATTCACCTGCAGTATAAGAGCTTTCTGTGAACTTTCTCAGCAGAAATCCTCTGCAAGCACATAGCTTTGGATATGAGAGACAGTGGTGGAAGTTTAATTTCAAGGGCAGATATTTGAAAACAATGAAACAAGCCCCGAATAAGATCTTTACATGTTTCCCAGATGAATATGTTTGGAAATACGGGGGAAGATGGAGATCAAGGCTGACAAGAGTGCACACCCATTTCAAGGTACAAAAACCAGGGAAAAACATGGGAAAGCAAGAGAGCTGGTTAATCTGATGTAAAAATCTTTGATGATGAAAGGAAAATTATATTCTCATGATGATATATTCAGGCTGTAGAAGTGAACTTCTCATGTTGGTTGTCCTATGTGTGGCCTTCTGCATTGGGCAGTGGATGCAGGACAGGAGATCTTCAAATAAATCTGGTGGAACACAAAATACTGAAAAAAAAATCAGCCTAAATCCTGTGTATTCCTTCGATTTGAGAACATATGTGGATAATGTACGAAGTTTCAAAAGAGAAAAAGTCTATTGGGTCATGGTTTCAACAATGAAATGGTCACTTCACATGACATTTTGAATTTTGCTTTCACTCTTGCTCATGTACCGGGCCTGAGTAAAGCAGAATTCAGAGTAAGCCTCTTCAATAGTTGTGCATTCCATAAGTGGTTTTAAAACCAGTGAAAACCTTTGGACTTAGTGTTTGTATTTAATTGGTTGATTGGCTTTTCAAATTGTTTGTTTTACTATTTTTAACTTTGTGAGACAGGGAAGCCCTCACTCATAGTGATTTAGACCTCTCCAAAAGCTCTGAAGTTATTCATGTAACAGCTATTACATGTTATAAGTTTCTCCTATTAAAACTTGAAAGACAAAGAGACTCTGCTACTTTTCATTTAAATTCAGTGTTGGGCTAAATTCAGTGTTGGACTTTTTACAAGTCCTTTGAAATGTTCCTACTGTAGTCACTGGTCGTGCTGGAATTTACTTTCTTGTGAAGACAGGAGTTGAGCAAATTGACACAAGTACAGTTTGCCACTACTCTGGACACCTGGTTAAATATAGAGTTCCCTAAATGGTGTGTGTTTTACTTTGATCTCTGTTCACATTTTCTCATCCAGTTAGAACCACAGGGCTCCAGGCCCAAACAAGAAAATTTCCATTCCGTTTTGGGAGTTCATTCGTCTCTCATTATTACTTTTTCCACAAATGTGTGCTACAGGAGAGGCCCTGTCCAAATGTGGAGAGGCCCATTTTCATTCACTCACTTTCAGACTTTCTAAGATTTTCAGTTACTAGAGGTTTGCCCAGACTTGCCATTGTCAAGGGACAGTGCACTTCACTTGAAGTTGTGCAGTATTACTTAATGGGTCCTCGTGGAAATTCCACCAATGCGAAACTCGTGCTCTAGTCATCTCCAAGTGTTTCTGCGTAAGAAAGTATAACTAACAAAGGATGTGGTTTCAAGCAGAATGAGGAAAGGAGGGATTATCTTTATTTCAGTGCAGGTTGACCTTTCAAAGAAACAGTAATTCCTATCAAATAGGAGGTAAAATCTTTTGTAAAGAGACATGGACATGACACGCTCAATTTATGTCACTTTTTTTTTAAAATGCCAAGGGCATTTGAGAAATTCTTGGCTGTTGAATTGTCCCTTTTTTCAAATTTCTCTTAGGTAAGACACTCCAGCTTCTTCAAACCATGGTACTGTTCCTTCCATGTAAAAAACCAAAGCAAAAAACAAAATAAATTAAAACAAAACCCATCAAATTACATTTGAGAACACACAATTGCTCAGCAGGCCCACTATTCAAGAAGCTAGAGGTACAGAAGCCTCAGCCTTCAGCCCATGGCCTGAAGTTTTGTCTCTATCATGGCCCCTCAATTCCCTGGCATGTCCACATTAACCCATGAATCTTTACTCATTTCCTCTTCAAATGCACAGGATCCAATATATTTGAACCCTGTTCACCTGGGCAGTAATCATCCAAGGACACACCAGAGGAAGGGCAGCCACCCCCTTGCCTTGGGCCTTGGAGCTTATCACAATAGAAATGGACACCTGAACAAGGGGAGCCAAAACAAAGAGAGGCACATCCCTAAAGCCTGAAGCACAGAAGCTACCTATAGACCAGTTTTGGGATTTCACAAATTATGTAAGAATCTCTGTGCACATGCTTGGCATGGTCGCTCATGCCTCTAATCCCAGCAATCTGTTGGCTGAGATGGATGGGTCCTTGTGAGTTGCAGTCCATCTTGGGCTACGAACTTATCTCAAGGCCTCTTTCAACAACTACATAAGATGCTGTTTCCAAAAGGAGGACAACAGAAAACTAGACACACTTGGTCCAGGTCCCTGGGTTCACTACATGAGTTGTGGAGTCTAAATGTTCCATGCCATGAGAAAATACCTGGGATTTTTAGTGAAAGGGGCATTTATATCTCTTTTCTAAGGGTTTGTCTTTCACCATGTTACATTTGAATTCTGGGAAAACCTGCTGGTAATATGCTATCTAGCATTATGTTGGTTTAGGTATTGAGGTAGTACCTCATGATTACTGTTCAGGGTTATGCTGGAATGGCTGCAGACCTCCTTGAAATAGCGATTGCAGACAAGTGAACCCGAGGAAGCTGGATAGTTGAAGCAGGGACTCCAAATATTCATGCACTGCAAGGATTCACTTTCATTTTGGGACTCATCTTCTGGTTGCTGGTTTTTAGTGCTAACTGATACTACCATGGTGGCAGTAATCCAGCAGAGACTGCATGTATGGTTTGCATGTTTGCTTCCCAAGCCACCAGAAACTTGGCAGAACCCAAATCATTGTGGCATTTTCTTTACTCCCCTGAAACATTTGGCTTTCTAAGTTTGAAAATGGAATAGACTGGACTAGTCAAGTTTGAACAACATATACCACAAACAGAGCTAAAGACAGAGCCAATTACTTCCCTCCACTTGTCAAAATATGTCAAATTTGCTTGATCACCACAACTTCAAAGAAAATTCTGAGGCAACATAGAGAGGTTAATCAAATACTGCATGACTGGAATAGCTGTGGTTTTATGAGGTGTAAAGTTGCAGAGTTGGGCTGAAACTGTTCACAGAAATCCACAGGCTTGTGGTTGCCAGGCAACCACACTGGCTTGTGATTGGCTGAACATCACTGTGAGGTGGATTTTAGGATCTAGGTTTGAAAATTTAAAGACTGGGGTAGTCAAGTTTGGAACCCATCGACCACAGACAGACCAAAAGGTCTTTCAATTACTTCCCTCCACTTCTCAAAATATGTCAAATTTTCTTGATCACTACAACTGTAAAAAAAAATTCTGAGGCAACATAGAGAGGCTAATCAAATACTGCTTGATTGGAATGGCTGTGGTTGTATGAGATGGAAAGCTGCAGAGTTGGGCTGAAACAGTTCACAGAAATCCACAAGCTTGTGGTTGCCAGGCAACCACACTGGGCAGTGATTGGCTGAGCACCATTGTGAGCTGGACTTTAGGCTCTAGGATACAAGTGTGCTGTAGGAGACCTGAGTCACAATGCTGGGCGTTGCCACGGAGACCTCAGTGGCACAGAGGACCTCGTAGGGCAAGATTTAAATAGGATGAATATTCTTGGCCTGGTATGCCACAATATTCTCTCTGAAGGCTTCACTGCTCAGAATTTGTGGATGGAAATGCTTGCCAATCTACACATGGATGTACTTTCAAAGGGATATGAAATATGCCAGGGCCTGGCAGATGATCTCTGCCATGTCCTATCCTTGAGCATACGCTTTTCTCTTGCCATGTCTGTCATTTGGCTGAGTCCTGTTCCATAATCTATTCAGTCAAGACTTGCTGGCATTATTCACCTGCAGTATAAGAGCTTTCTGTGAACTTTCTCAGCAGAAATCCTCTGCAAGCACATAGCTTTGGATATGAGAGACAGTGGTGGAAGTTGAATTTCAAGGGCAGATATTTGAAAACAATGAAACAAGCCCCGAATAAGATCTTTACATGTTTCCCAGATGAATATGTTTGGAAATACGGGGGAAGATGGAGATCAAGGCTGACAAGAGTGCACACCCATTTCAAGGTACAAAAACCAGGGAAAAACATGGGAAAGCAAGAGAGCTGGTTAATCTGATGTAAAAATCTTTGATGATGAAAGGAAAATTATATTCTCATGATGATATATTCAGGCTGTAGAAGTGAACTTCTCATGTTGGTTGTCCTAGGTGTGGCCTTCTGCATTGGGCAGTGGATGCAGGACAGGAGATCTTCAAATAAATCTGGTGGAACACAAAATACTGAAAAAAAATCAGCCTAAATCCTGTGTATTCCTTCGCTTTGAGAACATATATGGATAATGTACGAAGTTTCAAAAGAGAAAAAGTCTATTGGGTCATGGTTTCAACAATGAAATGGTCACTTCACATGACATTTTGAATTTTGCTTTCACTCTTGCTCATGTACCGGGCCTGAGTAAAGCAGAATTCAGAGTAAGCCTCTTCAATAGTTGTGCATTCCATAAGTGGTTTTAAAACCAGTGAAACCCTTTGGACTTAGTGTTTGTATTTAATTGGTTGATTGGCTTTTCAAATTGTTTGTTTTACTATTTTTAACTTTGTGAGACATGGAAGCCCTCACTCATAGTGATTTAGACCTCTCCAAAAGCTCTGAAGTTACTCATGTAACAGCTATTACATGTTATAAGTTTCTCCTATTAAAACTTGAAAGACAAACAGACTCTGCTACTTTTCATCTAAATTCAGTGTTGGGCTAAATTCAGTGTTGGACTTTTTACAAGTCCTTTGAAACGTGTCCTACTCTAGTCACTGGTCGTGCTGGAATTTACTTTCTTGTGAAGACAGGAGTTGAGCAAATTGACACAAGTACAGTTTGCCACTACTCTGGACACCTGGTTAAATATAGAGTTCCCTAAATGGTGTGTGTTTTACTTTGATCTCTGCTCACACTTTGCTCATCCAGTTAGAACTACAGGGCTCCAGGCCATAGCGTTCCAGGCCCAAACAAGAAAATTTCCATTCCGTTTTGGGAGTTCATTCGTCTCTCATAATTACTTTTTCCACAAATGTGTGCTACAGGAGAGGCCCTGTCCAAATGTGGAGAGGCCCATTTTCATTCACTCACTTTCAGACTTTCTAAGATTTTCAGTTACTAGAGGTTTGCCCAGACTTGCCATTGTCAAGGGACAGTGCACTTCACTTGAAGTTGTGCAGTATTACTTCATGGGTCCTCGTGGAAATTCCACCAATGCGAAACTCGTGCTCTAGTCATCTCCAAGTGTTTCTGCGTAAGAAAGTATAACTAACAAAGGATGTGGTTTCAAGCAGAATGAGGAAAGGAGGGATTATCTTTATTTCAGTGCAGGTTGACCTTTCAAAGAAACAGTAATTCCTATCAAATAGGAGGTAAAATCTTTTGTAAAGAGACATGGACATGACACGCTCAATTTATGTCACTTTTTTTTTAAAATGCCAAGGGCATTTGAGAAATTCTTGGCTGTTGAATTGTCCCTTTTTTCAAATTTCTCTTAGGTAAGACACTCCAGCTTCTTCAAACCATGGTACTGTTCCTTCCATGTAAAAAACCAAAGCAAAAAACAAAATAAATTAAAACAAAACCCATCAAATTACATTTGAGAACACACAATTGCTCAGCAGGCCCACTATTCAAGAAGCTAGAGGTACAGAAGCCTCAGCCTTCAGCCCATGGCCTGAAGTTTTGTCTCTATCATGGCCCCTCAATTCCCTGGCATGTCCACATTAACCCATGAATCTTTACTCATTTCCTCTTCAAATGCACAGGATCCAATATATTTGAACCCTGTTCACCTGGGCAGTAATCATCCAAGGACACACCAGAGGAAGGGCAGCCACCCCCTTGCCTTGGGCCTTGGAGCTTATCACAATAGAAATGGACACCTGAACAAGGGGAGCCAAAACAAAGAGAGGCACATCCCTAAAGCCTGAAGCACAGAAGCTACCTATAGACCAGTTTTGGGATTTCACAAATTATGTAAGAATCTCTGTGCACATGCTTGGCATGGTCGCTCATGCCTCTAATCCCAGCAATCTGTTGGCTGAGATGGATGGGTCCTTGTGAGTTGCAGTCCATCTTGGGCTACGAACTTATCTCAAGGCCTCTTTCAACAACTACATAAGATGCTGTTTCCAAAAGGAGGACAACAGAAAACTAGACACACTTGGTCCAGGTCCCTGGGTTCACTACATGAGTTGTGGAGTCTAAATGTTCCATGCCATGAGAAAATACCTGGGATTTTTAGTGAAAGGGGCATTTATATCTCTTTTCTAAGGGTTTGTCTTTCACCATGTTACATTTGAATTCTGGGAAAACCTGCTGGTAATATGCTATCTAGCATTATGTTGGTTTAGGTATTGAGGTAGTACCTCATGATTACTGTTCAGGGTTATGCTGGAATGGCTGCAGACCTCCTTGAAATAGCGATTGCAGACAAGTGAACCCGAGGAAGCTGGATAGTTGAAGCAGGGACTCCAAATATTCATGCACTGCAAGGATTCACTTTCATTTTGGGACTCATCTTCTGGTTGCTGGTTTTTAGTGCTAACTGATACTACCCTGGTGGCAGTAATCCAGCAGAGACTGCATGTATGGTTTGCATGTTTGCTTCCCAAGCCACCAGAAACTTGGCAGAACCCAAATCATTGTGGCATTTTCTTTACTCCCCTGAAACATTTGGCTTTCTAAGTTTGAAAATGGAATAGACTGGACTAGTCAAGTTTGAACAACATATACCACAAACAGAGCTAAAGACAGAGCCAATTACTTCCCTCCACTTGTCAAAATATGTCAAATTTGCTTGATCACCACAACTTCAAAGAAAATTCTGAGGCAACATAGAGAGGTTAATCAAATACTGCATGACTGGAATAGCTGTGGTTTTATGAGGTGTAAAGTTGCAGAGTTGGGCTGAAACTGTTCACAGAAATCCACAGGCTTGTGGTTGCCAGGCAACCACACTGGCTTGTGATTGGCTGAACATCACTGTGAGGTGGATTTTAGGCTCTAGGTTTGAAAATTTAAAGACTGGGGTAGTCAAGTTTGGAACCCATCGACCACAGACAGACCAAAAGGTCTTTCAATTACTTCCCTCCACTTCTCAAAATATGTCAAATTTTCTTGATCACTACAACTGTAAAAAAAAATTCTGAGGCAACATAGAGAGGCTAATCAAATACTGCTTGATTGGAATGGCTGTGGTTGTATGAGATGGAAAGCTGCAGAGTTGGGCTGAAACAGTTCACAGAAATCCACAAGCTTGTGGTTGCCAGGCAACCACACTGGGCAGTGATTGGCTGAGCACCATTGTGAGCTGGACTTTAGGCTCTAGGATACAAGTGTGCTGTAGGAGACCTGAGTCACAATGCTGGGCGTTGCCACGGAGACCTCAGTGGCACAGAGGACCTCGTAGGGCAAGATTTAAATAGGATGAATATTCTTGGCCTGGTATGCCACAATATTCTCTCTGAAGGCTTCACTGCTCAGAATTTGTGGATGGAAATGCTTGCCAATCTACACATGGATGTACTTTCAAAGGGATATGAAATATGCCAGGGCCTGGCAGATGATCTCTGCCATGTCCTATCCTTGAGCATACGCTTTTCTCTTGCCATGTCTGTCATTTGGCTGAGTCCTGTTCCATAATCTATTCAGTCAAGACTTGCTGGCATTATTCACCTGCAGTATAAGAGCTTTCTGTGAACTTTCTCAGCAGAAATCCTCTGCAAGCACATAGCTTTGGATATGAGAGACAGTGGTGGAAGTTGAATTTCAAGGGCAGATATTTGAAAACAATGAAACAAGCCCCGAATAAGATCTTTACATGTTTCCCAGATGAATATGTTTGGAAATACGGGGGAAGATGGAGATCAAGGCTGACAAGAGTGCACACCCATTTCAAGGTACAAAAACCAGGGAAAAACATGGGAAAGCAAGAGAGCTGGTTAATCTGATGTAAAAATCTTTGATGATGAAAGGAAAATTATATTCTCATGATGATATATTCAGGCTGTAGAAGTGAACTTCTCATGTTGGTTGTCCTATGTGTGGCCTTCTGCATTGGGCAGTGGATGCAGGACAGGAGATCTTCAAATAAATCTGGTGGAACACAAAATACTGAAAAAAAAATCAGCCTAAATCCTGTGTATTCCTTCGATTTGAGAACATATGTGGATAATGTACGAAGTTTCAAAAGAGAAAAAGTCTATTGGGTCATGGTTTCAACAATGAAATGGTCACTTCACATGACATTTTGAATTTTGCTTTCACTCTTGCTCATGTACCGGGCCTGAGTAAAGCAGAATTCAGAGTAAGCCTCTTCAATAGTTGTGCATTCCATAAGTGGTTTTAAAACCAGTGAAACCCTTTGGACTTAGTGTTTGTATTTAATTGGTTGATTGGCTTTTCAAATTGTTTGTTTTACTATTTTTAACTTTGTGAGACATGGAAGCCCTCACTCATAGTGATTTAGACCTCTCCAAAAGCTCTGAAGTTACTCATGTAACAGCTATTACATGTTATAAGTTTCTCCTATTAAAACTTGAAAGACAAACAGACTCTGCTACTTTTCATCTAAATTCAGTGTTGGGCTAAATTCAGTGTTGGACTTTTTACAAGTCCTTTGAAATGTGTCCTACTCTAGTCACTGGTCGTGCTGGAATTTACTTTCTTGTGAAGACAGGAGTTGAGCAAATTGACACAAGTACAGTTTGCCACTACTCTGGACACCTGGTTAAATATAGAGTTCCCTAAATGGTGTGTGTTTTACTTTGATCTCTGCTCACACTTTGCTCATCCAGTTAGAACTACAGGGCTCCAGGCCATAGCGTTCCAGGCCCAAACAAGAAAATTTCCATTCCGTTTTGGGAGTTCATTCGTCTCTCATAATTACTTTTTCCACAAATGTGTGCTACAGGAGAGGCCCTGTCCAAATGTGGAGAGGCCCATTTTCATTCACTCACTTTCAGACTTTCTAAGATTTTCAGTTACTAGAGGTTTGCCCAGACTTGCCATTGTCAAGGGACAGTGCACTTCACTTGAAGTTGTGCAGTATTACTTCATGGGTCCTCGTGGAAATTCCACCAATGCGAAACTCGTGCTCTAGTCATCTCCAAGTGTTTCTGCGTAAGAAAGTATAACTAACAAAGGATGTGGTTTCAAGCAGAATGAGGAAAGGAGGGATTATCTTTATTTCAGTGCAGGTTGACCTTTCAAAGAAACAGTAATTCCTATCAAATAGGAGGTAAAATCTTTTGTAAAGAGACATGGACATGACACGCTCAATTTATGTCACTTTTTTTTTAAAATGCCAAGGGCATTTGAGAAATTCTTGGCTGTTGAATTGTCCCTTTTTTCAAATTTCTCTTAGGTAAGACACTCCAGCTTCTTCAAACCATGGTACTGTTCCTTCCATGTAAAAAACCAAAGCAAAAAACAAAATAAATTAAAACAAAACCCATCAAATTACATTTGAGAACACACAATTGCTCAGCAGGCCCACTATTCAAGAAGCTAGAGGTACAGAAGCCTCAGCCTTCAGCCCATGGCCTGAAGTTTTGTCTCTATCATGGCCCCTCAATTCCCTGGCATGTCCACATTAACCCATGAATCTTTACTCATTTCCTCTTCAAATGCACAGGATCCAATATATTTGAACCCTGTTCACCTGGGCAGTAATCATCCAAGGACACACCAGAGGAAGGGCAGCCACCCCCTTGCCTTGGGCCTTGGAGCTTATCACAATAGAAATGGACACCTGAACAAGGGGAGCCAAAACAAAGAGAGGCACATCCCTAAAGCCTGAAGCACAGAAGCTACCTATAGACCAGTTTTGGGATTTCACAAATTATGTAAGAATCTCTGTGCACATGCTTGGCATGGTCGCTCATGCCTCTAATCCCAGCAATCTGTTGGCTGAGATGGATGGGTCCTTGTGAGTTGCAGTCCATCTTGGGCTACGAACTTATCTCAAGGCCTCTTTCAACAACTACATAAGATGCTGTTTCCAAAAGGAGGACAACAGAAAACTAGACACACTTGGTCCAGGTCCCTGGGTTCACTACATGAGTTGTGGAGTCTAAATGTTCCATGCCATGAGAAAATACCTGGGATTTTTAGTGAAAGGGGCATTTATATCTCTTTTCTAAGGGTTTGTCTTTCACCATGTTACATTTGAATTCTGGGAAAACCTGCTGGTAATATGCTATCTAGCATTATGTTGGTTTAGGTATTGAGGTAGTACCTCATGATTACTGTTCAGGGTTATGCTGGAATGGCTGCAGACCTCCTTGAAATAGCGATTGCAGACAAGTGAACCCGAGGAAGCTGGATAGTTGAAGCAGGGACTCCAAATATTCATGCACTGCAAGGATTCACTTTCATTTTGGGACTCATCTTCTGGTTGCTGGTTTTTAGTGCTAACTGATACTACCATGGTGGCAGTAATCCAGCAGAGACTGCATGTATGGTTTGCATGTTTGCTTCCCAAGCCACCAGAAACTTGGCAGAACCCAAATCATTGTGGCATTTTCTTTACTCCCCTGAAACATTTGGCTTTCTAAGTTTGAAAATGGAATAGACTGGACTAGTCAAGTTTGAACAACATATACCACAAACAGAGCTAAAGACAGAGCCAATTACTTCCCTCCACTTGTCAAAATATGTCAAATTTGCTTGATCACCACAACTTCAAAGAAAATTCTGAGGCAACATAGAGAGGTTAATCAAATACTGCATGACTGGAATAGCTGTGGTTTTATGAGGTGTAAAGTTGCAGAGTTGGGCTGAAACTGTTCACAGAAATCCACAGGCTTGTGGTTGCCAGGCAACCACACTGGCTTGTGATTGGCTGAACATCACTGTGAGGTGGATTTTAGGCTCTAGGTTTGAAAATTTAAAGACTGGGGTAGTCAAGTTTGGAACCCATCGACCACAGACAGACCAAAAGGTCTTTCAATTACTTCCCTCCACTTCTCAAAATATGTCAAATTTTCTTGATCACTACAACTGTAAAAAAAAATTCTGAGGCAACATAGAGAGGCTAATCAAATACTGCTTGATTGGAATGGCTGTGGTTGTATGAGATGGAAAGCTGCAGAGTTGGGCTGAAACAGTTCACAGAAATCCACAAGCTTGTGGTTGCCAGGCAACCACACTGGGCTGTGATTGGCTGAGCACCATTGTGAGCTGGACTTTAGGCTCTAGGATACAAGTGTGCTGTAGGAGACCTGAGTCACAATGCTGAGCTTTGCCACGGAGACCTCAGTGGCACAGAGGACCTTGTAGGGCAAGATTTAAATAGGATGAATATTCTTGGCCTGGTATGCCACAATATTCTCTCTGAAGGCTTCACTGCTCAGAATTTGTGGATGGAAATGCTTGCCAATCTACACATGGATGTACTTTCAAAGGGATATGAAATATGCCAGGGCCTGGCAGATGATCTCTGCCATGTCCTATCCTTGAGCATAAGCTTTTCTCTTGTCATGTCTGTCATTTGGCTGAGTCCTGTTCCATAATCTATTCAGTCAAGACTTGCTGGCATCATTCACCTGCAGTATAAGAGCTTTCTGTGAACTTTCTCAGCAGAAATCCTCTGCAAGCACATAGCTTTGGATATGAGAGACAGTGGTGGAAGTTTAATTTCAAGGGCAGATATTTGAAAACAATGAAACAAGCCCCGAATAAGATCTTTACATGTTTCCCAGATGAATATGTTTGGAAATACGGGGGAAGATGGAGATCAAGGCTGACAAGAGTGCACACCCATTTCAAGGTACAAAAACCAGGGAAAAACATGGGAAAGCAAGAGAGCTGGTTAATCTGATGTAAAAATCTTTGATGATGAAAGGAAAATTATATTCTCATGATGATATATTCAGGCTGTAGAAGTGAACTTCTCATGTTGGTTGTCCTATGTGTGGCCTTCTGCATTGGGCAGTGGATGCAGGACAGGAGATCTTCAAATAAATCTGGTGGAACACAAAATACTGAAAAAAAAATCAGCCTAAATCCTGTGTATTCCTTCGATTTGAGAACATATGTGGATAATGTACGAAGTTTCAAAAGAGAAAAAGTCTATTGGGTCATGGTTTCAACAATGAAATGGTCACTTCACATGACATTTTGAATTTTGCTTTCACTCTTGCTCATGTACCGGGCCTGAGTAAAGCAGAATTCAGAGTAAGCCTCTTCAATAGTTGTGCATTCCATAAGTGGTTTTAAAACCAGTGAAAACCTTTGGACTTAGTGTTTGTATTTAATTGGTTGATTGGCTTTTCAAATTGTTTGTTTTACTATTTTTAACTTTGTGAGACAGGGAAGCCCTCACTCATAGTGATTTAGACCTCTCCAAAAGCTCTGAAGTTATTCATGTAACAGCTATTACATGTTATAAGTTTCTCCTATTAAAACTTGAAAGACAAAGAGACTCTGCTACTTTTCATTTAAATTCAGTGTTGGGCTAAATTCAGTGTTGGACTTTTTACAAGTCCTTTGAAATGTTCCTACTGTAGTCACTGGTCGTGCTGGAATTTACTTTCTTGTGAAGACAGGAGTTGAGCAAATTGACACAAGTACAGTTTGCCACTACTCTGGACACCTGGTTAAATATAGAGTTCCCTAAATGGTGTGTGTTTTACTTTGATCTCTGTTCACATTTTCTCATCCAGTTAGAACCACAGGGCTCCAGGCCCAAACAAGAAAATTTCCATTCCGTTTTGGGAGTTCATTCGTCTCTCATAATTACTTTTTCCACAAATGTGTGCTACAGGAGAGGCCCTGTCCAAATGTGGAGAGGCCCATTTTCATTCACTCACTTTCAGACTTTCTAAGATTTTCAGTTACTAGAGGTTTGCCCAGACTTGCCATTGTCAAGGGACAGTGCACTTCACTTGAAGTTGTGCAGTATTACTTAATGGGTCCTCGTGGAAATTCCACCAATGCGAAACTCGTGCTCTAGTCATCTCCAAGTGTTTCTGCGTAAGAAAGTATAACTAACAAAGGATGTGGTTTCAAGCAGAATGAGGAAAGGAGGGATTATCTTTATTTCAGTGCAGGTTGACCTTTCAAAGAAACAGTAATTCCTATCAAATAGGAGGTAAAATCTTTTGTAAATAGACATGGACATGACACACTCAATTTATGTCACTTTTTTTAAAATGCCAAGGGCATTTGAGAAATTCTTGGCTGCTGAATTGTCCCTTTTTTCAAATTTCTCTTAGGTAAGACACTCCAGCTTCTTCAAACCATGGTACTGTTCCTTCCATGTAAAAAACCAAAGCAAAAAACAAAATAAATTAAAACAAAACCCAGCAAATTACATTTGAGAACACACAATTGCTCAGCAGGCCCACTATTCAAGAAGCTAGAGGTACAGAAGCCTCAGCCTTCAGCCCATGGCCTGAAGTTTTGTCTCTATCATGGTCCCTCAATTCCCTGGCATGTCCACATTAACTCATGAATCTTTACTCATTTCCTCTTCAAATGCACAGGATCCAATATATTTGAAAACTGTTCACCTGGGCTGTAATCATCCAAGGACACACCAGAGGAAGGGCAGCCACCCCCTTGCCTGGGGCCTTGGAGCTTATCACAATAGAAATGGACACCTGAACAAGGGGAGCCAAAACAAAGAGAGGCATATTCCTAAAGCCTGAAGCACAGAAGCTACCTATAGACCAGTAGTGGGATTTCACAAATTATGTAAGAATCTCTGTGCACTTGCTTGACATGGTCGCTCATGCCTCTAATCCCAGCAATCTGGGGGCTGAGGTGCATGGATCCTTGGGTGTTCTAGTCCATCTTGGGCTACGAATTTATCTCAAGGCCTCTCTCAACAACTACATAAGATGCTGTTTCCAAAAACAGGACAACAGAAAACTAGACACACTTGGTCCAGGTCCCTGGGTTCACTACATGAGTTGTGGAGTCTAAATGTTCCATGCCATGAGAAAATACCTGGGATTTTTAGTGAAAGGCACATTTATATCTCTTTTCTAAGGGTTTGTCTTTCACCATGTTACATTTGAATTCTGGGAAAACCTGCTGGTAATATGCTATCTAGCATTATGTTGGTTTAGGTATCGAGCTAGTACCTCATGTTTAGTGTTCAGGGTTATGCTGGAATGGCTGCAGACCTCCTTGAAATAGCGATTGCAGACAAGTGAACCCGAGGAAGCTGGATAGTTGAAGCAGGGACTCCAAATATTCATGCACTGCAAGGATTCACTTTCATTTTGGGACTCATCTTCTGGTTGCTGGTTTTTAGTGCTAACTGATACTACCCTGGTGGCAGTAATCCAGCAGAGACTGCATGTATGGTTTGCATGTTTGCTTCCCAAGCCACCAGAAACTTGGCAGAACCCAAATCATTGTGGCATTTTCTTTACTCCCCTGAAACATTTGGCTTTCTAAGTTTGAAAATGGAATAGACTGGACTAGTCAAGTTTGAACAACATATACCACAAACAGAGCTAAAGACAGAGCCAATTACTTCCCTCCACTTGTCAAAATATGTCAAATTTGCTTGATCACCACAACTTCAAAGAAAATTCTGAGGCAACATAGAGAGGTTAATCAAATACTGCATGACTGGAATAGCTGTGGTTTTATGAGGTGTAAAGTTGCAGAGTTGGGCTGAAACTGTTCACAGAAATCCACAGGCTTGTGGTTGCCAGGCAACCACACTGGCTTGTGATTGGCTGAACATCACTGTGAGGTGGATTTTAGGCTCTAGGTTTGAAAATTTAAAGACTGGGGTAGTCAAGTTTGGAACCCATCGACCACAGACAGACCAAAAGGTCTTTCAATTACTTCCCTCCACTTCTCAAAATATGTCAAATTTTCTTGATCACTACAACTGTAAAAAAAAATTCTGAGGCAACATAGAGAGGCTAATCAAATACTGCTTGATTGGAATGGCTGTGGTTGTATGAGATGGAAAGCTGCAGAGTTGGGCTGAAACAGTTCACAGAAATCCACAAGCTTGTGGTTGCCAGGCAACCACACTGGGCAGTGATTGGCTGAGCACCATTGTGAGCTGGACTTTAGGCTCTAGGATACAAGTGTGCTGTAGGAGACCTGAGTCACAATGCTGGGCGTTGCCACGGAGACCTCAGTGGCACAGAGGACCTCGTAGGGCAAGATTTAAATAGGATGAATATTCTTGGCCTGGTATGCCACAATATTCTCTCTGAAGGCTTCACTGCTCAGAATTTGTGGATGGAAATGCTTGCCAATCTACACATGGATGTACTTTCAAAGGGATATGAAATATGCCAGGGCCTGGCAGATGATCTCTGCCATGTCCTATCCTTGAGCATACGCTTTTCTCTTGCCATGTCTGTCATTTGGCTGAGTCCTGTTCCATAATCTATTCAGTCAAGACTTGCTGGCATTATTCACCTGCAGTATAAGAGCTTTCTGTGAACTTTCTCAGCAGAAATCCTCTGCAAGCACATAGCTTTGGATATGAGAGACAGTGGTGGAAGTTGAATTTCAAGGGCAGATATTTGAAAACAATGAAACAAGCCCCGAATAAGATCTTTACATGTTTCCCAGATGAATATGTTTGGAAATACGGGGGAAGATGGAGATCAAGGCTGACAAGAGTGCACACCCATTTCAAGGTACAAAAACCAGGGAAAAACATGGGAAAGCAAGAGAGCTGGTTAATCTGATGTAAAAATCTTTGATGATGAAAGGAAAATTATATTCTCATGATGATATATTCAGGCTGTAGAAGTGAACTTCTCATGTTGGTTGTCCTAGGTGTGGCCTTCTGCATTGGGCAGTGGATGCAGGACAGGAGATCTTCAAATAAATCTGGTGGAACACAAAATACTGAAAAAAAATCAGCCTAAATCCTGTGTATTCCTTCGCTTTGAGAACATATATGGATAATGTACGAAGTTTCAAAAGAGAAAAAGTCTATTGGGTCATGGTTTCAACAATGAAATGGTCACTTCACATGACATTTTGAATTTTGCTTTCACTCTTGCTCATGTACCGGGCCTGAGTAAAGCAGAATTCAGAGTAAGCCTCTTCAATAGTTGTGCATTCCATAAGTGGTTTTAAAACCAGTGAAACCCTTTGGACTTAGTGTTTGTATTTAATTGGTTGATTGGCTTTTCAAATTGTTTGTTTTACTATTTTTAACTTTGTGAGACATGGAAGCCCTCACTCATAGTGATTTAGACCTCTCCAAAAGCTCTGAAGTTACTCATGTAACAGCTATTACATGTTATAAGTTTCTCCTATTAAAACTTGAAAGACAAACAGACTCTGCTACTTTTCATCTAAATTCAGTGTTGGGCTAAATTCAGTGTTGGACTTTTTACAAGTCCTTTGAAATGTGTCCTACTCTAGTCACTGGTCGTGCTGGAATTTACTTTCTTGTGAAGACAGGAGTTGAGCAAATTGACACAAGTACAGTTTGCCACTACTCTGGACACCTGGTTAAATATAGAGTTCCCTAAATGGTGTGTGTTTTACTTTGATCTCTGCTCACACTTTGCTCATCCAGTTAGAACTACAGGGCTCCAGGCCATAGCGTTCCAGGCCCAAACAAGAAAATTTCCATTCCGTTTTGGGAGTTCATTCGTCTCTCATAATTACTTTTTCCACAAATGTGTGCTACAGGAGAGGCCCTGTCCAAATGTGGAGAGGCCCATTTTCATTCACTCACTTTCAGACTTTCTAAGATTTTCAGTTACTAGAGGTTTGCCCAGACTTGCCATTGTCAAGGGACAGTGCACTTCACTTGAAGTTGTGCAGTATTACTTCATGGGTCCTCGTGGAAATTCCACCAATGCGAAACTCGTGCTCTAGTCATCTCCAAGTGTTTCTGCGTAAGAAAGTATAACTAACAAAGGATGTGGTTTCAAGCAGAATGAGGAAAGGAGGGATTATCTTTATTTCAGTGCAGGTTGACCTTTCAAAGAAACAGTAATTCCTATCAAATAGGAGGTAAAATCTTTTGTAAAGAGACATGGACATGACACGCTCAATTTATGTCACTTTTTTTTTAAAATGCCAAGGGCATTTGAGAAATTCTTGGCTGTTGAATTGTCCCTTTTTTCAAATTTCTCTTAGGTAAGACACTCCAGCTTCTTCAAACCATGGTACTGTTCCTTCCATGTAAAAAACCAAAGCAAAAAACAAAATAAATTAAAACAAAACCCATCAAATTACATTTGAGAACACACAATTGCTCAGCAGGCCCACTATTCAAGAAGCTAGAGGTACAGAAGCCTCAGCCTTCAGCCCATGGCCTGAAGTTTTGTCTCTATCATGGCCCCTCAATTCCCTGGCATGTCCACATTAACCCATGAATCTTTACTCATTTCCTCTTCAAATGCACAGGATCCAATATATTTGAACCCTGTTCACCTGGGCAGTAATCATCCAAGGACACACCAGAGGAAGGGCAGCCACCCCCTTGCCTTGGGCCTTGGAGCTTATCACAATAGAAATGGACACCTGAACAAGGGGAGCCAAAACAAAGAGAGGCACATCCCTAAAGCCTGAAGCACAGAAGCTACCTATAGACCAGTTTTGGGATTTCACAAATTATGTAAGAATCTCTGTGCACATGCTTGGCATGGTCGCTCATGCCTCTAATCCCAGCAATCTGTTGGCTGAGATGGATGGGTCCTTGTGAGTTGCAGTCCATCTTGGGCTACGAACTTATCTCAAGGCCTCTTTCAACAACTACATAAGATGCTGTTTCCAAAAGGAGGACAACAGAAAACTAGACACACTTGGTCCAGGTCCCTGGGTTCACTACATGAGTTGTGGAGTCTAAATGTTCCATGCCATGAGAAAATACCTGGGATTTTTAGTGAAAGGGGCATTTATATCTCTTTTCTAATGGTTTGTCTTTCACCATGTTACATTTGAATTCTGGGAAAACCTGCTGGTAATATGCTATCTAGCATTATGTTGGTTTAGGTATTGAGGTAGTACCTCATGATTACTGTTCAGGGTTATGCTGGAATGGCTGCAGACCTCCTTGAAATAGCGATTGCAGACAAGTGAACCCGAGGAAGCTGGATAGTTGAAGCAGGGACTCCAAATATTCATGCACTGCAAGGATTCACTTTCATTTTGGGACTCATCTTCTGGTTGCTGGTTTTTAGTGCTAACTGATACTACCATGGTGGCAGTAATCCAGCAGAGACTGCATGTATGGTTTGCATGTTTGCTTCCCAAGCCACCAGAAACTTGGCAGAACCCAAATCATTGTGGCATTTTCTTTACTCCCCTGAAACATTTGGCTTTCTAAGTTTGAAAATGGAATAGACTGGACTAGTCAAGTTTGAACAACATATACCACAAACAGAGCTAAAGACAGAGCCAATTACTTCCCTCCACTTGTCAAAATATGTCAAATTTGCTTGATCACCACAACTTCAAAGAAAATTCTGAGGCAACATAGAGAGGTTAATCAAATACTGCATGACTGGAATAGCTGTGGTTTTATGAGGTGTAAAGTTGCAGAGTTGGGCTGAAACTGTTCACAGAAATCCACAGGCTTGTGGTTGCCAGGCAACCACACTGGCTTGTGATTGGCTGAACATCACTGTGAGGTGGATTTTAGGCTCTAGGTTTGAAAATTTAAAGACTGGGGTAGTCAAGTTTGGAACCCATCGACCACAGACAGACCAAAAGGTCTTTCAATTACTTCCCTCCACTTCTCAAAATATGTCAAATTTTCTTGATCACTACAACTGTAAAAAAAAATTCTGAGGCAACATAGAGAGGCTAATCAAATACTGCTTGATTGGAATGGCTGTGGTTGTATGAGATGGAAAGCTGCAGAGTTGGGCTGAAACAGTTCACAGAAATCCACAAGCTTGTGGTTGCCAGGCAACCACACTGGGCAGTGATTGGCTGAGCACCATTGTGAGCTGGACTTTAGGCTCTAGGATACAAGTGTGCTGTAGGAGACCTGAGTCACAATGCTGGGCGTTGCCACGGAGACCTCAGTGGCACAGAGGACCTCGTAGGGCAAGATTTAAATAGGATGAATATTCTTGGCCTGGTATGCCACAATATTCTCTCTGAAGGCTTCACTGCTCAGAATTTGTGGATGGAAATGCTTGCCAATCTACACATGGATGTACTTTCAAAGGGATATGAAATATGCCAGGGCCTGGCAGATGATCTCTGCCATGTCCTATCCTTGAGCATACGCTTTTCTCTTGCCATGTCTGTCATTTGGCTGAGTCCTGTTCCATAATCTATTCAGTCAAGACTTGCTGGCATCATTCACCTGCAGTATAAGAGCTTTCTGTGAACTTTCTCAGCAGAAATCCTCTGCAAGCACATAGCTTTGGATATGAGAGACAGTGGTGGAAGTTGAATTTCAAGGGCAGATATTTGAAAACAATGAAACAAGCCCCGAATAAGATCTTTACATGTTTCCCAGATGAATATGTTTGGAAATACGGGGGAAGATGGAGATCAAGGCTGACAAGAGTGCACACCCATTTCAAGGTACAAAAACCAGGGAAAAACATGGGAAAGCAAGAGAGCTGGTTAATCTGATGTAAAAATCTTTGATGATGAAAGGAAAATTATATTCTCATGATGATATATTCAGGCTGTAGAAGTGAACTTCTCATGTTGGTTGTCCTAGGTGTGGCCTTCTGCATTGGGCAGTGGATGCAGGACAGGAGATCTTCAAATAAATCTGGTGGAACACAAAATACTGAAAAAAAATCAGCCTAAATCCTGTGTATTCCTTCGCTTTGAGAACATATATGGATAATGTACGAAGTTTCAAAAGAGAAAAAGTCTATTGGGTCATGGTTTCAACAATGAAATGGTCACTTCACATGACATTTTGAATTTTGCTTTCACTCTTGCTCATGTACCGGGCCTGAGTAAAGCAGAATTCAGAGTAAGCCTCTTCAATAGTTGTGCATTCCATAAGTGGTTTTAAAACCAGTGAAACCCTTTGGACTTAGTGTTTGTATTTAATTGGTTGATTGGCTTTTCAAATTGTTTGTTTTACTATTTTTAACTTTGTGAGACATGGAAGCCCTCACTCATAGTGATTTAGACCTCTCCAAAAGCTCTGAAGTTACTCATGTAACAGCTATTACATGTTATAAGTTTCTCCTATTAAAACTTGAAAGACAAACAGACTCTGCTACTTTTCATCTAAATTCAGTGTTGGGCTAAATTCAGTGTTGGACTTTTTACAAGTCCTTTGAAATGTGTCCTACTCTAGTCACTGGTCGTGCTGGAATTTACTTTCTTGTGAAGACAGGAGTTGAGCAAATTGACACAAGTACAGTTTGCCACTACTCTGGACACCTGGTTAAATATAGAGTTCCCTAAATGGTGTGTGTTTTACTTTGATCTCTGCTCACACTTTGCTCATCCAGTTAGAACTACAGGGCTCCAGGCCATAGCGTTCCAGGCCCAAACAAGAAAATTTCCATTCCGTTTTGGGAGTTCATTCGTCTCTCATAATTACTTTTTCCACAAATGTGTGCTACAGGAGAGGCCCTGTCCAAATGTGGAGAGGCCCATTTTCATTCACTCACTTTCAGACTTTCTAAGATTTTCAGTTACTAGAGGTTTGCCCAGACTTGCCATTGTCAAGGGACAGTGCACTTCACTTGAAGTTGTGCAGTATTACTTCATGGGTCCTCGTGGAAATTCCACCAATGCGAAACTCGTGCTCTAGTCATCTCCAAGTGTTTCTGCGTAAGAAAGTATAACTAACAAAGGATGTGGTTTCAAGCAGAATGAGGAAAGGAGGGATTATCTTTATTTCAGTGCAGGTTGACCTTTCAAAGAAACAGTAATTCCTATCAAATAGGAGGTAAAATCTTTTGTAAAGAGACATGGACATGACACGCTCAATTTATGTCTCTTTTTTTTAAAATGCCAAGGGCATTTGAGAAATTCTTGGCTGTTGAATTGTCCCTTTTTTCAAATTTCTCTTAGGTAAGACACTCCAGCTTCTTCAAACCATGGTACTGTTCCTTCCATGTAAAAAACCAAAGCAAAAAACAAAATAAATTAAAACAAAACCCATCAAATTACATTTGAGAACACACAATTGCTCAGCAGGCCCACTATTCAAGAAGCTAGAGGTACAGAAGCCTCAGCCTTCAGCCCATGGCCTGAAGTTTTGTCTCTATCATGGCCCCTCAATTCCCTGGCATGTCCACATTAACCCATGAATCTTTACTCATTTCCTCTTCAAATGCACAGGATCCAATATATTTGAACCCTGTTCACCTGGGCAGTAATCATCCAAGGACACACCAGAGGAAGGGCAGCCACCCCCTTGCCTTGGGCCTTGGAGCTTATCACAATAGAAATGGACACCTGAACAAGGGGAGCCAAAACAAAGAGAGGCACATCCCTAAAGCCTGAAGCACAGAAGCTACCTATAGACCAGTTTTGGGATTTCACAAATTATGTAAGAATCTCTGTGCACATGCTTGGCATGGTCGCTCATGCCTCTAATCCCAGCAATCTGTTGGCTGAGATGGATGGGTCCTTGTGAGTTGCAGTCCATCTTGGGCTACGAACTTATCTCAAGGCCTCTTTCAACAACTACATAAGATGCTGTTTCCAAAAGGAGGACAACAGAAAACTAGACACACTTGGTCCAGGTCCCTGGGTTCACTACATGAGTTGTGGAGTCTAAATGTTCCATGCCATGAGAAAATACCTGGGATTTTTAGTGAAAGGGGCATTTATATCTCTTTTCTAAGGGTTTGTCTTTCACCATGTTACATTTGAATTCTGGGAAAACCTGCTGGTAATATGCTATCTAGCATTATGTTGGTTTAGGTATTGAGGTAGTACCTCATGATTACTGTTCAGGGTTATGCTGGAATGGCTGCAGACCTCCTTGAAATAGCGATTGCAGACAAGTGAACCCGAGGAAGCTGGATAGTTGAAGCAGGGACTCCAAATATTCATGCACTGCAAGGATTCACTTTCATTTTGGGACTCATCTTCTGGTTGCTGGTTTTTAGTGCTAACTGATACTACCCTGGTGGCAGTAATCCAGCAGAGACTGCATGTATGGTTTGCATGTTTGCTTCCCAAGCCACCAGAAACTTGGCAGAACCCAAATCATTGTGGCATTTTCTTTACTCCCCTGAAACATTTGGCTTTCTAAGTTTGAAAATGGAATAGACTGGACTAGTCAAGTTTGAACAACATATACCACAAACAGAGCTAAAGACAGAGCCAATTACTTCCCTCCACTTGTCAAAATATGTCAAATTTGCTTGATCACCACAACTTCAAAGAAAATTCTGAGGCAACATAGAGAGGTTAATCAAATACTGCATGACTGGAATAGCTGTGGTTTTATGAGGTGTAAAGTTGCAGAGTTGGGCTGAAACTGTTCACAGAAATCCACAGGCTTGTGGTTGCCAGGCAACCACACTGGCTTGTGATTGGCTGAACATCACTGTGAGGTGGATTTTAGGCTCTAGGTTTGAAAATTTAAAGACTGGGGTAGTCAAGTTTGGAACCCATCGACCACAGACAGACCAAAAGGTCTTTCAATTACTTCCCTCCACTTCTCAAAATATGTCAAATTTTCTTGATCACTACAACTGTAAAAAAAAATTCTGAGGCAACATAGAGAGGCTAATCAAATACTGCTTGATTGGAATGGCTGTGGTTGTATGAGATGGAAAGCTGCAGAGTTGGGCTGAAACAGTTCACAGAAATCCACAAGCTTGTGGTTGCCAGGCAACCACACTGGGCAGTGATTGGCTGAGCACCATTGTGAGCTGGACTTTAGGCTCTAGGATACAAGTGTGCTGTAGGAGACCTGAGTCACAATGCTGGGCGTTGCCACGGAGACCTCAGTGGCACAGAGGACCTCGTAGGGCAAGATTTAAATAGGATGAATATTCTTGGCCTGGTATGCCACAATATTCTCTCTGAAGGCTTCACTGCTCAGAATTTGTGGATGGAAATGCTTGCCAATCTACACATGGATGTACTTTCAAAGGGATATGAAATATGCCAGGGCCTGGCAGATGATCTCTGCCATGTCCTATCCTTGAGCATACGCTTTTCTCTTGCCATGTCTGTCATTTGGCTGAGTCCTGTTCCATAATCTATTCAGTCAAGACTTGCTGGCATTATTCACCTGCAGTATAAGAGCTTTCTGTGAACTTTCTCAGCAGAAATCCTCTGCAAGCACATAGCTTTGGATATGAGAGACAGTGGTGGAAGTTGAATTTCAAGGGCAGATATTTGAAAACAATGAAACAAGCCCCGAATAAGATCTTTACATGTTTCCCAGATGAATATGTTTGGAAATACGGGGGAAGATGGAGATCAAGGCTGACAAGAGTGCACACCCATTTCAAGGTACAAAAACCAGGGAAAAACATGGGAAAGCAAGAGAGCTGGTTAATCTGATGTAAAAATCTTTGATGATGAAAGGAAAATTATATTCTCATGATGATATATTCAGGCTGTAGAAGTGAACTTCTCATGTTGGTTGTCCTAGGTGTGGCCTTCTGCATTGGGCAGTGGATGCAGGACAGGAGATCTTCAAATAAATCTGGTGGAACACAAAATACTGAAAAAAAATCAGCCTAAATCCTGTGTATTCCTTCGCTTTGAGAACATATATGGATAATGTACGAAGTTTCAAAAGAGAAAAAGTCTATTGGGTCATGGTTTCAACAATGAAATGGTCACTTCACATGACATTTTGAATTTTGCTTTCACTCTTGCTCATGTACCGGGCCTGAGTAAAGCAGAATTCAGAGTAAGCCTCTTCAATAGTTGTGCATTCCATAAGTGGTTTTAAAACCAGTGAAACCCTTTGGACTTAGTGTTTGTATTTAATTGGTTGATTGGCTTTTCAAATTGTTTGTTTTACTATTTTTAACTTTGTGAGACATGGAAGCCCTCACTCATAGTGATTTAGACCTCTCCAAAAGCTCTGAAGTTACTCATGTAACAGCTATTACATGTTATAAGTTTCTCCTATTAAAACTTGAAAGACAAACAGACTCTGCTACTTTTCATCTAAATTCAGTGTTGGGCTAAATTCAGTGTTGGACTTTTTACAAGTCCTTTGAAATGTGTCCTACTCTAGTCACTGGTCGTGCTGGAATTTACTTTCTTGTGAAGACAGGAGTTGAGCAAATTGACACAAGTACAGTTTGCCACTACTCTGGACACCTGGTTAAATATAGAGTTCCCTAAATGGTGTGTGTTTTACTTTGATCTCTGCTCACACTTTGCTCATCCAGTTAGAACTACAGGGCTCCAGGCCATAGCGTTCCAGGCCCAAACAAGAAAATTTCCATTCCGTTTTGGGAGTTCATTCGTCTCTCATAATTACTTTTTCCACAAATGTGTGCTACAGGAGAGGCCCTGTCCAAATGTGGAGAGGCCCATTTTCATTCACTCACTTTCAGACTTTCTAAGATTTTCAGTTACTAGAGGTTTGCCCAGACTTGCCATTGTCAAGGGACAGTGCACTTCACTTGAAGTTGTGCAGTATTACTTCATGGGTCCTCGTGGAAATTCCACCAATGCGAAACTCGTGCTCTAGTCATCTCCAAGTGTTTCTGCGTAAGAAAGTATAACTAACAAAGGATGTGGTTTCAAGCAGAATGAGGAAAGGAGGGATTATCTTTATTTCAGTGCAGGTTGACCTTTCAAAGAAACAGTAATTCCTATCAAATAGGAGGTAAAATCTTTTGTAAAGAGACATGGACATGACACGCTCAATTTATGTCACTTTTTTTTTAAAATGCCAAGGGCATTTGAGAAATTCTTGGCTGTTGAATTGTCCCTTTTTTCAAATTTCTCTTAGGTAAGACACTCCAGCTTCTTCAAACCATGGTACTGTTCCTTCCATGTAAAAAACCAAAGCAAAAAACAAAATAAATTAAAACAAAACCCATCAAATTACATTTGAGAACACACAATTGCTCAGCAGGCCCACTATTCAAGAAGCTAGAGGTACAGAAGCCTCAGCCTTCAGCCCATGGCCTGAAGTTTTGTCTCTATCATGGCCCCTCAATTCCCTGGCATGTCCACATTAACCCATGAATCTTTACTCATTTCCTCTTCAAATGCACAGGATCCAATATATTTGAACCCTGTTCACCTGGGCAGTAATCATCCAAGGACACACCAGAGGAAGGGCAGCCACCCCCTTGCCTTGGGCCTTGGAGCTTATCACAATAGAAATGGACACCTGAACAAGGGGAGCCAAAACAAAGAGAGGCACATCCCTAAAGCCTGAAGCACAGAAGCTACCTATAGACCAGTTTTGGGATTTCACAAATTATGTAAGAATCTCTGTGCACATGCTTGGCATGGTCGCTCATGCCTCTAATCCCAGCAATCTGTTGGCTGAGATGGATGGGTCCTTGTGAGTTGCAGTCCATCTTGGGCTACGAACTTATCTCAAGGCCTCTTTCAACAACTACATAAGATGCTGTTTCCAAAAGGAGGACAACAGAAAACTAGACACACTTGGTCCAGGTCCCTGGGTTCACTACATGAGTTGTGGAGTCTAAATGTTCCATGCCATGAGAAAATACCTGGGATTTTTAGTGAAAGGGGCATTTATATCTCTTTTCTAAGGGTTTGTCTTTCACCATGTTACATTTGAATTCTGGGAAAACCTGCTGGTAATATGCTATCTAGCATTATGTTGGTTTAGGTATTGAGGTAGTACCTCATGATTACTGTTCAGGGTTATGCTGGAATGGCTGCAGACCTCCTTGAAATAGCGATTGCAGACAAGTGAACCCGAGGAAGCTGGATAGTTGAAGCAGGGACTCCAAATATTCATGCACTGCAAGGATTCACTTTCATTTTGGGACTCATCTTCTGGTTGCTGGTTTTTAGTGCTAACTGATACTACCATGGTGGCAGTAATCCAGCAGAGACTGCATGTATGGTTTGCATGTTTGCTTCCCAAGCCACCAGAAACTTGGCAGAACCCAAATCATTGTGGCATTTTCTTTACTCCCCTGAAACATTTGGCTTTCTAAGTTTGAAAATGGAATAGACTGGACTAGTCAAGTTTGAACAACATATACCACAAACAGAGCTAAAGACAGAGCCAATTACTTCCCTCCACTTGTCAAAATATGTCAAATTTGCTTGATCACCACAACTTCAAAGAAAATTCTGAGGCAACATAGAGAGGTTAATCAAATACTGCATGACTGGAATAGCTGTGGTTTTATGAGGTGTAAAGTTGCAGAGTTGGGCTGAAACTGTTCACAGAAATCCACAGGCTTGTGGTTGCCAGGCAACCACACTGGCTTGTGATTGGCTGAACATCACTGTGAGGTGGATTTTAGGCTCTAGGTTTGAAAATTTAAAGACTGGGGTAGTCAAGTTTGGAACCCATCGACCACAGACAGACCAAAAGGTCTTTCAATTACTTCCCTCCACTTCTCAAAATATGTCAAATTTTCTTGATCACTACAACTGTAAAAAAAAATTCTGAGGCAACATAGAGAGGCTAATCAAATACTGCTTGATTGGAATGGCTGTGGTTGTATGAGATGGAAAGCTGCAGAGTTGGGCTGAAACAGTTCACAGAAATCCACAAGCTTGTGGTTGCCAGGCAACCACACTGGGCAGTGATTGGCTGAGCACCATTGTGAGCTGGACTTTAGGCTCTAGGATACAAGTGTGCTGTAGGAGACCTGAGTCACAATGCTGGGCGTTGCCACGGAGACCTCAGTGGCACAGAGGACCTCGTAGGGCAAGATTTAAATAGGATGAATATTCTTGGCCTGGTATGCCACAATATTCTCTCTGAAGGCTTCACTGCTCAGAATTTGTGGATGGAAATGCTTGCCAATCTACACATGGATGTACTTTCAAAGGGATATGAAATATGCCAGGGCCTGGCAGATGATCTCTGCCATGTCCTATCCTTGAGCATACGCTTTTCTCTTGCCATGTCTGTCATTTGGCTGAGTCCTGTTCCATAATCTATTCAGTCAAGACTTGCTGGCATCATTCACCTGCAGTATAAGAGCTTTCTGTGAACTTTCTCAGCAGAAATCCTCTGCAAGCACATAGCTTTGGATATGAGAGACAGTGGTGGAAGTTGAATTTCAAGGGCAGATATTTGAAAACAATGAAACAAGCCCCGAATAAGATCTTTACATGTTTCCCAGATGAATATGTTTGGAAATACGGGGGAAGATGGAGATCAAGGCTGACAAGAGTGCACACCCATTTCAAGGTACAAAAACCAGGGAAAAACATGGGAAAGCAAGAGAGCTGGTTAATCTGATGTAAAAATCTTTGATGATGAAAGGAAAATTATATTCTCATGATGATATATTCAGGCTGTAGAAGTGAACTTCTCATGTTGGTTGTCCTAGGTGTGGCCTTCTGCATTGGGCAGTGGATGCAGGACAGGAGATCTTCAAATAAATCTGGTGGAACACAAAATACTGAAAAAAAATCAGCCTAAATCCTGTGTATTCCTTCGCTTTGAGAACATATATGGATAATGTACGAAGTTTCAAAAGAGAAAAAGTCTATTGGGTCATGGTTTCAACAATGAAATGGTCACTTCACATGACATTTTGAATTTTGCTTTCACTCTTGCTCATGTACCGGGCCTGAGTAAAGCAGAATTCAGAGTAAGCCTCTTCAATAGTTGTGCATTCCATAAGTGGTTTTAAAACCAGTGAAACCCTTTGGACTTAGTGTTTGTATTTAATTGGTTGATTGGCTTTTCAAATTGTTTGTTTTACTATTTTTAACTTTGTGAGACATGGAAGCCCTCACTCATAGTGATTTAGACCTCTCCAAAAGCTCTGAAGTTACTCATGTAACAGCTATTACATGTTATAAGTTTCTCCTATTAAAACTTGAAAGACAAACAGACTCTGCTACTTTTCATCTAAATTCAGTGTTGGGCTAAATTCAGTGTTGGACTTTTTACAAGTCCTTTGAAATGTGTCCTACTCTAGTCACTGGTCGTGCTGGAATTTACTTTCTTGTGAAGACAGGAGTTGAGCAAATTGACACAAGTACAGTTTGCCACTACTCTGGACACCTGGTTAAATATAGAGTTCCCTAAATGGTGTGTGTTTTACTTTGATCTCTGCTCACACTTTGCTCATCCAGTTAGAACTACAGGGCTCCAGGCCATAGCGTTCCAGGCCCAAACAAGAAAATTTCCATTCCGTTTTGGGAGTTCATTCGTCTCTCATAATTACTTTTTCCACAAATGTGTGCTACAGGAGAGGCCCTGTCCAAATGTGGAGAGGCCCATTTTCATTCACTCACTTTCAGACTTTCTAAGATTTTCAGTTACTAGAGGTTTGCCCAGACTTGCCATTGTCAAGGGACAGTGCACTTCACTTGAAGTTGTGCAGTATTACTTCATGGGTCCTCGTGGAAATTCCACCAATGCGAAACTCGTGCTCTAGTCATCTCCAAGTGTTTCTGCGTAAGAAAGTATAACTAACAAAGGATGTGGTTTCAAGCAGAATGAGGAAAGGAGGGATTATCTTTATTTCAGTGCAGGTTGACCTTTCAAAGAAACAGTAATTCCTATCAAATAGGAGGTAAAATCTTTTGTAAAGAGACATGGACATGACACGCTCAATTTATGTCTCTTTTTTTTAAAATGCCAAGGGCATTTGAGAAATTCTTGGCTGTTGAATTGTCCCTTTTTTCAAATTTCTCTTAGGTAAGACACTCCAGCTTCTTCAAACCATGGTACTGTTCCTTCCATGTAAAAAACCAAAGCAAAAAACAAAATAAATTAAAACAAAACCCATCAAATTACATTTGAGAACACACAATTGCTCAGCAGGCCCACTATTCAAGAAGCTAGAGGTACAGAAGCCTCAGCCTTCAGCCCATGGCCTGAAGTTTTGTCTCTATCATGGCCCCTCAATTCCCTGGCATGTCCACATTAACCCATGAATCTTTACTCATTTCCTCTTCAAATGCACAGGATCCAATATATTTGAACCCTGTTCACCTGGGCAGTAATCATCCAAGGACACACCAGAGGAAGGGCAGCCACCCCCTTGCCTTGGGCCTTGGAGCTTATCACAATAGAAATGGACACCTGAACAAGGGGAGCCAAAACAAAGAGAGGCACATCCCTAAAGCCTGAAGCACAGAAGCTACCTATAGACCAGTTTTGGGATTTCACAAATTATGTAAGAATCTCTGTGCACATGCTTGGCATGGTCGCTCATGCCTCTAATCCCAGCAATCTGTTGGCTGAGATGGATGGGTCCTTGTGAGTTGCAGTCCATCTTGGGCTACGAACTTATCTCAAGGCCTCTTTCAACAACTACATAAGATGCTGTTTCCAAAAGGAGGACAACAGAAAACTAGACACACTTGGTCCAGGTCCCTGGGTTCACTACATGAGTTGTGGAGTCTAAATGTTCCATGCCATGAGAAAATACCTGGGATTTTTAGTGAAAGGGGCATTTATATCTCTTTTCTAAGGGTTTGTCTTTCACCATGTTACATTTGAATTCTGGGAAAACCTGCTGGTAATATGCTATCTAGCATTATGTTGGTTTAGGTATTGAGGTAGTACCTCATGATTACTGTTCAGGGTTATGCTGGAATGGCTGCAGACCTCCTTGAAATAGCGATTGCAGACAAGTGAACCCGAGGAAGCTGGATAGTTGAAGCAGGGACTCCAAATATTCATGCACTGCAAGGATTCACTTTCATTTTGGGACTCATCTTCTGGTTGCTGGTTTTTAGTGCTAACTGATACTACCCTGGTGGCAGTAATCCAGCAGAGACTGCATGTATGGTTTGCATGTTTGCTTCCCAAGCCACCAGAAACTTGGCAGAACCCAAATCATTGTGGCATTTTCTTTACTCCCCTGAAACATTTGGCTTTCTAAGTTTGAAAATGGAATAGACTGGACTAGTCAAGTTTGAACAACATATACCACAAACAGAGCTAAAGACAGAGCCAATTACTTCCCTCCACTTGTCAAAATATGTCAAATTTGCTTGATCACCACAACTTCAAAGAAAATTCTGAGGCAACATAGAGAGGTTAATCAAATACTGCATGACTGGAATAGCTGTGGTTTTATGAGGTGTAAAGTTGCAGAGTTGGGCTGAAACTGTTCACAGAAATCCACAGGCTTGTGGTTGCCAGGCAACCACACTGGCTTGTGATTGGCTGAACATCACTGTGAGGTGGATTTTAGGCTCTAGGTTTGAAAATTTAAAGACTGGGGTAGTCAAGTTTGGAACCCATCGACCACAGACAGACCAAAAGGTCTTTCAATTACTTCCCTCCACTTCTCAAAATATGTCAAATTTTCTTGATCACTACAACTGTAAAAAAAAATTCTGAGGCAACATAGAGAGGCTAATCAAATACTGCTTGATTGGAATGGCTGTGGTTGTATGAGATGGAAAGCTGCAGAGTTGGGCTGAAACAGTTCACAGAAATCCACAAGCTTGTGGTTGCCAGGCAACCACACTGGGCAGTGATTGGCTGAGCACCATTGTGAGCTGGACTTTAGGCTCTAGGATACAAGTGTGCTGTAGGAGACCTGAGTCACAATGCTGGGCGTTGCCACGGAGACCTCAGTGGCACAGAGGACCTCGTAGGGCAAGATTTAAATAGGATGAATATTCTTGGCCTGGTATGCCACAATATTCTCTCTGAAGGCTTCACTGCTCAGAATTTGTGGATGGAAATGCTTGCCAATCTACACATGGATGTACTTTCAAAGGGATATGAAATATGCCAGGGCCTGGCAGATGATCTCTGCCATGTCCTATCCTTGAGCATACGCTTTTCTCTTGCCATGTCTGTCATTTGGCTGAGTCCTGTTCCATAATCTATTCAGTCAAGACTTGCTGGCATTATTCACCTGCAGTATAAGAGCTTTCTGTGAACTTTCTCAGCAGAAATCCTCTGCAAGCACATAGCTTTGGATATGAGAGACAGTGGTGGAAGTTGAATTTCAAGGGCAGATATTTGAAAACAATGAAACAAGCCCCGAATAAGATCTTTACATGTTTCCCAGATGAATATGTTTGGAAATACGGGGGAAGATGGAGATCAAGGCTGACAAGAGTGCACACCCATTTCAAGGTACAAAAACCAGGGAAAAACATGGGAAAGCAAGAGAGCTGGTTAATCTGATGTAAAAATCTTTGATGATGAAAGGAAAATTATATTCTCATGATGATATATTCAGGCTGTAGAAGTGAACTTCTCATGTTGGTTGTCCTAGGTGTGGCCTTCTGCATTGGGCAGTGGATGCAGGACAGGAGATCTTCAAATAAATCTGGTGGAACACAAAATACTGAAAAAAAATCAGCCTAAATCCTGTGTATTCCTTCGCTTTGAGAACATATATGGATAATGTACGAAGTTTCAAAAGAGAAAAAGTCTATTGGGTCATGGTTTCAACAATGAAATGGTCACTTCACATGACATTTTGAATTTTGCTTTCACTCTTGCTCATGTACCGGGCCTGAGTAAAGCAGAATTCAGAGTAAGCCTCTTCAATAGTTGTGCATTCCATAAGTGGTTTTAAAACCAGTGAAACCCTTTGGACTTAGTGTTTGTATTTAATTGGTTGATTGGCTTTTCAAATTGTTTGTTTTACTATTTTTAACTTTGTGAGACATGGAAGCCCTCACTCATAGTGATTTAGACCTCTCCAAAAGCTCTGAAGTTACTCATGTAACAGCTATTACATGTTATAAGTTTCTCCTATTAAAACTTGAAAGACAAACAGACTCTGCTACTTTTCATCTAAATTCAGTGTTGGGCTAAATTCAGTGTTGGACTTTTTACAAGTCCTTTGAAATGTGTCCTACTCTAGTCACTGGTCGTGCTGGAATTTACTTTCTTGTGAAGACAGGAGTTGAGCAAATTGACACAAGTACAGTTTGCCACTACTCTGGACACCTGGTTAAATATAGAGTTCCCTAAATGGTGTGTGTTTTACTTTGATCTCTGCTCACACTTTGCTCATCCAGTTAGAACTACAGGGCTCCAGGCCATAGCGTTCCAGGCCCAAACAAGAAAATTTCCATTCCGTTTTGGGAGTTCATTCGTCTCTCATAATTACTTTTTCCACAAATGTGTGCTACAGGAGAGGCCCTGTCCAAATGTGGAGAGGCCCATTTTCATTCACTCACTTTCAGACTTTCTAAGATTTTCAGTTACTAGAGGTTTGCCCAGACTTGCCATTGTCAAGGGACAGTGCACTTCACTTGAAGTTGTGCAGTATTACTTCATGGGTCCTCGTGGAAATTCCACCAATGCGAAACTCGTGCTCTAGTCATCTCCAAGTGTTTCTGCGTAAGAAAGTATAACTAACAAAGGATGTGGTTTCAAGCAGAATGAGGAAAGGAGGGATTATCTTTATTTCAGTGCAGGTTGACCTTTCAAAGAAACAGTAATTCCTATCAAATAGGAGGTAAAATCTTTTGTAAAGAGACATGGACATGACACGCTCAATTTATGTCACTTTTTTTTTAAAATGCCAAGGGCATTTGAGAAATTCTTGGCTGTTGAATTGTCCCTTTTTTCAAATTTCTCTTAGGTAAGACACTCCAGCTTCTTCAAACCATGGTACTGTTCCTTCCATGTAAAAAACCAAAGCAAAAAACAAAATAAATTAAAACAAAACCCATCAAATTACATTTGAGAACACACAATTGCTCAGCAGGCCCACTATTCAAGAAGCTAGAGGTACAGAAGCCTCAGCCTTCAGCCCATGGCCTGAAGTTTTGTCTCTATCATGGCCCCTCAATTCCCTGGCATGTCCACATTAACCCATGAATCTTTACTCATTTCCTCTTCAAATGCACAGGATCCAATATATTTGAACCCTGTTCACCTGGGCAGTAATCATCCAAGGACACACCAGAGGAAGGGCAGCCACCCCCTTGCCTTGGGCCTTGGAGCTTATCACAATAGAAATGGACACCTGAACAAGGGGAGCCAAAACAAAGAGAGGCACATCCCTAAAGCCTGAAGCACAGAAGCTACCTATAGACCAGTTTTGGGATTTCACAAATTATGTAAGAATCTCTGTGCACATGCTTGGCATGGTCGCTCATGCCTCTAATCCCAGCAATCTGTTGGCTGAGATGGATGGGTCCTTGTGAGTTGCAGTCCATCTTGGGCTACGAACTTATCTCAAGGCCTCTTTCAACAACTACATAAGATGCTGTTTCCAAAAGGAGGACAACAGAAAACTAGACACACTTGGTCCAGGTCCCTGGGTTCACTACATGAGTTGTGGAGTCTAAATGTTCCATGCCATGAGAAAATACCTGGGATTTTTAGTGAAAGGGGCATTTATATCTCTTTTCTAAGGGTTTGTCTTTCACCATGTTACATTTGAATTCTGGGAAAACCTGCTGGTAATATGCTATCTAGCATTATGTTGGTTTAGGTATTGAGGTAGTACCTCATGATTACTGTTCAGGGTTATGCTGGAATGGCTGCAGACCTCCTTGAAATAGCGATTGCAGACAAGTGAACCCGAGGAAGCTGGATAGTTGAAGCAGGGACTCCAAATATTCATGCACTGCAAGGATTCACTTTCATTTTGGGACTCATCTTCTGGTTGCTGGTTTTTAGTGCTAACTGATACTACCATGGTGGCAGTAATCCAGCAGAGACTGCATGTATGGTTTGCATGTTTGCTTCCCAAGCCACCAGAAACTTGGCAGAACCCAAATCATTGTGGCATTTTCTTTACTCCCCTGAAACATTTGGCTTTCTAAGTTTGAAAATGGAATAGACTGGACTAGTCAAGTTTGAACAACATATACCACAAACAGAGCTAAAGACAGAGCCAATTACTTCCCTCCACTTGTCAAAATATGTCAAATTTGCTTGATCACCACAACTTCAAAGAAAATTCTGAGGCAACATAGAGAGGTTAATCAATTACTGCATGACTGGAATAGCTGTGGTTTTATGAGGTGTAAAGTTGCAGAGTTGGGCTGAAACTGTTCACAGAAATCCACAGGCTTGTGGTTGCCAGGCAACCACACTGGGTTGTGATTGGCTGAACATCACTGTGAGGTGGATTTTAGGCTCTAGGTTTGAAAATTTAAAGACTGGGGTAGTCAAGTTTGGAACCCATCGACCACAGACAGACCAAAAGGTCTTTCAATTACTTCCCTCCACTTCTCAAAATATGTCAAATTTTCTTGATCACTACAACTGTAAAAAAAAATTCTGAGGCAACATAGAGAGGCTAATCAAATACTGCTTGATTGGAATGGCTGTGGTTGTATGAGATGGAAAGCTGCAGAGTTGGGCTGAAACAGTTCACAGAAATCCACAAGCTTGTGGTTGCCAGGCAACCACACTGGGCAGTGATTGGCTGAGCACCATTGTGAGCTGGACTTTAGGCTCTAGGATACAAGTGTGCTGTAGGAGACCTGAGTCACAATGCTGGGCGTTGCCACGGAGACCTCAGTGGCACAGAGGACCTCGTAGGGCAAGATTTAAATAGGATGAATATTCTTGGCCTGGTATGCCACAATATTCTCTCTGAAGGCTTCACTGCTCAGAATTTGTGGATGGAAATGCTTGCCAATCTACACATGGATGTACTTTCAAAGGGATATGAAATATGCCAGGGCCTGGCAGATGATCTCTGCCATGTCCTATCCTTGAGCATACGCTTTTCTCTTGCCATGTCTGTCATTTGGCTGAGTCCTGTTCCATAATCTATTCAGTCAAGACTTGCTGGCATCATTCACCTGCAGTATAAGAGCTTTCTGTGAACTTTCTCAGCAGAAATCCTCTGCAAGCACATAGCTTTGGATATGAGAGACAGTGGTGGAAGTTGAATTTCAAGGGCAGATATTTGAAAACAATGAAACAAGCCCCGAATAAGATCTTTACATGTTTCCCAGATGAATATGTTTGGAAATACGGGGGAAGATGGAGATCAAGGCTGACAAGAGTGCACACCCATTTCAAGGTACAAAAACCAGGGAAAAACATGGGAAAGCAAGAGAGCTGGTTAATCTGATGTAAAAATCTTTGATGATGAAAGGAAAATTATATTCTCATGATGATATATTCAGGCTGTAGAAGTGAACTTCTCATGTTGGTTGTCCTAGGTGTGGCCTTCTGCATTGGGCAGTGGATGCAGGACAGGAGATCTTCAAATAAATCTGGTGGAACACAAAATACTGAAAAAAAATCAGCCTAAATCCTGTGTATTCCTTCGCTTTGAGAACATATATGGATAATGTACGAAGTTTCAAAAGAGAAAAAGTCTATTGGGTCATGGTTTCAACAATGAAATGGTCACTTCACATGACATTTTGAATTTTGCTTTCACTCTTGCTCATGTACCGGGCCTGAGTAAAGCAGAATTCAGAGTAAGCCTCTTCAATAGTTGTGCATTCCATAAGTGGTTTTAAAACCAGTGAAACCCTTTGGACTTAGTGTTTGTATTTAATTGGTTGATTGGCTTTTCAAATTGTTTGTTTTACTATTTTTAACTTTGTGAGACATGGAAGCCCTCACTCATAGTGATTTAGACCTCTCCAAAAGCTCTGAAGTTACTCATGTAACAGCTATTACATGTTATAAGTTTCTCCTATTAAAACTTGAAAGACAAACAGACTCTGCTACTTTTCATCTAAATTCAGTGTTGGGCTAAATTCAGTGTTGGACTTTTTACAAGTCCTTTGAAATGTGTCCTACTCTAGTCACTGGTCGTGCTGGAATTTACTTTCTTGTGAAGACAGGAGTTGAGCAAATTGACACAAGTACAGTTTGCCACTACTCTGGACACCTGGTTAAATATAGAGTTCCCTAAATGGTGTGTGTTTTACTTTGATCTCTGCTCACACTTTGCTCATCCAGTTAGAACTACAGGGCTCCAGGCCATAGCGTTCCAGGCCCAAACAAGAAAATTTCCATTCCGTTTTGGGAGTTCATTCGTCTCTCATAATTACTTTTTCCACAAATGTGTGCTACAGGAGAGGCCCTGTCCAAATGTGGAGAGGCCCATTTTCATTCACTCACTTTCAGACTTTCTAAGATTTTCAGTTACTAGAGGTTTGCCCAGACTTGCCATTGTCAAGGGACAGTGCACTTCACTTGAAGTTGTGCAGTATTACTTCATGGGTCCTCGTGGAAATTCCACCAATGCGAAACTCGTGCTCTAGTCATCTCCAAGTGTTTCTGCGTAAGAAAGTATAACTAACAAAGGATGTGGTTTCAAGCAGAATGAGGAAAGGAGGGATTATCTTTATTTCAGTGCAGGTTGACCTTTCAAAGAAACAGTAATTCCTATCAAATAGGAGGTAAAATCTTTTGTAAAGAGACATGGACATGACACGCTCAATTTATGTCTCTTTTTTTTAAAATGCCAAGGGCATTTGAGAAATTCTTGGCTGTTGAATTGTCCCTTTTTTCAAATTTCTCTTAGGTAAGACACTCCAGCTTCTTCAAACCATGGTACTGTTCCTTCCATGTAAAAAACCAAAGCAAAAAACAAAATAAATTAAAACAAAACCCATCAAATTACATTTGAGAACACACAATTGCTCAGCAGGCCCACTATTCAAGAAGCTAGAGGTACAGAAGCCTCAGCCTTCAGCCCATGGCCTGAAGTTTTGTCTCTATCATGGCCCCTCAATTCCCTGGCATGTCCACATTAACCCATGAATCTTTACTCATTTCCTCTTCAAATGCACAGGATCCAATATATTTGAACCCTGTTCACCTGGGCAGTAATCATCCAAGGACACACCAGAGGAAGGGCAGCCACCCCCTTGCCTTGGGCCTTGGAGCTTATCACAATAGAAATGGACACCTGAACAAGGGGAGCCAAAACAAAGAGAGGCACATCCCTAAAGCCTGAAGCACAGAAGCTACCTATAGACCAGTTTTGGGATTTCACAAATTATGTAAGAATCTCTGTGCACATGCTTGGCATGGTCGCTCATGCCTCTAATCCCAGCAATCTGTTGGCTGAGATGGATGGGTCCTTGTGAGTTGCAGTCCATCTTGGGCTACGAACTTATCTCAAGGCCTCTTTCAACAACTACATAAGATGCTGTTTCCAAAAGGAGGACAACAGAAAACTAGACACACTTGGTCCAGGTCCCTGGGTTCACTACATGAGTTGTGGAGTCTAAATGTTCCATGCCATGAGAAAATACCTGGGATTTTTAGTGAAAGGGGCATTTATATCTCTTTTCTAAGGGTTTGTCTTTCACCATGTTACATTTGAATTCTGGGAAAACCTGCTGGTAATATGCTATCTAGCATTATGTTGGTTTAGGTATTGAGGTAGTACCTCATGATTACTGTTCAGGGTTATGCTGGAATGGCTGCAGACCTCCTTGAAATAGCGATTGCAGACAAGTGAACCCGAGGAAGCTGGATAGTTGAAGCAGGGACTCCAAATATTCATGCACTGCAAGGATTCACTTTCATTTTGGGACTCATCTTCTGGTTGCTGGTTTTTAGTGCTAACTGATACTACCATGGTGGCAGTAATCCAGCAGAGACTGCATGTATGGTTTGCATGTTTGCTTCCCAAGCCACCAGAAACTTGGCAGAACCCAAATCATTGTGGCATTTTCTTTACTCCCCTGAAACATTTGGCTTTCTAAGTTTGAAAATGGAATAGACTGGACTAGTCAAGTTTGAACAACATATACCACAAACAGAGCTAAAGACAGAGCCAATTACTTCCCTCCACTTGTCAAAATATGTCAAATTTGCTTGATCACCACAACTTCAAAGAAAATTCTGAGGCAACATAGAGAGGTTAATCAAATACTGCATGACTGGAATAGCTGTGGTTTTATGAGGTGTAAAGTTGCAGAGTTGGGCTGAAACTGTTCACAGAAATCCACAGGCTTGTGGTTGCCAGGCAACCACACTGGCTTGTGATTGGCTGAACATCACTGTGAGGTGGATTTTAGGCTCTAGGTTTGAAAATTTAAAGACTGGGGTAGTCAAGTTTGGAACCCATCGACCACAGACAGACCAAAAGGTCTTTCAATTACTTCCCTCCACTTCTCAAAATATGTCAAATTTTCTTGATCACTACAACTGTAAAAAAAAATTCTGAGGCAACATAGAGAGGCTAATCAAATACTGCTTGATTGGAATGGCTGTGGTTGTATGAGATGGAAAGCTGCAGAGTTGGGCTGAAACAGTTCACAGAAATCCACAAGCTTGTGGTTGCCAGGCAACCACACTGGGCAGTGATTGGCTGAGCACCATTGTGAGCTGGACTTTAGGCTCTAGGATACAAGTGTGCTGTAGGAGACCTGAGTCACAATGCTGGGCGTTGCCACGGAGACCTCAGTGGCACAGAGGACCTCGTAGGGCAAGATTTAAATAGGATGAATATTCTTGGCCTGGTATGCCACAATATTCTCTCTGAAGGCTTCACTGCTCAGAATTTGTGGATGGAAATGCTTGCCAATCTACACATGGATGTACTTTCAAAGGGATATGAAATATGCCAGGGCCTGGCAGATGATCTCTGCCATGTCCTATCCTTGAGCATACGCTTTTCTCTTGCCATGTCTGTCATTTGGCTGAGTCCTGTTCCATAATCTATTCAGTCAAGACTTGCTGGCATCATTCACCTGCAGTATAAGAGCTTTCTGTGAACTTTCTCAGCAGAAATCCTCTGCAAGCACATAGCTTTGGATATGAGAGACAGTGGTGGAAGTTGAATTTCAAGGGCAGATATTTGAAAACAATGAAACAAGCCCCGAATAAGATCTTTACATGTTTCCCAGATGAATATGTTTGGAAATACGGGGGAAGATGGAGATCAAGGCTGACAAGAGTGCACACCCATTTCAAGGTACAAAAACCAGGGAAAAACATGGGAAAGCAAGAGAGCTGGTTAATCTGATGTAAAAATCTTTGATGATGAAAGGAAAATTATATTCTCATGATGATATATTCAGGCTGTAGAAGTGAACTTCTCATGTTGGTTGTCCTAGGTGTGGCCTTCTGCATTGGGCAGTGGATGCAGGACAGGAGATCTTCAAATAAATCTGGTGGAACACAAAATACTGAAAAAAAATCAGCCTAAATCCTGTGTATTCCTTCGCTTTGAGAACATATATGGATAATGTACGAAGTTTCAAAAGAGAAAAAGTCTATTGGGTCATGGTTTCAACAATGAAATGGTCACTTCACATGACATTTTGAATTTTGCTTTCACTCTTGATCATGTACCGGGCCTGAGTAAAGCAGAATTCAGAGTAAGCCTCTTCAATAGTTGTGCATTCCATAAGTGGTTTTAAAACCAGTGAAACCCTTTGGACTTAGTGTTTGTATTTAATTGGTTGATTGGCTTTTCAAATTGTTTGTTTTACTATTTTTAACTTTGTGAGACATGGAAGCCCTCACTCATAGTGATTTAGACCTCTCCAAAAGCTCTGAAGTTACTCATGTAACAGCTATTACATGTTATAAGTTTCTCCTATTAAAACTTGAAAGACAAACAGACTCTGCTACTTTTCATCTAAATTCAGTGTTGGGCTAAATTCAGTGTTGGACTTTTTACAAGTCCTTTGAAATGTGTCCTACTCTAGTCACTGGTCGTGCTGGAATTTACTTTCTTGTGAAGACAGGAGTTGAGCAAATTGACACAAGTACAGTTTGCCACTACTCTGGACACCTGGTTAAATATAGAGTTCCCTAAATGGTGTGTGTTTTACTTTGATCTCTGCTCACACTTTGCTCATCCAGTTAGAACTACAGGGCTCCAGGCCATAGCGTTCCAGGCCCAAACAAGAAAATTTCCATTCCGTTTTGGGAGTTCATTCGTCTCTCATAATTACTTTTTCCACAAATGTGTGCTACAGGAGAGGCCCTGTCCAAATGTGGAGAGGCCCATTTTCATTCACTCACTTTCAGACTTTCTAAGATTTTCAGTTACTAGAGGTTTGCCCAGACTTGCCATTGTCAAGGGACAGTGCACTTCACTTGAAGTTGTGCAGTATTACTTCATGGGTCCTCGTGGAAATTCCACCAATGCGAAACTCGTGCTCTAGTCATCTCCAAGTGTTTCTGCGTAAGAAAGTATAACTAACAAAGGATGTGGTTTCAAGCAGAATGAGGAAAGGAGGGATTATCTTTATTTCAGTGCAGGTTGACCTTTCAAAGAAACAGTAATTCCTATCAAATAGGAGGTAAAATCTTTTGTAAAGAGACATGGACATGACACGCTCAATTTATGTCACTTTTTTTTTAAAATGCCAAGGGCATTTGAGAAATTCTTGGCTGTTGAATTGTCCCTTTTTTCAAATTTCTCTTAGGTAAGACACTCCAGCTTCTTCAAACCATGGTACTGTTCCTTCCATGTAAAAAACCAAAGCAAAAAACAAAATAAATTAAAACAAAACCCATCAAATTACATTTGAGAACACACAATTGCTCAGCAGGCCCACTATTCAAGAAGCTAGAGGTACAGAAGCCTCAGCCTTCAGCCCATGGCCTGAAGTTTTGTCTCTATCATGGCCCCTCAATTCCCTGGCATGTCCACATTAACCCATGAATCTTTACTCATTTCCTCTTCAAATGCACAGGATCCAATATATTTGAACCCTGTTCACCTGGGCAGTAATCATCCAAGGACACACCAGAGGAAGGGCAGCCACCCCCTTGCCTTGGGCCTTGGAGCTTATCACAATAGAAATGGACACCTGAACAAGGGGAGCCAAAACAAAGAGAGGCACATCCCTAAAGCCTGAAGCACAGAAGCTACCTATAGACCAGTTTTGGGATTTCACAAATTATGTAAGAATCTCTGTGCACATGCTTGGCATGGTCGCTCATGCCTCTAATCCCAGCAATCTGTTGGCTGAGATGGATGGGTCCTTGTGAGTTGCAGTCCATCTTGGGCTACGAACTTATCTCAAGGCCTCTTTCAACAACTACATAAGATGCTGTTTCCAAAAGGAGGACAACAGAAAACTAGACACACTTGGTCCAGGTCCCTGGGTTCACTACATGAGTTGTGGAGTCTAAATGTTCCATGCCATGAGAAAATACCTGGGATTTTTAGTGAAAGGGGCATTTATATCTCTTTTCTAAGGGTTTGTCTTTCACCATGTTACATTTGAATTCTGGGAAAACCTGCTGGTAATATGCTATCTAGCATTATGTTGGTTTAGGTATTGAGGTAGTACCTCATGATTACTGTTCAGGGTTATGCTGGAATGGCTGCAGACCTCCTTGAAATAGCGATTGCAGACAAGTGAACCCGAGGAAGCTGGATAGTTGAAGCAGGGACTCCAAATATTCATGCACTGCAAGGATTCACTTTCATTTTGGGACTCATCTTCTGGTTGCTGGTTTTTAGTGCTAACTGATACTACCATGGTGGCAGTAATCCAGCAGAGACTGCATGTATGGTTTGCATGTTTGCTTCCCAAGCCACCAGAAACTTGGCAGAACCCAAATCATTGTGGCATTTTCTTTACTCCCCTGAAACATTTGGCTTTCTAAGTTTGAAAATGGAATAGACTGGACTAGTCAAGTTTGAACAACATATACCACAAACAGAGCTAAAGACAGAGCCAATTACTTCCCTCCACTTGTCAAAATATGTCAAATTTGCTTGATCACCACAACTTCAAAGAAAATTCTGAGGCAACATAGAGAGGTTAATCAAATACTGCATGACTGGAATAGCTGTGGTTTTATGAGGTGTAAAGTTGCAGAGTTGGGCTGAAACTGTTCACAGAAATCCACAGGCTTGTGGTTGCCAGGCAACCACACTGGGTTGTGATTGGCTGAACATCACTGTGAGGTGGATTTTAGGCTCTAGGTTTGAAAATTTAAAGACTGGGGTAGTCAAGTTTGGAACCCATCGACCACAGACAGACCAAAAGGTCTTTCAATTACTTCCCTCCACTTCTCAAAATATGTCAAATTTTCTTGATCACTACAACTGTAAAAAAAAATTCTGAGGCAACATAGAGAGGCTAATCAAATACTGCTTGATTGGAATGGCTGTGGTTGTATGAGATGGAAAGCTGCAGAGTTGGGCTGAAACAGTTCACAGAAATCCACAAGCTTGTGGTTGCCAGGCAACCACACTGGGCAGTGATTGGCTGAGCACCATTGTGAGCTGGACTTTAGGCTCTAGGATACAAGTGTGCTGTAGGAGACCTGAGTCACAATGCTGGGCGTTGCCACGGAGACCTCAGTGGCACAGAGGACCTCGTAGGGCAAGATTTAAATAGGATGAATATTCTTGGCCTGGTATGCCACAATATTCTCTCTGAAGGCTTCACTGCTCAGAATTTGTGGATGGAAATGCTTGCCAATCTACACATGGATGTACTTTCAAAGGGATATGAAATATGCCAGGGCCTGGCAGATGATCTCTGCCATGTCCTATCCTTGAGCATACGCTTTTCTCTTGCCATGTCTGTCATTTGGCTGAGTCCTGTTCCATAATCTATTCAGTCAAGACTTGCTGGCATCATTCACCTGCAGTATAAGAGCTTTCTGTGAACTTTCTCAGCAGAAATCCTCTGCAAGCACATAGCTTTGGATATGAGAGACAGTGGTGGAAGTTGAATTTCAAGGGCAGATATTTGAAAACAATGAAACAAGCCCCGAATAAGATCTTTACATGTTTCCCAGATGAATATGTTTGGAAATACGGGGGAAGATGGAGATCAAGGCTGACAAGAGTGCACACCCATTTCAAGGTACAAAAACCAGGGAAAAACATGGGAAAGCAAGAGAGCTGGTTAATCTGATGTAAAAATCTTTGATGATGAAAGGAAAATTATATTCTCATGATGATATATTCAGGCTGTAGAAGTGAACTTCTCATGTTGGTTGTCCTAGGTGTGGCCTTCTGCATTGGGCAGTGGATGCAGGACAGGAGATCTTCAAATAAATCTGGTGGAACACAAAATACTGAAAAAAAATCAGCCTAAATCCTGTGTATTCCTTCGCTTTGAGAACATATATGGATAATGTACGAAGTTTCAAAAGAGAAAAAGTCTATTGGGTCATGGTTTCAACAATGAAATGGTCACTTCACATGACATTTTGAATTTTGCTTTCACTCTTGCTCATGTACCGGGCCTGAGTAAAGCAGAATTCAGAGTAAGCCTCTTCAATAGTTGTGCATTCCATAAGTGGTTTTAAAACCAGTGAAACCCTTTGGACTTAGTGTTTGTATTTAATTGGTTGATTGGCTTTTCAAATTGTTTGTTTTACTATTTTTAACTTTGTGAGACATGGAAGCCCTCACTCATAGTGATTTAGACCTCTCCAAAAGCTCTGAAGTTACTCATGTAACAGCTATTACATGTTATAAGTTTCTCCTATTAAAACTTGAAAGACAAACAGACTCTGCTACTTTTCATCTAAATTCAGTGTTGGGCTAAATTCAGTGTTGGACTTTTTACAAGTCCTTTGAAATGTGTCCTACTCTAGTCACTGGTCGTGCTGGAATTTACTTTCTTGTGAAGACAGGAGTTGAGCAAATTGACACAAGTACAGTTTGCCACTACTCTGGACACCTGGTTAAATATAGAGTTCCCTAAATGGTGTGTGTTTTACTTTGATCTCTGCTCACACTTTGCTCATCCAGTTAGAACTACAGGGCTCCAGGCCATAGCGTTCCAGGCCCAAACAAGAAAATTTCCATTCCGTTTTGGGAGTTCATTCGTCTCTCATAATTACTTTTTCCACAAATGTGTGCTACAGGAGAGGCCCTGTCCAAATGTGGAGAGGCCCATTTTCATTCACTCACTTTCAGACTTTCTAAGATTTTCAGTTACTAGAGGTTTGCCCAGACTTGCCATTGTCAAGGGACAGTGCACTTCACTTGAAGTTGTGCAGTATTACTTCATGGGTCCTCGTGGAAATTCCACCAATGCGAAACTCGTGCTCTAGTCATCTCCAAGTGTTTCTGCGTAAGAAAGTATAACTAACAAAGGATGTGGTTTCAAGCAGAATGAGGAAAGGAGGGATTATCTTTATTTCAGTGCAGGTTGACCTTTCAAAGAAACAGTAATTCCTATCAAATAGGAGGTAAAATCTTTTGTAAAGAGACATGGACATGACACGCTCAATTTATGTCACTTTTTTTTTAAAATGCCAAGGGCATTTGAGAAATTCTTGGCTGTTGAATTGTCCCTTTTTTCAAATTTCTCTTAGGTAAGACACTCCAGCTTCTTCAAACCATGGTACTGTTCCTTCCATGTAAAAAACCAAAGCAAAAAACAAAATAAATTAAAACAAAACCCATCAAATTACATTTGAGAACACACAATTGCTCAGCAGGCCCACTATTCAAGAAGCTAGAGGTACAGAAGCCTCAGCCTTCAGCCCATGGCCTGAAGTTTTGTCTCTATCATGGCCCCTCAATTCCCTGGCATGTCCACATTAACCCATGAATCTTTACTCATTTCCTCTTCAAATGCACAGGATCCAATATATTTGAACCCTGTTCACCTGGGCAGTAATCATCCAAGGACACACCAGAGGAAGGGCAGCCACCCCCTTGCCTTGGGCCTTGGAGCTTATCACAATAGAAATGGACACCTGAACAAGGGGAGCCAAAACAAAGAGAGGCACATCCCTAAAGCCTGAAGCACAGAAGCTACCTATAGACCAGTTTTGGGATTTCACAAATTATGTAAGAATCTCTGTGCACATGCTTGGCATGGTCGCTCATGCCTCTAATCCCAGCAATCTGTTGGCTGAGATGGATGGGTCCTTGTGAGTTGCAGTCCATCTTGGGCTACGAACTTATCTCAAGGCCTCTTTCAACAACTACATAAGATGCTGTTTCCAAAAGGAGGACAACAGAAAACTAGACACACTTGGTCCAGGTCCCTGGGTTCACTACATGAGTTGTGGAGTCTAAATGTTCCATGCCATGAGAAAATACCTGGGATTTTTAGTGAAAGGGGCATTTATATCTCTTTTCTAAGGGTTTGTCTTTCACCATGTTACATTTGAATTCTGGGAAAACCTGCTGGTAATATGCTATCTAGCATTATGTTGGTTTAGGTATTGAGGTAGTACCTCATGATTACTGTTCAGGGTTATGCTGGAATGGCTGCAGACCTCCTTGAAATAGCGATTGCAGACAAGTGAACCCGAGGAAGCTGGATAGTTGAAGCAGGGACTCCAAATATTCATGCACTGCAAGGATTCACTTTCATTTTGGGACTCATCTTCTGGTTGCTGGTTTTTAGTGCTAACTGATACTACCATGGTGGCAGTAATCCAGCAGAGACTGCATGTATGGTTTGCATGTTTGCTTCCCAAGCCACCAGAAACTTGGCAGAACCCAAATCATTGTGGCATTTTCTTTACTCCCCTGAAACATTTGGCTTTCTAAGTTTGAAAATGGAATAGACTGGACTAGTCAAGTTTGAACAACATATACCACAAACAGAGCTAAAGACAGAGCCAATTACTTCCCTCCACTTGTCAAAATATGTCAAATTTGCTTGATCACCACAACTTCAAAGAAAATTCTGAGGCAACATAGAGAGGTTAATCAAATACTGCATGACTGGAATAGCTGTGGTTTTATGAGGTGTAAAGTTGCAGAGTTGGGCTGAAACTGTTCACAGAAATCCACAGGCTTGTGGTTGCCAGGCAACCACACTGGCTTGTGATTGGCTGAACATCACTGTGAGGTGGATTTTAGGCTCTAGGTTTGAAAATTTAAAGACTGGGGTAGTCAAGTTTGGAACCCATCGACCACAGACAGACCAAAAGGTCTTTCAATTACTTCCCTCCACTTCTCAAAATATGTCAAATTTTCTTGATCACTACAACTGTAAAAAAAAATTCTGAGGCAACATAGAGAGGCTAATCAAATACTGCTTGATTGGAATGGCTGTGGTTGTATGAGATGGAAAGCTGCAGAGTTGGGCTGAAACAGTTCACAGAAATCCACAAGCTTGTGGTTGCCAGGCAACCACACTGGGCAGTGATTGGCTGAGCACCATTGTGAGCTGGACTTTAGGCTCTAGGATACAAGTGTGCTGTAGGAGACCTGAGTCACAATGCTGGGCGTTGCCACGGAGACCTCAGTGGCACAGAGGACCTCGTAGGGCAAGATTTAAATAGGATGAATATTCTTGGCCTGGTATGCCACAATATTCTCTCTGAAGGCTTCACTGCTCAGAATTTGTGGATGGAAATGCTTGCCAATCTACACATGGATGTACTTTCAAAGGGATATGAAATATGCCAGGGCCTGGCAGATGATCTCTGCCATGTCCTATCCTTGAGCATACGCTTTTCTCTTGCCATGTCTGTCATTTGGCTGAGTCCTGTTCCATAATCTATTCAGTCAAGACTTGCTGGCATCATTCACCTGCAGTATAAGAGCTTTCTGTGAACTTTCTCAGCAGAAATCCTCTGCAAGCACATAGCTTTGGATATGAGAGACAGTGGTGGAAGTTGAATTTCAAGGGCAGATATTTGAAAACAATGAAACAAGCCCCGAATAAGATCTTTACATGTTTCCCAGATGAATATGTTTGGAAATACGGGGGAAGATGGAGATCAAGGCTGACAAGAGTGCACACCCATTTCAAGGTACAAAAACCAGGGAAAAACATGGGAAAGCAAGAGAGCTGGTTAATCTGATGTAAAAATCTTTGATGATGAAAGGAAAATTATATTCTCATGATGATATATTCAGGCTGTAGAAGTGAACTTCTCATGTTGGTTGTCCTAGGTGTGGCCTTCTGCATTGGGCAGTGGATGCAGGACAGGAGATCTTCAAATAAATCTGGTGGAACACAAAATACTGAAAAAAAATCAGCCTAAATCCTGTGTATTCCTTCGCTTTGAGAACATATATGGATAATGTACGAAGTTTCAAAAGAGAAAAAGTCTATTGGGTCATGGTTTCAACAATGAAATGGTCACTTCACATGACATTTTGAATTTTGCTTTCACTCTTGCTCATGTACCGGGCCTGAGTAAAGCAGAATTCAGAGTAAGCCTCTTCAATAGTTGTGCATTCCATAAGTGGTTTTAAAACCAGTGAAACCCTTTGGACTTAGTGTTTGTATTTAATTGGTTGATTGGCTTTTCAAATTGTTTGTTTTACTATTTTTAACTTTGTGAGACATGGAAGCCCTCACTCATAGTGATTTAGACCTCTCCAAAAGCTCTGAAGTTACTCATGTAACAGCTATTACATGTTATAAGTTTCTCCTATTAAAACTTGAAAGACAAACAGACTCTGCTACTTTTCATCTAAATTCAGTGTTGGGCTAAATTCAGTGTTGGACTTTTTACAAGTCCTTTGAAATGTGTCCTACTCTAGTCACTGGTCGTGCTGGAATTTACTTTCTTGTGAAGACAGGAGTTGAGCAAATTGACACAAGTACAGTTTGCCACTACTCTGGACACCTGGTTAAATATAGAGTTCCCTAAATGGTGTGTGTTTTACTTTGATCTCTGCTCACACTTTGCTCATCCAGTTAGAACTACAGGGCTCCAGGCCATAGCGTTCCAGGCCCAAACAAGAAAATTTCCATTCCATTTTGGGAGTTCATTCGTCTCTCATAATTACTTTTTCCACAAATGTGTGCTACAGGAGAGGCCCTGTCCAAATGTGGAGAGGCCCATTTTCATTCACTCACTTTCAGACTTTCTAAGATTTTCAGTTACTAGAGGTTTGCCCAGACTTGCCATTGTCAAGGGACAGTGCACTTCACTTGAAGTTGTGCAGTATTACTTCATGGGTCCTCGTGGAAATTCCACCAATGCGAAACTCGTGCTCTAGTCATCTCCAAGTGTTTCTGCGTAAGAAAGTATAACTAACAAAGGATGTGGTTTCAAGCAGAATGAGGAAAGGAGGGATTATCTTTATTTCAGTGCAGGTTGACCTTTCAAAGAAACAGTAATTCCTATCAAATAGGAGGTAAAATCTTTTGTAAAGAGACATGGACATGACACGCTCAATTTATGTCTCTTTTTTTTAAAATGCCAAGGGCATTTGAGAAATTCTTGGCTGTTGAATTGTCCCTTTTTTCAAATTTCTCTTAGGTAAGACACTCCAGCTTCTTCAAACCATGGTACTGTTCCTTCCATGTAAAAAACCAAAGCAAAAAACAAAATAAATTAAAACAAAACCCATCAAATTACATTTGAGAACACACAATTGCTCAGCAGGCCCACTATTCAAGAAGCTAGAGGTACAGAAGCCTCAGCCTTCAGCCCATGGCCTGAAGTTTTGTCTCTATCATGGCCCCTCAATTCCCTGGCATGTCCACATTAACCCATGAATCTTTACTCATTTCCTCTTCAAATGCACAGGATCCAATATATTTGAACCCTGTTCACCTGGGCAGTAATCATCCAAGGACACACCAGAGGAAGGGCAGCCACCCCCTTGCCTTGGGCCTTGGAGCTTATCACAATAGAAATGGACACCTGAACAAGGGGAGCCAAAACAAAGAGAGGCACATCCCTAAAGCCTGAAGCACAGAAGCTACCTATAGACCAGTTTTGGGATTTCACAAATTATGTAAGAATCTCTGTGCACATGCTTGGCATGGTCGCTCATGCCTCTAATCCCAGCAATCTGTTGGCTGAGATGGATGGGTCCTTGTGAGTTGCAGTCCATCTTGGGCTACGAACTTATCTCAAGGCCTCTTTCAACAACTACATAAGATGCTGTTTCCAAAAGGAGGACAACAGAAAACTAGACACACTTGGTCCAGGTCCCTGGGTTCACTACATGAGTTGTGGAGTCTAAATGTTCCATGCCATGAGAAAATACCTGGGATTTTTAGTGAAAGGGGCATTTATATCTCTTTTCTAAGGGTTTGTCTTTCACCATGTTACATTTGAATTCTGGGAAAACCTGCTGGTAATATGCTATCTAGCATTATGTTGGTTTAGGTATTGAGGTAGTACCTCATGATTACTGTTCAGGGTTATGCTGGAATGGCTGCAGACCTCCTTGAAATAGCGATTGCAGACAAGTGAACCCGAGGAAGCTGGATAGTTGAAGCAGGGACTCCAAATATTCATGCACTGCAAGGATTCACTTTCATTTTGGGACTCATCTTCTGGTTGCTGGTTTTTAGTGCTAACTGATACTACCATGGTGGCAGTAATCCAGCAGAGACTGCATGTATGGTTTGCATGTTTGCTTCCCAAGCCACCAGAAACTTGGCAGAACCCAAATCATTGTGGCATTTTCTTTACTCCCCTGAAACATTTGGCTTTCTAAGTTTGAAAATGGAATAGACTGGACTAGTCAAGTTTGAACAACATATACCACAAACAGAGCTAAAGACAGAGCCAATTACTTCCCTCCACTTGTCAAAATATGTCAAATTTGCTTGATCACCACAACTTCAAAGAAAATTCTGAGGCAACATAGAGAGGTTAATCAATTACTGCATGACTGGAATAGCTGTGGTTTTATGAGGTGTAAAGTTGCAGAGTTGGGCTGAAACTGTTCACAGAAATCCACAGGCTTGTGGTTGCCAGGCAACCACACTGGGTTGTGATTGGCTGAACATCACTGTGAGGTGGATTTTAGGCTCTAGGTTTGAAAATTTAAAGACTGGGGTAGTCAAGTTTGGAACCCATCGACCACAGACAGACCAAAAGGTCTTTCAATTACTTCCCTCCACTTCTCAAAATATGTCAAATTTTCTTGATCACTACAACTGTAAAAAAAAATTCTGAGGCAACATAGAGAGGCTAATCAAATACTGCTTGATTGGAATGGCTGTGGTTGTATGAGATGGAAAGCTGCAGAGTTGGGCTGAAACAGTTCACAGAAATCCACAAGCTTGTGGTTGCCAGGCAACCACACTGGGCAGTGATTGGCTGAGCACCATTGTGAGCTGGACTTTAGGCTCTAGGATACAAGTGTGCTGTAGGAGACCTGAGTCACAATGCTGGGCGTTGCCACGGAGACCTCAGTGGCACAGAGGACCTCGTAGGGCAAGATTTAAATAGGATGAATATTCTTGGCCTGGTATGCCACAATATTCTCTCTGAAGGCTTCACTGCTCAGAATTTGTGGATGGAAATGCTTGCCAATCTACACATGGATGTACTTTCAAAGGGATATGAAATATGCCAGGGCCTGGCAGATGATCTCTGCCATGTCCTATCCTTGAGCATACGCTTTTCTCTTGCCATGTCTGTCATTTGGCTGAGTCCTGTTCCATAATCTATTCAGTCAAGACTTGCTGGCATCATTCACCTGCAGTATAAGAGCTTTCTGTGAACTTTCTCAGCAGAAATCCTCTGCAAGCACATAGCTTTGGATATGAGAGACAGTGGTGGAAGTTGAATTTCAAGGGCAGATATTTGAAAACAATGAAACAAGCCCCGAATAAGATCTTTACATGTTTCCCAGATGAATATGTTTGGAAATACGGGGGAAGATGGAGATCAAGGCTGACAAGAGTGCACACCCATTTCAAGGTACAAAAACCAGGGAAAAACATGGGAAAGCAAGAGAGCTGGTTAATCTGATGTAAAAATCTTTGATGATGAAAGGAAAATTATATTCTCATGATGATATATTCAGGCTGTAGAAGTGAACTTCTCATGTTGGTTGTCCTAGGTGTGGCCTTCTGCATTGGGCAGTGGATGCAGGACAGGAGATCTTCAAATAAATCTGGTGGAACACAAAATACTGAAAAAAAATCAGCCTAAATCCTGTGTATTCCTTCGCTTTGAGAACATATATGGATAATGTACGAAGTTTCAAAAGAGAAAAAGTCTATTGGGTCATGGTTTCAACAATGAAATGGTCACTTCACATGACATTTTGAATTTTGCTTTCACTCTTGCTCATGTACCGGGCCTGAGTAAAGCAGAATTCAGAGTAAGCCTCTTCAATAGTTGTGCATTCCATAAGTGGTTTTAAAACCAGTGAAACCCTTTGGACTTAGTGTTTGTATTTAATTGGTTGATTGGCTTTTCAAATTGTTTGTTTTACTATTTTTAACTTTGTGAGACATGGAAGCCCTCACTCATAGTGATTTAGACCTCTCCAAAAGCTCTGAAGTTACTCATGTAACAGCTATTACATGTTATAAGTTTCTCCTATTAAAACTTGAAAGACAAACAGACTCTGCTACTTTTCATCTAAATTCAGTGTTGGGCTAAATTCAGTGTTGGACTTTTTACAAGTCCTTTGAAATGTGTCCTACTCTAGTCACTGGTCGTGCTGGAATTTACTTTCTTGTGAAGACAGGAGTTGAGCAAATTGACACAAGTACAGTTTGCCACTACTCTGGACACCTGGTTAAATATAGAGTTCCCTAAATGGTGTGTGTTTTACTTTGATCTCTGCTCACACTTTGCTCATCCAGTTAGAACTACAGGGCTCCAGGCCATAGCGTTCCAGGCCCAAACAAGAAAATTTCCATTCCGTTTTGGGAGTTCATTCGTCTCTCATAATTACTTTTTCCACAAATGTGTGCTACAGGAGAGGCCCTGTCCAAATGTGGAGAGGCCCATTTTCATTCACTCACTTTCAGACTTTCTAAGATTTTCAGTTACTAGAGGTTTGCCCAGACTTGCCATTGTCAAGGGACAGTGCACTTCACTTGAAGTTGTGCAGTATTACTTCATGGGTCCTCGTGGAAATTCCACCAATGCGAAACTCGTGCTCTAGTCATCTCCAAGTGTTTCTGCGTAAGAAAGTATAACTAACAAAGGATGTGGTTTCAAGCAGAATGAGGAAAGGAGGGATTATCTTTATTTCAGTGCAGGTTGACCTTTCAAAGAAACAGTAATTCCTATCAAATAGGAGGTAAAATCTTTTGTAAAGAGACATGGACATGACACGCTCAATTTATGTCACTTTTTTTTTAAAATGCCAAGGGCATTTGAGAAATTCTTGGCTGTTGAATTGTCCCTTTTTTCAAATTTCTCTTAGGTAAGACACTCCAGCTTCTTCAAACCATGGTACTGTTCCTTCCATGTAAAAAACCAAAGCAAAAAACAAAATAAATTAAAACAAAACCCATCAAATTACATTTGAGAACACACAATTGCTCAGCAGGCCCACTATTCAAGAAGCTAGAGGTACAGAAGCCTCAGCCTTCAGCCCATGGCCTGAAGTTTTGTCTCTATCATGGCCCCTCAATTCCCTGGCATGTCCACATTAACCCATGAATCTTTACTCATTTCCTCTTCAAATGCACAGGATCCAATATATTTGAACCCTGTTCACCTGGGCAGTAATCATCCAAGGACACACCAGAGGAAGGGCAGCCACCCCCTTGCCTTGGGCCTTGGAGCTTATCACAATAGAAATGGACACCTGAACAAGGGGAGCCAAAACAAAGAGAGGCACATCCCTAAAGCCTGAAGCACAGAAGCTACCTATAGACCAGTTTTGGGATTTCACAAATTATGTAAGAATCTCTGTGCACATGCTTGGCATGGTCGCTCATGCCTCTAATCCCAGCAATCTGTTGGCTGAGATGGATGGGTCCTTGTGAGTTGCAGTCCATCTTGGGCTACGAACTTATCTCAAGGCCTCTTTCAACAACTACATAAGATGCTGTTTCCAAAAGGAGGACAACAGAAAACTAGACACACTTGGTCCAGGTCCCTGGGTTCACTACATGAGTTGTGGAGTCTAAATGTTCCATGCCATGAGAAAATACCTGGGATTTTTAGTGAAAGGGGCATTTATATCTCTTTTCTAAGGGTTTGTCTTTCACCATGTTACATTTGAATTCTGGGAAAACCTGCTGGTAATATGCTATCTAGCATTATGTTGGTTTAGGTATTGAGGTAGTACCTCATGATTACTGTTCAGGGTTATGCTGGAATGGCTGCAGACCTCCTTGAAATAGCGATTGCAGACAAGTGAACCCGAGGAAGCTGGATAGTTGAAGCAGGGACTCCAAATATTCATGCACTGCAAGGATTCACTTTCATTTTGGGACTCATCTTCTGGTTGCTGGTTTTTAGTGCTAACTGATACTACCATGGTGGCAGTAATCCAGCAGAGACTGCATGTATGGTTTGCATGTTTGCTTCCCAAGCCACCAGAAACTTGGCAGAACCCAAATCATTGTGGCATTTTCTTTACTCCCCTGAAACATTTGGCTTTCTAAGTTTGAAAATGGAATAGACTGGACTAGTCAAGTTTGAACAACATATACCACAAACAGAGCTAAAGACAGAGCCAATTACTTCCCTCCACTTGTCAAAATATGTCAAATTTGCTTGATCACCACAACTTCAAAGAAAATTCTGAGGCAACATAGAGAGGTTAATCAAATACTGCATGACTGGAATAGCTGTGGTTTTATGAGGTGTAAAGTTGCAGAGTTGGGCTGAAACTGTTCACAGAAATCCACAGGCTTGTGGTTGCCAGGCAACCACACTGGGTTGTGATTGGCTGAACATCACTGTGAGGTGGATTTTAGGCTCTAGGTTTGAAAATTTAAAGACTGGGGTAGTCAAGTTTGGAACCCATCGACCACAGACAGACCAAAAGGTCTTTCAATTACTTCCCTCCACTTCTCAAAATATGTCAAATTTTCTTGATCACTACAACTGTAAAAAAAAATTCTGAGGCAACATAGAGAGGCTAATCAAATACTGCTTGATTGGAATGGCTGTGGTTGTATGAGATGGAAAGCTGCAGAGTTGGGCTGAAACAGTTCACAGAAATCCACAAGCTTGTGGTTGCCAGGCAACCACACTGGGCAGTGATTGGCTGAGCACCATTGTGAGCTGGACTTTAGGCTCTAGGATACAAGTGTGCTGTAGGAGACCTGAGTCACAATGCTGGGCGTTGCCACGGAGACCTCAGTGGCACAGAGGACCTCGTAGGGCAAGATTTAAATAGGATGAATATTCTTGGCCTGGTATGCCACAATATTCTCTCTGAAGGCTTCACTGCTCAGAATTTGTGGATGGAAATGCTTGCCAATCTACACATGGATGTACTTTCAAAGGGATATGAAATATGCCAGGGCCTGGCAGATGATCTCTGCCATGTCCTATCCTTGAGCATACGCTTTTCTCTTGCCATGTCTGTCATTTGGCTGAGTCCTGTTCCATAATCTATTCAGTCAAGACTTGCTGGCATCATTCACCTGCAGTATAAGAGCTTTCTGTGAACTTTCTCAGCAGAAATCCTCTGCAAGCACATAGCTTTGGATATGAGAGACAGTGGTGGAAGTTGAATTTCAAGGGCAGATATTTGAAAACAATGAAACAAGCCCCGAATAAGATCTTTACATGTTTCCCAGATGAATATGTTTGGAAATACGGGGGAAGATGGAGATCAAGGCTGACAAGAGTGCACACCCATTTCAAGGTACAAAAACCAGGGAAAAACATGGGAAAGCAAGAGAGCTGGTTAATCTGATGTAAAAATCTTTGATGATGAAAGGAAAATTATATTCTCATGATGATATATTCAGGCTGTAGAAGTGAACTTCTCATGTTGGTTGTCCTAGGTGTGGCCTTCTGCATTGGGCAGTGGATGCAGGACAGGAGATCTTCAAATAAATCTGGTGGAACACAAAATACTGAAAAAAAATCAGCCTAAATCCTGTGTATTCCTTCGCTTTGAGAACATATATGGATAATGTACGAAGTTTCAAAAGAGAAAAAGTCTATTGGGTCATGGTTTCAACAATGAAATGGTCACTTCACATGACATTTTGAATTTTGCTTTCACTCTTGCTCATGTACCGGGCCTGAGTAAAGCAGAATTCAGAGTAAGCCTCTTCAATAGTTGTGCATTCCATAAGTGGTTTTAAAACCAGTGAAACCCTTTGGACTTAGTGTTTGTATTTAATTGGTTGATTGGCTTTTCAAATTGTTTGTTTTACTATTTTTAACTTTGTGAGACATGGAAGCCCTCACTCATAGTGATTTAGACCTCTCCAAAAGCTCTGAAGTTACTCATGTAACAGCTATTACATGTTATAAGTTTCTCCTATTAAAACTTGAAAGACAAACAGACTCTGCTACTTTTCATCTAAATTCAGTGTTGGGCTAAATTCAGTGTTGGACTTTTTACAAGTCCTTTGAAATGTGTCCTACTCTAGTCACTGGTCGTGCTGGAATTTACTTTCTTGTGAAGACAGGAGTTGAGCAAATTGACACAAGTACAGTTTGCCACTACTCTGGACACCTGGTTAAATATAGAGTTCCCTAAATGGTGTGTGTTTTACTTTGATCTCTGCTCACACTTTGCTCATCCAGTTAGAACTACAGGGCTCCAGGCCATAGCGTTCCAGGCCCAAACAAGAAAATTTCCATTCCGTTTTGGGAGTTCATTCGTCTCTCATAATTACTTTTTCCACAAATGTGTGCTACAGGAGAGGCCCTGTCCAAATGTGGAGAGGCCCATTTTCATTCACTCACTTTCAGACTTTCTAAGATTTTCAGTTACTAGAGGTTTGCCCAGACTTGCCATTGTCAAGGGACAGTGCACTTCACTTGAAGTTGTGCAGTATTACTTCATGGGTCCTCGTGGAAATTCCACCAATGCGAAACTCGTGCTCTAGTCATCTCCAAGTGTTTCTGCGTAAGAAAGTATAACTAACAAAGGATGTGGTTTCAAGCAGAATGAGGAAAGGAGGGATTATCTTTATTTCAGTGCAGGTTGACCTTTCAAAGAAACAGTAATTCCTATCAAATAGGAGGTAAAATCTTTTGTAAAGAGACATGGACATGACACGCTCAATTTATGTCACTTTTTTTTTAAAATGCCAAGGGCATTTGAGAAATTCTTGGCTGTTGAATTGTCCCTTTTTTCAAATTTCTCTTAGGTAAGACACTCCAGCTTCTTCAAACCATGGTACTGTTCCTTCCATGTAAAAAACCAAAGCAAAAAACAAAATAAATTAAAACAAAACCCATCAAATTACATTTGAGAACACACAATTGCTCAGCAGGCCCACTATTCAAGAAGCTAGAGGTACAGAAGCCTCAGCCTTCAGCCCATGGCCTGAAGTTTTGTCTCTATCATGGCCCCTCAATTCCCTGGCATGTCCACATTAACCCATGAATCTTTACTCATTTCCTCTTCAAATGCACAGGATCCAATATATTTGAACCCTGTTCACCTGGGCAGTAATCATCCAAGGACACACCAGAGGAAGGGCAGCCACCCCCTTGCCTTGGGCCTTGGAGCTTATCACAATAGAAATGGACACCTGAACAAGGGGAGCCAAAACAAAGAGAGGCACATCCCTAAAGCCTGAAGCACAGAAGCTACCTATAGACCAGTTTTGGGATTTCACAAATTATGTAAGAATCTCTGTGCACATGCTTGGCATGGTCGCTCATGCCTCTAATCCCAGCAATCTGTTGGCTGAGATGGATGGGTCCTTGTGAGTTGCAGTCCATCTTGGGCTACGAACTTATCTCAAGGCCTCTTTCAACAACTACATAAGATGCTGTTTCCAAAAGGAGGACAACAGAAAACTAGACACACTTGGTCCAGGTCCCTGGGTTCACTACATGAGTTGTGGAGTCTAAATGTTCCATGCCATGAGAAAATACCTGGGATTTTTAGTGAAAGGGGCATTTATATCTCTTTTCTAAGGGTTTGTCTTTCACCATGTTACATTTGAATTCTGGGAAAACCTGCTGGTAATATGCTATCTAGCATTATGTTGGTTTAGGTATTGAGGTAGTACCTCATGATTACTGTTCAGGGTTATGCTGGAATGGCTGCAGACCTCCTTGAAATAGCGATTGCAGACAAGTGAACCCGAGGAAGCTGGATAGTTGAAGCAGGGACTCCAAATATTCATGCACTGCAAGGATTCACTTTCATTTTGGGACTCATCTTCTGGTTGCTGGTTTTTAGTGCTAACTGATACTACCATGGTGGCAGTAATCCAGCAGAGACTGCATGTATGGTTTGCATGTTTGCTTCCCAAGCCACCAGAAACTTGGCAGAACCCAAATCATTGTGGCATTTTCTTTACTCCCCTGAAACATTTGGCTTTCTAAGTTTGAAAATGGAATAGACTGGACTAGTCAAGTTTGAACAACATATACCACAAACAGAGCTAAAGACAGAGCCAATTACTTCCCTCCACTTGTCAAAATATGTCAAATTTGCTTGATCACCACAACTTCAAAGAAAATTCTGAGGCAACATAGAGAGGTTAATCAAATACTGCATGACTGGAATAGCTGTGGTTTTATGAGGTGTAAAGTTGCAGAGTTGGGCTGAAACTGTTCACAGAAATCCACAGGCTTGTGGTTGCCAGGCAACCACACTGGGTTGTGATTGGCTGAACATCACTGTGAGGTGGATTTTAGGCTCTAGGTTTGAAAATTTAAAGACTGGGGTAGTCAAGTTTGGAACCCATCGACCACAGACAGACCAAAAGGTCTTTCAATTACTTCCCTCCACTTCTCAAAATATGTCAAATTTTCTTGATCACTACAACTGTAAAAAAAAATTCTGAGGCAACATAGAGAGGCTAATCAAATACTGCTTGATTGGAATGGCTGTGGTTGTATGAGATGGAAAGCTGCAGAGTTGGGCTGAAACAGTTCACAGAAATCCACAAGCTTGTGGTTGCCAGGCAACCACACTGGGCAGTGATTGGCTGAGCACCATTGTGAGCTGGACTTTAGGCTCTAGGATACAAGTGTGCTGTAGGAGACCTGAGTCACAATGCTGGGCGTTGCCACGGAGACCTCAGTGGCACAGAGGACCTCGTAGGGCAAGATTTAAATAGGATGAATATTCTTGGCCTGGTATGCCACAATATTCTCTCTGAAGGCTTCACTGCTCAGAATTTGTGGATGGAAATGCTTGCCAATCTACACATGGATGTACTTTCAAAGGGATATGAAATATGCCAGGGCCTGGCAGATGATCTCTGCCATGTCCTATCCTTGAGCATACGCTTTTCTCTTGCCATGTCTGTCATTTGGCTGAGTCCTGTTCCATAATCTATTCAGTCAAGACTTGCTGGCATCATTCACCTGCAGTATAAGAGCTTTCTGTGAACTTTCTCAGCAGAAATCCTCTGCAAGCACATAGCTTTGGATATGAGAGACAGTGGTGGAAGTTGAATTTCAAGGGCAGATATTTGAAAACAATGAAACAAGCCCCGAATAAGATCTTTACATGTTTCCCAGATGAATATGTTTGGAAATACGGGGGAAGATGGAGATCAAGGCTGACAAGAGTGCACACCCATTTCAAGGTACAAAAACCAGGGAAAAACATGGGAAAGCAAGAGAGCTGGTTAATCTGATGTAAAAATCTTTGATGATGAAAGGAAAATTATATTCTCATGATGATATATTCAGGCTGTAGAAGTGAACTTCTCATGTTGGTTGTCCTAGGTGTGGCCTTCTGCATTGGGCAGTGGATGCAGGACAGGAGATCTTCAAATAAATCTGGTGGAACACAAAATACTGAAAAAAAATCAGCCTAAATCCTGTGTATTCCTTCGCTTTGAGAACATATATGGATAATGTACGAAGTTTCAAAAGAGAAAAAGTCTATTGGGTCATGGTTTCAACAATGAAATGGTCACTTCACATGACATTTTGAATTTTGCTTTCACTCTTGCTCATGTACCGGGCCTGAGTAAAGCAGAATTCAGAGTAAGCCTCTTCAATAGTTGTGCATTCCATAAGTGGTTTTAAAACCAGTGAAACCCTTTGGACTTAGTGTTTGTATTTAATTGGTTGATTGGCTTTTCAAATTGTTTGTTTTACTATTTTTAACTTTGTGAGACATGGAAGCCCTCACTCATAGTGATTTAGACCTCTCCAAAAGCTCTGAAGTTACTCATGTAACAGCTATTACATGTTATAAGTTTCTCCTATTAAAACTTGAAAGACAAACAGACTCTGCTACTTTTCATCTAAATTCAGTGTTGGGCTAAATTCAGTGTTGGACTTTTTACAAGTCCTTTGAAATGTGTCCTACTCTAGTCACTGGTCGTGCTGGAATTTACTTTCTTGTGAAGACAGGAGTTGAGCAAATTGACACAAGTACAGTTTGCCACTACTCTGGACACCTGGTTAAATATAGAGTTCCCTAAATGGTGTGTGTTTTACTTTGATCTCTGCTCACACTTTGCTCATCCAGTTAGAACTACAGGGCTCCAGGCCATAGCGTTCCAGGCCCAAACAAGAAAATTTCCATTCCATTTTGGGAGTTCATTCGTCTCTCATAATTACTTTTTCCACAAATGTGTGCTACAGGAGAGGCCCTGTCCAAATGTGGAGAGGCCCATTTTCATTCACTCACTTTCAGACTTTCTAAGATTTTCAGTTACTAGAGGTTTGCCCAGACTTGCCATTGTCAAGGGACAGTGCACTTCACTTGAAGTTGTGCAGTATTACTTCATGGGTCCTCGTGGAAATTCCACCAATGCGAAACTCGTGCTCTAGTCATCTCCAAGTGTTTCTGCGTAAGAAAGTATAACTAACAAAGGATGTGGTTTCAAGCAGAATGAGGAAAGGAGGGATTATCTTTATTTCAGTGCAGGTTGACCTTTCAAAGAAACAGTAATTCCTATCAAATAGGAGGTAAAATCTTTTGTAAAGAGACATGGACATGACACGCTCAATTTATGTCTCTTTTTTTTAAAATGCCAAGGGCATTTGAGAAATTCTTGGCTGTTGAATTGTCCCTTTTTTCAAATTTCTCTTAGGTAAGACACTCCAGCTTCTTCAAACCATGGTACTGTTCCTTCCATGTAAAAAACCAAAGCAAAAAACAAAATAAATTAAAACAAAACCCATCAAATTACATTTGAGAACACACAATTGCTCAGCAGGCCCACTATTCAAGAAGCTAGAGGTACAGAAGCCTCAGCCTTCAGCCCATGGCCTGAAGTTTTGTCTCTATCATGGCCCCTCAATTCCCTGGCATGTCCACATTAACCCATGAATCTTTACTCATTTCCTCTTCAAATGCACAGGATCCAATATATTTGAACCCTGTTCACCTGGGCAGTAATCATCCAAGGACACACCAGAGGAAGGGCAGCCACCCCCTTGCCTTGGGCCTTGGAGCTTATCACAATAGAAATGGACACCTGAACAAGGGGAGCCAAAACAAAGAGAGGCACATCCCTAAAGCCTGAAGCACAGAAGCTACCTATAGACCAGTTTTGGGATTTCACAAATTATGTAAGAATCTCTGTGCACATGCTTGGCATGGTCGCTCATGCCTCTAATCCCAGCAATCTGTTGGCTGAGATGGATGGGTCCTTGTGAGTTGCAGTCCATCTTGGGCTACGAACTTATCTCAAGGCCTCTTTCAACAACTACATAAGATGCTGTTTCCAAAAGGAGGACAACAGAAAACTAGACACACTTGGTCCAGGTCCCTGGGTTCACTACATGAGTTGTGGAGTCTAAATGTTCCATGCCATGAGAAAATACCTGGGATTTTTAGTGAAAGGGGCATTTATATCTCTTTTCTAAGGGTTTGTCTTTCACCATGTTACATTTGAATTCTGGGAAAACCTGCTGGTAATATGCTATCTAGCATTATGTTGGTTTAGGTATTGAGGTAGTACCTCATGATTACTGTTCAGGGTTATGCTGGAATGGCTGCAGACCTCCTTGAAATAGCGATTGCAGACAAGTGAACCCGAGGAAGCTGGATAGTTGAAGCAGGGACTCCAAATATTCATGCACTGCAAGGATTCACTTTCATTTTGGGACTCATCTTCTGGTTGCTGGTTTTTAGTGCTAACTGATACTACCATGGTGGCAGTAATCCAGCAGAGACTGCATGTATGGTTTGCATGTTTGCTTCCCAAGCCACCAGAAACTTGGCAGAACCCAAATCATTGTGGCATTTTCTTTACTCCCCTGAAACATTTGGCTTTCTAAGTTTGAAAATGGAATAGACTGGACTAGTCAAGTTTGAACAACATATACCACAAACAGAGCTAAAGACAGAGCCAATTACTTCCCTCCACTTGTCAAAATATGTCAAATTTGCTTGATCACCACAACTTCAAAGAAAATTCTGAGGCAACATAGAGAGGTTAATCAAATACTGCATGACTGGAATAGCTGTGGTTTTATGAGGTGTAAAGTTGCAGAGTTGGGCTGAAACTGTTCACAGAAATCCACAGGCTTGTGGTTGCCAGGCAACCACACTGGCTTGTGATTGGCTGAACATCACTGTGAGGTGGATTTTAGGCTCTAGGTTTGAAAATTTAAAGACTGGGGTAGTCAAGTTTGGAACCCATCGACCACAGACAGACCAAAAGGTCTTTCAATTACTTCCCTCCACTTCTCAAAATATGTCAAATTTTCTTGATCACTACAACTGTAAAAAAAAATTCTGAGGCAACATAGAGAGGCTAATCAAATACTGCTTGATTGGAATGGCTGTGGTTGTATGAGATGGAAAGCTGCAGAGTTGGGCTGAAACAGTTCACAGAAATCCACAAGCTTGTGGTTGCCAGGCAACCACACTGGGCAGTGATTGGCTGAGCACCATTGTGAGCTGGACTTTAGGCTCTAGGATACAAGTGTGCTGTAGGAGACCTGAGTCACAATGCTGGGCGTTGCCACGGAGACCTCAGTGGCACAGAGGACCTCGTAGGGCAAGATTTAAATAGGATGAATATTCTTGGCCTGGTATGCCACAATATTCTCTCTGAAGGCTTCACTGCTCAGAATTTGTGGATGGAAATGCTTGCCAATCTACACATGGATGTACTTTCAAAGGGATATGAAATATGCCAGGGCCTGGCAGATGATCTCTGCCATGTCCTATCCTTGAGCATACGCTTTTCTCTTGCCATGTCTGTCATTTGGCTGAGTCCTGTTCCATAATCTATTCAGTCAAGACTTGCTGGCATCATTCACCTGCAGTATAAGAGCTTTCTGTGAACTTTCTCAGCAGAAATCCTCTGCAAGCACATAGCTTTGGATATGAGAGACAGTGGTGGAAGTTGAATTTCAAGGGCAGATATTTGAAAACAATGAAACAAGCCCCGAATAAGATCTTTACATGTTTCCCAGATGAATATGTTTGGAAATACGGGGGAAGATGGAGATCAAGGCTGACAAGAGTGCACACCCATTTCAAGGTACAAAAACCAGGGAAAAACATGGGAAAGCAAGAGAGCTGGTTAATCTGATGTAAAAATCTTTGATGATGAAAGGAAAATTATATTCTCATGATGATATATTCAGGCTGTAGAAGTGAACTTCTCATGTTGGTTGTCCTAGGTGTGGCCTTCTGCATTGGGCAGTGGATGCAGGACAGGAGATCTTCAAATAAATCTGGTGGAACACAAAATACTGAAAAAAAATCAGCCTAAATCCTGTGTATTCCTTCGCTTTGAGAACATATATGGATAATGTACGAAGTTTCAAAAGAGAAAAAGTCTATTGGGTCATGGTTTCAACAATGAAATGGTCACTTCACATGACATTTTGAATTTTGCTTTCACTCTTGCTCATGTACCGGGCCTGAGTAAAGCAGAATTCAGAGTAAGCCTCTTCAATAGTTGTGCATTCCATAAGTGGTTTTAAAACCAGTGAAACCCTTTGGACTTAGTGTTTGTATTTAATTGGTTGATTGGCTTTTCAAATTGTTTGTTTTACTATTTTTAACTTTGTGAGACATGTAAGCCCTCACTCATAGTGATTTAGACCTCTCCAAAAGCTCTGAAGTTACTCATGTAACAGCTATTACATGTTATAAGTTTCTCCTATTAAAACTTGAAAGACAAACAGACTCTGCTACTTTTCATCTAAATTCAGTGTTGGGCTAAATTCAGTGTTGGACTTTTTACAAGTCCTTTGAAATGTGTCCTACTCTAGTCACTGGTCGTGCTGGAATTTACTTTCTTGTGAAGACAGGAGTTGAGCAAATTGACACAAGTACAGTTTGCCACTACTCTGGACACCTGGTTAAATATAGAGTTCCCTAAATGGTGTGTGTTTTACTTTGATCTCTGCTCACACTTTGCTCATCCAGTTAGAACTACAGGGCTCCAGGCCATAGCGTTCCAGGCCCAAACAAGAAAATTTCCATTCCGTTTTGGGAGTTCATTCGTCTCTCATAATTACTTTTTCCACAAATGTGTGCTACAGGAGAGGCCCTGTCCAAATGTGGAGAGGCCCATTTTCATTCACTCACTTTCAGACTTTCTAAGATTTTCAGTTACTAGAGGTTTGCCCAGACTTGCCATTGTCAAGGGACAGTGCACTTCACTTGAAGTTGTGCAGTATTACTTCATGGGTCCTCGTGGAAATTCCACCAATGCGAAACTCGTGCTCTAGTCATCTCCAAGTGTTTCTGCGTAAGAAAGTATAACTAACAAAGGATGTGGTTTCAAGCAGAATGAGGAAAGGAGGGATTATCTTTATTTCAGTGCAGGTTGACCTTTCAAAGAAACAGTAATTCCTATCAAATAGGAGGTAAAATCTTTTGTAAAGAGACATGGACATGACACGCTCAATTTATGTCACTTTTTTTTTAAAATGCCAAGGGCATTTGAGAAATTCTTGGCTGTTGAATTGTCCCTTTTTTCAAATTTCTCTTAGGTAAGACACTCCAGCTTCTTCAAACCATGGTACTGTTCCTTCCATGTAAAAAACCAAAGCAAAAAACAAAATAAATTAAAACAAAACCCATCAAATTACATTTGAGAACACACAATTGCTCAGCAGGCCCACTATTCAAGAAGCTAGAGGTACAGAAGCCTCAGCCTTCAGCCCATGGCCTGAAGTTTTGTCTCTATCATGGCCCCTCAATTCCCTGGCATGTCCACATTAACCCATGAATCTTTACTCATTTCCTCTTCAAATGCACAGGATCCAATATATTTGAACCCTGTTCACCTGGGCAGTAATCATCCAAGGACACACCAGAGGAAGGGCAGCCACCCCCTTGCCTTGGGCCTTGGAGCTTATCACAATAGAAATGGACACCTGAACAAGGGGAGCCAAAACAAAGAGAGGCACATCCCTAAAGCCTGAAGCACAGAAGCTACCTATAGACCAGTTTTGGGATTTCACAAATTATGTAAGAATCTCTGTGCACATGCTTGGCATGGTCGCTCATGCCTCTAATCCCAGCAATCTGTTGGCTGAGATGGATGGGTCCTTGTGAGTTGCAGTCCATCTTGGGCTACGAACTTATCTCAAGGCCTCTTTCAACAACTACATAAGATGCTGTTTCCAAAAGGAGGACAACAGAAAACTAGACACACTTGGTCCAGGTCCCTGGGTTCACTACATGAGTTGTGGAGTCTAAATGTTCCATGCCATGAGAAAATACCTGGGATTTTTAGTGAAAGGGGCATTTATATCTCTTTTCTAAGGGTTTGTCTTTCACCATGTTACATTTGAATTCTGGGAAAACCTGCTGGTAATATGCTATCTAGCATTATGTTGGTTTAGGTATTGAGGTAGTACCTCATGATTACTGTTCAGGGTTATGCTGGAATGGCTGCAGACCTCCTTGAAATAGCGATTGCAGACAAGTGAACCCGAGGAAGCTGGATAGTTGAAGCAGGGACTCCAAATATTCATGCACTGCAAGGATTCACTTTCATTTTGGGACTCATCTTCTGGTTGCTGGTTTTTAGTGCTAACTGATACTACCATGGTGGCAGTAATCCAGCAGAGACTGCATGTATGGTTTGCATGTTTGCTTCCCAAGCCACCAGAAACTTGGCAGAACCCAAATCATTGTGGCATTTTCTTTACTCCCCTGAAACATTTGGCTTTCTAAGTTTGAAAATGGAATAGACTGGACTAGTCAAGTTTGAACAACATATACCACAAACAGAGCTAAAGACAGAGCCAATTACTTCCCTCCACTTGTCAAAATATGTCAAATTTGCTTGATCACCACAACTTCAAAGAAAATTCTGAGGCAACATAGAGAGGTTAATCAAATACTGCATGACTGGAATAGCTGTGGTTTTATGAGGTGTAAAGTTGCAGAGTTGGGCTGAAACTGTTCACAGAAATCCACAGGCTTGTGGTTGCCAGGCAACCACACTGGCTTGTGATTGGCTGAACATCACTGTGAGGTGGATTTTAGGCTCTAGGTTTGAAAATTTAAAGACTGGGGTAGTCAAGTTTGGAACCCATCGACCACAGACAGACCAAAAGGTCTTTCAATTACTTCCCTCCACTTCTCAAAATATGTCAAATTTTCTTGATCACTACAACTGTAAAAAAAAATTCTGAGGCAACATAGAGAGGCTAATCAAATACTGCTTGATTGGAATGGCTGTGGTTGTATGAGATGGAAAGCTGCAGAGTTGGGCTGAAACAGTTCACAGAAATCCACAAGCTTGTGGTTGCCAGGCAACCACACTGGGCAGTGATTGGCTGAGCACCATTGTGAGCTGGACTTTAGGCTCTAGGATACAAGTGTGCTGTAGGAGACCTGAGTCACAATGCTGGGCGTTGCCACGGAGACCTCAGTGGCACAGAGGACCTCGTAGGGCAAGATTTAAATAGGATGAATATTCTTGGCCTGGTATGCCACAATATTCTCTCTGAAGGCTTCACTGCTCAGAATTTGTGGATGGAAATGCTTGCCAATCTACACATGGATGTACTTTCAAAGGGATATGAAATATGCCAGGGCCTGGCAGATGATCTCTGCCATGTCCTATCCTTGAGCATACGCTTTTCTCTTGCCATGTCTGTCATTTGGCTGAGTCCTGTTCCATAATCTATTCAGTCAAGACTTGCTGGCATCATTCACCTGCAGTATAAGAGCTTTCTGTGAACTTTCTCAGCAGAAATCCTCTGCAAGCACATAGCTTTGGATATGAGAGACAGTGGTGGAAGTTGAATTTCAAGGGCAGATATTTGAAAACAATGAAACAAGCCCCGAATAAGATCTTTACATGTTTCCCAGATGAATATGTTTGGAAATACGGGGGAAGATGGAGATCAAGGCTGACAAGAGTGCACACCCATTTCAAGGTACAAAAACCAGGGAAAAACATGGGAAAGCAAGAGAGCTGGTTAATCTGATGTAAAAATCTTTGATGATGAAAGGAAAATTATATTCTCATGATGATATATTCAGGCTGTAGAAGTGAACTTCTCATGTTGGTTGTCCTAGGTGTGGCCTTCTGCATTGGGCAGTGGATGCAGGACAGGAGATCTTCAAATAAATCTGGTGGAACACAAAATACTGAAAAAAAATCAGCCTAAATCCTGTGTATTCCTTCGCTTTGAGAACATATATGGATAATGTACGAAGTTTCAAAAGAGAAAAAGTCTATTGGGTCATGGTTTCAACAATGAAATGGTCACTTCACATGACATTTTGAATTTTGCTTTCACTCTTGCTCATGTACCGGGCCTGAGTAAAGCAGAATTCAGAGTAAGCCTCTTCAATAGTTGTGCATTCCATAAGTGGTTTTAAAACCAGTGAAACCCTTTGGACTTAGTGTTTGTATTTAATTGGTTGATTGGCTTTTCAAATTGTTTGTTTTACTATTTTTAACTTTGTGAGACATGGAAGCCCTCACTCATAGTGATTTAGACCTCTCCAAAAGCTCTGAAGTTACTCATGTAACAGCTATTACATGTTATAAGTTTCTCCTATTAAAACTTGAAAGACAAACAGACTCTGCTACTTTTCATCTAAATTCAGTGTTGGGCTAAATTCAGTGTTGGACTTTTTACAAGTCCTTTGAAATGTGTCCTACTCTAGTCACTGGTCGTGCTGGAATTTACTTTCTTGTGAAGACAGGAGTTGAGCAAATTGACACAAGTACAGTTTGCCACTACTCTGGACACCTGGTTAAATATAGAGTTCCCTAAATGGTGTGTGTTTTACTTTGATCTCTGCTCACACTTTGCTCATCCAGTTAGAACTACAGGGCTCCAGGCCATAGCGTTCCAGGCCCAAACAAGAAAATTTCCATTCCGTTTTGGGAGTTCATTCGTCTCTCATAATTACTTTTTCCACAAATGTGTGCTACAGGAGAGGCCCTGTCCAAATGTGGAGAGGCCCATTTTCATTCACTCACTTTCAGACTTTCTAAGATTTTCAGTTACTAGAGGTTTGCCCAGACTTGCCATTGTCAAGGGACAGTGCACTTCACTTGAAGTTGTGCAGTATTACTTCATGGGTCCTCGTGGAAATTCCACCAATGCGAAACTCGTGCTCTAGTCATCTCCAAGTGTTTCTGCGTAAGAAAGTATAACTAACAAAGGATGTGGTTTCAAGCAGAATGAGGAAAGGAGGGATTATCTTTATTTCAGTGCAGGTTGACCTTTCAAAGAAACAGTAATTCCTATCAAATAGGAGGTAAAATCTTTTGTAAAGAGACATGGACATGACACGCTCAATTTATGTCACTTTTTTTTTAAAATGCCAAGGGCATTTGAGAAATTCTTGGCTGTTGAATTGTCCCTTTTTTCAAATTTCTCTTAGGTAAGACACTCCAGCTTCTTCAAACCATGGTACTGTTCCTTCCATGTAAAAAACCAAAGCAAAAAACAAAATAAATTAAAACAAAACCCATCAAATTACATTTGAGAACACACAATTGCTCAGCAGGCCCACTATTCAAGAAGCTAGAGGTACAGAAGCCTCAGCCTTCAGCCCATGGCCTGAAGTTTTGTCTCTATCATGGCCCCTCAATTCCCTGGCATGTCCACATTAACCCATGAATCTTTACTCATTTCCTCTTCAAATGCACAGGATCCAATATATTTGAACCCTGTTCACCTGGGCAGTAATCATCCAAGGACACACCAGAGGAAGGGCAGCCACCCCCTTGCCTTGGGCCTTGGAGCTTATCACAATAGAAATGGACACCTGAACAAGGGGAGCCAAAACAAAGAGAGGCACATCCCTAAAGCCTGAAGCACAGAAGCTACCTATAGACCAGTTTTGGGATTTCACAAATTATGTAAGAATCTCTGTGCACATGCTTGGCATGGTCGCTCATGCCTCTAATCCCAGCAATCTGTTGGCTGAGATGGATGGGTCCTTGTGAGTTGCAGTCCATCTTGGGCTACGAACTTATCTCAAGGCCTCTTTCAACAACTACATAAGATGCTGTTTCCAAAAGGAGGACAACAGAAAACTAGACACACTTGGTCCAGGTCCCTGGGTTCACTACATGAGTTGTGGAGTCTAAATGTTCCATGCCATGAGAAAATACCTGGGATTTTTAGTGAAAGGGGCATTTATATCTCTTTTCTAAGGGTTTGTCTTTCACCATGTTACATTTGAATTCTGGGAAAACCTGCTGGTAATATGCTATCTAGCATTATGTTGGTTTAGGTATTGAGGTAGTACCTCATGATTACTGTTCAGGGTTATGCTGGAATGGCTGCAGACCTCCTTGAAATAGCGATTGCAGACAAGTGAACCCGAGGAAGCTGGATAGTTGAAGCAGGGACTCCAAATATTCATGCACTGCAAGGATTCACTTTCATTTTGGGACTCATCTTCTGGTTGCTGGTTTTTAGTGCTAACTGATACTACCATGGTGGCAGTAATCCAGCAGAGACTGCATGTATGGTTTGCATGTTTGCTTCCCAAGCCACCAGAAACTTGGCAGAACCCAAATCATTGTGGCATTTTCTTTACTCCCCTGAAACATTTGGCTTTCTAAGTTTGAAAATGGAATAGACTGGACTAGTCAAGTTTGAACAACATATACCACAAACAGAGCTAAAGACAGAGCCAATTACTTCCCTCCACTTGTCAAAATATGTCAAATTTGCTTGATCACCACAACTTCAAAGAAAATTCTGAGGCAACATAGAGAGGTTAATCAAATACTGCATGACTGGAATAGCTGTGGTTTTATGAGGTGTAAAGTTGCAGAGTTGGGCTGAAACTGTTCACAGAAATCCACAGGCTTGTGGTTGCCAGGCAACCACACTGGCTTGTGATTGGCTGAACATCACTGTGAGGTGGATTTTAGGCTCTAGGTTTGAAAATTTAAAGACTGGGGTAGTCAAGTTTGGAACCCATCGACCACAGACAGACCAAAAGGTCTTTCAATTACTTCCCTCCACTTCTCAAAATATGTCAAATTTTCTTGATCACTACAACTGTAAAAAAAAATTCTGAGGCAACATAGAGAGGCTAATCAAATACTGCTTGATTGGAATGGCTGTGGTTGTATGAGATGGAAAGCTGCAGAGTTGGGCTGAAACAGTTCACAGAAATCCACAAGCTTGTGGTTGCCAGGCAACCACACTGGGCAGTGATTGGCTGAGCACCATTGTGAGCTGGACTTTAGGCTCTAGGATACAAGTGTGCTGTAGGAGACCTGAGTCACAATGCTGGGCGTTGCCACGGAGACCTCAGTGGCACAGAGGACCTCGTAGGGCAAGATTTAAATAGGATGAATATTCTTGGCCTGGTATGCCACAATATTCTCTCTGAAGGCTTCACTGCTCAGAATTTGTGGATGGAAATGCTTGCCAATCTACACATGGATGTACTTTCAAAGGGATATGAAATATGCCAGGGCCTGGCAGATGATCTCTGCCATGTCCTATCCTTGAGCATACGCTTTTCTCTTGCCATGTCTGTCATTTGGCTGAGTCCTGTTCCATAATCTATTCAGTCAAGACTTGCTGGCATCATTCACCTGCAGTATAAGAGCTTTCTGTGAACTTTCTCAGCAGAAATCCTCTGCAAGCACATAGCTTTGGATATGAGAGACAGTGGTGGAAGTTGAATTTCAAGGGCAGATATTTGAAAACAATGAAACAAGCCCCGAATAAGATCTTTACATGTTTCCCAGATGAATATGTTTGGAAATACGGGGGAAGATGGAGATCAAGGCTGACAAGAGTGCACACCCATTTCAAGGTACAAAAACCAGGGAAAAACATGGGAAAGCAAGAGAGCTGGTTAATCTGATGTAAAAATCTTTGATGATGAAAGGAAAATTATATTCTCATGATGATATATTCAGGCTGTAGAAGTGAACTTCTCATGTTGGTTGTCCTAGGTGTGGCCTTCTGCATTGGGCAGTGGATGCAGGACAGGAGATCTTCAAATAAATCTGGTGGAACACAAAATACTGAAAAAAAATCAGCCTAAATCCTGTGTATTCCTTCGCTTTGAGAACATATATGGATAATGTATGAAGTTTCAAAAGAGAAAAAGTCTATTGGGTCATGGTTTCAACAATGAAATGGTCACTTCACATGACATTTTGAATTTTGCTTTCACTCTTGCTCATGTACCGGGCCTGAGTAAAGCAGAATTCAGAGTAAGCCTCTTCAATAGTTGTGCATTCCATAAGTGGTTTTAAAACCAGTGAAACCCTTTGGACTTAGTGTTTGTATTTAATTGGTTGATTGGCTTTTCAAATTGTTTGTTTTACTATTTTTAACTTTGTGAGACATGGAAGCCCTCACTCATAGTGATTTAGACCTCTCCAAAAGCTCTGAAGTTACTCATGTAACAGCTATTACATGTTATAAGTTTCTCCTATTAAAACTTGAAAGACAAACAGACTCTGCTACTTTTCATCTAAATTCAGTGTTGGGCTAAATTCAGTGTTGGACTTTTTACAAGTCCTTTGAAATGTGTCCTACTCTAGTCACTGGTCGTGCTGGAATTTACTTTCTTGTGAAGACAGGAGTTGAGCAAATTGACACAAGTACAGTTTGCCACTACTCTGGACACCTGGTTAAATATAGAGTTCCCTAAATGGTGTGTGTTTTACTTTGATCTCTGCTCACACTTTGCTCATCCAGTTAGAACTACAGGGCTCCAGGCCATAGCGTTCCAGGCCCAAACAAGAAAATTTCCATTCCGTTTTGGGAGTTCATTCGTCTCTCATAATTACTTTTTCCACAAATGTGTGCTACAGGAGAGGCCCTGTCCAAATGTGGAGAGGCCCATTTTCATTCACTCACTTTCAGACTTTCTAAGATTTTCAGTTACTAGAGGTTTGCCCAGACTTGCCATTGTCAAGGGACAGTGCACTTCACTTGAAGTTGTGCAGTATTACTTCATGGGTCCTCGTGGAAATTCCACCAATGCGAAACTCGTGCTCTAGTCATCTCCAAGTGTTTCTGCGTAAGAAAGTATAACTAACAAAGGATGTGGTTTCAAGCAGAATGAGGAAAGGAGGGATTATCTTTATTTCAGTGCAGGTTGACCTTTCAAAGAAACAGTAATTCCTATCAAATAGGAGGTAAAATCTTTTGTAAAGAGACATGGACATGACACGCTCAATTTATGTCACTTTTTTTTTAAAATGCCAAGGGCATTTGAGAAATTCTTGGCTGTTGAATTGTCCCTTTTTTCAAATTTCTCTTAGGTAAGACACTCCAGCTTCTTCAAACCATGGTACTGTTCCTTCCATGTAAAAAACCAAAGCAAAAAACAAAATAAATTAAAACAAAACCCATCAAATTACATTTGAGAACACACAATTGCTCAGCAGGCCCACTATTCAAGAAGCTAGAGGTACAGAAGCCTCAGCCTTCAGCCCATGGCCTGAAGTTTTGTCTCTATCATGGCCCCTCAATTCCCTGGCATGTCCACATTAACCCATGAATCTTTACTCATTTCCTCTTCAAATGCACAGGATCCAATATATTTGAACCCTGTTCACCTGGGCAGTAATCATCCAAGGACACACCAGAGGAAGGGCAGCCACCCCCTTGCCTTGGGCCTTGGAGCTTATCACAATAGAAATGGACACCTGAACAAGGGGAGCCAAAACAAAGAGAGGCACATCCCTAAAGCCTGAAGCACAGAAGCTACCTATAGACCAGTTTTGGGATTTCACAAATTATGTAAGAATCTCTGTGCACATGCTTGGCATGGTCGCTCATGCCTCTAATCCCAGCAATCTGTTGGCTGAGATGGATGGGTCCTTGTGAGTTGCAGTCCATCTTGGGCTACGAACTTATCTCAAGGCCTCTTTCAACAACTACATAAGATGCTGTTTCCAAAAGGAGGACAACAGAAAACTAGACACACTTGGTCCAGGTCCCTGGGTTCACTACATGAGTTGTGGAGTCTAAATGTTCCATGCCATGAGAAAATACCTGGGATTTTTAGTGAAAGGGGCATTTATATCTCTTTTCTAAGGGTTTGTCTTTCACCATGTTACATTTGAATTCTGGGAAAACCTGCTGGTAATATGCTATCTAGCATTATGTTGGTTTAGGTATTGAGGTAGTACCTCATGATTACTGTTCAGGGTTATGCTGGAATGGCTGCAGACCTCCTTGAAATAGCGATTGCAGACAAGTGAACCCGAGGAAGCTGGATAGTTGAAGCAGGGACTCCAAATATTCATGCACTGCAAGGATTCACTTTCATTTTGGGACTCATCTTCTGGTTGCTGGTTTTTAGTGCTAACTGATACTACCATGGTGGCAGTAATCCAGCAGAGACTGCATGTATGGTTTGCATGTTTGCTTCCCAAGCCACCAGAAACTTGGCAGAACCCAAATCATTGTGGCATTTTCTTTACTCCCCTGAAACATTTGGCTTTCTAAGTTTGAAAATGGAATAGACTGGACTAGTCAAGTTTGAACAACATATACCACAAACAGAGCTAAAGACAGAGCCAATTACTTCCCTCCACTTGTCAAAATATGTCAAATTTGCTTGATCACCACAACTTCAAAGAAAATTCTGAGGCAACATAGAGAGGTTAATCAAATACTGCATGACTGGAATAGCTGTGGTTTTATGAGGTGTAAAGTTGCAGAGTTGGGCTGAAACTGTTCACAGAAATCCACAGGCTTGTGGTTGCCAGGCAACCACACTGGCTTGTGATTGGCTGAACATCACTGTGAGGTGGATTTTAGGCTCTAGGTTTGAAAATTTAAAGACTGGGGTAGTCAAGTTTGGAACCCATCGACCACAGACAGACCAAAAGGTCTTTCAATTACTTCCCTCCACTTCTCAAAATATGTCAAATTTTCTTGATCACTACAACTGTAAAAAAAAATTCTGAGGCAACATAGAGAGGCTAATCAAATACTGCTTGATTGGAATGGCTGTGGTTGTATGAGATGGAAAGCTGCAGAGTTGGGCTGAAACAGTTCACAGAAATCCACAAGCTTGTGGTTGCCAGGCAACCACACTGGGCAGTGATTGGCTGAGCACCATTGTGAGCTGGACTTTAGGCTCTAGGATACAAGTGTGCTGTAGGAGACCTGAGTCACAATGCTGGGCGTTGCCACGGAGACCTCAGTGGCACAGAGGACCTCGTAGGGCAAGATTTAAATAGGATGAATATTCTTGGCCTGGTATGCCACAATATTCTCTCTGAAGGCTTCACTGCTCAGAATTTGTGGATGGAAATGCTTGCCAATCTACACATGGATGTACTTTCAAAGGGATATGAAATATGCCAGGGCCTGGCAGATGATCTCTGCCATGTCCTATCCTTGAGCATACGCTTTTCTCTTGCCATGTCTGTCATTTGGCTGAGTCCTGTTCCATAATCTATTCAGTCAAGACTTGCTGGCATCATTCACCTGCAGTATAAGAGCTTTCTGTGAACTTTCTCAGCAGAAATCCTCTGCAAGCACATAGCTTTGGATATGAGAGACAGTGGTGGAAGTTGAATTTCAAGGGCAGATATTTGAAAACAATGAAACAAGCCCCGAATAAGATCTTTACATGTTTCCCAGATGAATATGTTTGGAAATACGGGGGAAGATGGAGATCAAGGCTGACAAGAGTGCACACCCATTTCAAGGTACAAAAACCAGGGAAAAACATGGGAAAGCAAGAGAGCTGGTTAATCTGATGTAAAAATCTTTGATGATGAAAGGAAAATTATATTCTCATGATGATATATTCAGGCTGTAGAAGTGAACTTCTCATGTTGGTTGTCCTAGGTGTGGCCTTCTGCATTGGGCAGTGGATGCAGGACAGGAGATCTTCAAATAAATCTGGTGGAACACAAAATACTGAAAAAAAATCAGCCTAAATCCTGTGTATTCCTTCGCTTTGAGAACATATATGGATAATGTACGAAGTTTCAAAAGAGAAAAAGTCTATTGGGTCATGGTTTCAACAATGAAATGGTCACTTCACATGACATTTTGAATTTTGCTTTCACTCTTGCTCATGTACCGGGCCTGAGTAAAGCAGAATTCAGAGTAAGCCTCTTCAATAGTTGTGCATTCCATAAGTGGTTTTAAAACCAGTGAAACCCTTTGGACTTAGTGTTTGTATTTAATTGGTTGATTGGCTTTTCAAATTGTTTGTTTTACTATTTTTAACTTTGTGAGACATGGAAGCCCTCACTCATAGTGATTTAGACCTCTCCAAAAGCTCTGAAGTTACTCATGTAACAGCTATTACATGTTATAAGTTTCTCCTATTAAAACTTGAAAGACAAACAGACTCTGCTACTTTTCATCTAAATTCAGTGTTGGGCTAAATTCAGTGTTGGACTTTTTACAAGTCCTTTGAAATGTGTCCTACTCTAGTCACTGGTCGTGCTGGAATTTACTTTCTTGTGAAGACAGGAGTTGAGCAAATTGACACAAGTACAGTTTGCCACTACTCTGGACACCTGGTTAAATATAGAGTTCCCTAAATGGTGTGTGTTTTACTTTGATCTCTGCTCACACTTTGCTCATCCAGTTAGAACTACAGGGCTCCAGGCCATAGCGTTCCAGGCCCAAACAAGAAAATTTCCATTCCGTTTTGGGAGTTCATTCGTCTCTCATAATTACTTTTTCCACAAATGTGTGCTACAGGAGAGGCCCTGTCCAAATGTGGAGAGGCCCATTTTCATTCACTCACTTTCAGACTTTCTAAGATTTTCAGTTACTAGAGGTTTGCCCAGACTTGCCATTGTCAAGGGACAGTGCACTTCACTTGAAGTTGTGCAGTATTACTTCATGGGTCCTCGTGGAAATTCCACCAATGCGAAACTCGTGCTCTAGTCATCTCCAAGTGTTTCTGCGTAAGAAAGTATAACTAACAAAGGATGTGGTTTCAAGCAGAATGAGGAAAGGAGGGATTATCTTTATTTCAGTGCAGGTTGACCTTTCAAAGAAACAGTAATTCCTATCAAATAGGAGGTAAAATCTTTTGTAAAGAGACATGGACATGACACGCTCAATTTATGTCACTTTTTTTTTAAAATGCCAAGGGCATTTGAGAAATTCTTGGCTGTTGAATTGTCCCTTTTTTCAAATTTCTCTTAGGTAAGACACTCCAGCTTCTTCAAACCATGGTACTGTTCCTTCCATGTAAAAAACCAAAGCAAAAAACAAAATAAATTAAAACAAAACCCATCAAATTACATTTGAGAACACACAATTGCTCAGCAGGCCCACTATTCAAGAAGCTAGAGGTACAGAAGCCTCAGCCTTCAGCCCATGGCCTGAAGTTTTGTCTCTATCATGGCCCCTCAATTCCCTGGCATGTCCACATTAACCCATGAATCTTTACTCATTTCCTCTTCAAATGCACAGGATCCAATATATTTGAACCCTGTTCACCTGGGCAGTAATCATCCAAGGACACACCAGAGGAAGGGCAGCCACCCCCTTGCCTTGGGCCTTGGAGCTTATCACAATAGAAATGGACACCTGAACAAGGGGAGCCAAAACAAAGAGAGGCACATCCCTAAAGCCTGAAGCACAGAAGCTACCTATAGACCAGTTTTGGGATTTCACAAATTATGTAAGAATCTCTGTGCACATGCTTGGCATGGTCGCTCATGCCTCTAATCCCAGCAATCTGTTGGCTGAGATGGATGGGTCCTTGTGAGTTGCAGTCCATCTTGGGCTACGAACTTATCTCAAGGCCTCTTTCAACAACTACATAAGATGCTGTTTCCAAAAGGAGGACAACAGAAAACTAGACACACTTGGTCCAGGTCCCTGGGTTCACTACATGAGTTGTGGAGTCTAAATGTTCCATGCCATGAGAAAATACCTGGGATTTTTAGTGAAAGGGGCATTTATATCTCTTTTCTAAGGGTTTGTCTTTCACCATGTTACATTTGAATTCTGGGAAAACCTGCTGGTAATATGCTATCTAGCATTATGTTGGTTTAGGTATTGAGGTAGTACCTCATGATTACTGTTCAGGGTTATGCTGGAATGGCTGCAGACCTCCTTGAAATAGCGATTGCAGACAAGTGAACCCGAGGAAGCTGGATAGTTGAAGCAGGGACTCCAAATATTCATGCACTGCAAGGATTCACTTTCATTTTGGGACTCATCTTCTGGTTGCTGGTTTTTAGTGCTAACTGATACTACCATGGTGGCAGTAATCCAGCAGAGACTGCATGTATGGTTTGCATGTTTGCTTCCCAAGCCACCAGAAACTTGGCAGAACCCAAATCATTGTGGCATTTTCTTTACTCCCCTGAAACATTTGGCTTTCTAAGTTTGAAAATGGAATAGACTGGACTAGTCAAGTTTGAACAACATATACCACAAACAGAGCTAAAGACAGAGCCAATTACTTCCCTCCACTTGTCAAAATATGTCAAATTTGCTTGATCACCACAACTTCAAAGAAAATTCTGAGGCAACATAGAGAGGTTAATCAAATACTGCATGACTGGAATAGCTGTGGTTTTATGAGGTGTAAAGTTGCAGAGTTGGGCTGAAACTGTTCACAGAAATCCACAGGCTTGTGGTTGCCAGGCAACCACACTGGCTTGTGATTGGCTGAACATCACTGTGAGGTGGATTTTAGGCTCTAGGTTTGAAAATTTAAAGACTGGGGTAGTCAAGTTTGGAACCCATCGACCACAGACAGACCAAAAGGTCTTTCAATTACTTCCCTCCACTTCTCAAAATATGTCAAATTTTCTTGATCACTACAACTGTAAAAAAAAATTCTGAGGCAACATAGAGAGGCTAATCAAATACTGCTTGATTGGAATGGCTGTGGTTGTATGAGATGGAAAGCTGCAGAGTTGGGCTGAAACAGTTCACAGAAATCCACAAGCTTGTGGTTGCCAGGCAACCACACTGGGCAGTGATTGGCTGAGCACCATTGTGAGCTGGACTTTAGGCTCTAGGATACAAGTGTGCTGTAGGAGACCTGAGTCACAATGCTGGGCGTTGCCACGGAGACCTCAGTGGCACAGAGGACCTCGTAGGGCAAGATTTAAATAGGATGAATATTCTTGGCCTGGTATGCCACAATATTCTCTCTGAAGGCTTCACTGCTCAGAATTTGTGGATGGAAATGCTTGCCAATCTACACATGGATGTACTTTCAAAGGGATATGAAATATGCCAGGGCCTGGCAGATGATCTCTGCCATGTCCTATCCTTGAGCATACGCTTTTCTCTTGCCATGTCTGTCATTTGGCTGAGTCCTGTTCCATAATCTATTCAGTCAAGACTTGCTGGCATCATTCACCTGCAGTATAAGAGCTTTCTGTGAACTTTCTCAGCAGAAATCCTCTGCAAGCACATAGCTTTGGATATGAGAGACAGTGGTGGAAGTTGAATTTCAAGGGCAGATATTTGAAAACAATGAAACAAGCCCCGAATAAGATCTTTACATGTTTCCCAGATGAATATGTTTGGAAATACGGGGGAAGATGGAGATCAAGGCTGACAAGAGTGCACACCCATTTCAAGGTACAAAAACCAGGGAAAAACATGGGAAAGCAAGAGAGCTGGTTAATCTGATGTAAAAATCTTTGATGATGAAAGGAAAATTATATTCTCATGATGATATATTCAGGCTGTAGAAGTGAACTTCTCATGTTGGTTGTCCTAGGTGTGGCCTTCTGCATTGGGCAGTGGATGCAGGACAGGAGATCTTCAAATAAATCTGGTGGAACACAAAATACTGAAAAAAAATCAGCCTAAATCCTGTGTATTCCTTCGCTTTGAGAACATATATGGATAATGTACGAAGTTTCAAAAGAGAAAAAGTCTATTGGGTCATGGTTTCAACAATGAAATGGTCACTTCACATGACATTTTGAATTTTGCTTTCACTCTTGCTCATGTACCGGGCCTGAGTAAAGCAGAATTCAGAGTAAGCCTCTTCAATAGTTGTGCATTCCATAAGTGGTTTTAAAACCAGTGAAACCCTTTGGACTTAGTGTTTGTATTTAATTGGTTGATTGGCTTTTCAAATTGTTTGTTTTACTATTTTTAACTTTGTGAGACATGGAAGCCCTCACTCATAGTGATTTAGACCTCTCCAAAAGCTCTGAAGTTACTCATGTAACAGCTATTACATGTTATAAGTTTCTCCTATTAAAACTTGAAAGACAAACAGACTCTGCTACTTTTCATCTAAATTCAGTGTTGGGCTAAATTCAGTGTTGGACTTTTTACAAGTCCTTTGAAATGTGTCCTACTCTAGTCACTGGTCGTGCTGGAATTTACTTTCTTGTGAAGACAGGAGTTGAGCAAATTGACACAAGTACAGTTTGCCACTACTCTGGACACCTGGTTAAATATAGAGTTCCCTAAATGGTGTGTGTTTTACTTTGATCTCTGCTCACACTTTGCTCATCCAGTTAGAACTACAGGGCTCCAGGCCATAGCGTTCCAGGCCCAAACAAGAAAATTTCCATTCCGTTTTGGGAGTTCATTCGTCTCTCATAATTACTTTTTCCACAAATGTGTGCTACAGGAGAGGCCCTGTCCAAATGTGGAGAGGCCCATTTTCATTCACTCACTTTCAGACTTTCTAAGATTTTCAGTTACTAGAGGTTTGCCCAGACTTGCCATTGTCAAGGGACAGTGCACTTCACTTGAAGTTGTGCAGTATTACTTCATGGGTCCTCGTGGAAATTCCACCAATGCGAAACTCGTGCTCTAGTCATCTCCAAGTGTTTCTGCGTAAGAAAGTATAACTAACAAAGGATGTGGTTTCAAGCAGAATGAGGAAAGGAGGGATTATCTTTATTTCAGTGCAGGTTGACCTTTCAAAGAAACAGTAATTCCTATCAAATAGGAGGTAAAATCTTTTGTAAAGAGACATGGACATGACACGCTCAATTTATGTCACTTTTTTTTTAAAATGCCAAGGGCATTTGAGAAATTCTTGGCTGTTGAATTGTCCCTTTTTTCAAATTTCTCTTAGGTAAGACACTCCAGCTTCTTCAAACCATGGTACTGTTCCTTCCATGTAAAAAACCAAAGCAAAAAACAAAATAAATTAAAACAAAACCCATCAAATTACATTTGAGAACACACAATTGCTCAGCAGGCCCACTATTCAAGAAGCTAGAGGTACAGAAGCCTCAGCCTTCAGCCCATGGCCTGAAGTTTTGTCTCTATCATGGCCCCTCAATTCCCTGGCATGTCCACATTAACCCATGAATCTTTACTCATTTCCTCTTCAAATGCACAGGATCCAATATATTTGAACCCTGTTCACCTGGGCAGTAATCATCCAAGGACACACCAGAGGAAGGGCAGCCACCCCCTTGCCTTGGGCCTTGGAGCTTATCACAATAGAAATGGACACCTGAACAAGGGGAGCCAAAACAAAGAGAGGCACATCCCTAAAGCCTGAAGCACAGAAGCTACCTATAGACCAGTTTTGGGATTTCACAAATTATGTAAGAATCTCTGTGCACATGCTTGGCATGGTCGCTCATGCCTCTAATCCCAGCAATCTGTTGGCTGAGATGGATGGGTCCTTGTGAGTTGCAGTCCATCTTGGGCTACGAACTTATCTCAAGGCCTCTTTCAACAACTACATAAGATGCTGTTTCCAAAAGGAGGACAACAGAAAACTAGACACACTTGGTCCAGGTCCCTGGGTTCACTACATGAGTTGTGGAGTCTAAATGTTCCATGCCATGAGAAAATACCTGGGATTTTTAGTGAAAGGGGCATTTATATCTCTTTTCTAAGGGTTTGTCTTTCACCATGTTACATTTGAATTCTGGGAAAACCTGCTGGTAATATGCTATCTAGCATTATGTTGGTTTAGGTATTGAGGTAGTACCTCATGATTACTGTTCAGGGTTATGCTGGAATGGCTGCAGACCTCCTTGAAATAGCGATTGCAGACAAGTGAACCCGAGGAAGCTGGATAGTTGAAGCAGGGACTCCAAATATTCATGCACTGCAAGGATTCACTTTCATTTTGGGACTCATCTTCTGGTTGCTGGTTTTTAGTGCTAACTGATACTACCATGGTGGCAGTAATCCAGCAGAGACTGCATGTATGGTTTGCATGTTTGCTTCCCAAGCCACCAGAAACTTGGCAGAACCCAAATCATTGTGGCATTTTCTTTACTCCCCTGAAACATTTGGCTTTCTAAGTTTGAAAATGGAATAGACTGGACTAGTCAAGTTTGAACAACATATACCACAAACAGAGCTAAAGACAGAGCCAATTACTTCCCTCCACTTGTCAAAATATGTCAAATTTGCTTGATCACCACAACTTCAAAGAAAATTCTGAGGCAACATAGAGAGGTTAATCAAATACTGCATGACTGGAATAGCTGTGGTTTTATGAGGTGTAAAGTTGCAGAGTTGGGCTGAAACTGTTCACAGAAATCCACAGGCTTGTGGTTGCCAGGCAACCACACTGGCTTGTGATTGGCTGAACATCACTGTGAGGTGGATTTTAGGCTCTAGGTTTGAAAATTTAAAGACTGGGGTAGTCAAGTTTGGAACCCATCGACCACAGACAGACCAAAAGGTCTTTCAATTACTTCCCTCCACTTCTCAAAATATGTCAAATTTTCTTGATCACTACAACTGTAAAAAAAAATTCTGAGGCAACATAGAGAGGCTAATCAAATACTGCTTGATTGGAATGGCTGTGGTTGTATGAGATGGAAAGCTGCAGAGTTGGGCTGAAACAGTTCACAGAAATCCACAAGCTTGTGGTTGCCAGGCAACCACACTGGGCAGTGATTGGCTGAGCACCATTGTGAGCTGGACTTTAGGCTCTAGGATACAAGTGTGCTGTAGGAGACCTGAGTCACAATGCTGGGCGTTGCCACGGAGACCTCAGTGGCACAGAGGACCTCGTAGGGCAAGATTTAAATAGGATGAATATTCTTGGCCTGGTATGCCACAATATTCTCTCTGAAGGCTTCACTGCTCAGAATTTGTGGATGGAAATGCTTGCCAATCTACACATGGATGTACTTTCAAAGGGATATGAAATATGCCAGGGCCTGGCAGATGATCTCTGCCATGTCCTATCCTTGAGCATACGCTTTTCTCTTGCCATGTCTGTCATTTGGCTGAGTCCTGTTCCATAATCTATTCAGTCAAGACTTGCTGGCATCATTCACCTGCAGTATAAGAGCTTTCTGTGAACTTTCTCAGCAGAAATCCTCTGCAAGCACATAGCTTTGGATATGAGAGACAGTGGTGGAAGTTGAATTTCAAGGGCAGATATTTGAAAACAATGAAACAAGCCCCGAATAAGATCTTTACATGTTTCCCAGATGAATATGTTTGGAAATACGGGGGAAGATGGAGATCAAGGCTGACAAGAGTGCACACCCATTTCAAGGTACAAAAACCAGGGAAAAACATGGGAAAGCAAGAGAGCTGGTTAATCTGATGTAAAAATCTTTGATGATGAAAGGAAAATTATATTCTCATGATGATATATTCAGGCTGTAGAAGTGAACTTCTCATGTTGGTTGTCCTAGGTGTGGCCTTCTGCATTGGGCAGTGGATGCAGGACAGGAGATCTTCAAATAAATCTGGTGGAACACAAAATACTGAAAAAAAATCAGCCTAAATCCTGTGTATTCCTTCGCTTTGAGAACATATATGGATAATGTACGAAGTTTCAAAAGAGAAAAAGTCTATTGGGTCATGGTTTCAACAATGAAATGGTCACTTCACATGACATTTTGAATTTTGCTTTCACTCTTGCTCATGTACCGGGCCTGAGTAAAGCAGAATTCAGAGTAAGCCTCTTCAATAGTTGTGCATTCCATAAGTGGTTTTAAAACCAGTGAAACCCTTTGGACTTAGTGTTTGTATTTAATTGGTTGATTGGCTTTTCAAATTGTTTGTTTTACTATTTTTAACTTTGTGAGACATGGAAGCCCTCACTCATAGTGATTTAGACCTCTCCAAAAGCTCTGAAGTTACTCATGTAACAGCTATTACATGTTATAAGTTTCTCCTATTAAAACTTGAAAGACAAACAGACTCTGCTACTTTTCATCTAAATTCAGTGTTGGGCTAAATTCAGTGTTGGACTTTTTACAAGTCCTTTGAAATGTGTCCTACTCTAGTCACTGGTCGTGCTGGAATTTACTTTCTTGTGAAGACAGGAGTTGAGCAAATTGACACAAGTACAGTTTGCCACTACTCTGGACACCTGGTTAAATATAGAGTTCCCTAAATGGTGTGTGTTTTACTTTGATCTCTGCTCACACTTTGCTCATCCAGTTAGAACTACAGGGCTCCAGGCCATAGCGTTCCAGGCCCAAACAAGAAAATTTCCATTCCGTTTTGGGAGTTCATTCGTCTCTCATAATTACTTTTTCCACAAATGTGTGCTACAGGAGAGGCCCTGTCCAAATGTGGAGAGGCCCATTTTCATTCACTCACTTTCAGACTTTCTAAGATTTTCAGTTACTAGAGGTTTGCCCAGACTTGCCATTGTCAAGGGACAGTGCACTTCACTTGAAGTTGTGCAGTATTACTTCATGGGTCCTCGTGGAAATTCCACCAATGCGAAACTCGTGCTGTAGTCATCTCCAAGTGTTTCTGCGTAAGAAAGTATAACTAACAAAGGATGTGGTTTCAAGCAGAATGAGGAAAGGAGGGATTATCTTTATTTCAGTGCAGGTTGACTTTTCAAAGAAACAGTAATTCCTATCAAATAGGAGGTAAAATCTTTTGTAAAGAGACATGGACATGACACGCTCAATTTATGTCACTTTTTTTTAAAATGCCAAGGGCATTTGAGAAATTCTTGGCTGTTGAATTGTCCCTTTTTTCAAATTTCTCTTAGGTAAGACACTCCAGCTTCTTCAAACCATGGTACTGTTCCTTCCATGTAAAAAACCAAAGCAAAAAACAAAATAAATTAAAACAAAACCCATCAAATTACATTTGAGAACACACAATTGCTCAGCAGGCCCACTATTCAAGAAGCTAGAGGTACAGAAGCCTCAGCCTTCAGCCCATGGCCTGAAGTTTTGTCTCTATCATGGCCCCTCAATTCCCTGGCATGTCCACATTAACCCATGAATCTTTACTCATTTCCTCTTCAAATGCACAGGATCCAATATATTTGAACCCTGTTCACATGGGCAGTAATCATCCAAGGACACACCAGAGGAAGGGCAGCCACCCCCTTGCCTTGGGCCTTGGAGCTTATCACAATAGAAATGGACACCTGAACAAGGGGAGCCAAAACAAAGAGAGGCACATCCCTAAAGCCTGAAGCACAGAAGCTACCTATAGACCAGTTTTGGGATTTCACAAATTATGTAAGAATCTCTGTGCACATGCTTGGCATGGTCGCTCATGCCTCTAATCCCAGCAATCTGTTGGCTGAGATGGATGGGTCCTTGTGAGTTGCAGTCCATCTTGGGCTACGAACTTATCTCAAGGCCTCTTTCAACAACTACATAAGATGCTGTTTCCAAAAGGAGGACAACAGAAAACTAGACACACTTGGTCCAGGTCCCTGGGTTCACTACATGAGTTGTGGAGTCTAAATGTTCCATGCCATGAGAAAATACCTGGGATTTTTAGTGAAAGGGGCATTTATATCTCTTTTCTAAGGGTTTGTCTTTCACCATGTTACATTTGAATTCTGGGAAAACCTGCTGGTAATATGCTATCTAGCATTATGTTAGTTTAGGTATTGAGGTAGTACCTCATGATTACTGTTCAGGGTTATGCTGGAATGGCTGCAGACCTCCTTGAAATAGCGATTGCAGACAAGTGAACCCGAGGAAGCTGGATAGTTGAAGCAGGCACTCCAAATATTCATGCACTGCAAGGATTCACTTTCATTTTTGGACTCATCTTCTGGTTGCTGGCATTTAGTGCTAACTGATACTACCATGGTGGCAGTAATCCAGCAGAGACTGCACGTATGGTTTGCATGTTTGCTTCCCAAGCCACCAGAAACTTGGCAGAACCCAAATCATTGTGGCATTTTCTTTACTCCCCTGAAACATTTGGCTTTCTAAGTTTGAAAATGGAATAGACTGGACTAGTCAAGTTTGGACCCCATGTACCACCAACAGAGCTAAAGACAGAGCCAATTACTTCCCTCCACTTGTCAAAATATGTCAAATTTGCTTGATCACCACAACTTCAAAGAAAATTCTGAGGCAACATAGAGAGGTTAATCAAATACTGCATGACTGGAATAGCTGTGGTTTTATGAGGTGTAAAGTTGTAGAGTTATGCTGAAACTGTTCACAGAAATCCACAGGCTTGTGGTTGCCAGGCAACCACACTGGGTTGTGATTGGCTGAACATCACTGTGAGGTGGATTTTAGGCTCTAGGTTTGAAAATTTAAAGACTGGGGTAGTCAAGTTTAGAACCCATCGACCACAGACAGACCAAAAGGTCTTTCAATTACTTCCCTCCACTTCTCAAATTATGTCAAATTTTCTTGATCACTACAACTGTAAAAAAAAATTCTGAGGCAACATAGAGAGGCTAATCAAATACTGCTTGATTGGAATGGCTGTGGTTGTATGAGATGGAAAGCTGCAGAGTTGGGCTGAAACAGTTCACAGAAATCCACAAGCTTGTGGTTGCCAGGCAACCACACTGGGCTGTGATTGGCTGAGCACCATTGTGAGCTGGACTTTAGGCTCTAGGATACAAGTGTGCTGTAGGAGACCTGAGTCACAATGCTGAGCTTTGCCACGGATACCTCAGTGGCACAGAGGACCTTGTAGGGCAAGATTTAAATAGGATGAATATTCTTGGCCTGGTATGCCACAATATTCTCTCTGAAGGCTTCACTGCTCAGAATTTGTGGATGGAAATGCTTGCCAATCTACACATGGATGTACTTTCAAAGGGATATGAAATATGCCAGGGCCTGGCAGATGATCTCTGCCATGTCCTATCCTTGAGCATACGCTTTTCTCTTGTCATGTCTGTCATTTGGCTGAGTCCTGTTAAATAATCTATTCAGTCAAGACTTGCTGGCATCATTCACCTGCAGTATAAGAGCTTTCTGTGAAATTTCTCAGCAGAAATCCTCTGCAAGCACATAGCTTTGGATATGAGAGACAGTGGTGGAAGTTGAATTTCAAGGGCAGATATTTGAAAACAATGAAACAAGCCCCGAATAAGATCTTTACATGTTTCCCAGATGAATATGTTTGGAAATACGGGGGAAGATGGAGATCAAGGCTGAGAAGAGTGCACACCCATTTCAAGGTACAAAAACCAGGGAAAAACATGGGAAAGCAAGAGAGCTGGTTAATCTGATGTAAAAATCTTTGATGATGAAAGGAAAATTATATTCTCATGATGATATATTCAGGCTGTAGAAGTGAACTTCTCATGTTTGTTGTCCTATGTGTGGCCTTCTGCATTGGGCAGTGGATGCAGGACAGGAGATCTTCAAATACATCTGGTGGAACACAAAATACTGAAAAAAAAAATCAGCCTAAATCCTGTGTATTCCTTCGCTTTGAGAACATATATGGATAATGTACGAAGTATCAAAAGAGAAAAAGTCTATTGGGTCATGGTTTCAACTATGAAATGGTCACTTCACATGACATTTTGAATTTTGCTTTCACTCTTGCCCATGTACCGGGCCTGAGTAAAGCAGAATTCAGTGTAAGTCTCTTCAATAGTTGTGCATTCCATAAGTGGTTTTAAAACCAGTGAAACCCTTTGGACTTAGTGTTTGTATTTAATTGGTTGATTGGCTTTTCAAATTGTTTGTTTTACTATTTTTAACTTTGTGAGACAGGGAAGCCCTCACTCATAGTGATTTAGACCTCTCCAAAAGCTCTGAAGTTATTCATGTAACAGCTATTACATGTTATAAGTTTCTCCTATTAAAACTTGAAAGACAAACAGACTCTGCTACTTTTCATCTAAATTCAGTGTTGGGCTAAATTCAGTGTTGGACTTTTTACAAGTCCTTTGAAATGTTCCTACTGTAGTCACTGGTCGTGCTGGAATTTACTTTCTTGTGAAGACAGGAGTTGAGCAAATTGACACAAGTACAGTTTGCCACTACTCTGGACACCTGGTTAAATATAGAGTTCCCTAAATGGTGTGTGTTTTACTTTGATCTCTGCTCACATTTTCGCATCCAGTTAGAACCACAGGGCTCCAGGCCCAAACAAGAAAATTTCCATTCCGTTTTGTGAGTTCATTCATCTCTCATAATTACTTTTTCCACAAATGTGTGCTACAGGAGAGGCCCTGTCCAAATGTGGAGAGGCCCATTTTCATTCACTCACTTTCAGACTTTCTACGATTTTCAGTTACTAGAGTTTTGCCCAGACTTCCCATTGTCAAGGGACAGTGCACTTCACTTGAAGTTGTGCAGTATTACTTCTTGGGTCCTCGTGGAAATTCCACCAATGCGAAACTCGTGCTGTAGTCATCTCCAAGTGTTTCTGCGTAAGAAAGTATAACTAACAAAGGATGTGGTTTCAAGCAGAATGAGGAAAGGAGGGATTATCTTTATTTCAGTGCAGGTTGACCTTTCAAAGAAACAGTAATTCCTATCAAATAGGAGTTAAAATCTTTTGTAAATAGACATGGACATGACAGGCTCAATTTATGTCACTTTTTTTAAAATGCCAAGGGCATTTGAGAAATTCTTGGCTGCTGAATTGTCCCTTTTTTCAAATTTCTCTTAGGTAAGACACCCCAGCTTCTTCAAACCATGGTACTGTTCCTTCCATGTAAAAAACCAAAGCAAAAAACAAAATAAATTAAAACAAAACCCATCAAATTACATTTGAGAACACACAATTGCTCAGCAGGCCCACTATTCAAGAAGCTAGAGGTACAGAAGCCTCAGCCTTCAGCCCATGGCCTGAAGTTTTGTCTCTATCATGGTCCCTCAATTCCCTGGCATGTCCACATTAACTCATGAATCTTTACTCATTTCCTCTTCAAATGCACAGGATCCAATATATTTGAAAACTGTTCACCTGGGCAGTAATCATCCAAGGACACACAAGAGGAAGGGCAGCCACCCCCTTGCCTGGGGCCTTGGAGCTTATCACAATAGAAATGGACACCTGAACAAGGGGAGCCAAAACAAAGAGAGGCATATTCCTAAAGCCTGAAGCACAGAAGCTACCTATAGACCAGTAGTGGGATTTCACAAATTATGTAAGAATCTCTGTGCACATGCTTGACATGGTCGCTCATGCCTCTAATCCCAGCAATCTGGGGGCTGAGGTGCATGGATAATTGGGTGTTCTAGTCCATCTTGTGCTACGAATTTATCTCAAGGCCTCTTTCAACAACTACATAAGATGCTGTTTCCAAAAACAGGACAACAGAAAACTAGACACACTTGGTCCAGGTCCCTGGGTTCACTACATGAGTTGTGGAGTCTAAATGTTCCATGCCATTAGAAAATACCTGGGATTTTTAGTGAAAGGGGCATTTGTATCCCTTTTCTAAGGGTTTCCTTTTCGCCATGTTACATTTGAATTCTGGGAAAACCTGCTGGTGATAAGCTATCTAGCATTATGTTGGTTTAGGTATCGAGCTAGTACCTCATGTTTAGTGTTCAGGGTTATGCTGGAATGGCTGCAGACCTCCTTGAAATAGCGATTGCAGACAAGTGAACCCGAGGAAGCTGGATAGTTGAAGCAGGGACTCCAAATATTCATGCACTGCAAGGATTCACTTTCATTTTGGGACTCATCTTCTGGTTGCTGGTTTTTAGTGCTAACTGATACTACCATGGTGGCAGTAATCCAGCAGAGACTGCATGTATGGTTTGCATGTTTGCTTCCCAAGCCACCAGAAACTTGGCAGAACCCAAGTCATTGTGGCATTTTCTTTACTCCCCTGAAACATTTGGCTTTCTAAGTTTGAAAATGGAATAGACTGGACTAGTCAAGTTTGAACAACATATACCACAAACAGAGCTAAAGACAGAGCCAATTACTTCCCTCCACTTGTCAAAATATGTCAAATTTGCTTGATCACCACAACTTCAAAGAAAATTCTGAGGCAACATAGAGAGGTTAATCAAATACTGCATGACTGGAATAGCTGTGGTTTTATGAGGTGTAAAGTTGCAGAGTTGGGCTGAAACTGTTCACAGAAATCCACAGGCTTGTGGTTGCCAGGCAACCACACTGGGTTGTGATTGGCTGAACATCACTGTGAGGTGGATTTTAGGCTCTAGGTTTGAAAATTTAAAGACTGGGGTAGTCAAGTTTGGAACCCATCGACCACAGAGAGACCAAAAGGTCTTTCAATTACTTCCCTCCACTTCTCAAAATATGTCAAATTTTCTTGATCACTACAACTGTAAAAAAAAATTCTGAGGCAACATAGAGAGGCTAATCAAATACTGCTTGATTGGAATGGTTGTGGTTGTATGAGATGGAAAGCTGCAGATTTGGGCTGAAACAGTTCACAGAAATCCACAAGCTTGTGGTTGCCAGGCAACCACACTGGGCTGTGATTGGCTGAGCACCATTGTGAGCTGGACTTTAGGCTCTAGGATACAAGTGTGCTGTAGGAGACCTGAATCACAATGCTGAGCTTTGCCACGGAGACCTCAGTGGCACAGAGGACCTTGTAGGGCAAGATTTAAATAGGATGAATATTCTTGGCCTGGTATGCCACAATATTCTCTCTGAAGGCTTCACTGCTCAGAATTTGTGGATGGAAATGCTTGCCAATCTACACATGGATGTACTTTCAAAGGGATATGAAATATGCCAGGGCCTGGCAGATGATCTCTGCCATGTCCTATCCTTGAGCATACGCTTTTCCCTTGTCATGTCTGTCATTTGGCTGAGTCCTGTTCCATAATCTATTCAGTCAAGACTTGCTGGCATCATTAACCTGCAGTATAAGAGCTTTCTGTGTACTTTCTCAGCAGAAATCCTCTGCAAGCACATAGCTTTGGATATGAGAGACAGTGGTGGAAGTTGAATTTCAAGGGCAGATATTTGAAAACAATGAAACAAGCCCCGAATAAGATCTTTACATGTTTCCCAGATGAATATGTTTGGAAATACGGGGGAAGATGGAGATCAAGGCTGAGAAGAGTGCACACCCATTTCAAGGTACAAAAACCAGGGAAAAACATGGGAAAGCAAGAGAGCTGGTTAATCTGATGTAAAAATCTTTGATGATGAAAGGAAAATTATATTCTCATGATGATATATTCAGGCTGTAGAAGTGAACTTCTCATGTTGGTTGTCCTATGTGTGGCCTTCTGCATTGGGCAGTGGATGCAGGACAGGAGATCTTCAAATAAATCTGATGGAACACAAAATACTGAAAAAAAAATCAGTCTAAATCCTGTGTATTCCTTCGCTTTGAGAACATATATGGATAATGTACGAAGTTTCAAAAGAGAAAAAGTCTATTGGGTCATGGTTTCAACAATGAAATGGTCACTTCACATGACATTTTGAATTTTGCTTTCACTCTTGCTCATGTAACGGGCCTGAGTAAAGCAGAATTCAGAGTAAGCCTCTTCAATAGTTGTGCATTCCATAAGTGGTTTTAAAACCAGTGAAACCCTTTGGACTTAGTGTTTGTATTTAATTGGTTGATTGGCTTTTCAAATTGTTTGTTTTACTATTTTTAACTTTGTGAGACAGGGAAGCCCTCACTCATAGTGATTTAGACCTCTCCAAAAGCTCTGAAGTTACTCATGTAACAGCTATTACATGTTATAAGTTTCTCCTATTAAAACTTGAAAGACAAACAGACTCTGCTACTTTTGATCTAAATTCAGTGTTTGGCTAAATTCAGTGTTGGACTTTTTACAAGTCCTTTGAAATGTTCCTACTCTAGTCACTGGTCATGCTGGAATTTACTTTCTTGTGAAGACAGGACTTGAGCAAATTGACACAAGTACAGTTTGCCACTACTCTGGACACCTGGTTAAATATAGAGTTCCCTAAATGGTGTGTGTTTTACTTTGATCTCTGGTCACATTTTCTCATCCAGTTAGAACCACAGAGCTCCAGGCCCAAACAAGAAAATTTCCATTCCGTTTTGGGAGTTCATTCGTCTCTCATAATTACTTTTTCCACAAATGTGTGCTACAGGAGAGGCCCTGTCCAAATGTGGAGAGGCCCATTTTCATTCACTCACTTTCAGACTTTCTAAGATTTTCAGTTACTAGAGTTTTGCCCAGACTTGCCATTGTCAAGGAACAGTGCACTTCACTTGAAGTTGTGCAGTATTACTTCATGGGTCCTCGTGGAAATTCCACCAATGCGAAACTCGTGCTGTAGTCATCTCCAAGTGTTTCTGCGTAAGAAAGTATAACTAACAAAGGATGTGGTTTCAAGCAGAATGAGGAAACAAGGGATTATCTTTATTTCAGTACAGGTTGACCTTTCAAAGAAACAGTAATTCCTATCAAATAGGAGGTAAAATCTTTTGTAAAGAGACATGGACATGACAGGCTCAATTTATGTCACTTTTTTTAAAATGCCAAGGGCATTTGAGAAATTCTTGGCTGCTGAATTGTCCCTTTTTTCAAATTTCTCTTAGGTAAGACACTCCAGCTTCTTCAAACCATGGTACTGTTCCTTCCATGTAAAAAACCAAAGCAAAAAACAAAATAAATTAAAACAAAACCCATCAAATTACATTTGAGAACACACAATTGCTCAGCAGGCCCACTATTCAAGAAGCTAGAGGTACAGAAGCCTCAGCCTTCAGCCCATGGCCTGAAGTTTTGTCTCTATCATGGTCCCTCAATTCCCTGGCATGTCCACATTAACTCATGAATCTTTACTCATTTCCTCTTCAAATGCACAGGATCCAATATATTTGAAAACTGTTCACCTGGGCTGTAATCATCCAAGGACACACAAGAGGAAGGGCAGCCACCCCCTTGCCTGGGGCCTTGGAGCTTATCACAATAGAAATGGACACCTGAACAAGGGGAGCCAAAACAAAGAGAGGCATATTCCTAAAGCCTGAAGCACAGAAGCTACCTATAGACCAGTAGTGGGATTTCACAAATTATGTAAGAATCTCTGTGCACATGCTTGGCATGGTCGCTCATGCCTCTAATCCCAGCAATCTGGGGGCTGAGGTGGATGTATCCTGGGGAGTTCTAGTCCATCTTGGGCTACGAATTTATCTCAAGGCCTCTTTCAACAACTCCATAAGATGCTGTTTCCAAAAAGAGGACAACAGAAAACTAGACACACTTGGTCCAGGTCCCTGGGTTAACCAAATGAGTCGTGGAGTCTAAATATTCCATGCCATGAGAAAATACCTGGGATTTTTAGTGAAAGGGGCATTTATATCCCTTTTCTAATGGTTTCTCTTTCACCATGTTACATTTGAATTCTGGGAAAACCTGCTGGTGATAAGCTATCTAGCATTATGTTGGTTTAGGTATCGAGCTAGTACCTCATGTTTAGTGTTCAGGGTTATGCTGGAATGGCTGCAGACCTCCTTGAAATAGCGATTGCAGACAAGTGAACCCGAGGAAGCTGGATAGTTGAAGCAGGCACTCCAAATATTCATGCACTGCAAGGATTCACTTTCATTTTGGGACTCATCTTCTGGTTGCTGGCATTTAGTGCTAACTGATACTACCATGGTGGCAGTAATCCAGCAGAGACTGCACGTATAGTTTGCATGTTTGCTTCCCAAGCCACCAGAAACTTGGCAGAACCCAAATCATTGTGGCATTTTCTTTACTCCCCTGAAACATTTGCCTTTCTAAGTTTGAAAATGGAATAGACTGGACTAGTCAAGTTTGGACCCCATGTACCACCAACAGAGCTAAAGACAGAGCCAATTACTTCCCTCCACTTGTCAAAATATGTCAAATTTGCTTGATCACCACAACTTCAAAGAAAATTCTGAGGCAACATAGAGAGGTTAATCAAATACTGCATGATTGGAATAACTGTGGTTTTATGAGGTGTAAAGTTGCAGAGTTGGGCTGAAACTGTTCACAGAAAACCACAGGCTTGTGGTTGCCAGGCAACCACACTGGGCTGTGATTGGCTGAACATCACTGTGAGGTGGATTTTAGGCTCTAAGTTTGAAAATTTAAAGACTGGGGTAGTCAAGTTTGGAACCCATCGACCACAGACAGACCAAAAGGTCTTTCAATTACTTCCCTCCACTTCTCAAATTATGTCAAATTTTCTTGATCACTACAACTGTAAAAAAAAATTCTGAGGCAACATAGAGAGGCTAATCAAATACTGCTTGATTGGAATGGTTGTGGTTGTATGAGATGGAAAGCTGCAGATTTGGGCTGAAACAGTTCACAGAAATCCACAAGCTTGTGGTTGCCAGGCAACCACACTGGGCTGTGATTGGCTGAGCACCATTGTGAGCTGGACTTTAGGCTCTAGGATACAAGTGTGCAGTAGGAGACTGGAGTCACAATGCTGGGCGTTGCCATGGAGACCTCAGTGGCACAGAGCACCTTGTAGGGCAAGATTTAAATAGGATGAATATTCTTGGCCTGGTATGCCACAATATTCTCTCTGAAGGCTTCACTGCTCAGAATTTGTGGATGGAAATGCTTGCCAATCTACACATGGATGTACTTTCAAAGGGATATGAAATATGCCAGGGCCTGGCAGATGATCTCTGCCATGTCCTATCCTTGAGCATATGCTTTTCCCTTGTCATGTCTGTCATTTGGCTGAGTCCTGTTCCATAATCTATTCAGTCAAGACTTGCTGGCGTCATTCACCTGCAGTATAAGAGCTTTCTGTGAAATTTCTCAGCAGAAATCCTCTTCAAGCACATAGCGTTGGATATGAGAGACAGTGGTGGAAGTTGAATTTCAAGGGCCGATATTTGAAAACAATGAAACAAGCCCCGAATAAGATCTTTACATGTTTCCCAGATGAATATGTTTGGAAATACGGGGGAAGATGGAGATCAAGGCTGAGAAGTGTTCAAACCCATTTCAAGGCACAAAAACCAGGGAAAAACATGGGAAAGCAAGAGAGCTGGTTAATCTGATGTAAAAATCTTTGATGATGAAAGGAAAATTATATTCTCATGATGATATATTCAGGATGTAGAAGTGAACTTCTCATGTTGGTTGTCCTATGAGTGGCCTTCTGCATTGGGCAGTGGATGCAGGACAGGAGATCTTCAAATAAATCTGGTGGAACACAAAATACTGAAAAAAAAAATCAGCCTAAATCCTGTGTATTCCTTCGCTTAGAGAACATATATGGATAATGTACGAAGTTTCAAAAGAGAAAAAGTCTATTGGGTCATGGTTTCAACAATGAAATGGTCACTTCACATGACATTTTGAATTTTGCTTTCACTCTTGCTCATGTACCGGGCCTGAGTAAAGCAGAAATCAGAGTAAGCCTCTTCAATAGTTGTGCATTCCATAAGTGGTTTTAAAACCAGTGAAACCCTTTGGACTTAGTGTTTGTATTTAATTGGTTGATTGGCTTTTCAAATTGTTTGTTTTACTATTTTTAACTTTGTGAGACAGGGAAGCCCTCACTCATAGTGATTTAGACCTCTCCAAAAGCTCTGAAGTTATTCATGTAACAGCTATTACATGTTATAAGTTTCTCCTATTAAAACTTGAAAGACAAACAGATTCTGCTACTTTTCATCTAAATTCAGTGTTGGGCTAAATTCAGTGTTGGACTTTTTACAAGTCCTTTGAAATGTTCCTACTCTAGTCACTGGTCATGCTGGAATTTACTTTCTTGTGAAGACAGGAGTTGAGCAAATTGACACAAGTACAGTTTGCCACTACTCTGGACACCTGGTTAAATATAGAGTTCCCTAAATGGTGTGTGTTTTACTTTGATCTCTGCTCACACTTTGCTCATCCAGTTAGAACCACAGGGCTCCAGGCCATAGCATTTCAGGCCCAAACAAGGAAATTTCCATTCCGTTTTGGAAGTTCATTCATCTCTCATAATTACTTTTTCCACAAATGTGTGCTACAGGAAAGGCCCTGTCCAAATGTGGAGAGGCCCATTTTCATTCACTCACTTTCAGACTTTCTAAGATTTTCAGTTACTAGAGTTTTGCCCAGACTTGCCATTGTCAAGGGACAGTGCACTTCACTTGAAGTTGTGCAGTATTACTTCATGGGTCCTCGTGGAAATTCTACCAATGCGAAACTCGTGCTGTCGTCATCTCCAAGTGTTTCTACGTAAGAAAGTATAACTAACAAAGGATGTGGTTTCAAGCAGAATGAGGAAAGGTGGGATTATCTTTATTTCAGTGCAGGTTGACCTTTCAAAGAAACAGTAATTCCTATGAAATAGGAGGTAAAATCTTTTGTAAAGAGACATGGACATGACACGCTCAATTTATGTCACTTTTTTTAAAATGCCAAGGGCATTTGAGAAATTCTTGGCTGCTGAATTGTCCCTTTTTTCAAATTTCTCTTAGGTAAGACACTCCAGCTTCTTCAAACCATGGTACTGTTCCTTCCATGTAAAAAACCAAAGCAAAAAACAAAATAAATTAAAACAAAACCCATCAAATTACATTTGAGAACACACAATTGCTCAGCAGGCCCACTATTCAAGAAGATAGAGGTACAGAAGCCTCAGCCTTCAGCCCGTGGCCTGAAGTTTTGTGTCTATCATGGTCCCTCAATTCCCTGGCATGTCCACATTAACTCATGAAACTTTACTCATTTCCTCTTCAAATGCACAGGATCCAATATATTTGAAAACTGTTCACCTGGGCTGTAATCATCCAAGGACACACCAGAGGAAGGGCAGCCACCCCCTTGCCTGGGGCCTTGGAGCTTATCACAATAGAAATGGACACCTGAACAAGGGGAGCCAAAACAAAGAGAGGCATATTCCTAAAGCCTGAAGCACAGAAGCTACCTATAGACCAGTAGTGGGATTTCACAAATTATGTAAGAATCTCTGTGCACATGCTTGGCATGGTCGCTCATGCCTCTAATCCCAGCAATCTGGGGGCTGAGGTGGATGTATCCTTGGGAGTTCTAGTCCATCTTGGGCTACGAATTTATCTCAAGGCCTCTTTCAACAACTCCATAAGATGCTGTTTCCAAAAAGAGGACAACAGAAAACTAGACACACTTGGTCCAGGTCCCTGGGTTAACCAAATGAGTTGTGGAGTCTAAATATTCCATGCCATGAGAAAATACCTGGGATTTTTAGTGAAAGGGGCATTTATATCCCTTTTCTAAGGGTTTCTCTTTCACCATGTTACATTTGAATTCTGGGAAAACCTGCTGGTGATAAGCTATCTAGCATTATGTTGGTTTAGGTATCGAGTTAGTACCTCATGTTTAGTGTTCAGGGTTATGCTGGAATGGCTGCAGACCTCCTTGAAATAGCGATTGCAGACAAGTGAACCCGAGGAAGCTGGATAGTTGAAGCAGGCACTCCAAATATTCATGCACTGCAAGGATTCACTTTCATTTTGGGACTCATCTTCTGGTTGCTGGCATTTAGTGCTAACTGATACTACCATGGTGGCAGTAATCCAGCAGAGACTGCACGTATAGTTTGCATGTTTCCTTCCCAAGCCACCAGAAACTTGGCAGAACCCAAATCATTGTGGCATTTTCTTTACTCCCCTGAAACATTTGGCTTTCTAAGTTTGAAAATGGAATAGACTGGACTAGTCAAGTTTGGACCCCATGTACCACCAACAGAGCTAAAGACAGAGCCAATTACTTCCCTCCACTTGTCAAAATATGTCAAATTTGCTTGATCACCACAACTTCAAAGAAAATTCTGAGGCAACATAGAGAGGTTAATCAAATACTGCATGATTGGAATAACTGTGGTTTTATGAGGTGTAAAGTTGCAGAGTTGGGCTGAAACTGTTCACAGAAAACCACAGGCTTGTGGTTGCCAGGCAACCACACTGGGTTGTGATTGGCTGAACATCACTGTGAGGTGGATTTTAGGCTCTAAGTTTGAAAATTTAAAGACTGGGGTAGTCAAGTTTGGAACCCATCGACCACAGACAGACCAAAAGGTCTTTCAATTACTTCCCTCCACTTCTCAAATTATGTCAAATTTTCTTGATCACTACAACTGTAAAAAAAAATTCTGAGGCAACATAGAGAGGCTAATCAAATACTGCTTGATTGGAATGGCTGTGGTTGTATGAAATGGAAAGCTGCAGATTTGGGCTGAAACAGTTCACAGAAATCCACAAGCTTGTGGTTGCCAGGCAACCACACTGGGCTGTGATTGGCTGAGCACCATTGTGAGCTGGACTTTAGGCTCTAGGATACAAGTGTGCAGTAGGAGACTGGAGTCACAATGCTGGGCGTTGCCATGGAGACCTCAGTGGCACAGAGCACCTTGTAGGGCAAGATTTAAATAGGATGAATATTCTTGGCCTGGTATGCCACAATATTCTCTCTGAAGGCTTCACTGCTCAGAATTTGTGGATGGAAATGCTTGCCAATCTACACATGGATGTACTTTCAAAGGGATATGAAATATGCCAGGGCCTGGCAGATGATCTCTGCCATGTCCTATCCTTGAGCATACGCTTTTCCCTTGTCATGTCTGTCATTTGGCTGAGTCCTGTTCCATAATCTATTCAGTCAAGACTTGCTGGCATCATTAACCTGCAGTATAAGAGCTTTCTGTGTACTTTCTCAGCAGAAATCCTCTGCAAGCACATAGCTTTGGATATGAGAGACAGTGGTGGAAGTTGAATTTCAAGGGCAGATATTTGAAAACAATGAAACAAGCCCCGAATAAGATCTTTACATGTTTCCCAGATGAATATGTTTGGAAATACGGGGGAAGATGGAGATCAAGGCTGAGAAGAGTGCACACCCATTTCAAGGTACAAAAACCAGGGAAAAACATGGGAAAGCAAGAGAGCTGGTTAATCTGATGTAAAAATCTTTGATGATGAAAGGAAAATTATATTCTCATGATGATATATTCAGGCTGTAGAAGTGAACTTCTCATGTTGGTTGTCCTATGTGTGGCCTTCTGCATTGGGCAGTGGATGCAGGACAGGAGATCTTCAAATAAATCTGATGGAACACAAAATACTGAAAAAAAAATCAGTCTAAATCCTGTGTATTCCTTCGCTTTGAGAACATATATGGATAATGTACGAAGTTTCAAAAGAGAAAAAGTCTATTGGGTCATGGTTTCAACAATGAAATGGTCACTTCACATGACATTTTGAATTTTGCTTTCACTCTTGCTCATGTAACGGGCCTGAGTAAAGCAGAATTCAGAGTAAGCCTCTTCAATAGTTGTGCATTCCATAAGTGGTTTTAAAACCAGTGAAACCCTTTGGACTTAGTGTTTGTATTTAATTGGTTGATTGGCTTTTCAAATTGTTTGTTTTACTATTTTTAACTTTGTGAGACAGGGAAGCCCTCACTCATAGTGATTTAGACCTCTCCAAAAGCTCTGAAGTTACTCATGTAACAGCTATTACATGTTATAAGTTTCTCCTATTAAAACTTGAAAGACAAACAGACTCTGCTACTTTTGATCTAAATTCAGTGTTTGGCTAAATTCAGTGTTGGACTTTTTACAAGTCCTTTGAAATGTTCCTACTCTAGTCACTGGTCATGCTGGAATTTACTTTCTTGTGAAGACAGGACTTGAGCAAATTGACACAAGTACAGTTTGCCACTACTCTGGACACCTGGTTAAATATAGAGTTCCCTAAATGGTGTGTGTTTTACTTTGATCTCTGGTCACATTTTCTCATCCAGTTAGAACCACAGAGCTCCAGGCCCAAACAAGAAAATTTCCATTCCGTTTTGGGAGTTCATTCGTCTCTCATAATTACTTTTTCCACAAATGTGTGCTACAGGAGAGGCCCTGTCCAAATGTGGAGAGGCCCATTTTCATTCACTCACTTTCAGACTTTCTAAGATTTTCAGTTACTAGAGTTTTGCCCAGACTTGCCATTGTCAAGGAACAGTGCACTTCACTTGAAGTTGTGCAGTATTACTTCATGGGTCCTCGTGGAAATTCCACCAATGCGAAACTCGTGCTGTAGTCATCTCCAAGTGTTTCTGCGTAAGAAAGTATAACTAACAAAGGATGTGGTTTCAAGCAGAATGAGGAAACAAGGGATTATCTTTATTTCAGTACAGGTTGACCTTTCAAAGAAACAGTAATTCCTATCAAATAGGAGGTAAAATCTTTTGTAAAGAGACATGGACATGACAGGCTCAATTTATGTCACTTTTTTTAAAATGCCAAGGGCATTTGAGAAATTCTTGGCTGCTGAATTGTCCCTTTTTTCAAATTTCTCTTAGGTAAGACACTCCAGCTTCTTCAAACCATGGTACTGTTCCTTCCATGTAAAAAACCAAAGCAAAAAACAAAATAAATTAAAACAAAACCCATCAAATTACATTTGAGAACACACAATTGCTCAGCAGGCCCACTATTCAAGAAGCTAGAGGTACAGAAGCCTCAGCCTTCAGCCCATGGCCTGAAGTTTTGTCTCTATCATGGTCCCTCAATTCCCTGGCATGTCCACATTAACTCATGAATCTTTACTCATTTCCTCTTCAAATGCACAGGATCCAATATATTTGAAAACTGTTCACCTGGGCTGTAATCATCCAAGGACACACAAGAGGAAGGGCAGCCACCCCCTTGCCTGGGGCCTTGGAGCTTATCACAATAGAAATGGACACCTGAACAAGGGGAGCCAAAACAAAGAGAGGCATATTCCTAAAGCCTGAAGCACAGAAGCTACCTATAGACCAGTAGTGGGATTTCACAAATTATGTAAGAATCTCTGTGCACATGCTTGGCATGGTCGCTCATGCCTCTAATCCCAGCAATCTGGGGGCTGAGGTGGATGTATCCTGGGGAGTTCTAGTCCATCTTGGGCTACGAATTTATCTCAAGGCCTCTTTCAACAACTCCATAAGATGCTGTTTCCAAAAAGAGGACAACAGAAAACTAGACACACTTGGTCCAGGTCCCTGGGTTAACCAAATGAGTCGTGGAGTCTAAATATTCCATGCCATGAGAAAATACCTGGGATTTTTAGTGAAAGGGGCATTTATATCCCTTTTCTAATGGTTTCTCTTTCACCATGTTACATTTGAATTCTGGGAAAACCTGCTGGTGATAAGCTATCTAGCATTATGTTGGTTTAGGTATCGAGCTAGTACCTCATGTTTAGTGTTCAGGGTTATGCTGGAATGGCTGCAGACCTCCTTGAAATAGCGATTGCAGACAAGTGAACCCGAGGAAGCTGGATAGTTGAAGCAGGCACTCCAAATATTCATGCACTGCAAGGATTCACTTTCATTTTGGGACTCATCTTCTGGTTGCTGGCATTTAGTGCTAACTGATACTACCATGGTGGCAGTAATCCAGCAGAGACTGCACGTATAGTTTGCATGTTTGCTTCCCAAGCCACCAGAAACTTGGCAGAACCCAAATCATTGTGGCATTTTCTTTACTCCCCTGAAACATTTGCCTTTCTAAGTTTGAAAATGGAATAGACTGGACTAGTCAAGTTTGGACCCCATGTACCACCAACAGAGCTAAAGACAGAGCCAATTACTTCCCTCCACTTGTCAAAATATGTCAAATTTGCTTGATCACCACAACTTCAAAGAAAATTCTGAGGCAACATAGAGAGGTTAATCAAATACTGCATGATTGGAATAACTGTGGTTTTATGAGGTGTAAAGTTGCAGAGTTGGGCTGAAACTGTTCACAGAAAACCACAGGCTTGTGGTTGCCAGGCAACCACACTGGGCTGTGATTGGCTGAACATCACTGTGAGGTGGATTTTAGGCTCTAAGTTTGAAAATTTAAAGACTGGGGTAGTCAAGTTTGGAACCCATCGACCACAGACAGACCAAAAGGTCTTTCAATTACTTCCCTCCACTTCTCAAATTATGTCAAATTTTCTTGATCACTACAACTGTAAAAAAAAATTCTGAGGCAACATAGAGAGGCTAATCAAATACTGCTTGATTGGAATGGTTGTGGTTGTATGAGATGGAAAGCTGCAGATTTGGGCTGAAACAGTTCACAGAAATCCACAAGCTTGTGGTTGCCAGGCAACCACACTGGGCTGTGATTGGCTGAGCACCATTGTGAGCTGGACTTTAGGCTCTAGGATACAAGTGTGCAGTAGGAGACTGGAGTCACAATGCTGGGCGTTGCCATGGAGACCTCAGTGGCACAGAGCACCTTGTAGGGCAAGATTTAAATAGGATGAATATTCTTGGCCTGGTATGCCACAATATTCTCTCTGAAGGCTTCACTGCTCAGAATTTGTGGATGGAAATGCTTGCCAATCTACACATGGATGTACTTTCAAAGGGATATGAAATATGCCAGGGCCTGGCAGATGATCTCTGCCATGTCCTATCCTTGAGCATATGCTTTTCCCTTGTCATGTCTGTCATTTGGCTGAGTCCTGTTCCATAATCTATTCAGTCAAGACTTGCTGGCGTCATTCACCTGCAGTATAAGAGCTTTCTGTGAAATTTCTCAGCAGAAATCCTCTTCAAGCACATAGCGTTGGATATGAGAGACAGTGGTGGAAGTTGAATTTCAAGGGCCGATATTTGAAAACAATGAAACAAGCCCCGAATAAGATCTTTACATGTTTCCCAGATGAATATGTTTGGAAATACGGGGGAAGATGGAGATCAAGGCTGAGAAGTGTTCAAACCCATTTCAAGGCACAAAAACCAGGGAAAAACATGGGAAAGCAAGAGAGCTGGTTAATCTGATGTAAAAATCTTTGATGATGAAAGGAAAATTATATTCTCATGATGATATATTCAGGATGTAGAAGTGAACTTCTCATGTTGGTTGTCCTATGAGTGGCCTTCTGCATTGGGCAGTGGATGCAGGACAGGAGATCTTCAAATAAATCTGGTGGAACACAAAATACTGAAAAAAAAAATCAGCCTAAATCCTGTGTATTCCTTCGCTTAGAGAACATATATGGATAATGTACGAAGTTTCAAAAGAGAAAAAGTCTATTGGGTCATGGTTTCAACAATGAAATGGTCACTTCACATGACATTTTGAATTTTGCTTTCACTCTTGCTCATGTACCGGGCCTGAGTAAAGCAGAAATCAGAGTAAGCCTCTTCAATAGTTGTGCATTCCATAAGTGGTTTTAAAACCAGTGAAACCCTTTGGACTTAGTGTTTGTATTTAATTGGTTGATTGGCTTTTCAAATTGTTTGTTTTACTATTTTTAACTTTGTGAGACAGGGAAGCCCTCACTCATAGTGATTTAGACCTCTCCAAAAGCTCTGAAGTTATTCATGTAACAGCTATTACATGTTATAAGTTTCTCCTATTAAAACTTGAAAGACAAACAGATTCTGCTACTTTTCATCTAAATTCAGTGTTGGGCTAAATTCAGTGTTGGACTTTTTACAAGTCCTTTGAAATGTTCCTACTCTAGTCACTGGTCATGCTGGAATTTACTTTCTTGTGAAGACAGGAGTTGAGCAAATTGACACAAGTACAGTTTGCCACTACTCTGGACACCTGGTTAAATATAGAGTTCCCTAAATGGTGTGTGTTTTACTTTGATCTCTGCTCACACTTTGCTCATCCAGTTAGAACCACAGGGCTCCAGGCCATAGCATTTCAGGCCCAAACAAGGAAATTTCCATTCCGTTTTGGAAGTTCATTCATCTCTCATAATTACTTTTTCCACAAATGTGTGCTACAGGAAAGGCCCTGTCCAAATGTGGAGAGGCCCATTTTCATTCACTCACTTTCAGACTTTCTAAGATTTTCAGTTACTAGAGTTTTGCCCAGACTTGCCATTGTCAAGGGACAGTGCACTTCACTTGAAGTTGTGCAGTATTACTTCATGGGTCCTCGTGGAAATTCTACCAATGCGAAACTCGTGCTGTCGTCATCTCCAAGTGTTTCTACGTAAGAAAGTATAACTAACAAAGGATGTGGTTTCAAGCAGAATGAGGAAAGGTGGGATTATCTTTATTTCAGTGCAGGTTGACCTTTCAAAGAAACAGTAATTCCTATGAAATAGGAGGTAAAATCTTTTGTAAAGAGACATGGACATGACACGCTCAATTTATGTCACTTTTTTTAAAATGCCAAGGGCATTTGAGAAATTCTTGGCTGCTGAATTGTCCCTTTTTTCAAATTTCTCTTAGGTAAGACACTCCAGCTTCTTCAAACCATGGTACTGTTCCTTCCATGTAAAAAACCAAAGCAAAAAACAAAATAAATTAAAACAAAACCCATCAAATTACATTTGAGAACACACAATTGCTCAGCAGGCCCACTATTCAAGAAGATAGAGGTACAGAAGCCTCAGCCTTCAGCCCGTGGCCTGAAGTTTTGTGTCTATCATGGTCCCTCAATTCCCTGGCATGTCCACATTAACTCATGAAACTTTACTCATTTCCTCTTCAAATGCACAGGATCCAATATATTTGAAAACTGTTCACCTGGGCTGTAATCATCCAAGGACACACCAGAGGAAGGGCAGCCACCCCCTTGCCTGGGGCCTTGGAGCTTATCACAATAGAAATGGACACCTGAACAAGGGGAGCCAAAACAAAGAGAGGCATATTCCTAAAGCCTGAAGCACAGAAGCTACCTATAGACCAGTAGTGGGATTTCACAAATTATGTAAGAATCTCTGTGCACATGCTTGGCATGGTCGCTCATGCCTCTAATCCCAGCAATCTGGGGGCTGAGGTGGATGTATCCTTGGGAGTTCTAGTCCATCTTGGGCTACGAATTTATCTCAAGGCCTCTTTCAACAACTCCATAAGATGCTGTTTCCAAAAAGAGGACAACAGAAAACTAGACACACTTGGTCCAGGTCCCTGGGTTAACCAAATGAGTTGTGGAGTCTAAATATTCCATGCCATGAGAAAATACCTGGGATTTTTAGTGAAAGGGGCATTTATATCCCTTTTCTAAGGGTTTCTCTTTCACCATGTTACATTTGAATTCTGGGAAAACCTGCTGGTGATAAGCTATCTAGCATTATGTTGGTTTAGGTATCGAGTTAGTACCTCATGTTTAGTGTTCAGGGTTATGCTGGAATGGCTGCAGACCTCCTTGAAATAGCGATTGCAGACAAGTGAACCCGAGGAAGCTGGATAGTTGAAGCAGGCACTCCAAATATTCATGCACTGCAAGGATTCACTTTCATTTTGGGACTCATCTTCTGGTTGCTGGCATTTAGTGCTAACTGATACTACCATGGTGGCAGTAATCCAGCAGAGACTGCACGTATAGTTTGCATGTTTCCTTCCCAAGCCACCAGAAACTTGGCAGAACCCAAATCATTGTGGCATTTTCTTTACTCCCCTGAAACATTTGGCTTTCTAAGTTTGAAAATGGAATAGACTGGACTAGTCAAGTTTGGACCCCATGTACCACCAACAGAGCTAAAGACAGAGCCAATTACTTCCCTCCACTTGTCAAAATATGTCAAATTTGCTTGATCACCACAACTTCAAAGAAAATTCTGAGGCAACATAGAGAGGTTAATCAAATACTGCATGATTGGAATAACTGTGGTTTTATGAGGTGTAAAGTTGCAGAGTTGGGCTGAAACTGTTCACAGAAAACCACAGGCTTGTGGTTGCCAGGCAACCACACTGGGTTGTGATTGGCTGAACATCACTGTGAGGTGGATTTTAGGCTCTAAGTTTGAAAATTTAAAGACTGGGGTAGTCAAGTTTGGAACCCATCGACCACAGACAGACCAAAAGGTCTTTCAATTACTTCCCTCCACTTCTCAAATTATGTCAAATTTTCTTGATCACTACAACTGTAAAAAAAAATTCTGAGGCAACATAGAGAGGCTAATCAAATACTGCTTGATTGGAATGGCTGTGGTTGTATGAAATGGAAAGCTGCAGATTTGGGCTGAAACAGTTCACAGAAATCCACAAGCTTGTGGTTGCCAGGCAACCACACTGGGCTGTGATTGGCTGAGCACCATTGTGAGCTGGACTTTAGGCTCTAGGATACAAGTGTGCAGTAGGAGACTGGAGTCACAATGCTGGGCGTTGCCATGGAGACCTCAGTGGCACAGAGCACCTTGTAGGGCAAGATTTAAATAGGATGAATATTCTTGGCCTGGTATGCCACAATATTCTCTCTGAAGGCTTCACTGCTCAGAATTTGTGGATGGAAATGCTTGCCAATCTACACATGGATGTACTTTCAAAGGGATATGAAATATGCCAGGGCCTGGCAGATGATCTCTGCCATGTCCTATCCTTGAGCATATGCTTTTCCCTTGTCATGTCTGTCATTTGGCTGAGTCCTGTTCCATAATCTATTCAGTCAAGACTTGCTGGCGTCATTCACCTGCAGTATAAGAGCTTTCTGTGAAATTTCTCAGCAGAAATCCTCTTCAAGCACATAGCGTTGGATATGAGAGACAGTGGTGGAAGTTGAATTTCAAGGGCAGATATTTGAAAACAATGAAACAAGCCCCGAATAAGATCTTTACATGTTTCCCAGATGAATATGTTTGGAAATACGGGGGAAGATGGAGATCAAGGCTGAGAAGTGTTCAAACCCATTTCAAGGCACAAAAACCAGGGAAAAACATGGGAAAGCAAGAGAGCTGGTTAATCTGATGTAAAAATCTTTGATGATGAAAGGAAAATTATATTCTCATGATGATATATTCAGGATGTAGAAGTGAACTTCTCATGTTGGTTGTCCTATGAGTGGCCTTCTGCATTGGGCAGTGGATGCAGGACAGGAGATCTTCAAATAAATCTGGTGGAACACAAAATACTGAAAAAAAAAATCAGCCTAAATCCTGTGTATTCCTTCGCTTAGAGAACATATATGGATAATGTACGAAGTTTCAAAAGAGAAAAAGTCTATTGGGTCATGGTTTCAACAATGAAATGGTCACTTCACATGACATTTTGAATTTTGCTTTCACTCTTGCTCATGTACCGGGCCTGAGTAAAGCAGAAATCAGAGTAAGCCTCTTCAATAGTTGTGCATTCCATAAGTGGTTTTAAAACCAGTGAAACCCTTTGGACTTAGTGTTTGTATTTAATTGGTTGATTGGCTTTTCAAATTGTTTGTTTTACTATTTTTAACTTTGTGAGACAGGGAAGCCCTCACTCATAGTGATTTAGACCTCTCCAAAAGCTCTGAAGTTATTCATGTAACAGCTATTACATGTTATAAGTTTCTCCTATTAAAACTTGAAAGACAAACAGATTCTGCTACTTTTCATCTAAATTCAGTGTTGGGCTAAATTCAGTGTTGGACTTTTTACAAGTCCTTTGAAATGTTCCTACTCTAGTCACTGGTCATGCTGGAATTTACTTTCTTGTGAAGACAGGAGTTGAGCAAATTGACACAAGTACAGTTTGCCACTACTCTGGACACCTGGTTAAATATAGAGTTCCCTAAATGGTGTGTGTTTTACTTTGATCTCTGCTCACACTTTGCTCATCCAGTTAGAACCACCGGGCTCCAGGCCATAGCATTTCAGGCCCAAACAAGGAAATTTCCATTCCGTTTTGGAAGTTCATTCATCTCTCATAATTACTTTTTCCACAAATGTGTGCTACAGGAAAGGCCCTGTCCAAATGTGGAGAGGCCCATTTTCATTCACTCACTTTCAGACTTTCTAAGATTTTCAGTTACTAGAGTTTTGCCCAGACTTGCCATTGTCAAGGGACAGTGCACTTCACTTGAAGTTGTGCAGTATTACTTCATGGGTCCTCGTGGAAATTCTACCAATGCGAAACTCGTGCTGTCGTCATCTCCAAGTGTTTCTACGTAAGAAAGTATAACTAACAAAGGATGTGGTTTCAAGCAGAATGAGGAAAGGTGGGATTATCTTTATTTCAGTGCAGGTTGACCTTTCAAAGAAACAGTAATTCCTATGAAATAGGAGGTAAAATCTTTTGTAAAGAGACATGGACATGACACGCTCAATTTATGTCACTTTTTTTAAAATGCCAAGGGCATTTGAGAAATTCTTGGCTGCTGAATTGTCCCTTTTTTCAAATTTCTCTTAGGTAAGACACTCCAGCTTCTTCAAACCATGGTACTGTTCCTTCCATGTAAAAAACCAAAGCAAAAAACAAAATAAATTAAAACAAAACCCATCAAATTACATTTGAGAACACACAATTGCTCAGCAGGCCCACTATTCAAGAAGATAGAGGTACAGAAGCCTCAGCCTTCAGCCCGTGGCCTGAAGTTTTGTGTCTATCATGGTCCCTCAATTCCCTGGCATGTCCACATTAACTCATGAAACTTTACTCATTTCCTCTTCAAATGCACAGGATCCAATATATTTGAAAACTGTTCACCTGGGCTGTAATCATCCAAGGACACACCAGAGGAAGGGCAGCCACCCCCTTGCCTGGGGCCTTGGAGCTTATCACAATAGAAATGGACACCTGAACAAGGGGAGCCAAAACAAAGAGAGGCATATTCCTAAAGCCTGAAGCACAGAAGCTACCTATAGACCAGTAGTGGGATTTCACAAATTATGTAAGAATCTCTGTGCACATGCTTGGCATGGTCGCTCATGCCTCTAATCCCAGCAATCTGGGGGCTGAGGTGGATGTATCCTTGGGAGTTCTAGTCCATCTTGGGCTACGAATTTATCTCAAGGCCTCTTTCAACAACTCCATAAGATGCTGTTTCCAAAAAGAGGACAACAGAAAACTAGACACACTTGGTCCAGGTCCCTGGGTTAACCAAATGAGTTGTGGAGTCTAAATATTCCATGCCATGAGAAAATACCTGGGATTTTTAGTGAAAGGGGCATTTATATCCCTTTTCTAAGGGTTTCTCTTTCACCATGTTACATTTGAATTCTGGGAAAACCTGCTGGTGATAAGCTATCTAGCATTATGTTGGTTTAGGTATCGAGTTAGTACCTCATGTTTAGTGTTCAGGGTTATGCTGGAATGGCTGCAGACCTCCTTGAAATAGCGATTGCAGACAAGTGAACCCGAGGAAGCTGGATAGTTGAAGCAGGCACTCCAAATATTCATGCACTGCAAGGATTCACTTTCATTTTGGGACTCATCTTCTGGTTGCTGGCATTTAGTGCTAACTGATACTACCATGGTGGCAGTAATCCAGCAGAGACTGCACGTATAGTTTGCATGTTTCCTTCCCAAGCCACCAGAAACTTGGCAGAACCCAAATCATTGTGGCATTTTCTTTACTCCCCTGAAACATTTGGCTTTCTAAGTTTGAAAATGGAATAGACTGGACTAGTCAAGTTTGGACCCCATGTACCACCAACAGAGCTAAAGACAGAGCCAATTACTTCCCTCCACTTGTCAAAATATGTCAAATTTGCTTGATCACCACAACTTCAAAGAAAATTCTGAGGCAACATAGAGAGGTTAATCAAATACTGCATGATTGGAATAACTGTGGTTTTATGAGGTGTAAAGTTGCAGAGTTGGGCTGAAACTGTTCACAGAAAACCACAGGCTTGTGGTTGCCAGGCAACCACACTGGGTTGTGATTGGCTGAACATCACTGTGAGGTGGATTTTAGGCTCTAAGTTTGAAAATTTAAAGACTGGGGTAGTCAAGTTTGGAACCCATCGACCACAGACAGACCAAAAGGTCTTTCAATTACTTCCCTCCACTTCTCAAATTATGTCAAATTTTCTTGATCACTACAACTGTAAAAAAAAATTCTGAGGCAACATAGAGAGGCTAATCAAATACTGCTTGATTGGAATGGCTGTGGTTGTATGAAATGGAAAGCTGCAGATTTGGGCTGAAACAGTTCACAGAAATCCACAAGCTTGTGGTTGCCAGGCAACCACACTGGGCTGTGATTGGCTGAGCACCATTGTGAGCTGGACTTTAGGCTCTAGGATACAAGTGTGCAGTAGGAGACTGGAGTCACAATGCTGGGCGTTGCCATGGAGACCTCAGTGGCACAGAGCACCTTGTAGGGCAAGATTTAAATAGGATGAATATTCTTGGCCTGGTATGCCACAATATTCTCTCTGAAGGCTTCACTGCTCAGAATTTGTGGATGGAAATGCTTGCCAATCTACACATGGATGTACTTTCAAAGGGATATGAAATATGCCAGGGCCTGGCAGATGATCTCTGCCATGTCCTATCCTTGAGCATATGCTTTTCCCTTGTCATGTCTGTCATTTGGCTGAGTCCTGTTCCATAATCTTTTCAGTCAAGACTTGCTGGCGTCATTCACCTGCAGTATAAGAGCTTTCTGTGAAATTTCTCAGCAGAAATCCTCTTCAAGCACATAGCGTTGGATATGAGAGACAGTGGTGGAAGTTGAATTTCAAGGGCAGATATTTGAAAACAATGAAACAAGCCCCGAATAAGATCTTTACATGTTTCCCAGATGAATATGTTTGGAAATACGGGGGAAGATGGAGATCAAGGCTGAGAAGTGTTCAAACCCATTTCAAGGCACAAAAACCAGGGAAAAACATGGGAAAGCAAGAGAGCTGGTTAATCTGATGTAAAAATCTTTGATGATGAAAGGAAAATTATATTCTCATGATGATATATTCAGGATGTAGAAGTGAACTTCTCATGTTGGTTGTCCTATGAGTGGCCTTCTGCATTGGGCAGTGGATGCAGGACAGGAGATCTTCAAATAAATCTGGTGGAACACAAAATACTGAAAAAAAAAATCAGCCTAAATCCTGTGTATTCCTTCGCTTAGAGAACATATATGGATAATGTACGAAGTTTCAAAAGAGAAAAAGTCTATTGGGTCATGGTTTCAACAATGAAATGGTCACTTCACATGACATTTTGAATTTTGCTTTCACTCTTGCTCATGTACCGGGCCTGAGTAAAGCAGAAATCAGAGTAAGCCTCTTCAATAGTTGTGCATTCCATAAGTGGTTTTAAAACCAGTGAAACCCTTTGGACTTAGTGTTTGTATTTAATTGGTTGATTGGCTTTTCAAATTGTTTGTTTTACTATTTTTAACTTTGTGAGACAGGGAAGCCCTCACTCATAGTGATTTAGACCTCTCCAAAAGCTCTGAAGTTATTCATGTAACAGCTATTACATGTTATAAGTTTCTCCTATTAAAACTTGAAAGACAAACAGATTCTGCTACTTTTCATCTAAATTCAGTGTTGGGCTAAATTCAGTGTTGGACTTTTTACAAGTCCTTTGAAATGTTCCTACTCTAGTCACTGGTCATGCTGGAATTTACTTTCTTGTGAAGACAGGAGTTGAGCAAATTGACACAAGTACAGTTTGCCACTACTCTGGACACCTGGTTAAATATAGAGTTCCCTAAATGGTGTGTGTTTTACTTTGATCTCTGCTCACACTTTGCTCATCCAGTTAGAACCACCGGGCTCCAGGCCATAGCATTTCAGGCCCAAACAAGGAAATTTCCATTCCGTTTTGGAAGTTCATTCATCTCTCATAATTACTTTTTCCACAAATGTGTGCTACAGGAAAGGCCCTGTCCAAATGTGGAGAGGCCCATTTTCATTCACTCACTTTCAGACTTTCTAAGATTTTCAGTTACTAGAGTTTTGCCCAGACTTGCCATTGTCAAGGGACAGTGCACTTCACTTGAAGTTGTGCAGTATTACTTCATGGGTCCTCGTGGAAATTCTACCAATGCGAAACTCGTGCTGTCGTCATCTCCAAGTGTTTCTACGTAAGAAAGTATAACTAACAAAGGATGTGGTTTCAAGCAGAATGAGGAAAGGTGGGATTATCTTTATTTCAGTGCAGGTTGACCTTTCAAAGAAACAGTAATTCCTATGAAATAGGAGGTAAAATCTTTTGTAAAGAGACATGGACATGACACGCTCAATTTATGTCACTTTTTTTAAAATGCCAAGGGCATTTGAGAAATTCTTGGCTGCTGAATTGTCCCTTTTTTCAAATTTCTCTTAGGTAAGACACTCCAGCTTCTTCAAACCATGGTACTGTTCCTTCCATGTAAAAAACCAAAGCAAAAAACAAAATAAATTAAAACAAAACCCATCAAATTACATTTGAGAACACACAATTGCTCAGCAGGCCCACTATTCAAGAAGATAGAGGTACAGAAGCCTCAGCCTTCAGCCCGTGGCCTGAAGTTTTGTGTCTATCATGGTCCCTCAATTCCCTGGCATGTCCACATTAACTCATGAAACTTTACTCATTTCCTCTTCAAATGCACAGGATCCAATATATTTGAAAACTGTTCACCTGGGCTGTAATCATCCAAGGACACACCAGAGGAAGGGCAGCCACCCCCTTGCCTGGGGCCTTGGAGCTTATCACAATAGAAATGGACACCTGAACAAGGGGAGCCAAAACAAAGAGAGGCATATTCCTAAAGCCTGAAGCACAGAAGCTACCTATAGACCAGTAGTGGGATTTCACAAATTATGTAAGAATCTCTGTGCACATGCTTGGCATGGTCGCTCATGCCTCTAATCCCAGCAATCTGGGGGCTGAGGTGGATGTATCCTTGGGAGTTCTAGTCCATCTTGGGCTACGAATTTATCTCAAGGCCTCTTTCAACAACTCCATAAGATGCTGTTTCCAAAAAGAGGACAACAGAAAACTAGACACACTTGGTCCAGGTCCCTGGGTTAACCAAATGAGTTGTGGAGTCTAAATATTCCATGCCATGAGAAAATACCTGGGATTTTTAGTGAAAGGGGCATTTATATCCCTTTTCTAAGGGTTTCTCTTTCACCATGTTACATTTGAATTCTGGGAAAACCTGCTGGTGATAAGCTATCTAGCATTATGTTGGTTTAGGTATCGAGTTAGTACCTCATGTTTAGTGTTCAGGGTTATGCTGGAATGGCTGCAGACCTCCTTGAAATAGCGATTGCAGACAAGTGAACCCGAGGAAGCTGGATAGTTGAAGCAGGCACTCCAAATATTCATGCACTGCAAGGATTCACTTTCATTTTGGGACTCATCTTCTGGTTGCTGGCATTTAGTGCTAACTGATACTACCATGGTGGCAGTAATCCAGCAGAGACTGCACGTATAGTTTGCATGTTTCCTTCCCAAGCCACCAGAAACTTGGCAGAACCCAAATCATTGTGGCATTTTCTTTACTCCCCTGAAACATTTGGCTTTCTAAGTTTGAAAATGGAATAGACTGGACTAGTCAAGTTTGGACCCCATGTACCACCAACAGAGCTAAAGACAGAGCCAATTACTTCCCTCCACTTGTCAAAATATGTCAAATTTGCTTGATCACCACAACTTCAAAGAAAATTCTGAGGCAACATAGAGAGGTTAATCAAATACTGCATGATTGGAATAACTGTGGTTTTATGAGGTGTAAAGTTGCAGAGTTGGGCTGAAACTGTTCACAGAAAACCACAGGCTTGTGGTTGCCAGGCAACCACACTGGGCTGTGATTGGCTGAACATCACTGTGAGGTGGATTTTAGGCTCTAAGTTTGAAAATTTAAAGACTGGGGTAGTCAAGTTTGGAACCCATCGACCACAGACAGACCAAAAGGTCTTTCAATTACTTCCCTCCACTTCTCAAATTATGTCAAATTTTCTTGATCACTACAACTGTAAAAAAAAATTCTGAGGCAACATAGAGAGGCTAATCAGATACTGCTTGATTGGAATGGCTGTGGTTGTATGAAATGGAAAGCTGCAGATTTGGGCTGAAACAGTTCACAGAAATCCACAAGCTTGTGGTTGCCAGGCAACCACACTGGGCTGTGATTGGCTGAGCACCATTGTGAGCTGGACTTTAGGCTCTAGGATACAAGTGTGCAGTAGGAGACCCGAGTCACAATGCTAGGCCTTGCCATGGAGACCTCAGTGGCACAGAGGACCTTGTAGGGCAAGATTTAAATAGGATGAATATTCTTGGCCTGGTATGCCACAATATTCTCTCTGAAGGCTTCACTGCTCAGAATTTGTGGATGGAAATGCTTGCCAATCTACACATGGATGTACTTTCAAAGGGATATGAAATATGCCAGGGCCTGGCAGATGATCTCTGCCATGTCCTATCCTTGAGCATATGCTTTTCCCTTGTCATGTCTGTCATTTGGCTGAGTCCTGTTCCATAATCTATTCAGTCAAGACTTGCTGGTGTCATTCACCTGCAGTATAAGAGCTTTCTGTGAAATTTCTCAGCAGAAATCCTCTGCAAGCACATAGCGTTGGATATGAGAGACAGTGGTGGAAGTTGAATTTCAAGGGCAGATATTTGAAAACAATGAAACAAGCCCCGAATAAGATCTTTACATGTTTCCCAGATGAATATGTTTGGAAATACGGGGGAAGATGGAGATCAAGGCTGAGAAGTGTTCAAACCCATTTCAAGGCACAAAAACCAGGGAAAAACATGGGAAAGCAAGAGAGCTGGTTAATCTGATGTAAAAATCTTTGATGATGAAAGGAAAATTATATTCTCATGATGATATATTCAGGATGTAGAAGTGAACTTCTCATGTTGGTTGTCCTATGAGTGGCCTTCTGCATTGGGCAGTGGATGCAGGACAGGAGATCTTCAAATAAATCTGGTGGAACACAAAATACTGAAAAAAAAAATCAGCCTAAATCCTGTGTATTCCTTCGCTTAGAGAACATATATGGATAATGTACGAAGTTTCAAAAGAGAAAAAGTCTATTGGGTCATGGTTTCAACAATGAAATGGTCACTTCACATGACATTTTGAATTTTGCTTTCACTCTTGCTCATGTACCGGGCCTGAGTAAAGCAGAAATCAGAGTAAGCCTCTTCAATAGTTGTGCATTCCATAAGTGGTTTTAAAACCAGTGAAACCCTTTGGACTTAGTGTTTGTATTTAATTGGTTGATTGGCTTTTCAAATTGTTTGTTTTACTATTTTTAACTTTGTGAGACAGGGAAGCCCTCACTCATAGTGATTTAGACCTCTCCAAAAGCTCTGAAGTTATTCATGTAACAGCTATTACATGTTATAAGTTTCTCCTATTAAAACTTGAAAGACAAACAGATTCTGCTACTTTTCATCTAAATTCAGTGTTGGGCTAAATTCAGTGTTGGACTTTTTACAAGTCCTTTGAAATGTTCCTACTCTAGTCACTGGTCATGCTGGAATTTACTTTCTTGTGAAGACAGGAGTTGAGCAAATTGACACAAGTACTGTTTGCCACTACTCTGGACACCTGGTTAAATATAGAGTTCCCTAAATGGTGTGTGTTTTACTTTGATCTCTGCTCACACTTTGCTCATCCAGCTAGAACCACAGGGCTCCAGGCCATAGCATTTCAGGCCCAAACAAGGAAATTTCCATTCCGTTTTGGAAGTTCATTCGTCTCTCATAATTACTTTTTCCACAAATGTGTGCTACAGGAAAGGCCCTGTCCAAATGTGGAGAGGCCCATTTTCATTCACTCACTGTCAGACTTTCTAAGATTTTCAGTTACTAGAGTTTTGCCCAGACTTGCCATTGTCAAGGGACAGTGCACTTCACTTGAAGTTGTGCAGTATTACTTCATGGGTCCTCGTGGAAATTCTACCAATGCGAAACTCGTGCTGTCGTCATCTCCAAGTGTTTCTACGTAAGAAAGTATAACTAGCAAAGGATGTGGTTTCAAGCAGAATGAGGAAAGGAGGGATTATCTTTATTTCAGTGCAGCTTGACCTTTCAAAGAAACAGTAATTCCTATCAAATAGGAGGTAAAATCTTTTGTAAAGAGACATGGACATGACACGCTCAATTTATGTCACTTTTTTTAAAATGCCAAGGGCATTTGAGAAATTCTTGGCTGCTGAATTGTCCCTTTTTTCAAATTTCTCTTAGGTAAGACACTCCAGCTTCTTCAAACCATGGTACTGTTCCTTCCATGTAAAAAACCAAAGCAAAAAACAAAATAAATTAAAACAAAACCCATCAAATTACATTTGAGAACACACAATTGCTCAGCAGGCCCACTATTCAAGAAGATAGAGGTACAGAAGCCTCAGCCTTCAGCCCGTGGCCTGAAGTTTTGTGTCTATCATGGTCCCTCAATTCCCTGGCATGTCCACATTAACTCATGAAACTTTACTCATTTCCTCTTCAAATGCACAGGATCCAATATATTTGAAAACTGTTCACCTGGGCTGTAATCATCCAAGGACAAACCAGAGGAAGGGCAGCCACCCCCTTGCCTGGGGCCTTGGAGCTTATCACAATAGAAATGGACACCTGAACAAGGGGAGCCAAAACAAAGAGAGGCATATTCCTAAAGCCTGAAGCACAGAAGCTACCTATAGACCAGTAGTGGGATTTCACAAATTATGTAAGAATCTCTGTGCACATGCTTGGCATGGTCGCTCATGCCTCTAATCCCAGCAATCTGGGGGCTGAGGTGGATGTATCCTTGGGAGTTCTAGTCCATCTTGGGCTACGAATTTATCTCAAGGCCTCTTTCAACAACTCCATAAGATGCTGTTTCCAAAAAGAGGACAACAGAAAACTAGACACACTTGGTCCAGGTCCCTGGGTTAACCAAATGAGTTGTGGAGTCTAAATATTCCATGCCATGAGAAAATACCTGGGATTTTTAGTGAAAGGGGCATTTATATCCCTTTTCTAAGGGTTTCTCTTTCACCATGTTACATTTGAATTCTGGGAAAAACTGCTGGTAATAAGCTATCTAGCATTATGTTGGTTTAGGTATCGAGTTAGTACCTCATGTTTAGTGTTCAGGGTTATGCTGGAATGGCTGCAGACCTCCTTGAAATAGCGATTGCAGACAAGTGAACCCGAGGAAGCTGGATAGTTGAAGCAGGCACTCCAAATATTCATGCACTGCAAGGATTCACTTTCATTTTGGGACTCATCTTCTGGTTGCTGGCATTTAGTGCTAACTGATACTACCATGGTGGCAGTAATCCAGCAGAGACTGCACGTATAGTTTGCATGTTTCCTTCCCAAGCCACCAGAAACTTGGCAGAACCCAAATCATTGTGGCATTTTCTTTACTCCCCTGAAACATTTGGCTTTCTAAGTTTGAAAATGGAATAGACTGGACTAGTCAAGTTTGGACCCCATGTACCACCAACAGAGCTAAAGACAGAGCCAATTACTTCCCTCCACTTGTCAAAATATGTCAAATTTGCTTCATCACCACAACTTCAAAGAAAATTCTGAGGCAACATAGAGAGGTTAATCAAATACTGCATGATTGGAATAACTGTGGTTTTATGAGGTGTAAAGTTGCAGAGTTGGGCTGAAACTGTTCACAGAAAACCACAGGCTTGTGGTTGCCAGGCAACCACACTGGGCTGTGATTGGCTGAACATCACTGTGAGGTGGATTTTAGGCTCTAAGTTTGAAAATTTAAAGACTGGGCTAGTCAAGTTTGGAACCCATCGACCACAGACAGACCAAAAGGTCTTTCAATTACTTCCCTCCACTTCTCAAATTATGTCAAATTTTCTTGATCACTACAACTGTAAAAAAAAATTCTGAGGCAACATAGAGAGGCTAATCAAATACTGCTTGATTGGAATGGCTGTGGTTGTATGAAATGGAAAGCTGCAGATTTGGGCTGAAACAGTTCACAGAAATCCACAAGCTTGTGGTTGCCAGGCAACCACACTGGGCTGTGATTGGCTGAGCACCATTGTGAGCTGGACTTTAGGCTCTAGGATACAAGTGTGCAGTAGGAGACCCGAGTCACAATGCTAGGCCTTGCCATGGAGACCTCAGTGGCACAGAGGACCTTGTAGGCCAAGATTTAAATAGGATGAATATTCTTGGCCTGGTATGCCACAATATTCTCTCTGAAGGCTTCACTGCTCAGAATTTGTGGATGGAAATGCTTGCCAATCTACACATGGATGTACTTTCAAAGGGATATGAAATATGCCAGGGCCTGGCAGATGATCTCTGCCATGTCCTATCCTTGAGCATATGCTTTTCCCTTGTCATGTCTGTCATTTGGCTGAGTCCTGTTCCATAATCTATTCAGTCAAGACTTGCTGGCGTCATTCACCTGCAGTATAAGAGCTTTCTGTGAAATTTCTCAGCAGAAATCCTCTGCAAGCACATAGCGTTGGATATGAGAGACAGTGGTGGAAGTTGAATTTCAAGGGCAGATATTTGAAAACAATGAAACAAGCCCCGAATAAGATCTTTACATGTTTCCCAGATGAATATGTTTGGAAATACGGGGGAAGATGGAGATCAAGGCTGAGAAGTGTTCAAACCCATTTCAAGGCACAAAAACCAGGGAAAAACATGGGAAAGCAAGAGAGCTGGTTAATCTGATGTAAACATCTTTGATGATGAAAGGAAAATTATATTCTCATGATGATATATTCAGGATGTAGAAGTGAACTTCTCATGTTGGTTGTCCTATGAGTGGCCTTCTGCATTGGGCAGTGGATGCAGGACAGGAGATCTTCAAATAAATCTGGTGGAACACAAAATACTGAAAAAAAAAATCAGCCTAAATCCTGTGTATTCCTTCGCTTAGAGAACATATATGGATAATGTACGAAGTTTCAAAAGAGAAAAAGTCTATTGGGTCATGGTTTCAACAATGAAATGGTCACTTCACATGACATTTTGAATTTTGCTTTCACTCTTGCTCATGTACCGGGCCTGAGTAAAGCAGAAATCAGAGTAAGCCTCTTCAATAGTTGTGCATTCCATAAGTGGTTTTAAAACCAGTGAAACCCTTTGGACTTAGTGTTTGTATTTAATTGGTTGATTGGCTTTTCAAATTGTTTGTTTTACTATTTTTAACTTTGTGAGACAGGGAAGCCCTCACTCATAGTGATTTAGACCTCTCCAAAAGCTCTGAAGTTATTCATGTAACAGCTATTACATGTTATAAGTTTCTCCTATTAAAACTTGAAAGACAAACAGATTCTGCTACTTTTCATCTAAATTCAGTGTTGGGCTAAATTCAGTGTTGGACTTTTTACAAGTCCTTTGAAATGTTCCTACTCTAGTCACTGGTCATGCTGGAATTTACTTTCTTGTGAAGACAGGAGTTGAGCAAATTGACACAAGTACAGTTTGCCACTACTCTGGACACCTGGTTAAATATAGAGTTCCCTAAATGGTGTGTGTTTTACTTTGATCTCTGCTCACACTTTGCTCATCCAGTTAGAACCACAGGGCTCCAGGCCATAGCATTTCAGGCCCAAACAAGGAAATTTCCATTCCGTTTTGGAAGTTCATTCGTCTCTCATAATTACTTTTTCCACAAATGTGTGCTACAGGAAAGGCCCTGTCCAAATGTGGAGAGGCCCATTTTCATTCACTCACTTTCAGACTTTCTAAGATTTTCAGTTACTAGAGTTTTGCCCAGACTTGCCATTGTCAAGGGACAGTGCACTTCACTTGAAGTTGTGCAGTATTACTTCATGGGTCCTCGTGGAAATTCTACCAATGCGAAACTCGTGCTGTCGTCATCTCCAAGTGTTTCTACGTAAGAAAGTATAACTAACAAAGGATGTGGTTTCAAGCAGAATGAGGAAAGGAGGGATTATCTTTATTTCAGTGCAGGTTGACCTTTCAAAGAAACAGTAATTCCTATGAAATAGGAGGTAAAATCTTTTGTAAAGAGACATGGACATGACACGCTCAATTTATGTCACTTTTTTTAAAATGCCAAGGGCATTTGAGAAATTCTTGGCTGTTGAATTGTCCCTTTTTTCAAATTTCTCTTAGGTAAGACACTCCAGCTTCTTCAAACCATGGTACTGTTCCTTCCATGTAAAAAACCAAAGCAAAAAACAAAATAAATTAAAACAAAACCCATCAAATTACATTTGAGAAAACACAATTGCTCAGCAGGCCCACTATTCAAGAAGCTAGAAGTACAGAAGCCTCAGCCTTCAGCCCATGGCCTGAAGTTTTGTCTCTATCATGGCCCCTCAATTCCTTGGCATGTCCACATTAACCCATGAATCTTTACTCATTTCCTCTTCAAATGCACAGGATCCAATATATTTGAAAACTGTTCACCTGGGCTGTAATCATCCAAGGACACACAAGAGGAAGGGCAGCCACCCCCTTGCCTGGGGCCTTGGAGCTTATCACAATAGAAATGGACACCTGAACAAGGGAAGCCAAAACAAAGAGAGGCATATTCCTAAAGCCTGAAGCACAGAAGCTACCTATAGACCAGTAGTGGGATTTCACAAATTATGTAAGAATCTCTGTGCACATGCTTGGCATGGTCACTCATGCCTATTATCCCAGCAATCTGGGGGCTGAGGTGGATGGATCCTTGGGAGTTCTAGTCCATCTTGGGCTACGAATTTATCTCAAGGCCTCTTTCTATAACTACATAAGATGGTGTTTCCAAAATGAGGACAACAGAAAACTAGACACACTTGGTCTAGGTCCCTGGGTTCACTACATGAGTTGTGGAGTCTAAATATTCCATGCCATGAGAAAATATCTGGGATTTTTAGTGAAAGGGGCATTTGCATCCCTTTTCTAAGGGTTTCCCTTTCAACATGTTACATTTGAATTCTGGGAAAACCTGCTGGTGATAAGCTATCTAGCATTATGTTGGTTTAGGTATCGAGCTAGTACCTCATGTTTAGTGTTCAGGGTTATGCTGGAATGGCTGCAGACCTCCTTGAAATAGCGATTGCAGACAAGTGAACCCGAGGAAGCTGGATAGTTGAAGCAGGCACTCCAAATATTCATGCACTACAAGGATTCACTTTCATTTTGGGACTCATCTTCTGGTTGCTGGCTTTTAGTGCTAACTGATACTACCATGGTGGCAGTAATCCAGCAGAGACTGCACGTATGGTTTGCATGTTTGCTTCCCAAGCCACCAGAAACTTGGCAGAACCCAAATCATTGTGGCATTTTCTTTACTCCCCTGAAACATTTGGCTTTCTAAGTTTGAAAATGGAATAGCCTGGACTAGTCAAGTTTGGACCCCATGTACCACCAACAGAGCTAAAGACAGAGCCAATTACTTCCCTCCACTTGTCAAAATATGTCAAATTTGCTTGATCACCACAACTTCAAAGAAAATTCTGAGGCAACATAGAGAGGTTAATCAAATACTGCATGATTGGAATAGCTGTGGTTTTATGAGGTGTAAAGTTGCAGAGTAGGGCTGAAACTGTTCACAGAAATCCACAGGCTTGTGGTTGCCAGGCAGCCACGCTGGGCTATGATTGGCTGAACATCACTGTGAGGTGGATTTTAGGCTCTAGGTTTGAATATTTAAAAGACTGGTGTAGTCAAGTTTGGAACACATCAACCGCAGACAGACCAAAAGGTCTTTCAATTACTTCCCTCCACTTCTCAAAATATGTCAAATTTTCTTGATCACTACAACTGTAAAAAAAAATTCTGAGGCATCATAGAGAGGCTAATCAAATACTGCTTGATTGGAATGGCTGTGGTTGTATGAGATGGAAAGCTGCAGAGTTGGGCTGAAACAGTTCACAGAAATCCACAAGCTTGTGGTTGCCAGGCAACCACACTGGGCTGTGATTGGCTGAGCACCATTGTGAGCTGGACTTTAGGCTCTAGGATACAAGTGTGCAGTAGGAGACCTGAGTCACAATGCTGGGCGTTGCCATGGAGACCTCAGTGGCACAGAGGACCTTGTAGGGCAAGATTTAAATAGGATGAATATTCTTGGCCTGGTATGCCACAATATTCTCTCTGAAGGCTTCACTGCTCAGAATTTGTGGATGGAAATGCTTGCCAATCTACACATGGATGTACTTTTAAAGGGATATGAAATATGCCAGGGCCTGGCAGATGATCTCTGCCATGTCCTATCCTTGAGCATACGCTTTTCCCTTGTCATGTCTGTCATTTGGCTGAGTCCTGTTCCATAATCTATTCAGTCAAGACTTGCTGGCATCATGCACCTGCAGTATAAGAGCTTTCTGTGAACTTTCTCAGCAGAAATCCTCTGCAAGCACATAGCTTTGGATATGAGAGACAGTGGTGGAAGTTGAATTTCAAGGGCAGATATTTGAAAACAATGAAACAAGCCCAGAATAAGATCTTTACATGTTTCCCAGATGAATATTTTTGGAAATACGGGGGAAGATGGAGATCAAGGCTGAGAAGGGTGCACACCCATTTCAAGGTACAAAAACCAGGGAAAAACATGGGAAAGCAAGAGAGCTGGTTAATCTGATGTAAAAATCTTTGATGATGAAAGGAAAATTATATTCTCATGATGATATAATCAGGCTGTAGAAGTGAACTTCTCATGTTGGTTCTCCTATGTGTGGCCTTCTGCATTGGGCGGTGGATGCAGGACAGGAGATCTTCAAATAAATCGGGTGGAACACAAAATACTGAAAAAAAAATCAGCCTAAATCCTGTGTATTCCTTCGCTTTGAGAACATATATGGATAATGTACGAAGTTTCAAAAAGAAAAAGTCTATTGGGTCATGGTTTCAACAATGAAATGGTCACTTCACATGACATTTTGAATTTTGCTTTCACTCTTGCTCATGTACCGGGCCTGAGTAAAGCAGAATTCAGAGTAAGCCTCTTCAATAGTTGTGCATTCCATAAGTGGTTTTAAAACCAGTGAAACCCTTTGGACTTAGTGTTTGTATTTGATTGGTTAATTGGCTTTTCAAATTTTTTGTTTTACTATTTTTAAGTTTGTGATTCAGGGAAGCCCTCACTCATAGTGATTTAGACCTCTCCAAAAGCTCTGAAGTTATTCATGTAACAGCTATTACATGTTATAAGTTTCTCCTATTAAAACTTGAAAGACAAAGAGACTCTGCTACTTTTCATCTAAATTCAGTGTTGGGCTAAATTCAGTGTTGGACTTTTTACAAGTCCTTTGAAATGTGTCCTCCTCTAGTCACTGGTCGGGCTGGAATTTACTTTCTTGTGAAGACAGGAGTTGAGCAAATTGACACAAGTACAGTTTGCCACTACTCTGGACACCTGGTTAAATATAGAGTTCCCTAAATGGTGTGTGTTTTACTTTGATCTCTGCTCACACTTTGCTCATCCAGTTAGAACTACAGGGCTCCAGGCCATAGCGTTCCAGGCCCAAACAAGAAAATTTCCATTCCGTTTTGGGAGTTCATTCGTCTCTCATAATTCCTTTTTCCACAAATGTGTGCTACAGGAGAGGCCCTGTCCAAATGTGGAGAGGCCCATTTTCATTCACTCACTTTCAGACTTTCTAAGATTTTCAGTTACTAGAGGTTTGCCCAGACTTGCCATTGTCAAGGGACAGTGCACTTCACTTGAAGTTGTGCAGTATTACTTCATGGGTCCTCGTGGAAATTCTACCAATGCGAAACTCGTGCTGTCATCATCTCCAAGTGTTTCTGCGTAAGAAAGTATAACTAACAAAGGATGTGGTTTCAAGCAGAATGAGGAAAGGAGGGATTATCTGTATTTCAGTGCAGGTTCACATTTCAAAGAAACAGTAATTCCTATCAAATAGGAGGTAAAATCTTTTGTAAAGAGACATGGACATGACACGCTCAATTTATGTCACTTTTTTTAAAATGCCAAGGGCATTTGAGAAATTCTTGGCTGTTGAATTGTCCCTTTTTTCAAATTTCTCTTAGGTAAGACACTCCAGCTTCTTCAAACCATGGTACTGTTCCTTCCATGTAAAAAACCAAAGCAAAAAACAAAATAAATTAAAACAAAACCCATCAAATTACATTTGAGAACACACAATTGCTCAGCAGGCCCACTATTCAAGAAGCTAGAGGTACAGAAGCCTCAGCCTTCAGCCCATGGCCTGAAGTTTTGTCTCTATCATGGTCCCTCAATTCCCTGGCGTGTCCACATTAACTCATGAATCTTTACTCATTTCCTCTTCAAATGCACAGGATCCAATATATTTGAAAACTGTTCACCTGGGCGGTAATCATCCAAGGACAAACCAGAGGAAGGGCAGCCACCCCCTTGCCTGGGGCCTTGGAGCTTATCACAATAGAAATGGACACCTGAACAAGGGAAGCCAAAACAAAGAGAGGCATATTCCTAAAGCCTGAAGCACAGAAGCTACCTATAGACCAGTAGTGGGATTTCACAAATTATGTAAGAATCTCTGTGCACATGCTTGGCATGGTCGCTCATGCCTCTAATCCCAGCAATCTGGGGGCTGAGGTGGATGGATCCTTGGGAGTTCTAGTCCATCTTGGGCTTCGAATTTATCTCAAGGCCTCTTTCTATAACTACATAAGATGGTGTTTCCAAAATGAGGACAACAGAAAACTAGACACACTTGGTCTAGGTCCCTGGGTTCACTACATGAGTTGTGGAGTCTAAATATTCCATGCCATGAGAAAATATCTGGGATTTTTAGTGAAAGGGGCATTTGCATCCCTTTTCTAAGGGTTTCCCTTTCAACATGTTACATTTGAATTCTGGGAAAACCTGCTGGTGATAAGCTATCTAGCATTATGTTGGTTTAGGTATCGAGCTAGTACCTCATGTTTAGTGTTCAGGGTTATGCTGGAATAGCTGCAGACCTCCTTGAAATAGCGATTGCAGACAAGTGAACCCGAGGAAGCTGGATAGTTGAAGCAGGCACTCCAAATATTCATGCACTGCAAGGATTCACTTTCATTTTGGGACTCATCTTCTGGTTGCTGGCTTTTAGTGCTAACTGATACTACCATGGTGGCAGTAATCCAGCAGAGACTGCATGTATGGTTTGCATGTTTGCTTCCCAAGCCACCAGAAACTTGGCAGAACCCAAATCATTGTGGCATTTTCTTTACTCCCCTGAAACATTTGCCTTTCTAAGTTTGAAAATGGAATAGACTGGACTAGTCAAGTTTGGACCCCATGTACCACCAACAGAGCTAAAGACAGAGCCAATTACTTCCCTCCACTTGTCAAAATATGTCAAATTTGCTTGATCACCACAACTTCAAAGAAAATTCTGAGGCAACATAGAGAGGTTAATCAAATACTGCATGATTGGAATAGCTGTGGTTTTATGAGGTGTAAAGTTGCAGAGTAGGGCTGAAACTGTTCACAGAAATCCACAGGCTTGTGGTTGCCAGGCAGCCACGCTGGGCTATGATTGGCTGAACATCACTGTGAGGTGGATTTTAGGCTCTAGGTTTGAATATTTAAAAGACTGGTGTAGTCAAGTTTGGAACACATCAACCGCAGACAGACCAAAAGGTCTTTCAATTACTTCCCTCCACTTCTCAAAATATGTCAAATTTTCTTGATCACTACAACTGTAAAAAAAAATTCTGAGGCATCATAGAGAGGCTAATCAAATACTGCTTGATTGGAATGGCTGTGGTTGTATGAGATGGAAAGCTGCAGAGTTGGGCTGAAACAGTTCACAGAAATCCACAAGCTTGTGGTTGCCAGGCAACCACACTGGGCTGTGATTGGCTGAGCACCATTGTGAGCTGGACTTTAGGCTCTAGGATACAAGTGTGCAGTAGGAGACCTGAGTCACAATGCTGGGCGTTGCCATGGAGACCTCAGTGGCACAGAGGACCTTGTAGGGCAAGATTTAAATAGGATGAATATTCTTGGCCTGGTATGCCACAATATTCTCTCTGAAGGCTTCACTGCTCAGAATTTGTGGATGGAAATGCTTGCCAATCTACACATGGATGTACTTTTAAAGGGATATGAAATATGCCAGGGCCTGGCAGATGATCTCTGCCATGTCCTATCCTTGAGCATACGCTTTTCCCTTGTCATGTCTGTCATTTGGCTGAGTCCTGTTCCATAATCTATTCAGTCAAGACTTGCTGGCATCATGCACCTGCAGTATAAGAGCTTTCTGTGAACTTTCTCAGCAGAAATCCTCTGCAAGCACATAGCTTTGGATATGAGAGACAGTGGTGGAAGTTGAATTTCAAGGGCAGATATTTGAAAACAATGAAACAAGCCCAGAATAAGATCTTTACATGTTTCCCAGATGAATATTTTTGGAAATACGGGGGAAGATGGAGATCAAGGCTGAGAAGGGTGCACACCCATTTCAAGGTACAAAAACCAGGGAAAAACATGGGAAAGCAAGAGAGCTGGTTAATCTGATGTAAAAATCTTTGATGATGAAAGGAAAATTATATTCTCATGATGATATAATCAGGCTGTAGAAGTGAACTTCTCATGTTGGTTCTCCTATGTGTGGCCTTCTGCATTGGGCGGTGGATGCAGGACAGGAGATCTTCAAATAAATCGGGTGGAACACAAAATACTGAAAAAAAAATCAGCCTAAATCCTGTGTATTCCTTCCCTTTGAGAACATATATGGATAATGTACGAAGTTTCAAAAGAGAAAAAGTCTATTGAGTCATGCTTTGAACAATGAAATGGTCACTTCACATGACATTTTGAATTTTGCTTTCACTCTTGCTCATGTACCGGGCCTGAGTAAAGCAGAATTCAGAGTAAGCCTCTTCAATAGTTGTGCATTCCATAAGTGGTTTTAAAACCAGTGAAACCCTTTGGACTTAGTGTTTGTATTTGATTGGTTAATTGGCTTTTCAAATTTTTTGTTTTACTATTTTTAACTTTGTGATTCAGGGAAGCCCTCACTCATAGTGATTTAGACCTCTCCAAAAGCTCTGAAGTTATTCATGTAACAGCTATTACATGTTATAAGTTTCTCCTATTAAAACTTGAAAGACAAAGAGACTCTGCTACTTTTCATCTAAATTCAGTGTTGGGCTAAATTCAGTGTTGGACTTTTTACAAGTCCTTTGAAATGTGTCCTCCTCTAGTCACTGGTCGGGCTGGAATTTACTTTCTTGTGAAGACAGGAGTTGAGCAAATTGACACAAGTACAGTTTGCCACTACTCTGGACACCTGGTTAAATATAGAGTTCCCTAAATGGTGTGTGTTTTACTTTGATCTCTGCTCACACTTTGCTCATCCAGTTAGAACTACAGGGCTCCAGGCCATAGCGTTCCAGGCCCAAACAAGAAAATTTCCATTCCGTTTTGGGAGTTCATTCGTCTCTCATAATTCCTTTTTCCACAAATGTGTGCTACAGGAGAGGCCCTGTCCAAATGTGGAGAGGCCCATTTTCATTCACTCACTTTCAGACTTTCTAAGATTTTCAGTTACTAGAGGTTTGCCCAGACTTGCCATTGTCAAGGGACAGTGCACTTCACTTGAAGTTGTGCAGTATTACTTCATGGGTCCTCGTGGAAATTCTACCAATGCGAAACTAGTGCTCTAGTCATCTCCAAGTGTTTCTGCGTAAGAAAGTATAACTAACAAACGATGTGGTTTCAACCAGAATGAGGAAAGGAGGGATTATCTTTATTTCAGTGCAGGTTGACCTTTCAAAGAAACAGTAATTCCTATGAAATAGGAGGTAAAATCTTTTGTAAAGAGACATGGACATGACACACTCAATTTATGTCACTTTTTTTTCAAATGCCAAGGGCATTTGAGAAATTCTTGGCTGCTGAATTGTCCCTTTTTTCAAATTTCTCTTAGGTAAGACACTCCAGCTTCTTGAAACCATGGTACTGTTCCTTCCATGTAAAAAACCAAAGCAAAAAACAAAATAAATTAAAACAAAACCAATCAAATTACATTTGAGAACACACAATTGCTCAGCAGGCCCACTATTCAAGAAGCTAGAGGTACAGAAGCCTCAGCCTTCATCCCATGGCCTGAAGTTTTGTCTCTATCATGGTCCCTCAATTCCCTGGCATGTCCACATTAACTCATGAATCTTTACTCATTTCCTCTTCAAATGCACAGGATCCAATATATTTGAAAACTGTTCACCTGGGCTTTAATCATCCAAGGACACACCAGAGGAAGGGCAGCCACCACTTTGCCTGGGGCCTTGGAGCTTATCACAATAAAAATGGACACCTGAACAAGGGGAGCCAAAACAAAGAGAGGCACATTCCTAAAGCCTGAAGCACAGAAGCTACCTATAGACCAGTTTTGGGATTTCACAAATTATGTAAGAATCTCTGTGCACATGCTTGGCATGGTCGCTCATGCCTCTAATCCCAGCAATCTGTTGGCTGAGGTGGATGTATCCTTGTGAGTTGCAGTCCATCTTGGGCTACGAATTTATCTCAAGGCCTCTTTCAACAACTACATAAGATGCTGTTTCCAAAAGGAGGACAACAGAAAACTAGACACACTTGGTCCAGGTCCCTGGGTTCACTACATGAGTTGTGGAGTCTAAATATTCCATGCCATGAGAAAATACCTGGGATTTTTAGTGAAAGGGGCATTTGCATCCCTTTTCTAAGGGTTTCCCTTTCACCATGTTACATTTGAATTCTGGGAAAACCTGCTGGTGATAAGCTATCTAGCATTATGTTGGTTTAGGTATTGAGCTGGTACCTCATGATTAGTGTTCAGGGTTATGCTGGAATGGCTGCAGACCTCCTTGAAATAGCGATTGCAGACAAGTGAACCTGAGGAAGCAGGATAGTTGAAGCAGGCACTCCAAATATTCATGCACTGCAAGGATTCACTTTCATTTTGGGACTCATCTTCTGGTTGCTGGCTTTTAGTGCTAACTGATACTACCATGGTGGCAGTAATCCAGCAGAGACTGCACGTATGGTTTGAATGTTTGCTTCCCAAGCCACCAGAAACTTGGCAGAACACAAATCATTGTGGCATTTTCTTTACTCCCCTGAAACATTTGGCTTTCCAAGTTTGAAAATGGAATAGACTGGACTAGTCAAGTTTGGACCCCATGTACCACCAACAGAGCTAAAGACAGAGCCAATTACTTCCCTCCACTTGTCAAAATATGTCAAATTTGCTTGATCACCACAACTTCAAAGAAAATTCTGAGGCAACATAGAGAGGTTAATCAAATACTGCATGATTGGAATAGCTGTGGTTTTATGAGGTGGAAAGCTGCAGAGTTGGGCTGAAACTGTTCACAGAAATCCACAGGCTTGTGGTTGCCAGGCAACCACACTGGGTTGTGATTGGCTGAACATCACTGTGAGGTGGATTTTAGGCTTTAGGTTTGAAAATTTAAAGACTGGGGTAGTCAAGTTTGGAACCCATCGACCACAGAGAGACCAAAAGGTCTTTCAATTACTTCCATCCACTTCTCAAAATATGTCAAATTTTCTTGATCACTACAACTGTAAAAAAAAATTCTGAGGCAACATAGAGAGGCTAATCAAATACTGCTTGATTGGAATGGCTGTGGTTGTATGAGATGGAAAGCTGCAGAGTTGGGCTGAAACAGTTCACAGAAATCCACAAGCTTGTGGTTGCCAGGCAACCACACTGGGCAGTGATTGGCTGAGCACCATTGAGAGCTGGACTTTAGGCTCTAGGATACCAGTGTGCTGTAGGAGACCTGAGTCACAATGCTGGGCGTTGCCATGGAGACCTCAGTGGCACAGAGGACCTCGTAGGGCAAGATTTAAATAGGATGAATATTCTTGGCCTGGTATGCCACAATATTCTCTCTGAAGGCTTCACTGCTCAGAATTTGTGGATGGAAATGCTTGCCAATCTACACATGGATGTACTTTCAAAGGGATATGAAATATGCCAGGGCCTGGCAGATGATCTCTGCCATGTCCTATCCTTGAGCATACGCTTTTCTCTTGTCATGTCTGTCATTTGGCTGAGTCCTGTTCCATAATCTATTCAGTCAAGACTTGCTGGCATCATTCACCTGCAGTATAAGAGCTTTCTGTGAACTTTCTCAGCAGAAATCCTCTGCAAGCACATAGCTTTGGATATGAGAGACAGTGGTGGAAGTTGAATTTCAAGGGCAGATATTTGAAAACAATGAAACAAGCCCCGAATAAGATCTTTACATGTTTCCCAGATGAATATGTTTGGAAATACGGGGGAAGATGGAAATCAAGGCTGACAAGAGTGCACACCCATTTCAAGGTACAAAAACCAGGGAAAAACATGGGAAAGCAAGAGAGCTGGTTAATCTGATGTAAAAATCTTTGATGATGAAAGGAAAATTATATTCTCATGATGATATATTCAGGCTGTAGAAGTGAACTTCTCATGTTGGTTGTCCTATGTGTGGCCATCTGCATTGGGCATTGGATGCAGGACAGGAGATCTTCAAATAAATCTGGTGGAACACAAAATACTGAAAAAAAATCAGCCTAAATCCTGTATATTCCTTCCCTTTGAGAACATATATGGATAATGTACGAAGTTTCAAAAGAGAAAAAGTCTATTGAGTCATGCTTTGAACAATGAAATGGTCACTTCACATGACATTTTGAATTTTGCTTTCACTCTTGCTCATGTACGGGGCCTGAGTAAAGCAGAATGCAGAGTAAGCCTCTATAATAGTTGTGCATTCCATAAGTGGTTTTAAAACCAGTGAAACCCTTTGGACTGAGTGTTTGTATTTAATTGGTTGATTGGCTTTTCAAATTGTTTGTTTTACTATTTTTAACGTTGTGAGACAGGGAAGCCCTCACTCATAGTGATTTAGACCTCTCCAAAAGCTCTGAAGTTATTCATGTAACAGCTATTACATGTTATAAGTTTCTCCTATTAAAACTTGAAAGACAAACAGACTCTGCTACTTTTCATCTAAATTCAGTTTTGGGCTAAATTCAGTGTTGGACTTTTTACAAATCCTTTGAAATGTGTCCTCCTCTAGTCACTGGTCGGGCTGGAATTTACTTTCTTGTGAAGACAGGAGTTGAGCAAATTGACACAAGTACAGTTTGCCTCTACTCTGGACACCTGGTTAAATATCGAGTTCCCTAAATGGTGTGTGTTTTACTTTGATCTCTGCTCACACTTTGCTCATCCAGTTAGAACTACAGGGCTCCAGGCCATAGCGTTCCAGGCCCAAACAAGAAAATTTCCATTCCATTTTGGGAGTTCATTCGTCTCTCATAATTCCTTTATCCACAAATGTGTGCTACAGGAGAGGCCCTGTCCAAATGTGGAGAGGCCCATTTTCATTCACTCACTTTCAGACTTTCTAAGATTTTCAGTTACTAGAGGTTTGCCCAGACTTGCCATTGTCAAGGGACAGTGCACTTCACTTGAAGTTGTGCCGTATTACTTCATGGGTCCTCGTGGAAATTCCACCAATGCGAAACTCGTGCTCTAGTCATCTCCAAGTGTTTCTGCGTAAGAAAGTATAACTAACAAAGGATGTGGTTTCAAGCAGAATGAGGAAAGGAGGGATTATCTTTATTTCAGTGCAGGTTGACCTTTCAAAGAAACAGTAATTCATATCAAATAGGAGGTAAAATCTTTTGTAAAGAGACATGGACATGACACGCTCAATTTATGTCACTTTTTTTAAAATGCCAAGGGCATTTGAGAAATTCTTGGCTGTTCAATTGTCCCTTTTTTCAAATTTCTCTTAGGTAAGACACTCCAGATTCTTCAAACCATGGTACTGTTCCTTCCATGTAAAAAACCAAAGCAAAAAACAAAATAAATTAAAACAAAACCAATCAAATTACATTTAAGAACACACAATTGCTCAGCAGGCCCACTATTCAAGAAGCTAGAGGTACAGACGCCTCAGCCTTCAGCCCATGGCCTGAAGTTTTGTCTCTATCATGGTCCCTCAATTCCCTGGCATGTCCACATTAACTCATGAATCTTTACTCATTTCCTCTTCAAATGCACAGGATCCAATATATTTGAAAACTGTTCACCTGGGCTGTAATCATCCAAGGACACACCAGAGGAAGGGCAGCCACCCCCTTGCCTGGGGCCTTGGAGCTTATCACAATAGAAATGGACACCTGAACAAGGGGAGCCAAAACAAAGAGAGGCATATTCCTAAAGCCTGAAGCACAGAAGCTACCTATAGACCAGTTTTGGGATTTCACAAATTATGTAAGAATCTCTGTGCACATGCTTGGCATGGTCGCTCATGCCTCTAATCCCAGCAATCTGTTGGCTGAGGTGGATGTATCCTTGTGAGTTGCAGTCCATCTTTGGCTACGAATTTATCTCAAGGCCTCTTTCAACAACTACATAAGATGCTGTTTCCAAAAGGAGGACAACAGAAAACTAGACACACTTGGTCCAGGTCCCTGGGTTCACTACATGAGTTGTGGAGTCTAAATATTCCATGCCATGAGAAAATACCTGGGATTTTTAGTGAAAGGGGCATTTGCATCCCTTTTCTAAGGGTTTCCCTATCACCATGTTACATTTGAATTCTGGGAAAACCTGCTGGTGATAAGCTATCTAGCATTATGTTGGTTTAGGTATTGAGCTGGTACCTCATGATTAGTGTTCAGGATTATGCTGGAATGGCTGTAGACCTCCTTGAAATAGCGATTGCAGACAAGTGAACCTGAGGAAGCAGGATAGTTGAAGCAGGCACTCCAAATATTCATGCACTGCAAGGATTCACTTTCATTTTGGGACTCATCTTCTGGTTGCTGGCTTTTAGTGCTAACTGATACTACCATGGTGGCAGTAATCCAGCAGAGACTGCACGTATGGTTTGAATGTTTGCTTCCCAAGCCACCAGACACTTGGCAGAACACAAATCATTCTGGCATTTTCTTTACTCCCCTGAAACATTTGGCTTTCCAAGTTTGAAAATGGAATAGACTGGACTAGTCAAGTTTGGACCCCATGTACCACCAACAGAGCTAAAGACAGAGCCAATTACTTCCCTCCACTTGTCAAAATATGTCAAATTTGCTTGATCACCACAACTTCAAAGAAAATTCTGAGGCAACATAGAGAGGTTAATCAAATACTGCATGATTGGAATAGCTGTGGTTTTATGAGGTGGAAAGCTGCAGAGTTGGGCTGAAACTGTTCACAGAAATCCACAGGCTTGTGGTTGCCAGGCAATCACACTGGGTTGTGATTGGCTGAACATCACTGTGAGGTGGATTTTAGGCTCTAGGTTTGAAAATTTAAAGACTGGGGTAGTCAAGTTTGGAACACATCGACCACAGAGAGACCAAAAGGTCTTTCAATTACTTCCCTCCACTTCTCAAAATATGTCAAATTTTCTTGATCACTACAACTGTAAAAAAAATTCTGAGGCAACATAGAGAGGCTAATCAAATACTGCTTGATTGGAATGGCTGTGGTTGTATGAGATGGAAAGCTGCAGAGTTGGGCTGAAACAGTTCACAGAAATCCACAAGCTTTTGGTTGCCAGGCAACCACACTGGGCAGTGATTGGCTGAGCACCATTGTGAGCTGGACTTTAGGCTCTAGGATACCAGAGTGCTGTAGGAGACCTGAGTCACAATGCTGGGCGTTGCCATGGAGACCTCAGTGGCACAGAGGACCTCGTAGGGCAAGATTTAAATAGGATGAATATTCTTGGCCTGGTATGCCACAATATTCTCTCTGAAGGCTTCACTGCTCAGAATTTGTGGATGGAAATGCTTGCCAATCTACACATGGATGTACTTTCAAAGGGATATGAAATATGCCAGGGCCTGGCAGATGATCTCTGCCATGTCCTATCCTTGAGCATACGCTTTTCTCTTGTCATGTCTGTCATTTGGCTGAGTCCTGTTCCATAATCTATTCAGTCAAGACTTGCTGGCATCATTCACCTGCAGTATAAGAGCTTTCTGTGAAATTTCTCAGCAGAAATCCTCTGCAAGCACATAGCTTTGGATATGAGAGACAGTGGTGGAAGTTGAATTTCAAGGGCAGATATTTGAAAACAATGAAACAAGCCCCGAATAAGATCTTTACATGTTTCCCAGATGAATATGTTTGGAAATACGGGGGAAGATGGAGATCAAGGCTGACAAGAGTGCACACCCATTTCAAGGTACAAAAACCAGGGAAAAACATGGGAAAGCAAGAGAGCTGGTTAATCTGATGTAAAAATCTTTGATGATGAAAGGAAAATTATATTCTCATGATGATATATTCAGGCTGTAGAAGTGAACTTCTCATGTTGGTTGTCCTATGTGTGGCCTTCTGCATTGGGCAGTGGATGCAGGACAGGAGATCTTCAAATAAATCTGGTGGAACACAAAATACTGATAAAAAATCAGCCTAAATCCTGTATATTCCTTCCCTTTGAGAACATATATGGATAATGTACGAAGTTTCAAAAGAGAAAAAGTCTATTGAGTCATGCTTTGAACAATGAAATGGTCACTTCACATGACATTTTGAATTTTGCTTTCACTCTTGCTCATGTACAGGGCCTGAGTAAAGCAGAATGCAGAGTAAGCCTCTTCAATAGTTGTGCATTCCATAAGTGGTTTTAAAACCAGTGAAACCCTTTGGACTTAGTGTTTGTATTTAATTGGTTGATTGGCTTTTCAAATTGTTTGTTTTACTATTTTTAACGTTGTGAGACAGGGAAGCCCTCACTCATAGTGATTTAGACCTCTCCAAAAGCTCTGAAGTTATTCATGTAACAGCTATTACATGTTATAAGTTTCTCCTATTAAATCTTGAAAGACAAACAGACTCTGCTACTTTTCATCTAAATTCAGTGTTGGGCTAAATTCAGTGTTGGACTTTTTACAAGTCTTTGAAATGTGTCCTCCTCTAGTCACTGGTCGGGCTGGACTTTACTTTCTTGTGAAGACAGGAATTGAGCAAATTGACACAAGTACAGTTTGCCACTACTCTGGACACCTGGTTAAATATAGAGTTCCCTAAATGGTGTGTGTTTTACTTTGATCTCTGCTCACACTTTGCTCATCCAGTTAGAACTACAGGGCTCCAGGCCATAGCGTTCCAGGCCCAAACAAGAAAATTTCCATTCCATTTTGGGAGTTCATTCGTCTCTCATAATTACTTTTTCCACAAATGTGTGCTACAGGAGAGGCCCTGTCCAAATGTGGAGAGGCCCATTTTCATTCACTCACTTTCAGACTTTCTAAGATTTTCAGTTACTAGAGGTTTGCCCAGACTTGCCATTGTCAAGGGACAGTGCACTTCACTTGAAGTTGTGCAGTATTACTTCATGGGTCCTCGTGGAAATTCCACCAATGCGAAACTCGTGCTCTAGTCATCTCCAAGTGTTTCTGCGTAAGAAAGTATAACTAACAAACGATGTGGTTTCAAGCAGAAAAAGGAAAGGAGGGATTATCTTTATTTCAGTGCAGGTTGACCTTTCAAAAAACAGTAATTCCTATCAAATAGGAGGTAAAATCTTTTGTAAAGAGACATGGACATGACAGGCTCAATTTATGTCACTTTTTTTAAAATGCCAAGGGCATTTGAGAAATTCTTGGCTGTTGAATTGTCCCTTTTTTCAAATTTCTCTTAGGTAAGACACTCCAGCTTCTTGAAACCATGGTACTGTTCCTTCCATGTAAAAAACCAAAGCAAAAAACAAAATAAATTAAAACAAAACCAATCAAATTACATTTGAGAACACACAATTGCTCAGCAGGCCCACTATTCAAGAAGCTAGAGGTACAGAAGCCTCAGCCTTCAGCCCATGGCCTGAAGTTTTGTCTCTATCATGGTCCCTCAATTCCCTGGCATGTCCACATTAACTCATGAATCTTTACTCATTTCCTCTTCAAATGCACAGGATCCAATATATTTGAAAACTGTTCACCTGGGCTGTAGTCATCCCAGGACACACCAGAGGAAGGGCAGCCACCCCCTTGCCTGGGGCCTTGGAGCTTATCACAATAAAAATGGACACCTGAACAAGGGGAGCCAAAACAAAGAGAGGCACATTCCTAAAGCCTGAAGCACAGAAGCTACCTATAGACCAGTTTTGGGATTTCACAAATTATGTAAGAATCTCTGTGCACATGCTTGGCATGGTCACTCATTCCTCTAATCCCAGCAATCTGTTGGCTGAGGTGGATGTATCCTTGTGAGTTGCAGTCCATCTTGGGCTACGAATTTATCTCAAGGCCTCTTTCAACAACTACATAAGATGCTGTTTCCAAAAGGAGGACAACAGAAAACTAGACACACTTGGTCCAGGTCCCTGGGTTCACTACATGAGTTGTGGAGTCTAAATATTCCATGCCATGAGAAAATACCTGGGATTTTTAGTGAAAGGGGCATTTGCATCCCTTTTCTAAGGGTTTCCCTTTCACCATGTTACATTTGAATTCTGGGAAAACCTGCTGGTGATAAGCTATCTAGCATTATGTTGGTTTAGGTATTGAGCTGGTACCTCATGATTAGTGTTCAGGGTTATGCTGGAATGGCTGCAGACCTCCTTGAAATAGCGATTGCAGACAAGTGAACCTGAGGAAGCAGGATAGTTGAAGCAGGCACTCCAAATATTCATGCACTGCAAGGATTCACTTTCATTTTGGGACTCATCTTCTGGTTGCTGGCTTTTAGTGCTAACTGATACTACCATGGTGGCAGTAATCCAGCAAAGACTGCAAGTATGGTTTGAATGTTTGCTTCCCAAGCCACCAGAAACTTGGCAGAACACAAATCATTGTGGCATTTTCTTTACTCCCCTGAAACATTTGGCTTTCCAAGTTTGAAAATGGAATAGACTGGACTAGTCAAGTTTGGACCCCATGTACCACCAACAGAGCTAAAGACAGAGCCAATTACTTCCCTCCACTTGTCAAAATATGTCAAATTTGCTTGATCACCACAACTTCAAAGAAAATTCTGAGGCAACATAGAGAGGTTAATCAAATACTGCATGATTGGAATAGCTGTGGTTTTATGAGGTGGAAAGCTGCAGAGTAGGGCTGAAACTGTTCACAGAAATCCAGAGGCTTGTGGTTGCCAGGCAACCACACTGGGCTGTGATTGGCTGAACATCACTGTGAGGTGGATTTTAGGCTCTAGGTTTGAAAATTTAAAGACTGGGGTAGTCAAGTTTGGAACCCATCGACCACAGAGAGACCAAAAGGTCTTTCAATTACTTCCCTCCACTTCTCAAAATATGTCAAATTTTCTTGATCACTACAACTGTAAAAAAAAATTCTGAGGCAACATAGAGAGGCTAATCAAATACTGCTTGATTGGAATGGCTGTGGTTGTATGAGATGGAAAGCTGCAGAGTTGGGCTGAAACAGTTCACAGAAATCCACAAGCTTGTGGTTGCCAGGCAACCACACTGGGCAGGGATTGGCTGAGCACCATTGAGAGCTGGACTTTAGGCTCTAGGATACCAGTGTGCTGTAGGAGACCTGAGTCACAATGCTGGGCGTTGCCATGGAGACCTCAGTGGCACAGAGGACCTCGTAGGGCAAGATTTAAATAGGATGAATATTCTTGGCCTGGTATGCCACAATATTCTCTCTGAAGGCTTCACTGCTCAGAATTTGTGGATGGAAATGCTTGCCAATCTACACATGGATGTACTTTCAAAGGGATATGAAATATGCCAGGGCCTGGCAGATGATCTCTGCCATGTCCTATCCTTGAGCATACGCTTTTCTCTTGACATGTCTGTCATTTGGCTGAGTCCTGTTCCATAATCTATTCAGTCAAGACTTGCTGGCATCATTCACCTGCAGTATAAGAGCTTTCTGTGAAATTTCTCAGCAGAAATCCTCTGCAAGCACATAGCTTTGGATATGAGAGACAGTGGTGGAAGTTGAATTTCAAGGGCAGATATTTGAAAACAATGAAACAAGCCCCGAATAAGATCTTTACATGTTTCCCAGATGAATATGTTTGGAAATACGGGGGAAGGTGGAGATCAAGGCTGACAAGAGTGCACACCCATTTCAAGGTACAAAAACCAGGGAAAAACATGGGAAAGCAAGAGAGCTGGTTAATCTGATGTAAAAATCTTTGATGATGAAAGGAAAATTATATTCTCATGATGATATATTCAGGCTGTAGAAGTGAACTTCTCATGTTGGTTGTCCTATGTGTGGCCTTCTGCATTGGGCAGTGGATGCAGGACAGGAGATCTTCAAATAAATCTGGTGGAACACAAAATACTGAAAAAAAATCAGCCTAAATCCTGTATATTCCTTCCCTTTGAGAACATATATGGATAATGTACGAAGTTTCAAAAGAGAAAAAGTCTATTGAGTCATGCTTTGAACAATGAAATGGTCACTTCACATGACATTTTGAATTTTGCTTTCACTCTTGCTCATGTACGGGGCCTGAGTAAAGCAGAATGCAGAGTAAGCCTCTTCAATAGTTGTGCATTCCATAAGTGGTTTTAAAACCAGTGAAACCCTTTGGACTTAGTGTTTGTATTTAATTGGTTGATTGGCTTTTCAAATTGTTTGTTTTACTATTTTTAACGTTGTGAGACAGGGAAGCCCTCACTCATAGTGATTTAGACCTCTCCAAAAGCTCTGAAGTTATTCATGTAACAGCTATTACATGTTATAAGCTTCTCCTATTAAAACTTGAAAGACAGACAGACTCTGCTACTTTTCATCTAAATTCAGTGTTGGGCTAAATTCAGTGTTGGACTTTTTACAAGTCCTTTGAAATGTGTCCTCCTCTAGTCACTGGTCGGGCTGGAATTTACTTTCTTGTGAAGACAGGAGTTGAGCAAATTGACACAAGTACAGTTTGCCACTACTCTGGACACCTGGTTAAATATAGAGTTCCCTAAATGGTGTGTGTTTTACTTTGATCTCTGCTCACACTTTGCTCATCCAGTTAGAACTACAGGGCTCCAGGCCATAGCGTTCCAGGCCCAAACAAGAAAATTTCCATTCCATTTTGGGAGTTCATTCGTCTCTCATAATTCCTTTTTCCACAAATGTGTGCTACAGGAGAGGCCCTGTCCAAATGTGGAGAGGCCCATTTTCATTCACTCACTTTCAGACTTTCTAAGATTTTCAGTTACTAGAGGTTTGCCCAGACTTGTCATTGTCAAGGGACAGTGCACTTCACTTGAAGTTGTGCAGTATTACTTCATGGGTCCTCGTTGAAATTCCACCAATGCGAAACTCGTGCTCTAGTCATCTCCAAGTGTTTCTGTGTAAGAAAGTATAACTAACAAAGGATGTGGTTTCAAGCAGAATGAGGAAAGGAGGGATTATCTTTATTTCAGTGCAGGTTGACCTTTCAAAGAAACAGTAATTCCTATCAAATAGGAGGTAAAATCTTTTGTAAAGAGACATGGACATGACACGCTCAATTTATGTCACTTTTTTTAAAATGCCAAGGGCATTTGAGAAATTCTTGGCTGTTGAATTGTCCCTTTTTTCAAATTTCTCTTAGGTAAGACACTCCAGATTCTTCAAACCATGGTACTGTTCCTTCCATGTAAAAAACCAAAGCAAAAAACAAAATAAATTAAAACAAAACCCATCAAATTACATTTGAGAACACACCATTGCTCAGCAGGCCCACTATTCAAGAAGCTAGAGGTACAGAAGCCTCAGCCTTCAGCCCATGGCCTGAAGTTTTGTCTCTATCATGGTCCCTCAATTCCCTGGCATGTCCACATTAACTCATGAATCTTTACTCATTTCCTCTTCAAATGCACAGGATCCAATATATTTGAAAACTGTTCACCTGGGCTGTAATCATCCAAGGACACACCAGAGGAAGGGCAGCCACCCCCTTGCCTGGGGCCTTGGAGCTTATCACAATAGAAATGGACACCTGAACAAGGGGACCCAAAACAAAGAGAGGCACATTCCTAAAGCCTGAAGCACAGAAGCTATCTATAGACCAGTTTTGGGATTTCACAAATTATGTAAGAATCTCTGTGCACATGCTTGGCATGGTCGCTCATGCCTCTAATCCCAGCAATCTGTTGGCTGAGATGGATGGATCCTTGTGAGTTGCAGTCCATATTGGGCTATGAATCTACCTCAAGGCCTCTTTCAACAACTACATAAGATGCTGTTTCCAAAAGGAGGACAACAGAAAACTAGACACACTTGGTCCAGGTCCCTGGGTTCACTACATGAGTTGTGGAGTCTAAATATTCCATGCCATGAGAAAATACCTGGGATTTTTAGTGAAAGGGGCATTTGCATCCCTTTTCTAAGGGTTTCCCTTTCACCATGTTACATTTGAATTCTGGGAAAACCTGCTGGTGATAAGCTATCTAGCATTATGTTGGTTTAGGTATTGAGCTGGTACCTCATGATTAGTGTTCAGGGTTATGCTGGAATGGCTGCAGACCTCCTTGAAATAGCGATTGCAGACAAGTGAACCTGAGGAAGCAGGATAGTTGAAGCAGGCACTCCAAATATTCATGCACTGCAAGGATTCACTTTCATTTTGGGACTCATCTTCTGGTTGCTGGCTTTTAGTGCTAACTGATACTACCATGGTGGCAGTAATCCAGCAGAGACTGCACGTATGGTTTGCCGGTTTGCTTCCCAAGCCACCAGAAACTTGGCAGAACCCAAATCATTGTGGCATTTTCTTTACTCCCCTGAAACATTTGGCTTTCTAAGTTTGAAAATGGAATAGACTGGACTAGTCAAGTTTGGACCCCATGTACCACCAACAGAGCTAAAGACAGAGCCAATTACTTCACTCCACTTGTCAAAATATGTCAAATTTGCTTGATCACCACAACTTCAAAGAAAATTCTGAGGCAACATAGAGAGGTTAATCAAATACTGCATGATTGGAATAGCTGTGGTTTTATGAGGTGGAAAGCTGCAGAGTTGGGCTGAAACTGTTCACAGAAATCCACGGGCTTGTGGTTGCCAGGAAGCCACACTGGGCTGTGATTGGCTGAACATCACTGTGAGGTGGATTTTAGGCTCTAGGTTTGAAAATTTAAAAGACTGGGGTAGTCAAGTTTGGAACACATCGACCACAGAGAGACCAAAATGTCTTTCAATTACCTCCCTCCACTTCTCAAAATATGTCAAGTTTTCTTGATCACTACAACTGTAAAAAAAAATTCTGAGGCAACATAGAGAGGCTAATCAAATACTGCTTGATTGGAATGGCTGTGGTTGTATGAGATGGAAAGCTGCAGAGTTGGGCTGAAACAGTTCACAGAAATCCACAAGCTTGTGGTTGCCAGGCAACCACACTGGGCTGTGATTGGCTGAGCACCATTGTGAGCTGGACTTTGGCTCTAGGATACAAGTGTGCAGTAGGAGACCTGATCACAATGCTGGGCCTTGCCATGGAGACCTCAGTGGCACAGAGGACCTTGTAGGGCAAGATTTACATAGGATGAATATTCTTGGCCTGGTATGCCACAATATTCTCTCTGAAGGCTTCACTGCTCAGAATTTGTGGATGGAAATGCTTGCCAATCTACACATGGATGTACTTTCAAAGGGATATGAAATATGCCAGGGCCTGGCAGATGATCTCTGCCATGTCCTATCCTTGAGCACATGCTTTTCCCTTGTCATGTCTGTCATTTGGCTGAGTCCTGTTCCATAATCTATTCAGTCAAGACTTGCTGGCATCATTCACCTGCAGTATAAGAGCTTTCTGTGAAATTTCTCAGCAGAAATCCTCTGCAATCACATAGCTTTGGATATGAGAGACAGTGGTGGAAGTTGAATTTCAAGGGCAGATATTTGAAAACAATGAAACAAGCCCCGAATAAGATCTTTACATGTTTCCCAGATGAATATGTTTGGAAATACGGGGGAAGATGGAGATCAAGGCTGAGAAGAGTGCACACACATTTCAAGGTACAAAAACCAGGGAAAAACATGGGAAAGCAAGAGAGCTGGTTAATCTGATGTAAAAATCTTTGATGATGAAAGGAAAATTATATTCTCATGATGATATATTCAGGCTGTAGAAGTGAACTTCTCATGTTGGTTGTCCTATGTGTGGCCTTCTGCATTGGGCAGTGGATGCAGGACAGGAGATCTTCAAATAAATCTGGTGGAAAACAAAATACTGAAAAAAAAATCAGCCTAAATCCTGTGTATTCCTTCGCTTTGAGAACATATATGGATAATGTACGAAGTTTCAAAAGAGAAAAAGTCTATTGGGTCATGGTTTCAACAATGAAATGGTCACTTCACATAACATTTTGAATTTTGCTTTCACAGTTGCTCATGTACCGGGCCTGAGTAAAGCAGAATGCAGAGTAAGCCTCTTCAATAGTTGTGCATTCCATAAGTGGTTTTAAAACCAGTGAAACCCTTTGGACTGAGTGTTTGTATTTAATTGGTTGATTGGCTTTTCAAATTGTTTGTTTTACTACTTTGAACTTTGTGAGTCAGGGAAGCCCTCATTCATAGAGATTCAGACCTCTCCAAAAGCTTTGAAGTTATTCATGTAACAGCTTTTACATGTTATAAGTTTCTCCTATTAAAACTTGAAAGACAAACAGACTCTGCTACTTTTCATCTAAATTCAGTGTTGGGCTAAATTCAGTGTTGGACTTTTTACAAGTCCTTTGAAATGTTCCTACTCTAGTCACTGGTCGTGCTGGAATTTACTTTCTTGTGAAGACAGGAGTTGAGCAATTTACACAAGTACAGTTTGCCACTACTCTGGACACCTGGTTAAATATAGAGTTCCCTAAATGGTGTGTGTATTACTTTGATCTCTGCTCACACTTTGCTCATCCAGTAAGAACCACAGGGCTCCAGGCCCAAACAAGAAAATTTCCATTCCGTTTTGGGAGTTCATTCGTCTCTCATAATTACTTTTTCCACAAATGTGTGCTACAGGAGAGGCCCTGTCCAAATGTGGAGAGGCCCATTTTCATTCACTCACTTTCAGACTTTCTAAGATTTTCAGTTACTAGAGTTTTGCCCAGACTTCCCATTGTCAAGGGACAGTGCAGTTCACTTGAAGTTGTTCAGTATTACTTCATGGGTCCTCGTGGAAATTCCACCAATGCGAAACTTGTGCTGTAGTCATCTCCAAGTGTTTGTGCGTAAGAAATTATAACTAACAAAGGATGTGGTTTCAAGCAGAATGAGGAAAGGAGGGATTATCTTTATTTCAGTGCAGGTTGACCTTTCAAAGAAACAGTAATTCCTATGAAATAGGAGGTAAAATCTTTTGTAAAGAGACATGGACATGACACGCTCAATTTATGTCACTTTCTTTAAAATGCCAAGGGCATTTGAGAAATTCTTGGCTGATGAATTGTCCCTTTTTTCTAATTTCTCTTAGGTAAGACACTCCAGCTTCTTCAAACCATGGTACTGTTCCTTCCATGTAAAAAACCAAAGCAAAAAACAAAATAAATTAAAACAAAACCCATCAAATTACATTTGAGAACACACAATTGCTCAGCAGGCCCACTATTCAAGAAGCTAGAGGTACAGAAGCCTCAGCCTTCAGCCCATGGCCTGAAGTTTTGTCTCTATCATGGTCCCTCAATTCCCTGGCATGTCCACATTAACTCATGAATCTTTACTCATTTCCTCTTCAAATGCACAGGATCCAATATATTTGAAAACTGTTCACCTAGGCTGTAATCATCCAAGGACACACCAGAGGAAGGGCAGCCACCCCCTTGCCTGGGGCCTTGGAGCTTATCACAATAGAAATGGACACCTGAACAAGGGGAGCCAAAACAAAGAGAGGCATATTCCTAAAGCCTGAAGCATAGAAGCTACCTATAGACCAGTAGTGGGATTTCACAAATTATGTAAGAATCTCTGTGCACATGCTTGGCATGGTCGCTCATGCCTCTAATCCCAGCAATCTGGGGGCTTAGGTGGATGGATCCTTGGGAGTTCTAGTCCATATTGGGCTACGAATTTATCTCAAGGCCTCTTTCAACAACTACATAAGATGCTGTTTCCAAAAAGAGGACAACAGAAAACTAGACACACTTGGTCCAGGTCCCTGGGTTCACTACATGAGTTCTGGAGTCTAAATATTCCATGCCATGAGAAAATACCTGGGATTTTTAGTGAAAGGGGCATTTATATCCCTTTTCTAAGGGTTTCACTTTCACCATGTTACATTTGAATTCTGTGAAAACCTGCTGGTAATAAGCTATCTAGCATTATGTTGGTTTAGGTATCGAGCTAGTACCTCATGTTTAGTGTTCAGGGTTATGCTGGAATGGCTGCAGACCTCCTTGAAATAGCGATTGCAGACAAGTGAACCCGAGGAAGCTGGATAGTTGAAGCAGGGACTCCAAATATTCATGCACTGCAAGGATTCACTTTCATTTTGGGACTCATCTTCTGGTTGCTGGTTTTTAGTGCTAACTGATACTACCATGGTGGCAGTAATCCAGCAGAGACTGCACGTATGGTTTGCATGTTTGCTTCCCAAGCCACCAGAAACTTGGCAGAACCCAAATCATTGTGGCATTTTCTTTACTCCCCTGAAACATTTGGCTTTCTAAGTTTGAAAATGGAATAGACTGGACTAGTAAAGTTTGGACCCCATATACCACCAACAGAGCTAAAGACAGAGACAATTACTTCCCTCCACTTGTCAAAATATGTCAAATTTGCTTGATCACCACAACTTCAAAGAAAATTCTCAGGCAACTTAGAGAGGTTAATCAAATACTGCATGATTGGAATAGCTGTGGTTTTATGAGGTGTAAAGTTGCAGAGTTGGGCTGAAACTGTTCACAGAAAACCACAGTCTTGTGGTTGCCAGGCAACCACACTGGGCTGTGATTGGCTGAACATCACTGTGAGGTGGATTTTAGGCTCTAGTTTTGAAAATTTAAAGACTGGGGTAGTCAAGTTTGGAACGCATCGACCACAGACAGACCAAAAGGTCTTTCAATTACTTCCCTCCACTTCTCAAAATATGTCAAATTTTCTTGATCACTACAACTGTAAAAAAAAATTCTGAGGCAACATAGAGAGGCTACTCAAATACTGCTTGATTGGAATGGCTGTGGTTGTATGAGATGGAAAGCTGCAGAGTTGGGCTGAAACAGTTCACAGAAATCCACAAGCTTGTGGTTGCCAGGCAACCACACTGGGCTGTGATTGGCTGAGCACCATTGTGAGCTGGACTTTAGGCTCTAGGATACAAGTGTGCAGTAGGAGACCTGAGTCACAATGCTAGGCCTTGCCATGGAGACCTCAGTGGCACAGAGGACCTTGTAGGGCAAGATTTAAATAGGATGAATATTCTTGGCCTGGTATGCCACAATATTCTCTCTGAAGGCTTCACTGCTCAGAATTTGTGGATGGAAATGCTTGCCAATCTACACATGTATGTACTTTCAAAGGGATATGAAATATGCCAGGGCCTGGCAGATGATCTCTGCCATGTCCTATCCTTGAGCATACGCTTTTCCCTTGTCATGTCTGTCATTTGGCTGAGTCCTGTTCCATAATCTATTCAGTCAAGACTTGCTGGCCTCATTCACCTGCAGTATAAGAGCTTTCTGTGAAATTTCTCAGCAGAAATCCTCTGCAAGCACATAGCGTTGGATATGAGAGACAGTGGTGGAAGTTGAATTTCAAGGGCAGATATTTGAAAACAATGAAACAAGCCCCGAATAAGATCTTTACATGTTTCCCAGATGAATATGTTTTTAAATACGGGGGAAGATGGAGATCAAGGCTGAGAAGGGTGCACACCCATTTCAAGGTACAAAAACCAGGGAAAAACATGGGAAAGCAAGAGAGCTGGTTAATCTGATGTAAAAATCTTTGATGATGAAAGGAAAATTATATTCTCATGATGATATATTCAGGCTGTAGAAGTGAACTTCTCATGTTGGTTGTCCTATGTGTGGCCTTCTGCATTGGGCAGTGGATGCAGGACAGGAGATCTTCAAATAAATCTGGTGGAACACAAAATACTGAAAAAAAAAATCAGCCTAAATCCTGTGTATTCCTTCGCTTTGAGAACATATATGGATAATGTACGAAGTTTCAAAAGAGAAAAAGTCTATTGGGTCATGGTTTCAACAATGAAATGGACACTTCACCTAACATTTTGAATTTTGCTTTCACTCTTGCTCATGTACCGGGCCTGAGTAAAGCAGAATTCAGAGTAAGCCTCTTCAATAGTTGTGCATTCCATAAGTGGTTTTAAAACCAGTGAAACCCTTTGGACATAGTGTTTGTATTTAATTGGTTGATTGGCTTTTCAAATTGTTTGTTTTACCATTTTTAACTTTGTGAGACAGGGAAGCCCTCACTCATAGTGATTTAGACCTCTCCAAATGCTCTGAAGTTATTCATGTAACAGCTATTACATGTTATAAGTTTCTCCTATTAAAACTTGAAAGACAAACAGACTCTGCTACTTTTCATCTAAATTCAGTGTTGGGCTAAATTCAGTGTTGGACTTTTTACAAGTCCTTTGAAATGTGTCCTCCTCTAGTCACTGGTCGGGCTGGAATTTACTTTCTTGTGAAGACAGGAGTTGAGCAAATTGACACAAGTACAGTTTGCCACTACTCTGGACACCTGGTTAAATATAGAGTTCCCTAAATGGTGTGTGTTTTACTTTGATCTCTGCTCACACTTTGCTCATCCAGTTAGAACTACAGGGCTCCAGGCCATAGCGTTCCAGGCCCAAACAAGAAAATTTCCATTCCATTTTGGGAGTTCATTCGTCTCTCATAATTACTTTTTCCACAAATGTGTGCTACAGGAGAGGCCCTGTCCAAATGTGGAGAGGCCCATTTTCATTCACTCACTTTCAGACTTTCTAAGATTTTCAGTTACTAGAGGTTTGCCCAGACTTGCCATTGTCAAGGGACAGTGCACTTCACTTGAAGTTGTGCAGTATTACTTCATGGGTCCTCGTGGAAATTCCACCAATGCGAAACTCGTGCTCTAGTCATCTCCAAGTGTTTCTGTGTAAGAAAGTATAACTAACAAAGGATGTGGTTTCAAGCAGAATGAGGAAAGGAGGGATTATCTTTATTTCAGTGCAGGTTGACCTTTCAAAGAAACAGTAATTCCTATCAAATAGGAGGTAAAATCTTTTGTAAAGAGACATGGACATGACACGCTCAATTTATGTCACTTTTTTTAAAATGCCAAGGGCATTTGAGAAATTCTTGGCTGTTGAATTGTCCCTTTTTTCAAATTTCTCTTAGGTAAGACACTCCAGCTTCTTCAAACCATGGTACTGTTCCTTCCATGTAAAAACCCAAAGCAAAAAACAAAATAAATTAAAACAAAACCCATCAAATTACATTTGAGAACACACAATTGCTCAGCAGGCCCACTATTCAAGAAGCTAGAGGTACAGAAGCCTCAGCCTTCAGCCCATGGCCTGAAGTTTTGTCTCTATCATGGTCCCTCAATTCCCTGGCATGTCCACATTAACTCATGAATCTTTACTCATTTCCTCTTCAAATGCACAGGATCCAATATATTTGAAAACTGTTCACCTGGGCTGTAATCATCCAAGGACACACCAGAGGAAGGGCAGCCACCCCCTTGCCTGGGGCCTTGGAGCTTATCACAGTAGAAATGGACACCTGAACAAGGGGACCCAAAACAAAGAGAGGCACATTCCTAAAGCCTGAAGCACAGAAGCTACCTATAGACCAGTTTTGGGATTTCACAAATTATGTAAGAATCTCTGTGCACATGCTTGGCATGGTCGCTCATGCCTCTAATCCCAGCAATCTGTTGGCTGAGATGGATGGATCCTTGTGAGTTGCAGTCCATCTTGGGCTATGAATCTACCTCAAGGCCTCTTTCAACAACTACATAAGATGCTGTTTCCAAAAGGAGGACAACAGAAAACTAGCCACACTTGGTCCAGGTCCCTGGGTTCACTACATGAGTTGTGGAGTCTAAATATTCCATGCCATGAGAAAATACCTGGGATTTTTAGTGAAAGGGGCATTTGCATCCCTTTTCTAAGGGTTTCCCTTTCACCATGTTACATTTGAATTCTGGGAAAACCTGCTGGTGATAAGCTATCTAGCATTATGTTGGTTTAGGTATTGAGCTGGTACCTCATGATTAGTGTTCAGGGTTATGCTGGAATGGCTGCAGACCTCCTTGAAATAGCGATTGCAGACAAGTGAACCTGAGGAAGCTGGATAGTTGAAGCAGGCACTCCAAATATTCATGCACTGCAAGGATTCACTTTCATTTTGGGACTCATCTTCTGGTTGCTGGCTTTTAGTGCTAACTGATACTACCATGGTGGCAGTAATCCAGCAGAGACTGCACGTATGGTTTGCCGGTTTGCTTCCCAAGCCACCAGAAACTTGGCAGAACCCAAATCATTGTGGCATTTTCTTTACTCCCCTGAAACATTTGGCTTTCTAAGTTTGAAAATGGAATAGACTGGACTAGTTAAGTTTGGACCCCATGTACCACCAACAGAGCTAAAGACAGAGCCAATTACTTGCCTCCACTTGTCAAAATATGTCAAATTTGCTTGATCACCACAACTTCAAAGAAAATTCTGAGGCAACATAGAGAGGTTAATCAAATACTGCATGATTGGAATAGCTGTGGTTTTATGAGGTGGAAAGCTGCAGAGTTGAGCTGAAACTGTTCACAGAAATCCACGGGCTTGTGGTTGCCAGGAAGCCACACTGGGCTGTGATTGGCTGAACATCACTGTGAGGTGGATTTTAGGCTCTAGGTTTGAAAATATAAAAGACTGGGGTAGTCAAGTTTGGAACACATCGACCACAGAGATACCAAAATGTCTTTCAATTACCTCCCTCCACTTCTCAAAATATGTCAAATTTTCTTGATCACTACAACTATAAAAAAAAATTCTGAGGCAACATAGAGAGGCTAATCAAATACTGCTTGATTGGAATGGCTGTGGTTGTATGAGATGGAAAGCTGCAGAGTTGGGCTGAAACAGTTCACAGAAATCCACAAGCTTGTGGTTGCCAGGCAAACACACTGGGCTGTGATTGGCTGAGCACCATTGTGAGCTGGACTTTGGCTCTAGGATACAAGTGTGCAGTAGGAGACCTGATCACAATGCTGGGCCTTGCCATGGAGACCTCAGTGGCACAGAGGACCTTGTAGGGCAAGATTTACATAGGATGAATATTCTTGGCCTGGTATGCCACAATATTCTCTCTGAAGGCTTCACTGCTCAGAATTTGTGGATGGAAATGCTTGCCAATCTACACATGGATGTACTTTCAAAGGGATATGAAATATGCCAGGGCCTGGCAGATGATCTCTGCCATGTCCTATCCTTGAGCACATGCTTTTTCCTTGTCATGTCTGTCATTTGGCTGAGTCCTGTTCCATAATCTATTCAGTCAAGACTTGATGGCATCATTCACCTGCCGTATAAGAGCTTTCTGTGAAATTTCTCAGCAGAAATCCTCTGCAAGCACATAGCTTTGGATATGAGAGACAGTGGTGGAAGTTGAATTTCAAGGGCAGATATTTGAAAACAATGAAACAAGCCCCGAATAAGATCTTTACATGTTTCCCAGATGAATATGTTTGGAAATACGGGGGAAGATGGAGATCAAGGCTGAGAAGGGTGCACACACATTTCAAGGTACAAAAACCAGGGAAAAACATGGGAAAGCAAGAGAACTGGTTAATCTGATGTAAAAATCTTTGATGATGAAAGGAAAATTATATTCTCATGATGATATATTCAGGCTATAGAAGTGAACTTCTCATGTTGGTTGTTCTATGTGTGGCCTTCTGCATTGGGCAGTGGATGCAGGACAGGAGATCTTCAAATAAATCTGGTGGAAAACAAAATACTGAAAAAAAAATCAGCCTAAATCCTGTGTATTCCTTCGCTTTGAGAACATATATGGATAATGTACGAAGTTTCAAAAGAGAAAAAGTCTATTGGGTCATGGTTTCAACAATGAAATGGTCACTTCACATAACATTTTGAATTTTGCTTTCACAGTTGCTCATGTACCGGGCCTGAGTAAAGCAGAATGCAGAGTAAGCCTCTTCAATAGTTGTACATTCCATAAGTGGTTTTAAAACCAGTGAAACCCTTTGGACTTAGTGTTTGTATTTAGTTGGTTGATTGGCTTTTCAAATTGTTTGTTTTACTATTTTGAACTTTGTGAGTCAGGGAAGCCCTCATTCATAGAGATTCAGACCTCTCCAAAAGCTTTGAAGTTATTCATGTAACAGCTATTACATGTTATAAGTTTCTCCTATTAAAACTTGAAAGACAAACAGACTCTGCTACTTTTCATCTAAATTCAGTGTTGGGCTAAATTCAGTGTTGGACTTTTTACAAGTCCTTTGAAATGTTCCTACTCTAGTCACTGGTCGTGCTGGAATTTACTTTCTTGTGAAGACAGGAGTTGAGCAATTTACACAAGTACAGTTTGCCACTACTCTGGACACCTGGTTAAATATAGAGTTCCCTAAATGGTGTGTGTTTTACTTTGATCTCTGCTCACACTTTGCTCATCCAGTTAGAACCACAGGGCTCCAGGCCCAAACAAGAAAATTTCCATTCCGTTTTGGGAGTTCATTCGTCTCTCATAATTACTTTTTCCACAAATGTGTGCTACAGGAGAGGCCCTGTCCAAATGTGGAGAGGCCCATTTTCATTCACTCACTTTCAGACTTTCTAAGATTTTCAGTTACTAGAGTTTTGCCCAGACTTCCCATTGTCAAGGGACAGTGCACTTCACTTGAAGTTGTTCAGTATTACTTCATGGGTCCTCGTGGAAATTCCACCAATGCGAAACTTGTGCTGTAGTCATCTCCAAGTGTTTGTGCGTAAGAAATTATAACTAACAAAGGATGTGGTTTCAAGCAGAATGAGGAAAGGAGGGATTATCTTTATTTCAGTGCAGGTTGACCTTTCAAAGAAACAGTAATTCCTATGAAATAGGAGGTAAAATCTTTTGTAAAGAGACATGGACATGACACGCTCAATTTATGTCACTTTCTTTAAAATGCCAAGGGCATTTGAGAAATTCTTGGCTGATGAATTGTCCCTTTTTTCAAATTTCTCTTAGGTAAGACACTCCAGCTTCTTCAAACCATGGTACTGTTCCTTCCATGTAAAAAACCAAAGCAAAAAACAAAATAAATTAAAACAAAACCCATCAAATTACATTTGAGAACACACAATTGCTCAGCAGGCCCACTATTCAAGAAGCTAGAGGTACAGAAGCCTCAGCCTTCAGCCCATGGCCTGAAGTTTTGTCTCTATCATGGTCCCTCAATTCCCTGGCATGTCCACATTAACTCATGAATCTTTACTCATTTCCTCTTCAAATGCACAGGATCCAATATATTTGAAAACTGTTCACCTAGGCTGTAATCATCCAAGGACACACCAGAGGAAGGGCAGCCACCCCCTTGCCTGGGGCCTTGGAGCTTATCACAATAGAAATGGACACCTGAACAAGGGGAGCCAAAACAAAGAGAGGCATATTCCTAAAGCCTGAAGCATAGAAGCTACCTATAGACCAGTAGTGGGATTTCACAAATTATGTAAGAATCTCTGTGCACATGCTTGGCATGGTCGCTCATGCCTCTAATCCCAGCAATCTGGGGGCTTAGGTGGATGGATCCTTGGGAGTTCTAGTCCATATTGGGCTACAAATTTATCTCAAGGCCTCTTTCAACAACTACATAAGATGCTGTTTCCAAAAAGAGGACAACAGAAAACTAGACACACTTGGTCCAGGTCCCTGGGTTCACTACATGAGTTCTGGAGTCTAAATATTCCATGCCATGAGAAAATACCTGGGATTTTTAGTGAAAGGGGCATTTATATCCCTTTTCTAAGGGTTTCACTTTCACCATGTTACATTTGAATTCTGGGAAAACCTGCTGGTAATAAGCTATCTAGCATTATGTTGGTTTAGGTATCGAGCTAGTACCTCATGTTTAGTGTTCAGGGTTATGCTGGAATGGCTGCAGACCTCCTTGAAATAGCGATTGCAGACAAGTGAACCCGAGGAAGCTGGATAGTTGAAGCAGGCACTCCAAATATTCATGCACTGCAAGGATTCACTTTCATTTTGGGACTCATCTTCTGGTTGCTGGTTTTTAGTGCTAACTGATACTACCATGGTGGCAGTAATCCAGCAGAGACTGCACGTATGTTTTGCATGTTTGCTTCCCAAGCCACCAGAAACTTGGCAGAACCCAAATCATTGTGGCATTTTCTTTACTCCCCTGAAACATTTGGCTTTCTAAGTTTGAAAATGGAATAGACTGGACTAGTAAAGTTTGGACACCATATACCACCAACAGAGCTAAAGACAGAGCCAATTACTTCCCTCCACTTGTCAAAATATGTCAAATTTGCTTGATCACCACAACTTCAAAGAAAATTCTCAGGCAACTTAGAGAGGTTAATCAAATACTGCATGATTGGAATAGCTGTGGTTTTATGAGGTGTAAAGTTGCAGAGTTGGGCTGAAACTGTTCACAGAAAACCACAGGCTTGTGGTTGCCAGGCAACCACACTGGGCTGTGATTGGCTGAACATCACTGTGAGGTGGATTTTAGGCTCTAGGTTTGAAAATTTAAAGACTGGGGTAGTCAAGTTTGGAACGCATCGACCACAGACAGACCAAAAGGTCTTTCAATTACTTCCCTCCACTTCTCAAAATATGTCAAATTTTCTTGATCACTACAACTGTAAAAAAAAATTCTGAGGCAACATAGAGAGGCTACTCAAATACTGCTTGATTGGAATGGCTGTGGTTGTATGAGATGGAAAGCTGCAGAGTTGGGCTGAAACAGTTCACAGAAATCCACAAGCTTGTGGTTGCCAGGCAACCACACTGGGCTGTGATTGGCTGAGCACCATTGTGAGCTGGACTTTAGGCTCTAGGATACAAGTGTGCAGTAGGAGACCTGAGTCACAATGCTAGGCCTTGCCATGGAGACCTCAGTGGCACAGAGGACCTTGTAGGGCAAGATTTAAATAGGATGAATATTCTTGGCCTGGTATGCCACAATATTCTCTCTGAAGGCTTCACTGCTCAGAATTTGTGGATGGAAATGCTTGCCAATCTACACATGGATGTACTTTCAAAGGGATATGAAATATGCCAGGGCCTGGCAGATGATCTCTGCCATGTCCTATCCTTGAGCATATGCTTTTCCCTTGTCATGTCTGTCATTTGGCTGAGTCCTGTTCCATAATCTATTCAGTCAAGACTTGCTGGCCTCATTCACCTGCAGTATAAGAGCTTTCTGTGAAATTTCTCAGCAGAAATCCTCTGCAAGCACATAGCGTTGGATATGAGAGACAGTGGTGGAAGTTGAATTTCAAGGGCAGATATTTGAAAACAATGAAACAAGCCCCGAATAAGATCTTTACATGTTTCCCAGATGAATATGTTTGGAAATACGGGGGAAGATGGAGATCAAGGCTGAGAAGGGTGCACACCCATTTCAAGGTACAAAAACCAGGGAAAAACATGGGAAAGCAAGAGAGCTGGTTAATCTGATGTAAAAATCTTTGATGATGAAAGGAAAATTATATTCTCATGATGATATATTCAGGCTGTAGAAGTGAACTTCTCATGTTGGTTGTCCTATGTGTGGCCTTCTGCATTGGGCAGTGGATGCAGGACAGGAGATCTTCAAATAAATCTGGTGGAACACAAAATACTGAAAAAAAAATCAGCCTAAATCCTGTGTATTCCTTCGCTTTGAGAACATATATGGATAATGTACGAAGTTTCAAAAGAGAAAAAGTCTATTGGGTCATGGTTTCAACAATGAAATGGTCACTTCACATGACATTTTGAATTTTGCTTTCACTCTTGCTCATGTACCGGGCCTGAGTAAAGCAGAATTCAGAGTAAGCCTCTTCAATAGTTGTGCATTCCATAAGTGGTTTTAAAACCAGTGAAACCCTTTGGACATAGTGTTTGTATTTAATTGGTTGATTGGCTTTTCAAATTGTTTGTTTTACCATTTTTAACTTTGTGAGACAGGGAAGCCCTCACTCATAGTGATTTAGACCTCTCCAAATGCTCTGAAGTTATTCATGTAACAGCTATTACATGTTATAAGTTACTCCTATTAAAACTTGAAAGACAAAGAGACTCTGCTACTTTTCATCTAAATTCAGTGTTGGGCTAAATTCAGTGTTGGACTTTTTACAAGTCCTTTGAAATGTGTCCTCCTCTAGTCACTGGTCGGGCTGGAATTTACTTTCTTGTGAAGACAGGAGTTGAGCAAATTGACACAAGTACAGTTTGCCACTACTCTGGACACCTGGTTAAATATAGAGTTCCCTAAATGGTGTGTGTTTTACTTTGATCTCTGCTCACACTTTGCTCATCCAGTTAGAACTACAGGGCTCCAGGCCATAGCGTTCCAGGCCCAAACAAGAAAATTTCCATTCCATTTTGGGAGTTCATTCGTCTCTCATAATTACTTTTTCCACAAATGTGTGCTACAGGAGAGGCCCTGTCCAAATGTGGAGAGGCCCATTTTCATTCACTCACTTTCAGACTTTCTAAGATTTTCAGTTACTAGAGGTTTGCCCAGACTTGCCATTGTCAAGGGACAGTGCACTTCACTTGAAGTTGTGCAGTATTACTTCATGGGTCCTCGTGGAAATTCCACCAATGCGAAACTCATGCTCTAGTCAACTCCAAGTGTTTCTGCGTAAGAAAGTATAACTAACAAAGGATGTGGTTTCAAGCAGAATGAGGAAAGGAGGGATTATCTTTATTTCAGTGCAGGTTGACCTTTCAAAGAAACAGTAATTCCTATCAAATAGGAGGTAAAATCTTTTGTAAAGAGACATGGACATGACACGCTCAATTTATGTCACTTTTTTTAAAATGCCAAGGGCATTTGAGAAATTCTTGGCTGTTGAATTGTCCCTTTTTTCAAATTTCTCTTAGGTAAGACACTCCAGCTTCTTCAAACCATGGTACTGTTCCTTCCATGTAAAAACCCAAAGCAAAAAACAAAATAAATTAAAACAAAACCCATCAAATTACATTTGAGAACACACAATTGCTCAGCAGGCCCACTATTCAAGAAGCTAGAGGTACAGAAGCCTCAGCCTTCAGCCCATGGCCTGAAGTTTTGTCTCTATCATGGTCCCTTAATTCCCTGGCATGTTCACATTAACTCATGAATCTTTACTCATTTCCTCTTCAAATGCACAGGATCCAATATATTTGAAAACTGTTCACCTGGGCTGTAATCATCCAAGGACACACCAGAGGAAGGGCAGCCACCCCCTTGCCTGGGGCCTTGGATCTTATCACAATAGAAATGGACACCTGAACAAGGGGACCCAAAACAAAGAGAGGCACATTCCTAAAGCCTGAAGCACAGAAGCTACCTATAGACCAGTTTTGGGATTTCACAAATTATGTAAGAATCTCTGTGCACATGCTTGGCATGGTCGCTCATGCCTCTAATCCCAGCAATCTGTTGGCTGAGATGGATGGATCCTTGTGAGTTGCAGTCCATCTTGGGCTATGAATCTACCTCAAGGCCTCTTTCAACAACTACATAAGATGCTGTTTCCAAAAGGAGGACAACAGAAAACTAGCCACACTTGGTCCAGGTCCCTGGGTTCACTACATGAGTTGTGGAGTCTAAATATTCCATGCCATGAGCAAATACCTGGGATTTTTAGTGAAAGGGGCATTTGCATCCCTTTTCTAAGGGTTTCCCTTTCACCATGTTACATTTGAATTCTGGGAAAACCTGCTGGTGATAAGCTATCTAGCATTATGTTGGTTTAGGTATTGAGCTGGTACCTCATGATTAGTGTTCAGGGTTATGCTGGAATGGCTGCAGACCTCCTTGAAATAGCGATTGCAGACAAGTGAACCTGAGGAAGCTGGATAGTTGAAGCAGGCACTCCAAATATTCATGCACTGCAAGGATTCACTTTCATTTTGGGACTCATCTTCTGGTTGCTGGCTTTTAGTGCTAACTGATACTACCATGGTGGCAGTAATCCAGCAGAGACTGCACGTATGGTTTGCCGGTTTGCTTCCCAAGCCACCAGAAACTTGGCAGAACCCAAATCATTGTGGCATTTTCTTTACTCCCCTGAAACATTTGGCTTTCTAAGTTTGAAAATGGAATAGACTGGACTAGTCAAGTTTGGACCCCATGTACCACCAACAGAGCTAAAGACAGAGCCAATTACTTCCCTCCACTTGTCAAAATATGTCAAATTTGCTTGATCACCACAACTTTAAAGAAAATTCTGAGGCAACATAGAGAGGTTAATCAAATACTGCATGATTGGAATAGCTGTGGTTTTATGAGGTGGAAAGCTGCAGAGTTCGGCTGAAACTGTTCACAGAAATCCACGGGCTTGTGGTTGCCAGGAAGCCACACTGGGCTGTGATTGGCTGAACATCACTGTGAGGTGGATTTTAGGCTCTAGGTTTGAAAATTTAAAAGACTGGGGTAGTCAAGTTTGGAACACATCGACCACAGAGAGACCAAAATGTCTTTCAATTACCTCCCTCCACTTCTCAAAATATGTCAAATTTTCTTGATCACTACAACTGTAAAAAAAAATTCTGAGGCAACATAGAGAGGCTAATCAAATACTGCTTGATTGGAATGGCTGTGGTTGTATGAGATGGAAAGCTGCAGAGTTGGGCTGAAACAGTTCACAGAAATCCACAAGCTTGTGGTTGCCAGGCAACCACACTGGGCTGTGATTGGCTGAGCACCATTGTGAGCTGGACTTTAGGCTCTAGGATACAAGTGTGCAGTAGGAGACCTGATCACAATGCTGGGCCTTGCCATGGAGACCTCAGTGGCACAGAGGACCTTGTAGGGCAAGATTTACATAGGATGATTATTCTTGGCCTGGTATGCCACAATATTCTCTCTGAAGGCTTCACTGCTCAGAATTTGTGGATGGAAATGCTTGCCAATCTACACATGGATGTACTTTCAAAGGGATATGAAATATGCCAGGGCCTGGCAGATGATCTCTGCCATGTCCTATCCTTGAGCATACGCTTTTCCCTTGTCATGTCTGTCATTTGGCTGAGTCCTGTTTCATAATCTATTCAGTCAAGACTTGCTGGCATCATTCACCTGCAGTATAAGAGCTTTCTGTGAAATTTCTCAGCAGAAATCCTCTGCAAGCACATAGCTTTGGATATGAGAGACAGTGGTGGAAGTTGAATTTCAAGGGCAGATATTTGAAAACAATGAAACAAGCCCCGAATAAGATCTTTACATGTTTCCCAGATGAATATGTTTGGAAATACGGGGAAGATGGAGATCAAGGCTGAGAAGGGTGCACACACATTTCAAGGTACGAAAACCAGGGAAAAACATGGGAAAGCAAGAGAGCTGGTTAATCTGATGTAAAAATCTTTGATGATGAAAGGAAAATTATATTCTCATGATGATATATTCAGGCTGTAGAAGTGAACTTCTCATGTTGGTTGTCCTATGTGTGGCCTTCTGCATTGGGCAGTGGATGCAGGACAGGAGATCTTCAAATAAATCTGGTGGAAAACAAAATACTGAAAAAAAAATCAGCCTAAATCCTGTGTATTCCTTCGCTTTGAGAACATATATGGATAATGTACGAAGTTTCAAAAGAGAAAAAGTCTATTGGGTCATGGTTTCAACAATGAAATGGTCACTTCACATAACATTTTGAATTTTGCTTTCACAGTTGCTCATGTACCGGGCCTGAGTAAAGCAGAATGCAGAGTAAGCCTCTTCAATAGTTGTGCATTCCATAAGTGGTTTTAAAACCAGTGAAACCCTTTGGACTTAGTGTTTGTATTTAATTGGTTGATTGGCTTTTCAAATTGTTTGTTTTATTATTTTTAACTTTGTGAGTCAGGGAAGCCCTCACTCATAGAGATTCAGACCTCTCCAAAAGCTTTGAAGTTATTCATGTAACAGCTATTACATGTTATAAGTTTCTCCTATTAAAACTTGAAAGACAAACAGACTCTGCTACTTTTCATCTAAATTCAGTGTTGGGCTAAATTCAGTGTTGGACTTTTTACAAGTCCTTTGAAATGTTCCTACTCTAGTCACTGGTCGTGCTGGAATTTACTTTCTTGTGAAGACAGGAGTTGAGCAAATTGACACAAGTACAGTTCGCCACTACTCTGGACACCTGGTTAAATATAGAGTTCCCTAAATGGTGTGTGTTTTACTTTGATCTCTGCTCACACTTTGCTCATCCAGTTAGAACCACAGGGCTCCAGGCCCAAACAAGAAAATTTCCATTCCGTTTTGGGAGTTCATTCGTCTCTCATAATTACTTTTTCCACAAATGTGTGCTACAGGAGAGGCCCTGTCCAAATGTGGAGAGGCCCATTTTCATTCACTCACTTTCAGACTTTCTAAGATTTTCAGTTACTAGAGTTTTGCCCAGACTTCCCATTGTCAAGGGACAGTGCACTTCACTTGAAGTTGTTCAGTATTACTTCATGGGTCCTCGTGGAAATTCCACCAATGCGAAACTCGTGCTGTATTCATCTCCAAGTGTTTGTGCGTAAGAAATTATAACTAACAAAGGATGTGGTTTCAAGCAGAATGAGGAAAGGAGGGATTATCTTTATTTCAGTGCAGGTTGACCTTTCAAAGAAACAGTAATTCCTATGAAATAGGAGGTAAAATCTTTTGTAAAGAGACATGGACATGACAGGCTCAATTTATGTCACTTTTTTTAAAATGCCAAGGGCATTTGAGAAATTCTTGGCTGCTGAATTGTCCCTTTTTTCAAATTTCTCTTAGGTAAGACACTCCAGCTTCTTCAAACCATGGTACTGTTCCTTCCATGTAAAAAACCAAAGCAAAAAACAAAATAAATTAAAACAAAACCCATCAAATTACATTTGAGAACACACAATTGCTCAGCAGGCCCACTATTCAAGAAGCTAGAGGTACAGAAGCCTCAGCCTTCAGCCCATGGCCTGAAGTTTTGTCTCTATCATGGTCCCTCAATTCCCTGGCATGTCCACATTAACTCATGAATCTTTACTCATTTCCTCTTCAAATGTACAGGATCCAATATATTTGAAAACTGTTCACCTAGGCTGTAATCATCCAAGGACACACCAGAGGAAGGGCAGCCACCCCCTTGCCTGGGGCCTTGGAGCTTATCACAATAGAAATGGACACCTGAACAAGGGGAGCCAAAACAAAGAGAGGCATATTCCTAAAGCCTGAAGCATAGAAGCTACCTATAGACCAGTAGTGGGATTTCACAAATTATGTAAGAATCTCTGTGCACATGCTTGGCATGGTCGCTCATGCCTCTAATCCCAGCAATCTGGGGGCTTAGGTGGATGGATCCTTGGGAGTTCTAGTCCATATTGGGCTACAAATTTATCTCAAGGCCTCTTTCAACAACTACATAAGATGCTGTTTCCAAAAAGAGGACAACAGAAAACTAGACACACTTGGTCCAGGTCCCTGGGTTCACTACATGAGTTCTGGAGTCTAAATATTCCATGCCATGAGAAAATACCTGGGATTTTTAGTGAAAGGGGCATTTATATCCCTTTTCTAAGGGTTTCACTTTCACCATGTTACATTTGAATTCTGTGAAAACCTGCTGGTAATAAGCTATCTAGCATTATGTTGGTTTAGGTATCGAGCTAGTACCTCATGTTTAGTGTTCAGGGTTATGCTGGAATGGCTGCAGACCTCCTTGAAATAGCGATTGCAGACAAGTGAACCCGAGGAAGCTGGATAGTTGAAGCAGGCACTCCAAATATTCATGCACTGCAAGGATTCACTTTCATTTTGGGACTCATCTTCTGGTTGCTGGTTTTTAGTGCTAACTTATACTACCATGGTGGCAGTAATCCAGCAGAGACTGCACGTATGGTTTGCATGTTTGCTTCCCAAGCCACCAGAAACTTGGCAGAACCCAAATCATTGTGGCATTTTCTTTACTCCCCTGAAACATTTGGCTTTCTAAGTTTGAAAATGGAATAGACTGGACTAGTAAAGTTTGGACCCCATATACCACCAACAGAGCTAAAGACAGAGACAATTACTTCCCTCCACTTGTCAAAATATGTCAAATTTGCTTGATCACCACAACTTCAAAGAAAATTCTCAGGCAACTTAGAGAGTTTAATCAAATACTGCATGATTGGAATAGCTGTGGTTTTATGAGGTGTAAAGTTGCAGAGTTGGGCTGAAACTGTTCACAGAAAACCACAGGCTTGTGGTTGCCAGGCAAACTCACTGGGCTGTGATTGGCTGAACATCACTGTGAGGTGGATTTTAGGCTCTAGGTTTGAAAATTTAAAGACTGGGGTAGTCAAGTTTGGAACGCATCGACCACAGACAGACCAAAAGGTCTTTCAATTACTTCCCTCCACTTCTCAAAATATGTCAAATTTTCTTGATCACTACAACTGTAAAAAAAAATTCTGAGGCAACATAGAGAGGCTACTCAAATACTGCTTGATTGGAATGGCTGTGGTTGTATGAGATGGAAAGCTGCAGAGTTGGGCTGAAACAGTTCACAGAAATCCACAAGCTTGTGGTTGCCAGGCAACCACACTGGGCTGTGATTGGCTGAGCACCATTGAGAGCTGGACTTTAGGCTCTAGGATACAAGTGTGCAGTAGGAGACCTGAGTCACAATGCTAGCCCTTGCCATGGAGACCTCAGTGGCACAGAGGACCTTGTAGGGCAAGATTTAAATAGGATGAATATTCTTGGCCTGGTATGCCACAATATTCTCTCTGAAGGCTTCACTGCTCAGAATTTGTGGATGGAAATGCTTGCCAATCTACACATGGATGTACTTTCATAGGGATATGAAATATGCCAGGGCCTGGCAGATGATCTCTGCCATGTCCTATCCTTGAGCATACGCTTTTCCCTTGTCATGTCTGTCATTTGGCTGAGTCCTGTTCCATAATCTATTCAGTCAAGACTTGCTGGCCTCATTCACCTGCAGTATAAGAGCTTTCTGTGAAATTTCTCAGCAGAAATCCTCTGCAAGCACATAGCGTTGGATATGAGAGACAGTGGTGGAAGTTGAATTTCAAGGGCAGATATTTGAAAACAATGAAACAAGCCCCGAATAAGATCTTTACATGTTTCCCAGATGAATATGTTTGGAAATACGGGGGAAGATGGAGATCAAGGCTGAGAAGGGTGCACACCCATTTCAAGGTACAAAAACCAGGGAAAACCATGGGAAATCAAGAGAGCTGGTTAATCTGATGTAAAAATCTTTGATGATGAAAGGAAAATTATATTCTCATGATGATATATTCAGGCTGTAGAAGTGAACTTCTCATGTTGGTTGTCCTATGTGTGGCCTTCTGCATTGGGCAGTGGATGCAGGACAGGAGATCTTCAAATAAATCTGGTGGAACACAAAATACTGAAAAAAAAATCAGCCTAAATCCTGTGTATTCCTTCGCTTTGAGAACATATATGGATAATGTACGAAGTTTCAAAAGAGAAAAAGTCTATTGGGTCATGGTTTCAACAATGAAATGGTCACTTCACATAACATTTTGAATTTTGCTTTCACTCTTGCTCATGTACCGGGCCTGAGTAAAGCAGAATTCAGAGTAAGCCTCTTCAATAGTTGTGCATTCCATAAGTGGTTTTAAAACCAGTGAAACCCTTTGGACTTAGTGTTTGTATTTAATTGGTTGATTGGCTTTTCAAATTGTTTGTTTTACCATTTTTAACTTTGTGAGACAGGGAAGCCCTCACTCATAGTGATTTAGACCTCTCCAAATGCTCTGAAGTTATTCATGTAACAGCTATTACATGTTATAAGTTTCTCCTATTAAAACTTGAAAGACAAACAGACTCTGCTACTTTTCATCTAAATTCAGTGTTGGGCTAAATTCAGTGTTGGACTTTTTACAAGTCCTTTGAAATGTTCCTACTCTAGTCACTGGTCGTGCTGGAATTTACTTTCTTGTGAAGACGGGGGTTGAGCAAATTGACACAAGTACAGTTTGCCACTACTCTGGACACCTGGTTAAATATAGAGTTCCTTAAATGGTGTGTGTTTTACTTTGATCTCTGCTCACACTTTGCTCATCCAGTTAGAACCACAGGGCTCCAGGCCATAGCGTTTCAGGCCCAAACAAGAAAATTTCCATTCCGTTTTGGGAGTTCATTCGTCTCTCATAATTACTTTTTCCACAAATGTGTGCTACAGGAGAGGCCCTGTCCAAATGTGGAGAGGCCCATTTTCATTCACTCACTTTCAGACTTTCTAAGATTTTCAGTTACTAGAGTTTTGCCCAGACTTGACATTGTCAAGGGACAGTGCACTTCACTTGAAGTTGTGCAGTATTACTTCATGGATCCTCGTGGAAATTCTACCAATGCGAAACTCGTGCTGTAGTCATCTCCAAGTGTTTGTGCATAAGAAATTATAACTAACAAAGGATGTGGTTTCAAGCAGAATGAGGAAAGGAGGGATTATCTTTATTTCAGTGCAGGTTGACCTTTCAAAGAAACAGTAATTCCTATGAAATAGGAGGTAAAATCTTTTGTAAAGAGACATGGACATGACACGCTCAATTTATGTCACTTCTTTTAAAATGCCAAGGGCATTTGAGAAATTCTTGGCTGCTGAATTGTCCCTTTTTTCAAATTTCTCTTAGGTAAGACACTCCAGCTTCTTCAAACCATGGTACTGTTCCTTCCATGTAAAAAACCAAAGCAAAAAACAAAATAAATTAAAACAAAACCCATCAAATTACATTTGAGAACACACAATTGCTCAGCAGGCCCACTATTCAAGAAGCTAGAGGTACAGAAGCCTCAGCCTTCAGCCCATGGCCTGAAGTTTTGTCTCTATCATGGTCCCTCAATTCCCTGGCATGTCCACATTAACTCATAAATCTTTACTCATTTCCTCTTCAAATGCACAGTATCTAATATATTTGAAAACTGTTCACCTGGGCTGTAATCATCCAAGGACACACCAGAGGAAGGGCAGCCACCCCCTTGCCTTGGGCCTTGGAGCTTATCATAATAGAAATGGACACCTGAACAAGGGGAGCCAAAACAAAGAGAGGCATATTCCTAAAGCCTGAAGCACAGAAGCTACCTATAGACCAGTAGTGGGATTTCACAAATTACGTAAGAATCTCTGTGCACATGCTTGGCATGGTCACTCATGCCTCTAATCCCAGCAATCTGGGGGCTGAGGTGGATGGATCCTTGGGAGTTCTAGTCCATCTTGGGCTATGAATTTATCTCAAGGCCTCTTTCAACAACTACATAAGATGCTGTTTCCAAAAAGAGGACAACAGAAAACTAGACACACTTGGTCCAGGTCCCTGGTTTCACTTCATGAGTTGTGGAGTCTAAATATTTCATGCCATGAGAAAATACCTGGGATTTTTAGTGAAAGGGGCATTTATACCCCTTTTCTAAGGGTTTCTCTTTCACCATGTTACATTTGAATTCTGGGAAAACCTGCTGGTAATAAGCTATCTAGCATTATGTTGGTTTAGGTATCGAGTTAGTACCTCATGTTTAGTGTTCAGAGTTATGCTGGAATGGCTGCAGACCTCTTGAAATAGCGATTGCAGACAAGTGAACCCGAGGAAGCTGGATAGTTGAAGCAGGCACTCCAAATATTCATGCACTGCAAGGATTCACTTTCATTTTGGGACTCATCTTCTGGTTGCTGGTTTTTAGTGCTAACTGATACTACCATGGTGGCAGTAATCCAGCAGAGACTGCATGTATGGTTTGCATGTTTGCTTCCCAAGCCACCAGAAACTTGGCACAACACAAATCATTGTGGCATTTTCTTTACTCCCCTGAAACATTTGGCTTTCTAAAATTCAAAATGGAATAGACTGGACTAGTCAAGTTTGGACCCCATATACCACCAACAGAGCTAAAGACAGAGCCAATTACTTCCCTCTACTTGTCAAAATATGTCAAATTTGCTTGATCACCACAACTTCAAAGAAAATTCTCAGGCAACTTAGAGAGGTTAATCAAATACTGCATGATTGGAATAGCTGTGGTTTTATGAGGTGTAAAGTTGCAGAGTTGGGCTGAAACTGTTCACAGAAAACCACAGGCTTGTGATTGCCAGGCAACCACACTGGGCTGTGATTGGCTGAACATCACTGTGAGGTGGATTTTAGGCTCTAGGTTTGAAAATTTAAAGACTGGGGTAGTCAAGTTTGGAACCCATCGACCACAGACAGACCAAAAGGTCTTTCAATTACTTCCCTCCACTTCTCAAAATATGTCAAATTTTCTTGATCACTACAACTGTAAAAAAAATTCTGAGGCAACATAGAGAGGCTAATCAAATACTGCTTGATTGGAATGGCTGTGGTTGTATGAGATGGAAAGCTGCAGAGTTGGGCTGAAACAGTTCACAGAAATCCACAAGCTTGTGGTTGCCAGGCAAACACACTGGGCTGTGATTGGCTGAGCACCATTGTGAGCTGGACTTTAGGCTCTAGGATACAAGTGTGCAGTAGGAGACCTGAGTCACAATGCTAGGCCTTGCCATGGAGACCTCAGTGGCACAGAGGACCTTGTAGGGCAAGATTTAAATAGGATGAATATTCTTGGCCTGGTATGCCGCAATATTCTCTCTGAAGGCTTCACTGCTCAGAATTTGTGGATGGAAATGCTTGCCAATCTACACATGGATGTACTTTCAAAGGGATATGAAATATGCCAGGGCCTGGCAGATGATCTCTGCCATGTCCTATCCTTGAGCATACGCTTTTCTCTTGTCATGTCTGTCATTTGGCTGAGTCCTGTTCCATAATCTATTCAGTCAAGACTTGCTGGCATCATTCACCTGCAGTATAAGAGCTTTCTGTGAAATTTCTCAGCAGAAATCCTCTGCAACCACATAGCTTTGGATATGAGAGACAGTGGTGGAAGTTGAATTTCAAGGGCAGATATTTGAAAACAATGAAACAAGCCCCGAATAAGATCTTTACATGTTTCCCAGATGAATATGTTTGAAAATACGGGGGAAGATGGAGATCAAGGCTGACAAGAGTGCACACCCATTTCAAGGTACAAAAAACAGGGAAAAACATGGGAAAGCAAGAGAGCTGGTTAATCTGATGTAAAAATCTTTGATGATGAAAGGAAAATTATATTCTCATGATGATATATTCAGGCTGTAGAAGTGAACTTCTCATGTTGGTTGTCCTATGTGTGGCCTTCTGCATTGGGCAGTGGATGCAGGACAGGAGATCTTCAAATAAATCTGGTGGAACACAAAATACTGAAAAAAAATCAGCCTAAATCCTGTATATTCCTTCCCTTTGAGAACATATATGGATAATGTACGAAGTTTCAAAAGAGAAAAAGTCTATTGAGTCATGCTTTGAACAATGAAATGGTCACTTCACATGACATTTTGAATTTTGCTTTCACTCTTGCTCATGTACGGGGCCTGAGTAAAGCAGAATGCAGAGTAAGCCTCTTCAATAGTTGTGCATTCCATAAGTGGTTTTAAAACCAGTGAAACCCTTTGGACTTAGTGTTTGTATTTAATTGGTTGATTGGCTTTTCAAATTGTTTGTTTTACTATTTTTAACGTTGTGAGACAGGGAAGCCCTCACTCATAGTGATTTAGACCTCTCCAAAAGCTTTGAAGTTATTCATGTAACAGCTATTACATGTTATAAGTTTCTCCTATTAAAACTTGAAAGACAGACAGACTCTGCTACTTTTCATCTAAATTCAGTGTTGGGCTAAATTCAGTGTTGGACTTTTTACAAGTCCTTTGAAATGTGTCCTACTCTAGTCACTGGTCGGGCTGGAATTTACTTTCTTGTGAAGACAGGAGTTGAGCAAATTGACACAAGTACAGTTTGCCACTACTCTGGACACCTGGTTAAATATAGAGTTCCCTAAATGGTGTGTGTTTTACTTTGATCTCTGCTCACACTTTGCTCATCCAGTTAGAACTACAGGGCTCCAGGCCATAGCGTTCCAGGCCCAAACAAGAAAATTTCCATTCCATTTTGGGAGTTCATTCGTCTCTCATAATTACTTTTTCCACAAATGTGTGCTACAGGAGAGGCCCTGTCCAAATGTGGAGAGGCCCATTTTCATTCACTCACTTTCAGACTTTCTAAGATTTTCAGTTACTAGAGGTTTGCCCAGACTTGCCATTGTCAAGGGACAGTGCACTTCACTTGAAGTTGTTCAGTATTACTTCATGGGTCCTCGTTGAAATTCCACCAATGCGAAACTCGTGCTCTAGTCATCTCCAAGTGTTTCTGCGTAAGAAAGTATAACTAACAAAGGATGTGGTTTCAAGCAGAATGAGGAAAGGAGGGATTATCTTTATTTCAGTGCAGGTTGACCTTTCAAAGAAACAGTAATTCCTATCAAATAGGAGGTAAAATCTTTTGTAAAGAGACATGGACATGACACGCTCAATTTATGTCACTTTTTTTAAAACGCCAAGGGCATTTGAGAAATTCTTGGCTGCTGAATTGTCCCTTTTTTCAAATTTCTCTTAGGTAAGACACTCCAGCTTCTTCAAACCATGGTACTGTTCCTTCCATGTAAAAAACCGAAGCAAAAAAGAAAATAAATTAAAACAAAACCCATCAAATTACATTTGAGAGCACACAATTGCTCAGCAGGCCCACTATTCAAGAAGCTAGAGGTACAGAAGCCTCAGCCTTCAGCCCATGGCCTGAAGTTTTGTTTCTACCATGGGCCCTCAATTCCCTGGCATGTCCACATTAACCCATGAATGTTTAATCATTTCCTCTTCAAATGCACAGGATCCAATATATTTGAACCCTGTTCACCTGGGCTGTAATCATCCAAGGACACACCAGAGGAAGGGCAGCCACCCCCTTGCCTGGGGCCTTGGAGCTTATCACAATAGAAATGGACACCTGAACAAGGGGAGCCAAAACAAAGAGAGGCATATTCCTATAGCCTGAAGCACAGAAGCTACCTATAGACCAGTAGTGGGATTTCCCAAATTATGTAAGAATCTCTGTGCATATGCTTGGCATGGTGGCTCATGCCTATAATCCCAGCAATCTGGGGGCTGAGGTGGATGGATCCTTGGGAGTTCCAATCCATCTTGGGCTACGAATTTATCTCAAGGCCTCTTTCAACAACTACAAAAGATGCTGTTTCCAAAAAGAGGACAACAGAAACCTAGACACACTTGGTCTAGGTCCCTGGGTTCACTACATGAGTTGTTGAGTCTAAATATTCCATTCCATGAGAAAATACCTCTGATTTTTAGGGAAAGGAGCATTTGCATCCCTTTTGTAAGGGTTTCCCTTTCACCATGTTACATTTGAATTCTGGGAAAACCTGCTGGTAATAAGCTATCTAGCATTATGTTGGTTTAGGTATTGAGCTAGTACCTCACGTTTAGTGTCCAGGGTTATGCTGGAATGGCTGCAGACCTCCTTGAAATAGCGATTGCAGACATGTGAACCCCGAGGAAGCTGGATAGTTGAAGCAGGCACTCCAAATATTCATGCACTGCAAGGATTCACTTTCATTTTGGGACTCATCTTCAGGTTGCTGGCATTTAGTGCTAACTGATACTACCATGGTGGCAGTAATCCAGCAGAGACTGCATGTATGATTTGCATGTTTGCTTGCCAAGCCACCAGAAACTTGGCAGAACCCAAATCATTGTGTCATTTTCTTTCCTCCCCTGAAACATTTGGCTTTCTAAGTATGAAAATTGAATAGACTGGGCTAGTCAAGTTTGGACCCGATATACCACCAACAGAGCTAAAGACAGAGCCAATTACTTCCCTCCACTTGTCAAAATATGTCAAATTTGCTTGATCACCACAACTTCAAAGAAAATTCTGAAGCAACTTAGAGAGGTGAATCAAATACTGCATGATTGGAATGGCTTTGGTTGTATGAGGTGGTAAGCTCCAGAGTTGGGCTGAAACTGTTCACAGAAATCCACAGGCTTGTGGTTGCCAGGCAACCACACTGGGCTGAGATTGGCTGAACATCACTGTGAGGTGGATTTTAGGCTCTAGGTTTGAAAATTTAAAAGACTGGCGTAGTCAAGTTTGGAACCCATAGAATCTCAGACATACCAAAATGTTTTCCAATTACTTCCCTCCACTTCTCAAAATATGTCAAATTTTCTTGATCACTACAACTGTAAAAAAAATTCTGAGGCAACATAGCGAGGCTAATCAAATATTGCAGGATTGGAATGGCTGTGGTTGTATGAGGTGGAAAGCTGCAGAGTTGGGCTGAAGCAGTTCACAGAAATCCACAAGCTTGTGGTTGCCAGGCAATCACACTGGGCTGTGATTGGCTGAGCACCATTGTGAGCTGGACTTTAGGCTCTAGGATAAAAGTGTGCAGTAGGAGACCTGAGTCACAATGCTGGGCGTTGCCATGGAGACCTCAGTGGCACAGAGGACCTTGTAGGGCAAGATTTAAATAGGATGAATATTCTTGGCCAGGTATGCCACAATATTCCTCTGAAGGCTTCACTGCTCAGAATTTGTGGATGGAAGTGCTTGCCAAACTACACATGGATGTACTTTCAATGGGATATGTAATATGCCAGGGCCTGGCAGATGATCTGTGCCATGTCCTATCCTTGAGCATACGCTTTTCCCTTGTCATGTCTGTCATTTGGCTGAGTCCTGTTCCCTAAGCTATTCAGTCAAGACTTGCTGGCATCATTCACCTGCAGTATAAGAGCTTTCTGTGAAATTTCTCAGCAGAAATCCTCTGCAAGCACATAGCTTTGGATATGAGAGACAGTGGTGGAAGTTGAATTTCAAGGGCAGATATTTGAAAACAATGAAACAAGCCCCGAATAAGATCTTTACATGTTTCCCAGATGAATATGTTTGGAAATACGGGGGAAGAGGGAGATCAAGCCTGAGAAGAGTGCACACCCATTTCAAGGTACAAAACCAGGGAAAAACATGGGAAAGCAAGAGAGCGGGTTAATCTGATGTAAAAATCTTTGATGATGAAAGGAAAATTATATTCTCATGATGATATATTCAGGCTGTAGTAGTGAACTTCTCATGTTGGTTGTCCTTTGTGTGGCCTTCGGCATTGGGCGGTGGATGCAGGACAGGAGATCTTCAAATAAATCTGGTGGAACACAAAATACTAAAAAAAAAATTCAGCCTAAATCCTGTGTATTCCTTCCCTTTGAGAACATATATGGATAATGTATGAAGTTTCAAAAGAGAAAATGTCTTTTGGGTCATGGTTTCAACAATGAAATGGTCACTTCACATAACATTTTGAATTTTGCTTTCACACTTGCTCATGTACTGGGCCTGAGTAAAGCAGAATGCAGAGTAAGCCTCTTCAATAGTTGTGCATTCCATAAGTGGTTTTAAAACCAGTGAAGCCCTTTGGACTTAGTGTTTGTATTTAATTGGTTGATTGGCTTTTCAAATTGTTTGTTTTACTATTTTTAACTTTGTGAGTCAGGGAAGCCCTCACTCATAGTGATTTAGACCTCTCCAAAAGCTCTGAAGTTATTCATGTAACAGCTATTACATGTTATAAGTTTCTCCTATTAAAACTTGAAAGACAAAGAGACTCTGCTACTTTTCATCTAAATTCAGTGTTGGGCTAAATTCAGTGTTGGACTTTTTACAAGTCCTTTGAAATGTTCCTACTCTAGTCACTGGTCGTGCTGGAATTTACTTTCGTGTGAAGACAGGAGTTGAGCAAATTGATACAAGTACAGTTTGCCACTACTCTGGACACCTAAATGGTTAAATATAGAGTTCCCTAAATGGTGTGTGTTTTACTTTGATCTCTGCTCACACTTTGCTCATCCAGTTAGAATCACAGGGCTCCAGGCCATAGCGTTCCAGGCCTAAACAAGAAAATTTCCATTCCGTTTTGGGAGTTCATTCGTCTCTCATAATTACTTTTTCCACAAATGTGTGCTTCAGGAGAGGCCCTGTCCAAATGTGGAGAGGCCCATTTTCATTCACTCACTTTCAGACTTTCTAAGATTTTCAGTTACTAGAGGTTTGCCCAGACTTGCCATTGTCAAGGGACAGTGCAATTCACTGGAAGTTGTGCAGTATTACTTCCTGTGTCTCCCTGGAATTTCCACCAATGCGAAACTCTTGCTGTATTCACTTCCAAGTGTTTCTGTGTAAGAAAATATAAGCAATAAAGGATGTGGTTTCAAGCCCAACCAGGAAAGGAGGGATTATCTTTATTTCAGTGCAGGTTGACCTTTCAAAGAAACAGTAATTCCTATGAAATAGGAGGTAAAATCTTTTGTAAAGAGACATGGACATGACCCGCTCAAGTTTACGCCACTGTTTTTAAAACGCCAAGAGCATTTCAGAAATTCTTGGCTGCTGAATTGTCCCTTTTTTCAAATTTCTCTTAGGTAAGACACTCCAGCTTCGTCAAACCATGGTACTGTTCCTTCCATGTAAAAAACCAAAGCAAAAAAGAAAATAAATTAAAACAAAACCCATCACATTACATTTGAGAGCACACAATTGCTCAGCAGGCCCACTATTCAAGAAGCTAGAGGTACAGAAGCCTCAGCCTTCAGCCCATGGTCTGAAGTTTTGTCTCTATCATGGCCCCTCAATTCCCTGGCATGTCCACATTAACTCATGAATCTTTACTCATTTCCTCTTCAAATGCACAGGTCCAATATATTTGAACCCTGTTCACCTGAGCTGTAATCATCCAAGGACACACCAGAGGAAGGGCAGCCACCCCCTTGCCTGGGGCCTTGGAGTTTATCACAATAGAAATGGACACCTGAACAAGGGGAGCCAAAACAAAGAGAGGCATATTCCTAAAGTCTGAAGCACAGAAGCTACCTATAGACCAGTAGTGGGATTTCACAAATTATGTAAGAATCTCTGTGCACATGCTTGGCATGGCCGCTCATGCCTATAATCCCAGCAATCTGGGTGCTGAGGTGGATGGATCCTTGGGAGTTCCAGTCCATCTTGGGCTACGAATTTATCTCAAGGCCTCTTTCAACAACTACATAAGATGCTGTTTCCAAAAAGAGGACAAAAGAAAATTAGACACACTTGGTCCAGGTCCCTGGGTTCACTACATGAGTTGTGGAGTCTAAATATTCCATGCCATGAGAAAATACCTGGGATTTTTAGTGAAAGGGGCATTTGCATCCCTTTTCTAAGGGTTTCCCTTTCACGATGTTACATTTGAATTCTGGGAAAACCTGCTGGTGATAAGCTATCTAGCATTATGTTGGTTTAGGTATTGAGCTAGTACCTCATGTTTAGTGTTCAGGGTTATGCTGGAATGGCTGCAGACCTCCTTGAAATAGCGATTTCAGACAAGTAAACCCCGAGGAAGCTGGATAGTTGAAGCAGGCACTCCAAATATTCATGCACTGCAAGGATTCACTTTCATTTTGGGACTCATCTTCTGGTTGCTGGCTTTTAGTGCTGACTGATACTACCATGGTGGCAGTAATCCAGCAGAGACTGCATGTATGGTTTGCAGGTTTGCTTCCCAAGCCACCAGAAACATGGCAGAACCCAAATCATTGTGGCATTTTCTTTCCTCCCCTGAAACATTTGGCTTTCTAAGTTTGAAAATTGCATAGACTCGGCTAGTCACGTTTGGACCCCATGTACCACCAACAGAGCTAAAGACAGAGCCAGTTACTTCCCTCCACTTGTCAAAATATGTCAAATTTGCTTGATCACCTCAACTTCAAAGAAAATTCTGACGTAACTTTGAGAGGTTAATCACATACTGCATGATTGGAATGGCTGTGGTTGTATGAGGTCGAAAGCTGCAGAGTTGGGCTAAAACTGTTCACAGATACCCACAGGCTTGTGGTTGCCAGGCAACCACACTGGGCTGAGACTGGCTGAACATCACTGTGAGGTGGATTTTAGGCTCTAGGTTTGAAAATTTAAAAGACTGCAGTAGTCAAGTTTGGAACCCATGGACCACTGACAGACCAAAAGGTCTTTCAATTACTTCCCTCCACTTCTCAAAATATGTCAAATTTTCTTGATCACTATAACTGTAAAAAAAATTCTGAGGCAACATAGAGAGGATAATCAAATACTGCATGATTGGAATGGCTGTGGTTGTATGAGGTGGAACGCTGCAGGATTCAGCTGAAACAGTTCACAGAAATCCACAAGCTTGTGGTTGCCAGGCAACCACACTGGGCTGCGATTGGCATAGCACCATTGTGAGCTGGACTTTAGGCTCTAGGATACAAGTGTGCAGTAGGAGACCTGAGTCACAATGCTGGGCCTTGCCATGGAGACCTCAGTGGCACAGAGGACCTTGTAGGGCAAGATTTAAATAGGATGAATATTCTTGGCCTGGTATGCCGCAATATTCTCTCTGAAGGCTTCACTGCTCAGAATTTGTGGATGGAAATGCTTGCCAATCTACACATGGATGTACTTTCAAAGGGATATGAAATATGCCAGGGCCTGGCAGATGATCTCTGCCATGTCCTATCCTTGAGCATACGCTTTTCTCTTGTCATGTCTGTCATTTGGCTGAGTCCTGTTCCATAATCTATTCAGTCAAGACTTGCTGGCATCATTCACCTGCAGTATAAGAGCTTTCTGTGAAATTTCTCAGCAGAAATCCTCTGCAACCACATAGCTTTGGATATGAGAGACAGTGGTGGAAGTTGAATTTCAAGGGCAGATATTTGAAAACAATGAAACAAGCCCCGAATAAGATCTTTACATGTTTCCCAGATGAATATGTTTGAAAATACGGGGGAAGATGGAGATCAAGGCTGACAAGAGTGCACACCCATTTCAAGGTACAAAAAACAGGGAAAAACATGGGAAAGCAAGAGAGCTGGTTAATCTGATGTAAAAATCTTTGATGATGAAAGGAAAATTATATTCTCATGATGATATATTCAGGCTGTAGAAGTGAACTTCTCATGTTGGTTGTCCTATGTGTGGCCTTCTGCATTGGGCAGTGGATGCAGGACAGGAGATCTTCAAATAAATCTGGTGGAACACAAAATACTGAAAAAAAATCAGCCTAAATCCTGTATATTCCTTCCCTTTGAGAACATATATGGATAATGTACGAAGTTTCAAAAGAGAAAAAGTCTATTGAGTCATGCTTTGAACAATGAAATGGTCACTTCACATGACATTTTGAATTTTGCTTTCACTCTTGCTCATGTACGGGGCCTGAGTAAAGCAGAATGCAGAGTAAGCCTCTTCAATAGTTGTGCATTCCATAAGTGGTTTTAAAACCAGTGAAACCCTTTGGACTTAGTGTTTGTATTTAATTGGTTGATTGGCTTTTCAAATTGTTTGTTTTACTATTTTTAACGTTGTGAGACAGGGAAGCCCTCACTCATAGTGATTTAGACCTCTCCAAAAGCTTTGAAGTTATTCATGTAACAGCTATTACATGTTATAAGTTTCTCCTATTAAAACTTGAAAGACAGACAGACTCTGCTACTTTTCATCTAAATTCAGTGTTGGGCTAAATTCAGTGTTGGACTTTTTACAAGTCCTTTGAAATGTGTCCTCCTCTATTCACTGGTCGGGCTGGAATTTACTTTCTTGTGAAGACAGGAGTTGAGCAAATTGACACAAGTACAGTTTGCCACTACTCTGGACACCTGGTTAAATATAGAGTTCCCTAAATGGTGTGTGTTTTACTTTGATCTCTGCTCACACTTTGCTCATCCAGTTAGAACTACAGGGCTCCAGGCCATAGCGTTCCAGGCCCAAACAAGAAAATTTCCATTCCATTTTGGGAGTTCATTCGTCTCTCATAATTACTTTTTCCACAAATGTGTGCTACAGGAGAGGCCCTGTCCAAATGTGGAGAGGCCCATTTTCATTCACTCACTTTCAGACTTTCTAAGATTTTCAGTTACTAGAGGTTTGCCCAGACTTGCCATTGTCAAGGGACAGTGCACTTCACTTGAAGTTGTTCAGTATTACTTCATGGGTCCTCGTTGAAATTCCACCAATGCGAAACTCGTGCTCTAGTCATCTCCAAGTGTTTCTGCGTAAGAAAGTATAACTAACAAAGGATGTGGTTTCAAGCAGAATGAGGAAAGGAGGGATTATCTTTATTTCAGTGCAGGTTGACCTTTCAAAGAAACAGTAATTCCTATCAAATAGGAGGTAAAATCTTTTGTAAAGAGACATGGACATGACACGCTCAATTTATGTCACTTTTTTTAAAACGCCAAGGGCATTTGAGAAATTCTTGGCTGCTGAATTGTCCCTTTTTTCAAATTTCTCTTAGGTAAGACACTCCAGCTTCTTCAAACCATGGTACTGTTCCTTCCATGTAAAAAACCGAAGCAAAAAAGAAAATAAATTAAAACAAAACCCATCAAATTACATTTGAGAGCACACAATTGCTCAGCAGGCCCACTATTCAAGAAGCTAGAGGTACAGAAGCCTCAGCCTTCAGCCCATGGCCTGAAGTTTTGTTTCTACCATGGGCCCTCAATTCCCTGGCATGTCCACATTAACCCATGAATGTTTAATCATTTCCTCTTCAAATGCACAGGATCCAATATATTTGAACCCTGTTCACCTGGGCTGTAATCATCCAAGGACACACCAGAGGAAGGGCAGCCACCCCCTTGCCTGGGGCCTTGGAGCTTATCACAATAGAAATGGACACCTGAACAAGGGGAGCCAAAACAAAGAGAGGCATATTCCTATAGCCTGAAGCACAGAAGCTACCTATAGACCAGTAGTGGGATTTCCCAAATTATGTAAGAATCTCTGTGCATATGCTTGGCATGGTGGCTCATGCCTATAATCCCAGCAATCTGGGGGCTGAGGTGGATGGATCCTTGGGAGTTCCAATCCATCTTGGGCTACGAATTTATCTCAAGGCCTCTTTCAACAACTACAAAAGATGCTGTTTCCAAAAAGAGGACAACAGAAACCTAGACACACTTGGTCTAGGTCCCTGGGTTCACTACATGAGTTGTTGAGTCTAAATATTCCATTCCATGAGAAAATACCTCTGATTTTTAGGGAAAGGAGCATTTGCATCCCTTTTGTAAGGGTTTCCCTTTCACCATGTTACATTTGAATTCTGGGAAAACCTGCTGGTAATAAGCTATCTAGCATTATGTTGGTTTAGGTATTGAGCTAGTACCTCACGTTTAGTGTCCAGGGTTATGCTGGAATGGCTGCAGACCTCCTTGAAATAGCGATTGCAGACATGTGAACCCCGAGGAAGCTGGATAGTTGAAGCAGGCACTCCAAATATTCATGCACTGCAAGGATTCACTTTCATTTTGGGACTCATCTTCAGGTTGCTGGCATTTAGTGCTAACTGATACTACCATGGTGGCAGTAATCCAGCAGAGACTGCATGTATGATTTGCATGTTTGCTTGCCAAGCCACCAGAAACTTGGCAGAACCCAAATCATTGTGTCATTTTCTTTCCTCCCCTGAAACATTTGGCTTTCTAAGTATGAAAATTGAATAGACTGGGCTAGTCAAGTTTGGACCCGATATACCACCAACAGAGCTAAAGACAGAGCCAATTACTTCCCTCCACTTGTCAAAATATGTCAAATTTGCTTGATCACCACAACTTCAAAGAAAATTCTGAAGCAACTTAGAGAGGTGAATCAAATACTGCATGATTGGAATGGCTTTGGTTGTATGAGGTGGTAAGCTCCAGAGTTGGGCTGAAACTGTTCACAGAAATCCACAGGCTTGTGGTTGCCAGGCAACCACACTGGGCTGAGATTGGCTGAACATCACTGTGAGGTGGATTTTAGGCTCTAGGTTTGAAAATTTAAAAGACTGGCGTAGTCAAGTTTGGAACCCATAGAATCTCAGACATACCAAAATGTTTTCCAATTACTTCCCTCCACTTCTCAAAATATGTCAAATTTTCTTGATCACTACAACTGTAAAAAAAATTCTGAGGCAACATAGCGAGGCTAATCAAATATTGCAGGATTGGAATGGCTGTGGTTGTATGAGGTGGAAAGCTGCAGAGTTGGGCTGAAGCAGTTCACAGAAATCCACAAGCTTGTGGTTGCCAGGCAATCACACTGGGCTGTGATTGGCTGAGCACCATTGTGAGCTGGACTTTAGGCTCTAGGATAAAAGTGTGCAGTAGGAGACCTGAGTCACAATGCTGGGCGTTGCCATGGAGACCTCAGTGGCACAGAGGACCTTGTAGGGCAAGATTTAAATAGGATGAATATTCTTGGCCAGGTATGCCACAATATTCCTCTGAAGGCTTCACTGCTCAGAATTTGTGGATGGAAGTGCTTGCCAAACTACACATGGATGTACTTTCAATGGGATATGTAATATGCCAGGGCCTGGCAGATGATCTGTGCCATGTCCTATCCTTGAGCATACGCTTTTCCCTTGTCATGTCTGTCATTTGGCTGAGTCCTGTTCCCTAAGCTATTCAGTCAAGACTTGCTGGCATCATTCACCTGCAGTATAAGAGCTTTCTGTGAAATTTCTCAGCAGAAATCCTCTGCAAGCACATAGCTTTGGATATGAGAGACAGTGGTGGAAGTTGAATTTCAAGGGCAGATATTTGAAAACAATGAAACAAGCCCCGAATAAGATCTTTACATGTTTCCCAGATGAATATGTTTGGAAATACGGGGGAAGAGGGAGATCAAGCCTGAGAAGAGTGCACACCCATTTCAAGGTACAAAACCAGGGAAAAACATGGGAAAGCAAGAGAGCGGGTTAATCTGATGTAAAAATCTTTGATGATGAAAGGAAAATTATATTCTCATGATGATATATTCAGGCTGTAGTAGTGAACTTCTCATGTTGGTTGTCCTTTGTGTGGCCTTCGGCATTGGGCGGTGGATGCAGGACAGGAGATCTTCAAATAAATCTGGTGGAACACAAAATACTGAAAAAAAAATTCAGCCTAAATCCTGTGTATTCCTTCCCTTTGAGAACATATATGGATAATGTATGAAGTTTCAAAAGAGAAAATGTCTTTTGGGTCATGGTTTCAACAATGAAATGGTCACTTCACATAACATTTTGAATTTTGCTTTCACACTTGCTCATGTACTGGGCCTGAGTAAAGCAGAATGCAGAGTAAGCCTCTTCAATAGTTGTGCATTCCATAAGTGGTTTTAAAACCAGTGAAGCCCTTTGGACTTAGTGTTTGTATTTAATTGGTTGATTGGCTTTTCAAATTGTTTGTTTTACTATTTTTAACTTTGTGAGTCAGGGAAGCCCTCACTCATAGTGATTTAGACCTCTCCAAAAGCTCTGAAGTTATTCATGTAACAGCTATTACATGTTATAAGTTTCTCCTATTAAAACTTGAAAGACAAAGAGACTCTGCTACTTTTCATCTAAATTCAGTGTTGGGCTAAATTCAGTGTTGGACTTTTTACAAGTCCTTTGAAATGTTCCTACTCTAGTCACTGGTCGTGCTGGAATTTACTTTCGTGTGAAGACAGGAGTTGAGCAAATTGATACAAGTACAGTTTGCCACTACTCTGGACACCTAAATGGTTAAATATAGAGTTCCCTAAATGGTGTGTGTTTTACTTTGATCTCTGCTCACACTTTGCTCATCCAGTTAGAATCACAGGGCTCCAGGCCATAGCGTTCCAGGCCTAAACAAGAAAATTTCCATTCCGTTTTGGGAGTTCATTCGTCTCTCATAATTACTTTTTCCACAAATGTGTGCTTCAGGAGAGGCCCTGTCCAAATGTGGAGAGGCCCATTTTCATTCACTCACTTTCAGACTTTCTAAGATTTTCAGTTACTAGAGGTTTGCCCAGACTTGCCATTGTCAAGGGACAGTGCAATTCACTGGAAGTTGTGCAGTATTACTTCCTGTGTCTCCCTGGAATTTCCACCAATGCGAAACTCTTGCTGTATTCACTTCCAAGTGTTTCTGTGTAAGAAAATATAAGCAATAAAGGATGTGGTTTCAAGCCCAACCAGGAAAGGAGGGATTATCTTTATTTCAGTGCAGGTTGACCTTTCAAAGAAACAGTAATTCCTATGAAATAGGAGGTAAAATCTTTTGTAAAGAGACATGGACATGACCCGCTCAAGTTTACGCCACTGTTTTTAAAACGCCAAGAGCATTTCAGAAATTCTTGGCTGCTGAATTGTCCCTTTTTTCAAATTTCTCTTAGGTAAGACACTCCAGCTTCGTCAAACCATGGTACTGTTCCTTCCATGTAAAAAACCAAAGCAAAAAAGAAAATAAATTAAAACAAAACCCATCACATTACATTTGAGAGCACACAATTGCTCAGCAGGCCCACTATTCAAGAAGCTAGAGGTACAGAAGCCTCAGCCTTCAGCCCATGGTCTGAAGTTTTGTCTCTATCATGGCCCCTCAATTCCCTGGCATGTCCACATTAACTCATGAATCTTTACTCATTTCCTCTTCAAATGCACAGGTCCAATATATTTGAACCCTGTTCACCTGAGCTGTAATCATCCAAGGACACACCAGAGGAAGGGCAGCCACCCCCTTGCCTGGGGCCTTGGAGTTTATCACAATAGAAATGGACACCTGAACAAGGGGAGCCAAAACAAAGAGAGGCATATTCCTAAAGTCTGAAGCACAGAAGCTACCTATAGACCAGTAGTGGGATTTCACAAATTATGTAAGAATCTCTGTGCACATGCTTGGCATGGCCGCTCATGCCTATAATCCCAGCAATCTGGGTGCTGAGGTGGATGGATCCTTGGGAGTTCCAGTCCATCTTGGGCTACGAATTTATCTCAAGGCCTCTTTCAACAACTACATAAGATGCTGTTTCCAAAAAGAGGACAAAAGAAAATTAGACACACTTGGTCCAGGTCCCTGGGTTCACTACATGAGTTGTGGAGTCTAAATATTCCATGCCATGAGAAAATACCTGGGATTTTTAGTGAAAGGGGCATTTGCATCCCTTTTCTAAGGGTTTCCCTTTCACGATGTTACATTTGAATTCTGGGAAAACCTGCTGGTGATAAGCTATCTAGCATTATGTTGGTTTAGGTATTGAGCTAGTACCTCATGTTTAGTGTTCAGGGTTATGCTGGAATGGCTGCAGACCTCCTTGAAATAGCGATTTCAGACAAGTAAACCCCGAGGAAGCTGGATAGTTGAAGCAGGCACTCCAAATATTCATGCACTGCAAGGATTCACTTTCATTTTGGGACTCATCTTCTGGTTGCTGGCTTTTAGTGCTGACTGATACTACCATGGTGGCAGTAATCCAGCAGAGACTGCATGTATGGTTTGCAGGTTTGCTTCCCAAGCCACCAGAAACATGGCAGAACCCAAATCATTGTGGCATTTTCTTTCCTCCCCTGAAACATTTGGCTTTCTAAGTTTGAAAATTGCATAGACTCGGCTAGTCACGTTTGGACCCCATGTACCACCAACAGAGCTAAAGACAGAGCCAGTTACTTCCCTCCACTTGTCAAAATATGTCAAATTTGCTTGATCACCTCAACTTCAAAGAAAATTCTGACGTAACTTTGAGAGGTTAATCACATACTGCATGATTGGAATGGCTGTGGTTGTATGAGGTCGAAAGCTGCAGAGTTGGGCTAAAACTGTTCACAGATACCCACAGGCTTGTGGTTGCCAGGCAACCACACTGGGCTGAGACTGGCTGAACATCACTGTGAGGTGGATTTTAGGCTCTAGGTTTGAAAATTTAAAAGACTGCAGTAGTCAAGTTTGGAACCCATGGACCACTGACAGACCAAAAGGTCTTTCAATTACTTCCCTCCACTTCTCAAAATATGTCAAATTTTCTTGATCACTATAACTGTAAAAAAAATTCTGAGGCAACATAGAGAGGATAATCAAATACTGCATGATTGGAATGGCTGTGGTTGTATGAGGTGGAACGCTGCAGGATTCAGCTGAAACAGTTCACAGAAATCCACAAGCTTGTGGTTGCCAGGCAACCACACTGGGCTGCGATTGGCATAGCACCATTGTGAGCTGGACTTTAGGCTCTAGGATACAAGTGTGCAGTAGGAGACCTGAGTCACAATGCTGGGCCTTGCCATGGAGACCTCAGTGGCACAGAGGACCTTGTAGGGCAAGATTTAAATAGGATGAATATTCTTGGCCTGGTATGCCACAATATTCTCTCTGAAGGCTTCACTGCTCAGAATTTGTGGATGGAAATGCTTGCCAATCTACACATGGATGTACTTTCAATGGGATATGAAATATGCCAGGGCGTTTGCAGATGATCTCTGCCATGTCTTATCCTTGAGCATATGATTTTCCCTTGTCATGTCTGTCATTTGGCTGAGTCGTGTTCCCTAAGCTATTCAGTCAAGACTTGCTGGCATCATTCACCGGCAGTACAAGAGCTTTATGTGAAATTTCTCAGCAGAAATCCTCTGCAAGCACATAGCTTTGGATATGAGAGACAGTGGTGGAAGCTGAATTTCAAGGGCAGATATTTGAAAACAATGAAACAAGCCCCGAATAAGATCTTTACATGTTTCCCAGATGAATATGTTTGGAAATACGGGGGAAGATGGAGGTCAAGGCTGAGAAGAGTGCACACCCATTTCAAGGCACAAAAACAAGGGAAAAACGTGGGAAAGCAAGAGAGCTGGTTAATGTGATGTAAAAATCCTTGATGATGAAAGGAAAATTATATTCTCATGATGATATATTCAGGCTATAGAAGTGAACTTCTCATGTTGGTTGTCCTAAGTGTGGCCTTCTGCATTGGGCAGTGGATGCAGGACAGGGGATCTTCAAATAAATCTAGTGGAACACAAAATACTGCAAAAAAATTCAGCCTAAATCCTGTGTATTCCTTCCCTTTGAGAACATATATGGATAATGTACGAAGTTTCAAAAGAGAAAATGTCTATTGGGTCATGGTTTCAACAATGAAATGGTCACTTCACATGACATTCTGAATTTTGCTTTCACACTTGCTCATGTACCGTTCCTGAGTAAAGCAGAATGCAGAGTAAGCCTCTTCAATAGTTGTGCATTCCATAAGTGGTTTTAAAACCAGTGAAACCCTTTGGACTTAGTGTTTGTATTTAATTGGTTGATTGGTTTTTCAAATTGTTTGTTTTACTATTTTGAACTTTGTGAGTCAGGGAAGCCCTCACTCATAGAGATTCAGACCTCTCCAAAAGCTCTGAAGTTATTCATGTAACAGCTATTACATGTTATAAGTTTCTCCTATTAAAACTTGAAAGACAAACAGACTCTGCTACTTTTCATCTAAATTCAGTGTTGGGCTAAATTCAGTGTTGGACTTTTTACAAGTCCTTTGAAATGTGTCCTCCTCTAGTCACTGGTCGTGCTGGAATTTACTTTCTTGTGAAGACAGACTTTGAGCAAATTGACACAAGTACAGTTTGCCACTACTCTGGACACCTGGTTAAATATCGAGTTCCCTAAATGGTGTGTGTTTTACTTTGATCTCTGCTCACACTTTGCTCATCCAGTTAGAACCACAGGGCTCCAGGCCATAGCGTTCCAGGCCCAAACAAGAAAATTTCCATTCCGTTTTGGGAGTTCATTCGTCTCTCATAATTCCTTTTTCCACAAATGTGTGCTACAGGAGAGGCCCTGTCCAAATGTGGAGAGGCCCATTTTCATTCACTCACTTTCAGACTTTCTAAGATTTTCAGTTACTAGAGGTTTGCCCAGACTTGCCATTGTCAAGGGACAGTGCACTTCACTTGAAGGTGTGCAGTATTACTTCATGGGTCCTCGTGGAAATTCCACCAATGCGAAACTAGTGCTCTATTCATCTCCAAGTGTTTCTGCGTAAGAAAGTATAACTAACAAACGATGTGGTTTCAATCAGAATGAGGAAAGGAGGGATTATCTTTATTTCAGTGCAGGTTGACCTTTCAAAGAAACAGTAATTCCTATGAAATAGGAGGTAAAATCTTTTTTAAAGAGACATGGACATGACACACTCAATTTATGTGACTTTTTTTTCAAATGCCAAGGGCATTTGAGAAATTCTTGGCTGCTGAATTGTCCCTTTTTTCAAATTTCTCTTAGGTAAGACACTCCAGCTTCTTCAAACCATGGTACTGTTCCTTCCATGTAAAAAACCAAAGCAAAAACAAAATAAATTAAAACAAAACCAATCAAATTACATTTGAGAACACACAATTGCTCAGCAGGCCCACTATTCAAGAAGCTAGAGGTACAGAAGCCTCAGCCTTCAGCCCATGGCCTGAAGTTTTGTCTCTATCATGGTCCCTCAATTCCCTGGCATGTCCACATTAACTCATGAATCTTTACTCATTTCCTCTTCAAATGCACAGGATCCAATATATTTGAAAACTGTTCACCTGGGCTGTAATCATCCAAGGACACACCAGAGGAAGGGCAGCCAGCCCCTTGCCTGGGGCCTTGGAGCTTATCACAATAAAAATGGACACCTGAACAAGGGGACCCAAAACAAAGAGAGGCACATTCATAAAGCCTGAAGCACAGAAGCTACCTATAGACCAGTTTTGGGATTTCACAAATTATGTAAGAATCTCTGTGCACATGCTTGGCATGGTCGCTCATGCCTCTAATCCCAGCAATCTGTTGGCTGAGGTGGATGTATCCTTGTGAGTTGCAGTCCATCTTGGGCTACGAATTTATCTCAAGGCCTCTTTCAACAACTACATAAGATGCTGTTTCCAAAAGGAGGACAACAGAAAACTAGACACACTTGGTCCAGGTCCCTGGGTTCACTACATGAGTTGTGGAGTCTAAATATTCCATGCCATGAGAAAATACCTGGGATTTTTAGTGAAAGGGGCATTTGCATCCCTTTTCTAAGGGTTTCCCTTTCACCATGTTACATTTGAATTCTGGGAAAACCTGCTGGTGATAAGCTATCTAGCATTATGTTGGTTTAGGTATTGAGCTGGTACCTCATGATTAGTGTTCAGGGTTATGCTGGAATGGCTGCAGACCTCCTTTAAATAGCGATTGCAGACAAGTGAACCTGAGGAAGCAGGATAGTTGAAGCAGGCACTCCAAATATTCATGCACTGCAAGGATTCACTTTCATTTTGGGACTCATCTTCTGGTTGCTGGCTTTTAGTGCTAACTGATACTACCATGGTGGCAGTAATCCAGCAGAGACTGCACGTATGGTTTGAATGTTTGCTTCCCAAGCCACCAGAAACTTGGCAGAACACAAATCATTGTGGCATTTTCTTTACTCCCCTGAAACATTTGGCTTTCCAAGTTTGAAAATGGAATAGACTGGACTAGTCAATTTGGACCCCATGTACCACCAACAGAGCTAAAGACAGAGCCAATTACTTCCCTCCACTTGTCAAAATATGTCAAATTTGCTTGATCACCACAACTTCAAATAAAATTCTGAGGCAACATAGAGAGGTTAATCAAATACTGCATGATTGGAATAGCTGTGTTTTTATGAGGTGGAAAGCTGCAGAGTTGGGCTGAAACTGTTCACAGAAATCCACAGGCTTGTGGTTGCCAGGCAACCACACTGGGTTGTGATTGGCTGAACATCACTGTGAGGTGGATTTTAGGCTCTAGGTTTGAAAATTTAAAGACTGGGGTAGTCAAGTTTGGAACCCGTCGACCACAGAGAGACCAAAAGGTCTTTCAATTACTTCCCTCCACTTCTCAAAATATGTCAAATTTTCTTGATCACTACAACTGTAAAAAAAAATTCTGAGGCAACATAGAGAGGCTAATCAAATACTGCTTGATTGGAATGGCTGTGGTTGTATGAGATGGAAAGCTGCAGAGTTGGGCTGAAACAGTTCACAGAAATCCACAAGCTTGTGGTTGCCAGGCAACCACACTGGGCAGTGATTGGCTGAGCACCATTGTGAGCTGGACTTTAGGCTCTAGGATACCAGTGTGCTGTAGGAGACCTGAGTCACTATGCTGGGCGTTGCCATGGAGACCTCAGTGGCACAGAGGACCTTGTAGGGCAAGATTTAAATAGGATGAATATTCTTGGCCTGGTATGCCACAATATTCTCTCTGAAGGCTTCACTGCTCAGAATTTGTGGATGGAAATGCTTGCCAATCTACACATGTGTTGGGAGCCGCGTCTGTGATAGCTCGCCTTGCGCGGTGGACGTGCGGCCTGTGGTAAAGAGCAAAGCCTGAGGTAGATTACCCCTCCCATCGAATATGTTAGTTTCCTGCTTACCGCGTAAGCAACCCGCTCAACAATATAGTCTGCCTGGCAACTGATGATGTTAGCCAATCAGCTTGCCTTGCTTACTTTAACATGATTGGACACTGTACCCGTATATATACCGGTGCCACCCCTGGGCGGAAGTAGAAGCCAGGTAGAAGCCCAGAAGTAAAAGCCCAAAAGGAGCCGCGGAGAGCGGACCGGTAGAGGCTTTGGGGCAGACTGAAGCACAAAAGGAGCCGCGTGGAGCGGACCAGAGGAGGCTTCAGCTGGGAGAACCCAGGGCAGGCTGTACGGAGAAGGAAAATAAAAAGAAAAGGTTGTCCACTACCAGACTTTGTCGTGTGTCCTTCCTGCCAGCCGGGAGCGGACATCGACATTTGGAGGCCCGCCCGGGGACTGATCACCCCCGAGACGTGGAAGTGGACAACGCTCCAGTACAGAGCTGCGAGACAGGTGAGTTGGGGATAAGCCTGGGCTCTGGGTGGCGCACACCTACAGGGCTTTTAGACTCCCCTCAGGCTCACGCGTAAGTGGCGGATTCCTTGGGCCTCACGCGGTGAGTAACATATTAAAAGATGGGAAACATGTTAGGTAGCAACACTAAGAGCGAGGGTGGTTGTGGAGAAAGCTCTCAAGAGCTTACAAAAGTACGCAGGGTATCTGAGCAGGCCCAGTCAGGGAGCTCCCGAGAGGGGTCCGTCAAGGGGAACAAGGATGCTAAGGAGGAGGACGGGGCTCTAGCCTCGGAGTCGTCTGACTCCGAGGACGAGGGAAAGTTGAATGGCAAGGAGGCCAAAGAGACCAGCTGTCAGGAGCCTAAGTCGCTCAATAAGGAGTCGCAGGGTTCTTTTCCAGCGTTGCCCCGCGAATTGCGCTCTGCTCAACCTGGTCTGCGGAGGAGTAGAGAGCTCCTGAGCGCTCCCCGGCGCGAGAGGGAGGCGAAGCCTTCCGCCCCACCTTGGGGGCCGTTTCCGGAGGCGATTCCTCGCCACGAGGCGGCCGCCTGGGAGCTCTCTCCCCTTTCGCCAGAACAGGAAGTGATGCACGGGCCCCCATTTTCCGCCCAATCACGGCTGCTGTCTTATGCTCCGCCGCCGGCGGGTCGGTATTTTTACAGGCGGCTTTGGCAGGGGGGACGCTTGTCTCATGAGGTACATCCACCTGGGATAGATAGTGGCCCCTACGAGATATTTCCTGTACAAGTAGCTATGGGCCAGGGACGCAATGTATGGGAGCCTTTTGAGATAAAGCAGATTAGAGAACTTAAAAATGCAGTTACAACCTTTGGGCCGACTGCGCCTTACACCATTGCCATGCTGGAGAATCTGTCTTCTGGGCCCCTCACCCCCGCGGACTGGATTCAGCTGGCAAAGGCGTGTCTGCCCTCGGGCAGTTACCTGGATTGGCAAGCCTGGTACGCAGAGTTCTCTGCAGAGCAGGCTGAGAGAAACGCCAATCGGGGAAACCGGGGGTGGAACAAGGAAATGCTTATGGGAGAAGGTCGGCACGCTGATGACCAGACTCAATTCCCCGGCGCTGTCTATGAACAAATCAATGCCATAGGGCTCCGCGCCTGGAAACAGGTAAGCGGTGCCGGAACAGCCTCCTTGTGTCTTTCAAAAACAATTCAGGGTACCACAGAGCCATTTGTTGACTTTGTGGCCCGAATGCAAGATGCTGCCGATAAGATATTTTCTGATCCGGGAGTGGCTCGACCGCTGGTAAGGCAGCTGATTTTTGAGCAATGTACAAAGGAGTGCAAGGCAGCGATAGCTCCTCATAAGAACAAGGACCTCAACGCCTGGATTAGGATATGCAGAGAGATAGGGGGGCCGCTCTCCAACTCGGGAGTGGCTGCTCTCCTGGCCGTGGCTGTACAGCAGAGGGGACCTCGCGGGTTAGAAGGGGAATGTAAGGCTAAAGGGTGTTTTGCCTGCGGGGAGCCAGGACACATTAAACGTCATTGCCCAAACAATGCAGATGCTAGGCCTCGCCCTAGGAATGAAGAACCATATGTTTGTGGGCGATGCAAGAGGGGATCACACAAAGCTGAGGAGTGTAGGTCGGTCTTTGATGCTCAGGGCAACCGTATTTGTGGACGAGATGCTAGAGGGCCAAAAAACGGCCAGAGGGGGCCCCCTTCACAGGCGGGCCCCCGCCCCAGAGACAGGACAGCTCAGGATGGCAGCCTTCAACAAGGGCCACCCCTGGGTCAGCAGGTGTGGACCTCAGTGTCGCCTCCAGACTTATATTAGTGCCTGATATGGGTGTTCGAGTGGTTGAAACCACCTTTAAGGGACCGTTACCCGAAAATTCCGTGGGTCTGGTGATCGGGAGATCCTCCACGGCCCTTCGGGGTCTCACAGTAGTCCCGGGGGTCATAGACTCAGACTACACAGTACACATTAAAATTATGGTTCAATCTCTTGTGGGTACTATGGTAATCAATAAAGGAGACAAGATAGCGCAGCTCTTGCTGCTCCCCAGTCTCCACAAGAGATTCCCCTCAAAGCAGAAAATTAGAGAAAGTCAAGGTTTCGGTTCCTCAGGGGAAGTCTTCGAGGGACTCCATATAATACTTGATAAAAGGCCCATGCTCTCACTTAAGGTCAATGGCAAGAATATAACAGGGCTCCTAGACACAGGAGCTGACCGTTCCATTATCTCCAAAAAGGATTGGCCTTCCAACTGGCCCACCAACACTGCAGATAACACGCTGCAGGGCCTGGGGATGGTGTCAGCTCCTCAGGTTAGTGCTTCAACCCTGTTCTGGTGCGATGAGGAGGGTCATCAGGGCCATTTCCAACCATTTGTGTTGCAGTTGCCAGTGTCTCTATGGGGAAGGGACATCCTCACTCAGATGGATGTCACGCTTACGTCAAACTGCTCCCCCCAGGCTAAGGATATACTCAGGAACCAGGGATATACCCCCGGCAAAGGCTTGGGCAATGCCCTACAGGGTCGGACATCCCCAATACCAGTAGAGAACAAAAAAGGTAGGCAAGGGCTGGGTTTTTCTTAGGGGCCGCTGAAGAAGCTCTCCTACCCACTTCGATCAAAATCACCTGGAGGTCAAATGATCCGGTTTGGGTACCTCAGTGGCCCCTGCCTAAGGAGAAGCTATTAGCCTTGTCAGAAATAGTCAGTGCACAACTTAGATTAGGACACATTAAGCCGTCGACCTCCCCATGGAACACCCCCATTTTTATAATTAAGAAAAAGTCTGGCAAGTGGAGGCTGCTCCATGATCTAAGGGCGGTCAACGCGCAGATGCAGTCCCTGGGGGCGGTCCAGAGGGGGCTGCCAGCTCTCTCAGCCATCCCTCAGTCCTGGCCAGTTTATGTTATAGATCTTAGAGACTGTTTCTTCTCAATTCCCCTGCACCCAGAGGACACTCATAGGTTCGCCTTTACTTTACCCACCATTAACCAAGAAAGCCCTGATCTCAGATACGAGTGGGTAACGTTGCCCCAAGGTATGGCCAACAGTCCCACTATGTGTCAGATTTACCTTGATTCCCTACTGGCCCCCCTACGAAAATCCTTTCCCAAGATAAGATGTGTGCATTACATGGACGACCTTTTGCTCAGCGGCAGGGACCCAGACATGCTAAATAATATGCTCGGCCAGTTGGTCGAGGCCCTGAGACAAGCTAATCTGCATGTTGCCCCCGACAAGATTCAGGGAGGAGAAATGGTGACCTACTTAGGCGCGAGAATCTCCCCTATGCTAGTCTCTCCGCAGAAGGTCACCATTAGGACAGATGGCGTTAGGACCCTAAATGACATGCAAAAACTATTGGGAGACATTAATTGGATTAGGCCATATTTACATATACCAAATTCAGATCTCAAACCCCTGTTCGACCTTCTAAAGGGAGACCAGATATAGCCTCCCACAGGAGGCTCACTCCTGAGGCAAGAGCTGCCTTACAGAGAGTGGAAAAAGCCTTAGGTGGGGCTACCTTACACAGAATTGAACCAGGGCGACCCTTTGATGTCTGTTTGCTACAGACTAGTCTACAGCCTACAGCGGTGATTTGGCAGAAAGGACCACTACTGTGGATACACCCTAAGGTCTCACCTGCAAAAGTCATAGAGCATTACCCGGAGGCAGTCACTTCATTGGCCCTTGAAGCGCATGATAGAGCTGTCCAACATTTTGGCTCAGGACCACAAGCCATCCGAGTACCCTATACCGCCAGCCAGATCAAGACCCTGGCTGCCTGCATAGATACTTGGGCCATTCTGAGATGTGTTTTCCATGGGGATATAAACAATCAATACCCTAAAGACCCTATCTTGTCATTTGTCACTCAGCACCCTATAATTTTTCCAAAGGTTACTGCCTCTGAGCCATTAGTCCCAGCAACTACAATATACACAGATGGCTCCAAGACGGGGATAGGCGCCTATGTGATCCTAGGCAAGCACCCGGTTACCATACAATTTGAACCTGATCAGCCTCAGGTGGTGGAACTACAGATCGTTAAAATGATTCTTGAACGGTTCTCAGAAGCCATTAATATTGTCTCCAATTCTAGGTATGTGGTCAATGCTATGCAAGTGCTTGAGACTGCCGGTTTAATTAGATCCACTTCCACAGTGGCTGGGCTGTTCCTGTCTATCCAGACATTGCTTCAGAACAGACACCATAAGGTCTTCACCACCCACATAAGAGCACATACATCCCTGCTGGGGCCCATGGCACAGGGGAATGCGGCTGCTGATACTGCCACTTGCCCGTTATGGATTTTTACCTTACTAACACCAATCGAGCGAGCCCGTGCCTTCCATGATAAGTTTCATGTCAATGCCAGGACACTAGCAAACCATTTCCATGTTTCCAGAGCAGATGCACGAGATATCGTGCGACTATGTGACTCCTGTGCCACATACAAACCTGCCATACCGATGGGAGTAAACCCTCGAGGTTTGATCCCTGGTGATGTTTGGCAGATGGACATCACACATATACAGGAGTTTGGGACTCTTAAATATGTTCATGTTTCCACAGACACCTGTTCTCACGTCATATTTGCAACAGCAGAAACAGGTGAAAAAGTGTCTAATGTGATCAATCATTGCCTGGCGGCTTGGGCCGCATGGGGCAAACCAAAAATATTAAAAACTGATAATGGACCAGCCTATATAGGCAAAGCCTTCAATGAGTTCTGCAAAATGATGGAGGTTCAATTAAAACATGGTATCCCATACAATCCCCAAGGTCAAGGAATCATTGAGAGGGCTCATAGAAGCCTCAAAGAAATTTTACAAAAACAAAAAGGGGGAGTAGGCCAAGGCCTGGCCCCAAAGGCACGATTATCCATGGCACTATTCACACACAATTTTTTAAATTTAAATAATGATAATCGCTCCCCAGCTGTGGAGCACTGCAACCCTTCCCCCAACCATAAAGGGTGGGTGAAGTGGAAAGATGTCCTGACAGGACAATGGATGGGCCCGGATCCAGTGGTCAGCTGGAACCGAGGCGCGGTTTGTGTTTTCCCACAGGAACCGGGACGAGAACCACTGTGGATACCGGAGAGACTGACACGGGCAACAAAGCCCTCGACTGAAGATCAGACCTGCCCTACCGGAGATCCATCACAGACCAACCAACAAGATGAATAGAAATAGCGGTAGCCCGAAATGGACAAGAAGATCCTCAGGCATATGCATGGCTTGCTCAATTGGCCCACGACCGAGTCTAGATATGGCGGGCATCCCTCATTCTCCTCCATAAGGTGACAATACACAGCAGGGTAGGTGAGTCAATGACGGGTAAGAGCGTGCCTCCCCAGCACGACTCAACCTAAGCCAGGCCCTACCCCATCCTGCACGTAAGCCGCTGGACTGTTAGATGCTGCCCAGGTCTAAATTTCTCTCCGAGGGGATTTCTTTACGGAGAGGAAATGAGTGCAAGCTTGTGTGCATCCAGGTTCCGTCCAGTTTGTGCCTGGCCCTAGAAAAAGGACGAGGGCCTCAGGGCCTTGGCAGACCATGGCACGGCCGACCAGGGTCTAAGCCAAGGACCTACGGTGGGCCTACGCATAGGGCATAAGCCTCTGCACCCAGTCCAGAAAGGGCTACGATGCGCACATTCATAAAAAATAAAAAAGGGGGAGATGTTGGGAGCCACAGCCCCGAGCCCGGTCGCCTCACTTGGCGGACGTGAGGCCTGTAGTAAAGAGTGAAGCCTGAGGTAGATTACCCCTCCCATCGAGCACGTTAGTTTCCTGCTTACCGCGTAAGCAACCCGCTCAACAATATAGTCTGCCTGGCAACTGATGATGTTAGCCAATCAGCTTGCCTTGCTCACTTTAACATGATTGGACACTGTATCCGTATATATACTGGTGCCACCCCTGGGGGGGAAGAAGAAGCCCGGAAGTAGAAGCCCAGAAGGAGCCGCGGGGAGCGGACCAAAGGAGGCTTCGGCTGGGAGCGATCCCAGGGCAGGCTGTACGGAGAAGAAAAATAAAAGAAAAGGTTGTCCACTGCCAGACTTTGTCGTGTGTCCTTCCTGCCGGCCGGGAGCGACCATCGACAGGGTTAGAGTTATGTTTATGGTTCGAGTTTAGGGTTACGGTTAGTGTTAGGGTTATGGTTATGCTTAGGTTTAGGTTTAGGGTTATGGTTAGGGTTAGGTTTAGTGTTAAGGTTATGGTTAGGGTTAAGGTTAGTGCTTACCTTTAGGGTTAGGGCTAGTGTTAGTGTTATGTTTAGGGATAGGTTTATGGTTAGGGTTAGGGTAAGCATTAGGATTAGGGTTAGAAGTTAGGGTTCGTGTTAGGGTATGGATTAGATTTAGATGTTTAGCCTTAGTGTTACGACTAGGCTTTGGATTAGGGATAGGGTTAGTGTTAGAGTTTAGGGTTAGGGTTAGCGTTAAAGTTAGGGTTTAGGGCTAAGTGTTAGGGTTAGGTTTAGGGTTATTGTTAGTGTTACTGTTAGAGTTAGGATTACGATTAAGGCTGCGTTTAGGGTTAATGTTCATGTTCGGGTTACGGTTAGGTTTTGGATTATGGTTAGGCTAGTGATTAGGGATAGGTTTAGAGTTAGGGTTAGGGTGAGGGTTAGGGTAAGGTGTTAGGGTTTGGGTTAGGTTTATCGTTAGGGTTGGGGGTGAGGGTTAGGGTTAGTGTTAGGTTTAGGGTTAGGTTTATCGTTAGGGTTGGGGGTGAGGGTTAGGGTTAGTGTTAAGCTTAGGGTTAGGTTTTAGGTTTAGGGTTAGGAATTAGAATTAGGGTTAGTTTTAGGATTAGTGTTTGGGTTCGGGTTAGGTTTAGGGTTACGGTTAGACAAGTGTGGCTTGGGGTCAGGGTTAGGGTTAGGGTTATGGTAAGGATTAGGGTTAGGTTGTGGATTTGGGGTTAGGGGTTAGGGTTATGGTTAGGGTTAGTGTTAGAAGTAGGGTTAGGAATAGCATTACAGTTAATGTTAGTGTTAGGTTTAGGGTTAGGGTTAGGCTTTGTTTTACGGTTAGGGATAATTTTAATGTTAGGCTCAATGTAATGGTTAGAATTAGGTTTAGGGTTAGGGTTATGGTTAGAGTTAGGGTTAGGGTTTGGTTAGCCTTAGGGTTAGTCTTAGAGTTTAGGGTTACAGTTAGTGTTAGGGTTATGTTGAGGTTAGGGTTAGTGTTAGAAGCTAGTGTTAGGGTTAGTGTGAGTGTTAGCATTATGGTTAGGGTTAGGGGTAGGTTAGGTTTAGGGTTACATTTAGGGTTAGGTTTAGGCTCAGTATTAGGATTAGTGTTTGGGATAGCTTTAAGGTTAGGTTTAAGTTTCTTATTAGTGTTAGGTTTAGGTATAGGATCAGCATACGCTTTAGGGTTAGGGATAGAGTTAGGCTTAGGGCTAGATGTTATTGTAAAACTTAGGACTAGGGATAGGTTTAGGGTTAGGGTTAGGCTTGGTTTTAGGGTTAGGGTTAGGGTTAGGTATTACAGTCGGGTTAGGGTTATGTTTCGGGTTAGGGTTTTAGGTTTAGGTTTAGGCTTAGGCTTAGTTTTAGGGTTAGCATTAGGGTTAGTGTTAGGGATTGGGTTCAGGTTATGTTTTGGGTTAGTGTTAATGGTTAGTGTTAGAGTTTAGGGTTATGGTTAGGGTAAGGGTTAGCGTTAGAGTTTAGGGTTAGGGTTATTGTTAGTGTTCTGTTTAGGCTCAGTCTTAGGGTTAGAAGTTAGAGTTAGGGATAGTTTTAAGGTTAGGGTTAGCGTTAAGTTAGGGTTAGGTTTACGGGTTAGGTGTTAGTGATAGGGTCACAGTTAGCCTTCAGATTATGGATAGGTTTTGTGTTACTATTAGGTTTAGGGTTAGGGTTAGGGTTTGGGTCAGGGTTAAGGCATAGGTGTTAAGTATATGGTTAGGGTTTTGGTTAGAGTTATGGTTAGGGTTATGGTTATGTTTAGTGTTACATTTAGGGTTAGTAATAGTGTTAGTGTTAGGGTTAGGGTTAGGTATTAGGGATAGGTTTAGGGTTAGCGTTAGTGTTAGCATTAGGTTTGCGGGTTAGGGTTAGAATGTTAGTGTTAGAGTGAGTGTTAGTGTTAGGTTAAGGTTAGGGTTTCAGTTAGGTTTAGGGTTAAGGTTTGGGGGTTAGGGTTTGGCTTAGGGTTAAGGTTAGGCATTAGGGTTAGGGTTAGCGTTAGGTTTATCATTAGGGGTAGGGGTTAGGGGTTAGGGACAAGGTTAAGGTTAGTGTTAGTGTTAGGGTTAGGGTTAGAAGCTAGGTTTAGTGTTAGGGTTATGGTTAATGTTACGGTTAATGTTAGTGTTAAGTTAGGGTTAGGTTTAGGGTTAGGGATAGGGAATAGGTGTTAGGGATAGGGTTAGGGTTAGGGCTAGGGTTAGGGTTAAGTTTACGGTAATTGTTAATTTTAGGATTTGGGTTATTGTTAGTGTTAGGGTCAGGTTTTAGGATTAGCGTTAGTGTTAGTGTTATGGTTACTTTTAGCCTTAGAGTTATGGGTAGGGTTAGTTTTAGGGTTAGGCTTATGGTTAGGTTTAGGTTTAGGGCTATGCTTAGGGTTAGGGTTAGAGGTTAGTGTTAGGGTTATGGTTAGGTTTATGTTTAGGTTTAGGTTTAGGGTTAGGGTTAGGTTTAGTGTTAGGGTTTGGTTTAGTTTTGGGTTAGGGTTACAGTTAGTGTTACTTGCTAGAGTTAGATGTTAAGGTTAGAGTTAGTTTTAGGGTTAGGTTCAGGGTTAGGGTTAGAGTTTAGTGTTAGTGTTAGTGTTAAAGTTTAGAGTTAGAGTTTAGTGTTGGGTTAGGGTTAGGAATAGAGTTTAGGGTTAGGGTTTGTGTTAGGGTTTTGGTAAGGGTTAGTGTTAGAAGTTAGGGTTACAGTTAGTGTTAGGGTTAGTGTTATTGTTAGGGTTAGGTTAGAGTTAGGGTTAGGTTTTGAAGTTAGCGTTAGTGTTAGGGTTAGTGTTATGGTTAGGGTTAGTGTTAAGGTTAGGTTTAGGGGTTAGGGATAAGGGATAGGTGTTATGGATAGGGTTAGGGCTAGGGTTAGGTTTAAATTTACGGCTATGGTTAGTTTTAGGATTTTGGTTAGTGTTAGGTATAGGGTTGGGTTTTAGGGTTAGCGTTAGTGTTAGGGTTATGTTTACCTTTAGGCTTAGGGTTATGGGTAGGTTAGTGTTAGGGTTAGGGTTATGGTTCAGTTTAGGTTTAGGGTTATGTGTAGGGTTAGTGTTAGGGTTAGGGTTATGCTTAGGTTTAGTTTTAGGGTTATGGTTAGGGTTAGGCTTAGAGGTTAGGTTTAGGGTTAGGTTTAGGTTTACGGTGAGGGTTAGTGTTAGTGTTAGGGTTAGTGTTAGTGTTAGTGTTAGGGTTAGAGTTAGGGTTAGGTTTAGTGTTAGGGTTTGGGTTGGGTTCAGGTTAGGTTTGGGTTTAGGGTTAGACAATGTAAGGCTTGGGGTCAGTTATGGTAAGGATTAGGGTTTGGGTGAGGGTTTGGGATTATGGGTTATGTTTAGGATTAGGGTTAGGTTTTGAGTTAGGTTAGTGGGTGGTGTAAAGGATGTTTTTAGTGTTATGTTTAGGGTTATGGTTATGGTTAGGGTTAGGGTTAGTTTTAGCATTCGGGTTAGGGTTAATGTTAGGTTTAGGGTTAGGGTTCGGGTTATGGTTGGCTTAGTGTTTGGGCTAGGTTTAGGATTTGGTTTAGGTTTGGGTTAGGGTTAGGGTTAGAGTTAGGTGTTAGAGTTAGATGGTAGGGTAAGGGTTAGGGTTAGGTTTAGGGTTAGGGTTAGAAATTAGTGTTAGGGTTAGTGTCAGGATTATGGTTACGGTTAGGGTTAGTGTTAAGTTAGGATTAGGTTTAGGATTAGGGGCTAGGTGTTAGGGGTAGAGTTAGGGTTAGGGGTAGGTATAAGGTAAGGGTTACGGTTAGTTTTAGTGTTAGGGTTAGTGTTAGGGTTAGGGTTAGGTTTTAGGGTTAGGGGTAGGGGTTTGGTTAGGGCCACGTTCAGGTTTAAGGTTAGGGTTATAGTAGGGTTAGTTTTAGGTTTAGGGTTATGGTTATGTTTATTTTTGGGGTTATATTTAGTGTTAGGGTTAGAGGTCAGGGTTAGGGTTAGGGTTAGATTTAGGTTTAGGATTTGTGTTAGGCTCAAATTAGGGTGAGTGTTAGGGTTGGTTTAGTGTTAGGTTTATTGTTAGGGTTAGTGTTCGGTTTCAGGTAAGGTTTAGTGTTAGGATTAGACAATGTCAGGCTTGGGGTAAGGGTTAGTTTTAGGGTTAGGGTAAGGATTAGATTTAGGTTGAGGGTTTGTGTTTAGGTGTTGGGTTAGGGTTAGGCTTAGGGTTATTGTTAGCATTATGGTTAGGGTTAGAGTTTATGGTTAGGGTTCGTGTTAGCATTTTGTTTAGGGTTAGGTTTAGGGATAGAAACTAGTGTTAGGGTTAGTGTGTGTGTTATTGTTATGGTTAGGGTTAGGGGTAGGTTAGGGTTAGGGTTACAGTTAGCGTTAGGTTTAGGGTTAGGCTCTGTATTAGTATTAGTTTTATCGATAGCTTTAGGGTTCAGGTTAAGTTTGTTGTTAGTTTTAGGTTTAGGTATAGGGTCAGCATTAGTTTTAGGGTTAGGGTTAGGGTTTTGGTTAGGGTTAAGGATTAGTGTTAGGTTTATGCTTAGTGTTAAGCATTAGGGTTAGGGTTAGGGTTAGGTGTAGGGTTAGGATTAGGGCTAGAGTTAGGGTTAGAAGGTTTGTGTTAGAGTTAGTGTTAGGGTTAGGATTTGGGTTAGGTTTAGGGTTAGGGTTTTGGGTTTAGGGTTTGGGTTAGGGTTAGGTTTAGGGTTAGAGAATTGGGATAGGCCTAGTGTGAGTGTTAGGGTTTGTTTAGTGTTAGGTTTAGGGATAGCAACTAGTGTTAGGGTTAGTGTGAGTGTTAGTGTTATGGTTAGGGTTAGGGGTAGGTTAGGGTTAGGGCTATGGTTAACGTTAGGTTTAGGTTTAGGCTCTGTATTAGTATTAGTTTTATCGATAGCTTTAGGGTTCGGGTTAAGTTTGTTGTTAGTTTTAGGTTTAGGTATAGGGTCAGCATTAGTTTTAGGGTTAGGGAAAGGGTTTTGGTTAGGGTTAAGGATTAGTGTTAGGTTTATGCTTAGTGTTAAGCATTAGGGTTAGGGTTAGGGTTAGGGTTAGGTTTAGGGTTAGGATTAGGGCTAGAGTTAGGGTTTGAAGGTTTGTGTTAGAGTTAGTGTTAGGGTTTGGGTTAGGATTTGGGTTAGGTTTAGGGTTAGGGTTTTGGGTTTAGGGTTTGGGTTAGGGTTAGGTTTAGGGTTAGGGAATTGGGATAGGCTTAGTGTGAGTGTTAGGGTTAGGGTTAATGTTAGGGATTAGGTTTAGGGTAGTGTTGTGGCTAGGGGTTAGTGTTTAGGGTTAGGGTTATGGTTATGGTTACGGTTATGTTGATTGTTAAGGTTAGGGTTAGGGTTAGAGTTTAGTTTTAGGGTTAGGGTTAGGGTTAGGTTTAAGGATAGGGTTATGATTATGGTTAGGACTAGGTTTAGGTTTACGATAAGGGTTAGGATTAGGGTTAGATGTTAGGGTTAGCATTAGGGTTATTGTTAGTGTTAGTGTTAGCGTTAGGTTTAGGGTTAGTGTTAGGGTATGGGTTAGATTTAGATGTTTAGGGTTAGGGTTAGGATAAGGCTTAGGTTATAAATTAGCATTAGGTTTAGGGTTAGGGGTAGGGTGAGGATTAGGGTTAGGGTTTAGAGTTAGGGTTAGTGTTAGGCTTATCGTTAGCATTAGGGATTAGGGTTAGGGTTAGTGTTAGGTTTAGGGTGAGTGTTAAGGTTAGGGTTAGGCTTAGTTTTACGGTTAGGAATAGGGTTATTGTTAGGCTTAAGGTTAGGCTTAGTGTTAGGGTTAGGGTTAGCTTAGGGTTAGGGTAAGGTTTAGGGTTAAAGTTAGGTTAGGGTTAGGGTTAGGGGTAGGGTTAGGTTCAGGTTTTGGGTTAGGGTTATAGTTATGGTTAGGGTTAGGTTTAGATTTAGGTTTAGGGTTAGGGTTAGGGTTAAGCTTAGGGTTAGGGTTAGAGTTAGGGTTTGGGAAAGGGTTAGGGTTAGGGATTATGTTTAGTATTAGGGTTAGTGTTTTGGTTCGGTTTGTGGTTAGGGTTAGGGTTAGACAAGGTTAGGTTTGGGGTCAGGGTTAGTGTTAGGGGTATGGTAAGGATTAGGGTTAGGTTGAGGTTTTGGGTTTAGGGGTTAGGGTTAGGGTTAGAGTGAGGGTTAGGTTTAGGGTTACATTTAGGTTTAGGTTTATGGTTAGGGTTAGGGTTATGGTTAGGGTTAGGTTTAGATTTAGGTCTAGGGTTAGGGTTAGGGTTAAGCTTAGGGTTAGGGTTAGAGTTAGGGTTCGGGAAAGGGTTAGGGTTATGTTTAGGGTTACGTTTAGGTTTTGGTTTAGGGTTATGGTTAGTGTTATGGTTAGGATGAGGGTTAGGGTTAGCTTTAGGGTTAGGTTTAGAGTTAGGGTTCGCATTAGGTTTAGGGTTAGTTTTAGGGTTAGGGATTGAGTTAAGGGTTAGGTTTAGTGTTGGGTTTTGGTTATGGTTAGGGTTTGAAGTTAGGGTTAGAATAAGTGTTGTCATTAGGTTTACTCTTATGGTTAGGGTTAGGTTAGGGTTAGGTTTAGCTTAGGGTATAAGTTAGGTATAATGTTAGTGTTAGGGTTAGTGTTACGGTTAGGGTTAGTGTTAAGTTAGGGTTAGGTTTAGGGTTAGTGATAGGGGATAGGTGTTAGGAGGTTGGGATAGGGTTAGTGTTAGGGTTAGGTTTACGTTTACTGTTAGGTTTAGGGTTTGGGTTAGTGTTTGGTTTAGGGTTAGGTTTTAGCGTTAGGGTTAGTGTTAGTGTTATGTTTAAGTTTAGCCTTAGGGTTATGGCTAGGGTTAGTGTAAGGGTTAGCGTTATGGTTAAGTTTAAGTTTAGGGTTATGTTTAGGTTTAGGATTAAAGGTTAGCATTAGGGTTAGGGTGAGGTTTAGTTTTAGGGTTAGGGTTACTGTTAGGATTAGTGTTAATTTAGGGTTAGGTTTAGGGTTAGCAATAGGGGATAGGTGTTAGAGATAGGGTTAGGGCTAGGGTTAGGTTTACGGTTACTGGTAGTTTTAAGGTTTGGGTTAGTGTTTGGGTTAGGGTTAGGTTTTAGCATTAGGGTTAGTGTTATGGTTATGTTTAAGTTTAGGCTTAGGGTTAGGGTTAGGGTTAGTGTTAGGGTTAGCATTATGGTTAGGTTTAGGTTTAGGGTTATGTTTAGGGTTAGGGTTAAAGGTTAGCATTAAGGTTAGCGTGAGGTTTAGGTTTATGATTAGGGTTAAGGTTAGGGTTCGTGTTGAGTTTAGGGTTAGAGTTATGGTTAGGTTTAAGTTTTGGGATTAGTGTTAGTGTTAGGGTTAGGGTTCGGGTTCGGGATAGGTTTAGGGTTAGCTTTAGACATGGTGAGGCTTGGGGTCAATTATGGTAAGGATTAGGTTTAGGGTGAGGGTTTGGGATTAGGAGTTAGCTTAGGGTTACAGTTAGGATTTCGGTTAGGGTTAGGGGTTAGGTGTTAAGTATATGGTTAGGGTTATGTTTAGGGTTACATTTAGGGTTAGGGTTAGGATTAGTATTAGCGTTATGGTTATGGTTCGAGTTTAGGGTTAGGGTTAGTGTTAGGGTCATGTTTAGGGTTAGGGTTATGGATAGAAGCTAGTGTTAGGGTTATTGTGAGTGTTAGGGTTATGGATAGGGTTAGGGGTAGTTTAGCTTTAGGTTTAGGGTTAGTGTTAGGTTTAGGGCTATGGACAGGCTAAGGGTTAGGGTTATGGTTAGGGTTAGTGTTACGATTAGGTTTAGGTTTACGTTTAGAGTTACGGATAGGGTTAGGGTTAGGGTTAGGTTTACGGTTAGGTTTAGGGTTTGGGATAGGTCTAGGGTTAGGACTAAGGTTAGTGTTAGGTATTGGGTTAGAGTTAGGGCTTTGGTGTGAGGGATACGGATTGGGTTAGTGTGAGGGTTAAGTTTAGGGTTAAGTTTAGTGTTAGGGTTAGGGTTAGGTTTAGGGTTAGGTTTCGGGTTAGGTTTAGAGTTACTGTTAAGTTTAGTGTTATTGTTAGGGTTACAGTTAGGGTTAGTTGTAGGTTAGGGTTAGGTTTAGGAGTTAGGTTTTAGGGATATGGTCAGTGTTAGGCTTCAGATTATGGATAGGGTTAGGGTTACTATTAGGTTTAGGGTTAGATTTAGGGTTATGGTTAGGGTTAGGTTTTGCTTTAGGGTTCAGTGTTAGGTGTTAAGAATAGGGTTAGGGTTATTGTTAGAGTTTAGGTTAGGTTTATGTTTATGTTTAAGGTTACAGTTAGGGTCAGTGTTATGATTAGGTTTAGGTTAAGGGATTCAAGATAAGTTTAGGGTTACAGTGAAGTTAGGCTTAGTGTTACGTTTAGGTTTAGGGTTAGGATTAGTGTTAGGGTTAGGGTTAGTCTTAGGGATAGAGCATTAGGGTTAGATTTAGGGTCAGGGTAAAGGTTTGTGTTAGAGTTTGGGTTAGGTTTAGGGTTACGGTTAGGGGTTAGGGTTTAGTGTTAGTGTTAGGGTAAGGGTTAGGGATTAGGGATAGCGTTAGTGTTAGTGTTAAGGTTAGGTTTATGGTTAGGGATAAGGATTATGGATAGGGTAAGGTTAGGTTTAGGATTAGGTTTAGGGTTAGTGTTAGTGTTAGGGCTAGGGATAGGGTTAGGGATAGTGCTAGGGTTAGTGTTAGGGTTAGGGTTCGGGCTAGGGTTAGAGTTAGGTTTAGGTTTAGGATTAGGGTTAGTGTTAGGTATAGGGTTAAGATTAGGGGTTTGGTGTCATTGAGAGGGTTAGGTTTTAGTTTAGTGTTAGATTTAGGTTTAGGTTTAGGGTTAGGGTTTGTGTTAGGGTTAGGTTTAGGTTTAAGTTTATGTTTAGGGTTAGGTTTAGGGTTAGGTTTAGAGGTTAGGTTTAGGGTTATGGTTAGGTTTATGTTTAGGGTTATGGTTATGGTTAGCGATTTAGAGTTAGGCTTAATGTTAGGGTTAGGGTTAGGGTTAGGGATTAGGGTTAGGGTTAGTGTTATGTTTACTATTAGGCATAGGGTTAGGTTAGGGGTAGGGTTACGGTTAGACTTAGGGTTAAGATTAGCATTAGGTTTTAGGGTTAGGGTTAGGGGTAGGGTTAGGTTCAGGTTTAGGGTTATGGTTATGGTTAGGGTTAGTGTTAGGGTTAGGGTTATGGTTAGGTTTAGTTTTTGGTTTATGGTTAGGGTTAGGGTTAGCGGATGGTTAGGGTTAGGTTGAGAGTAAGATTTAGGTTTAGGGTTAGGGTTGGCTTAGGTTTAGAGTTAGTGTTAGCGTTCGGGTTAGTGTTAGGTTTAAGGATTCGGGTTTGGGTTCGGGTTAGGTTTCAGGTTCGGGTTAGGTCCGGATTAAGGTTAGACAAAGTTAGGTTTGGGGTCAGGGTTAGTGTTAGGGTTATAGTAAGGATTAGGGTTAGATTGAGGGTTTGGTGTTAGGGATTGTGGTTAGGGTTAGGTTTATGGTTACGGTTATGGTTAGGGAGTGTGTTAGGGTTAGGGTTAGGTTTAGGGTTAGGGTTATGGTTAGCGTTATGGTAAGTGTTAGAATTTAGGGTTAGAGTTAGTGTTAGGGTTATGTTTAGGGTTGGGGTTAGAAGCTGGTGTTAGGGTTGTGTTTAAATTTAGGGGTAGTTTAGGGTTAGAGTTAGTGTTAGGTTTCGATTTTGGTTTATGGTTAGGCTCTGTATATGATTTAGTGTTAGGTATAACTTTAGGGTTAGGTTTAATTTGCTGTTAGTGTTAGGATTAGGTATAGGGTCAGCATTAGGTTTAGGGTTAGCAATATTTTTAGGGTTAAATTTAGGGGTTAGTGTTAGGCTTAGGGTTATGTGTTAAGTTTAGGGTTAGGTTTAGTTTCAGGCTTAGGTTTAGAATTAGTTTTAGTGTTATGGTTATTGTTAGTGCTAGGGTTAGGGTTAGGTTTAGTGTTAGTTATGGGTTAGATTTAGAGGTTTAGGGTTAGGGTTAGGATTAGGCTTAGGATTAGGGATAGGGTTAGAGTTAGAGGTTAGTCTTAAGGTTAGCGTTAGGGTTAGGGGTTAAGAGTTAGGGTTAGGGTTAGTGTTATTGTTATTGTTAGGTTTACGGTTAGGGTTAGGGTTATGGTAAAGGTTATGGTTAGGGTTATGGTTAGTGTTCATGTTAGAGTTAGGGTTTGCATTAAGATTAGGGTAGCAATTAGGGTTAGGTTTAGGTTTAGGATTCAAGTGAGGGTTAGGGTTAGGGGTTAGGGTTAAGCTTAGGGTTAGGCTTATCATTAGGGTTAAGTATTAGGGTTAGGGCTAGCGTTAGGTTTAGGGTTAGTGTTAGGGTCAGTTAGGCTTACGTTTAGGGTTAGGGATAGGGTTAGGTTTAAGGTTAGGCTTAGTGTTAGTGTTAGGGTTAGGGTTAGGTTAGGTTTAGGGTTAGAGTTAGGATTATGGTTATGGTTAGGAATAGAGTGTGAGGGTTAGAGTTAGGGTTAGGGTTAGGGTTTTTTTATTGCTTGGGTTAGGTTTAGGGTTAGGGTTAGGAGTTGGGTTTAGTGTTAGGGTTTGGGTTAGTGTTCGGGATTAGGCATAGGGTTAGTGTTAGGGTTAGGTTTAGGGTTAGGTTTAGGGTTAGGCTTAGGGTTAGTGTTAGGTTTAGGGCTAGACATAGGCTTAGGGATAGTGTTAGGGTTAGGATTATGGTTAGGGTTAGTGTTACAATTAGGTTTAGGTTTACATTTAGGGTTACGGATAGAGTTAGCATTATGGTTAGGTTTAGGGTGACAGTTAGGCTCAGGGTTAGGGATAGGTTCATGTTTTGGGTTAGGTTTAGGGTTAGGTTTTGAGGTTAGGTTTAGGGTTAGGGTTAGGTTTATGTTTACATTTAGGGTTAGGTTTAGGGTTAGGGTTAGGGTTAGGGTTAGGTTTAGGGTTAGGGTTCGGGTTACAGTTAGGGTTAGGTATTAGGGTTAGGTTAGGGTTAGTGTTTATGGTTAGGCTTAAGGTTAAGATAAAGTTTAGCATTAAGTTTCATGTTAGGTATAGTGTTAGGTTTAGTGGTTTGGTGTTAGGGATAGGGATAGGGTTAGGGTTATTGTTAAGTTTAGCATTAGGATTAGGGTTAGTGTTAGGGTTAGGGTTAGGGTTATGGTTAAAAGTTATTGTTAGGGTTAGTGTTAGGCTTAGGGTTACGTTTAGTGTTACGCTTAGGGTCAGTGTTAGGGTTAGGTTTAAGTTTAGGTATTAGGGATAAGTTTAAGGTTAGGGTAAAGTTAGGCTTAGGTTTAGGTTTAGGTTTAGGGTTAGGATTAGGGTTAGTGTTAGGGTTAGTGTTAGAGATAGAGGGTTAAGGTTAGAGTTAGGTTTAGGGTTAGGGTTTGGGGTAGATTTTGGGTTAGGTTTAGGCTTAGGTTTAGTGGTTATGGTTTAGTGTTAGTGTTAGTGGTAGGGTTAGGGATTAGGGATAGCATTAGTATTAGTGTTAGGGTTAGGGTTATGCTTAGGGTTAGTGATTATAGTTAGGGTTAGGTTTAGGGTTAGTGTTAGCGTTAGGACTAGGGATAGGGTTTCGAATAGTGTTAGGGTTAGGGTTATGAGTAGGTTTAGGGTTACGTTTAGGGTTATGGATAGGGTTAGGGTTACATTTAGGGTTAGGGTTAGAGTTAGGGTTAGTGATAGGTTTTAGTGTTAGGGTTAGGGGTTTGGTGTTACTCATAGGGTTAGGGTTAGGGTTAAGTTTAGTGTTGGGGTTAGGTTTAGGGTTATGGTTAGGGTTTAGCATTAGGGTTTGTGTTAGGGTTAGGGTTAGGTTTAGGTTTATGTTTTGGGTTAGGTTTAGGGTTAGTTTTAGAGGTTAGGTTTAGGGTTAGGGTTAGGTTTATCTTTACATTTAGGGTTAGGTTTAGGGTTAGGGTTAGGGTTAGTGTTAGGTTTAGGCTTAGGGTTATGGTTACAGTTAGGCTTAGGTATTAGGGTTAGGTTAGGGTTAGTGTTTATGGTTCGGCTTAAGGTTAGGTTTAGGGTTAGGGAATCATTTTAGATTTAGTGTTACGTTTTGGGTTAGGGTTAGGATTAGGGTAGGGTTAGGGTTAGTGTTAGGGTACGGTTAGAAGTTAGTGTTAGGTTTGGTGTTAGGTATAGGGTTACGATTAGGGTTTGGGTTAAGTGAGTGTTAGGATTATGGGTTAGGTGTTAGGGATGCAGACAGGGTTAGAATGAAATACGATTAGGGTTCGGGTTACAATTAGATTTAGGGTTAGGGTTAGGGTTATGGTTAGGGTTACAATTAGGGTTAAGGTTAGTGTTAGAAGGTTAGTGTTAGAGTTAGGGTTAGTGTCAGGGTTAGGGTTATGGTTAGGGTTAGCGTTAGGGATAGGTTTTGGGTTACGTTTAGGGTTAGGTGTATGATTAATTTTAGATTTAGGGTTAGGGTTATTGTTAGATTTAGGCTTAAGGTTAGGTTTAGAGGTTACAGGTTAGGCTTAGACTTAGGTTTAGGGATAGGTTTATGGTTAGGGTTAGGGTTATGGTTTGGGATAGGGTAAGGGTTAGGTTTAGGGTTTGAGGTTAGAGGTAGAGTTAGGGTTATTTTTAGGTTTAGCGTTAGCATTAGGGTTAGGATTAGGGGCTAAGTGTTAAGGTTAGTGTTAGGGTTAGTTTTAGGGTAATGGTTTGAGTTAGGGTTACAGTTATGGTTAGGGTTCCGGTTAGTGTTCGGGTTAGGGCTAGGGTTAGGGTTAGGTTAGTGATTAGGATTAGGTTTAGGGTGAGGGTTAGGTTTAGGCATAAGGTTTACGGTTAGGGTTATTGTTTCATTAGGGTTAGGGATTAGGGTTAGTGTTAGAGTTAGGCTTAGTGCTAAGTTAGGGTTAGGGTTAGGGTTAGGTTTAGGTTTAGTGTTAAATTTTCGGTTAGTGTTAGGGTTAGGTTTAGGCTTAGTTTTAGGTTTAGGGATGGAGTTATTGTTAGGCTTAAGTTTAGGGTAGGGTTAGGCTTAGGTTTAGGGTTAGGTATAGGATTTAGTTAGGGTTATGGTTAGGGTTATGTTAGGGTTAGGGTTAGGGTTAAGTTTAGGATTAGGGTTAGGCTTATGGTTAGTTTTAGGGTTAGGGTTAGCATTAGGGTTATTGTTAGGTTTAAGTTTAGGGTTCGGTTTTGGCTTAGGGTTAGGTGTTAGATTTAGAGTGTAGTGTTAAATTTAGTGTTGCTTTTAGGGTTAGTGATTATGGTTAGGGTTACTTTTAGAGTTATGGTGAGGGTTATGGTTAGAAGTTAGGGTTAGGGTTAGGGTTAGGGTTAGGGTTACGGTTAGGGATAATGTTAGGTTCTGGTTAGGTATATGGGTTAGGTGTTAGGGGTATGGACAGGGTTAGGCTTCATATTACAGTTATGGTTTGGGTTATAATTAGGTTTACAGTTAGGGTTAGGGTTTGGGTTATGGTTAGGGTTATGGTTAGGATTAGGTTGAGTGTTAGGGTTAGAGTTATGGTTAGGGTTATGTTTAGGTTTAGTGTTAGGCTGAGAATTAGGATTAAGTTTAAGGATAGTTTTAGGGTTAGGGTTAGGTTTATTTGTTAGGGTTAGGGTTAGGGATAGGGTTAGCATTAGTTTTAGGTTTAGGGACAGGGTTAGTGCTAGGTTTAGATGTTTGGGTTATGGTTAGGTTTAGGGGTTAGGGTTAGGATTAGGTTTAGGTGTTAGGATTAGGTTTAGCTTTAGGGTTAGGTTTAGGTTTAGGATTATGTTTAGTGTTAGGGTTAAAAAGTTAGTGTTAGAGTTAGGGTTAGGGTTAGTGTTAAGATTAGGGTTTGGGGTAGGTTTAGGCTTAGGGTTGTGGGATTAGGGTTTGGGTTAAGGTTAGGTTTAGGATTAGGCATAGGGGTAGGGTGAGTGATAGGGTTATGGTTAGGGATTAGGGTTAGGGTTAGTGTGAGGTTTAGGGTTAGCTTAATGGGTTAGGTGTTAGGGATAAGTTTAGGGTTAGTGTTAGGGTTAGGGTATTCTTAGGGTTAGGGGTTAGGGGTTAGGTTTAGGGTTAGGTTATGGTTATGGTTATGGTTAGGTTTAGGGTTAGGCTTAGGGTTAGGGTTAGGGTAGAGGTTAGTTTTATGATTAGGGTAAGGTTTATGGTTAGGGTTAGGTTTAGGATTAGGTTTAGGGTAAGGGTTAGGATTAGAGTGAGAAGTTAGGATTAATGTTAGGGTTACTGTTAGCATTAGGAGTAGGGTTAGTGTTAGGCTATGGGTTAGATTTAGAGGGTTAAGTTTAGGGTTAGGATTAGGCTAAGGATTTGGGATAGGGTTAGTGTTAGAGATTTAGGTTAGGGTTAGCGTTAGGGTTAGAGTTAGGGTTAAGTGTTAACGTTATGGTTAGTGTTAGGGTTAGGGTTACAATTAAGTTTAGGGTTATGGTTAAGTTTACGGTTAGGGTTACGGTTAGTGTTCCAATTAGGATTAGTGTTAGGGTAAGGATTAGGGTTAGGATTAGGGTTAGGGTTAGGGTGAGGTTTAGAGTTAGTGGTTAGGTTTTGGTTTAAGGTTAGGCTTACCGTTAGGGTTAGAGTTAGTGTTCGTGTTAGGGTTAGTTTTAATGTTAGTGTTAGGTTTAGGTTAGGGTTAGGGTTAGGGTTCGGGTTAAGGTTAGGTTTAGGGTTAGGTTTAGGTTTTGGGTTAGGGGCTATGTGTTAGGGATAGGGTTAGGGTTAGGGTTAGGATTAGGGTTAGGGTTAGGGGTAGGATCTAGTTGTTAGGGATAGGGTTAGGGTTACTGTTAGGGTTAGGGTTACAGTTAAGGCTATGGTTAGAGTTACAGTTAGGGTTTGGGTTATTGTTAGGGTTACGGTTAGGGTTAGGGTTCGGTTAGGGTTGGGCTTAGGGTTAGAGTTAGGGGCTAAGTGTTAGGTATAAAAGCATTACAGTTAGTTTTAGTGTTAGGGTTAGTGTTAGTGTTAGGGTTAGGTTTTAGGGTTAGTGTTAGGGTTAGTGTTAGCGTTATGGTTAGGGTTAGCGATAAGATTAGCGTTACAGTTAGTTTTAGTGTTAGGGTTAGTGTTAGGGTTAGGGTTAGGTTTTAGGGTTAGTGTTAGTGTTAGCATTAGGGTTAGTTTTAGGTGTAGGTTTAGGGTTAGGGTTATGGGTAGGGTTAATGTTAGTGGTAGGGTTATGGTTTTGTTTAGGTTTAGGGTTATGGATAGGGTTAGGATTAGAGGTTAGGGTTAGGGTTAGTGTTAGGTTTTATGTTTAGGGTTAGGTTTAGGCTTAGGGTCAGGGTTAGAGTTCGTGTTAGGGTTAGAATTTGGGTTAGGGTTAGGGGTTAGACTTAGAGTTTAGTGTTAGGGCTAGAGTAAAGTTTGGGACATGTGTTTAGGGTTACGGTTAGGGTTAGGGTTAGAATTTAGTGTTAGGGTTAGTGTTAGTGTTAAGGATACTGTTAGGGTTAGGTGTAGGTTAGGGTTAGGTTTAGCAGTTAGGTGTTAGAGATAGTGTCAGGTTTAGGATTCAGATTAAAAATAGGGTTAGGGTTACTATTAGATTTAGGGTAAGGTTTAGGGTTAGGATTAGGATTAGAGTTTGTTGTAGGGTTAGGGGTTAGGTTTTAAGGATATGCTTAGGGTTATGGTTAGAGTTACGGTTAGGGTTAGTGGTATGTTTAGTGTTACGGTTAGGGTTAGTGTTAGGGTTAGGGTTATTGTTAGTGATTACCCATAGGTTTAGGAATAGGTTTAGGGTTAGGTTTAGGGGTTAGAGTTATGGTTAGGGTTATTGTTATTGTAAGGGTTAAGATTAGGGTTACAAATTAGGGTTAGTTTTAGTTTCAGGGTTTGAGTTAGAGTCGGGATTAGGGTTAGCGTTATGGTTAGGTTTAGTGTTAGGCTTATCATTAGGATTAGGTTTAGGGATAATTTTAGGGTTAGGGTTAGGTTTATTGTTAGGTTTAGGGTTAGGGATAGGGTTAGCATTAGGTTTATGGTTAGGGATAGGGTTAGGGTTAGGGTTAGGATTAGGCATTAGGGTTAGGGTTACGTTTAGGTTTAGGGTTAGGGTTTGAATGTTAGTGTTAGAGTTAGGGTTAGGGTTAGGGTAAGGGTTAAGGTGTGGGTTAGGTTTAGGGTTAGCGTTTCGGTGTTAGGGTTTGGGATATTTTAGTGTTAGGTTTAGGGTTGGAATTATGGATAGTGTGAGGGTGAGTGTTAGAGTTAGGGTTAGGGTTAGCGATTAAGGTTAGGGTTAGTGTTAGGTTTAGGGTTAGGATTATGTCTTAGGTTTTAGAGATAAGTTTAGGGTTAGTGTAGGTTTAGTGTTAGGAGCTAGCATTTAGGGTTAGGTTTAGAGTTAGTGTTAGGTTTAGGGTTAGGGTTAGGCTTAGGTTTAGGGTTAGGGTTAGGGTTAGATTTAGGGTTAGAAGTTAGCTTTAGGATTAGGGTTAGGCTTCTGGTTAAGGATAGGGTTAGGTTTAGGGTTAGGGTTAGGGTAAAGTTTAGGATTAGGGTTAGATTCTATGGTTAGCGTTAGGGTTATTGTTAGGGTTAGGGTTAGATTTAGGGTTATCGTTAGGGAATGGGTTAGATTTATAAGGTTGGGGTTATGGTTAGATTAGGTTTAGGATTAGGAATAGACTTAGGGGTAGAGGTTAGGGTTAGCGTTAGGGTTAGCGTTAGGGGTTAATTGTTCGGGTTAGTGTTAGGGTTAGGGTTAGGGATACGGTTAGGGTTAGGGTTACGTTTAATGTTATGGTTAGGGCTATGGTTAGGATAAGGATTAGTGTTCGCGTTAGGGTTAGGTTAAAGGTTAGGGATTTTGGTTAGTGTTAGGGTTAGGTTTAGTGTTAGGCTCAGTATTAGGATTAGGGTTAGGGTTAGGTTTATTGTTAGGGTTAGAGTTACGGATAGGGTTAAGTTTAGGTTTAGGGTTAACAATAGGCTTAGGGTTAGGTTTAGGGTTTAGGCTTAGGCTTAGGGTTAGGGTTAGTGTTAGGGTTTGAATGTTGAGTTTCAGTTAGGGTTAGTGTAGGGTTTTGGTTAGGGTTTGGGTTAGGTTTAGGGTTAGGTTTAGGTGTTACTGTTTGGGTTAAGGTTTGGTTTTGGTTAGGGATTAGTCATAGGTTTACGGTTAGTGATACACTTAGTGTTAGGATTATTGTTAGGGATTATGTTTAGGGTTAGTGTTAGGTTTAGGTTTAGGGTTAGGGATAGGGTTAGGCCTAGGAATAGGGTTAGGGAAGGTGTTAGGTTTGACTTAGGGCTGGCTTAGGGATTACGGTTCGTTTTATGTTTAAGGTTATGGTTGGGGTTACGGGTTAGGTGTTTAGGGATAATTTTATGGCTATTGTTATGGTTAGGTTAGGGTTAGGATTAGGGTTGGGGTTTGGGGTTATGTTTAGGGTTAGGGTTAGTGTTAGAAGGTTAGTGTTAGAGTTAGGGTTAGTGTCAGGTTTAGGGTTATGGTTAGGTTTAGCCTTAGGGATAGGTTTTGGGTTACAGTTAGGGGTAGGGGTATGATTAATTTTAGTGTTAGGGTTAGGGTTACTGTTAGATTTAGGGTTAGGGTTAGGGTTAGGTTTAGGGGTTATGGGTTAGGCTTAGAGTTAGATTTTGGGATAGGGTTATGGTTAGGGTTAGTTTATGGTTAGGGATAGGGTAAGGGTTAGGATTAGGGTTTGAGGTTAAAAGTAGAGTTAGGGTTATTGTTAGGTTTAGCATTAGCATTAGGGTTAGGATTAGGTGCTAAGTGTTAAGGTTAGTGTTAGGGTTAGTTTTAGGGTGATAGTTTGAGTTAGTGTTATGGTTAAGGTTACAGTTAAGATTACAGTTAGTGTTCGGGTTTGTGTTAGGGTTTGGGTTAGGGTTAGGTTAGGGATTAGGATTAGGTTTAGGGTGAGGTTTAGGGTTAGGCATAAGGGTTACGGTTAGGGTTAGTGTTATCATTAGAGTTAGGGATTAGGGTTAGTGTTAGACTGAGGCTTAGTGTTAGGGTTAGGGTTAGGTTTAGTCATTAGGGTTAGCTTTAGTGTTAAGTTTTCCGTTAGGGTTAGGGTTAGGGTTAGGTTTAGGCTTAGTTTTAGGTTTAGGGATGGAGTTATTATTAGGCTTAAGTTTAGGGTAGGGTTAGGCTTAGTGTTAGGGTTATGGTTAGGTTTAGGGTTAGGTATAGGATCTGGGTTAGGGTTATGGTTAGGGTTAGGTTAGGGTTAGGGTTAGGGTTAGGTTTAGGGATTAAGGTTATGGTTAGTGTTAGGTTTTGGGTAAGGTTTAGGCTTAGTTTTAGGTTAGGGTTAGGGTTAGGGTTAGGGTTAAGGTTAAGGTTAGTGTTAGGTTTATCGTTAGTGTTAGGGGTTAGGTTTAGTGTTAGGGTTAAGGTCAGTGTTAGGTTTAGTGTAAGTGTTAGGGTTACGGATTAGTATTAGGGTTAGTGTTAGCTTTAGAGCTAGTGTTAGGATTAGGTTGCGGCTTAGTTTGACTGATAGTGATAGGGTTAGATTTAGGCTTAAGTTTAGGGTTAGTGGTTACATTTAGAGGTTATGTTTAGGGTTAGTGTTAGTTTTAGGGTTAGGGTTAGGGTTAAGTTTAGGTTTAGGGTTAGGTTTAGGGTTAGGGTTATATTTAGGCTTAGGCTTAGGGTTAGGGTTAGGATTTGATTTAGGATTAGATTTAGGGTTAGCGTTAGGGCCATCGTTAGGTTTAGGGTTATGTTTAGGTTTAGGGTTAGTGTTAGCATTAGGATTAGGGTTAGGCTTTAGGTTAGTGCTAGGGTTAGTGGTTAGAGTTAGAGGTAATGGTTGGGGTTAGTGTTAGGTTAGGGTTAGATTTAGGGTTAGGTTTTAGTAATATGGTCAGGGGTAGGCTACGGATTATGGTTATTGTTCCGGTTATGATTAGGTTTAGGGTTAGGTTTAGGGTTATTGTTAGGGTTAGGATTATTGTTAGGGTTACTGTTAGGATTTGGTTTAGGATTAGGGGTTAGTTGTTAAGCATATGTTTAGGGTTATGGTTAGGGTTATGGTTATGGTTAGGGTTACATTAAGGCTTCCCGTTAGGGTTAGTGTTAGGGTTAGGCTTTTGGTTAGGGATTTGGGATAGTGTTAGTCTTAGGGTTAGGATTGGTTATGGTTAGGGGCTAGTTTTATGCTTAGTGATAGGGTTATTGTAAGGCATAAGATTAGTGGTACGGATTAGGGTTAGTGTTCAGTTTAGGGTTAGGGTTAGGGTTTGTGTTTGGGATTTGAGTTAGGGTTATGGATATTGTTAGTGTTATGCTCATTATTAGCATTAGAGTTGAGGATAGGTTTAGGGTCAGGGTTTGGTTTAGTGTTAGGGTGAGGTTTACAGATAGGGTTAGGGATAGCTTTAGTTTTAAGGATTGGGTTAGGGTTAGGGTTAGGGTTAGGGTTTAGGGATAGTGTTATTGTAAGTGTTAGTGTTAGGGTTAGTGTTAGGTATTAGGGTTAGTGTTAGTGTTAAGTTTTGGTTTAGGTTAGGTGTTAGATGTTAGGGATAAGGTTAGCATTAGGGTTAGGGTTAGGGTTAGGGTTAGGGTTTGGGTTAGGTTTAGGGTTAGGGTTAGGGTTAGTTTTACGGTTAGAGTTTAGCCTTAGGGTTAGTGTTAGAGTTAGGGTTAGGGCAAGAGTTTGGATTAGGGTTAGAGGAAATGTTTAGTGTTAGGGTTATTGTTAGAGTTAGGGTTAGTTTTTTGTTAGTGTTAGTGTATGGGTTAGATTTAGAAGGTTAGGGTTAGGCTTTGGGATAGGGTAATTGTTAGAAGTTAGGGTTAGAGTTAGTGTTAGGGTTAGGTTTAGGTTTAGGGTTAGGGTTAGGGTTTAAATGTTAGTGTTAGCGTTGGGATATGGATAGTGTTAGGGTTAGGTTTTGGGTTATTTTTATGTGTAGGTTTAGGTTTAGGGTTAGGGATAGTGTTAGTTTTAGGGTTAGAGTTATGGTTAGTTATAGTGTTGAAGTTAGGCTTATGGTTAGTGTTGGGTTTAGGGTTAGTGTTAGGTTTAATTATAGGGTTAGGGTTAGGCTTAGGGTTAGAAGTTAGTTTTAGGTTTCGGGTTTGGTTTAGGGTTAGGGTTTGGGTTAGTGTTAGTGTTGGGGTTAGGGTTAGGGTTAGGATTAGGGTTAGGGTTAGGGTTATGGTTTAGGGATAGGTTTAGTGTTAGGGTTGGGGAAGGGTTATGGTTGAATGTTACTGTTAGATTTAGGGTTAAGGTAAGAGTTAGAGTTAGGCTTAAGGTTAGGGTTAGGTTTAGTGTTATGTTTAGAGGTTAGCATTTGTTTTAGGATTAGAGTTCGGGTTAGGGTTTGTGTTAGGGTTAGAGGTTTATGGTTTGGGTTTAGGGTTAGGGTTAGGGTTAGGCTTCGGGTTAGGGTTAGGTTTACAGTTAGACAAGGTTAGTTCTGGGTTTAGGTTTAGGGTTATGGTTATGGTTCCCTTTAGGTTTAGGGTTAGGTTTAGAGTTAGGGCTAGGTTTTGGGGTTACCGGTAAGGGATAAGGTTAGGGTTAGTGTCTGTGTAAGGGTTAGTGTTTTATGTTTAGGGTTAGGGTTATGGGTATGGTTATGGTTATGGTTATGGTTATGGTTAGTGTTAGTGTTAGGGTTTGGGTTATGCTTAAGTTTAGGTTTAGGGTTAGGGTTAGGGATAGTGTTAGTTTTAAGGTTAGGGTTAGGGTTAGTTATAGTGTTAGAGTTAGGGTTAGGGTTAGTGTTGGGTTTAGGGTTAGTGTTACGTTTAGGTTTAGGGTTAGGGTTAGGCTTAGGGTTAGAAGTTAGTTTTAGGCTAAGGGTTTGGGTTATGGTTAGGGTTTGAGTTAGATGTTAGGATTATTTTAAGGTTAGCGTTATGGTTAGGGTTAGTCTTAGGGTTAGGTTTAGAGGTTAGGGTTAGTGTTAGCATTTATGGTTAAGGTTAGTGTTAGGGTTAGGTTTCTGGTTAAATTATCGGTATAAGTTAGCTTTAGGTTTAGGGTTAGGGTTAGGGTTAGAGTTTAGCGTTAGGATTAGGGCTTAGGGTTAGGGTTAGGGTTAGGTTTATGTTTAGGTCTAAGGGTTAGAGTTAGGTTTAGATGTCAGGGTTATGGTTATGGTTAGCTTTATGTTAGGGTTAGTTTTAGGTTTAGTTGTTAGGTATAGGGACATTGTTAAGCTTCAGATTATGGTTAGGTTTAGGGTTATGATTAGGCTTAGGTTTGGTGTTAGGTTTAGAGTTAGGGTTAGGGTTAGGTTTAGAGTTAGTGTTAAGGTTAGATTTTCGGTTAGGGATAAGGGTTAGATGTTAAGGATATGGTTAGGTTTATGGGTAGTGTTACGGTTAGGGTTAGAGTTTCGTTTAGTTTTATGGATGGGTTAGTGTTAGCATTAGGGTTAGGCTTGGTGATTAGAGTTAGGGTTAGTTTTTGGGTTAGGGTTGGGTTTACGGGTTAGTGTTACGCCTAGGGCTAGTGTTATGGTAAGCGGTAGGGTTAGGCTTACATATTAGAGTTAGTGCTCAGGTTAGGGTTACAGTTATGGTTAGGGATTAGGGTTAGGGTTCATGTTAGGGTTAGTGTTAGGCTCAGTATTAGGATTAGGGTTAGGGATAGGTTTAGGTTTAGGTTTAGGATTATTGTTAGGGCTAGTGTTAGGGTTAGGGTTAGTGTTAGGGTTAGGGTTAGGGATAGGGTTAGGGTTAGGTTTAGGTGTTAGTGTAGTGTTAGGGTTAGGGTGAGGTTTAGGGTTAGGATTAGGATTTGGTTTGTGTTAGGGTTAGAAAGTTAGGGTTAGAGTTAGCGTGAGGGTTAGGGTTATGGTTATTGTTAGGGTTATGATTAGGTTTAGGGTTAGGGTTACAGTTAGTGTTAGGGTTAGGGTTAGGGTTAGGGTTAGTGTTACGTTTAGGTTAGGGTAAGGGGTTAGCTTTTAGGGATAGTGTTAGGGTTAGGCTTTGGGTTACGGTTAGGGTTAGGGTTTTGAGTAGGTTTAGGGTTAGGTTTAGGGGTAGCGTTAGGTTTAGTGTTAGTGTTAGGGTTAGGGTTCGTGTTAGTGTTAGGGTTAAGGTTAGGGTTACGGTTAGTTTATGTTTAGGATTAGGATTAGGGTGTAGTGTTAGGGTTAGTGTTATAGTCAGGTTTAGGTTTAGGTTAGGGTTAGGTTTAGAGGTTAGAGGTTAGGGTTAGGGTTCAGTTTAGGCTTAGTGTTAGGGTTAGGGTTCGGATTAAGTTTAGGGTTAGTGTTAGTGTTAGGCTTAAAGTTAGGGTTAGGGTTAGTGTCATGTTTAGGGATATGGTTAGAATTAGGTTTAGGGTTAGAGTTAGGTTTAGGTTTAGGGGTATAGTTAGGTTTTGTGTTAGAGTTAAGGTTACGGTTAGGGTTAGGTTAGGGTTAAGGTTAGGGTTAGGGTTAGGGTTAGGGTTAGGTTTAGGTTTAGGGATAGTATTAGGTTTAGGTTTTGGTTTAGAGTTACGGATGGTGTTAGGTTTAATTTTAACGTTAGTGTTATGTTTAGGCTTAGGGTTAGGTTTAGGTTTAGGGTTTAGGTTAGGCTTATTTTTAGAAGTTAGGTTTAGGTCTAGTGTTAGGGTTAGAGATAGGGTTAGAGTTTAGCATTAGAGTTAGCTTTAGGGTTAGGGTTAGCGTTAGGATTAGTGTTAGGTTTACGGTTAGGTTTACGGTTAGCATTTGTGTTAGGGTTGGTGTTAGAGTTAGAGGTTAGGGTTAGGGTTATTGTTACATTTAGAGCTTAGGGTTAGGGCTTGTATTAGGGTTATGGTTATGGTTAGGTTTAGGGTTAGAGATTAGGGTTAGAGTTAGTTTTATTGTAAGGGGTAAGGTTAGAATTTCGTGTTAGGATAGTATTAGGTTTAGGGTTAGGCTTAAGGTTAGGGTTAGGTTTAGGGTTAGGAATATGATTTGGTTTTAGGGTTGGGATATCTTTAGTGTTCTGGTTAAGGTTAGGGTTTGTCTTAGGTTTAGGGGATCATGTTAGGTGTTAGGATTAGGGTTAGTGTTAGGGTTAATGTTTAGGGTTAGGGCTATTGTTAAGGTTATGATTAGGGTTAGGGCTTCCGTTAGAAGTTAGGCTTAGGGCTTGTGTTAGGGTTAGGGTTACGTTTAGGGCTGGGTTTAGGTTAGGGTTAGCTTTAAGGATTAGGTGTTAGAGATAGGGTCAGTCTTAGGCTTTGGATTATGGTTAGGGTTAGGGTTACGATGAGGTTTAGGTTGAGGGTTAGGGTTAGTGTGAGAGTTAGTGTTAGAGTTAGGTTTACAGTTTGGGTCATGGATAGGGTTAGGTGTTAAGGACAATGTTATGGCTATGGTTAGGGTTATGGTTAGGGTTACGTTTAGTTTTATGGTTAGCCTTAGTGTTAGAGTTAGGGTTAGGGATTAGGGATAGGTTTGGAGTTAGGCTTAGGGCTAGGGTTAGTGGTTAGTGTTACTGTTAGGTTTAGGATTATGGTAAGGGTTAGTGTTAGGCTTATGTATTAGGGTTATTGTTTGTGTTATGGTTAGGCATAGGGTTAGGGTTAGTTTTAAGGATTTGGGTTAAGGTTAGGTTTAGGATTAGGGTTAGGGTTATCATTAGGGTTAGGGTTAGGTTAGGGATAGGTTTAGGGGTTAGGTGTTAGGGATAGGGTCAGGGTTAGGCTACAGAATACAGTTAGGGTTAGGGTTATTGTTAGATTTAGGGTTAGGGTACGTGTTAGGGGTAGGCTTAGGTTTAGGTTTAGGTTTAGGTTTAGAGTTAGGGTTAGAGTTTGGGTTAGATTTTCAGTTAGGATTAGGGTTTAGGTGTTAAGGATATGGTTAGTGTTATGCTTAGGGTTACGCTTAGGGTGAGGGTTAGCATTAGAGTTAGGGTTAGGGTTTGTTTTAGCATTAGGGTTTCATGGTTAGGGTCCCTGGAGTTAGGGTTTAGGGTTAGGTTTAGGCTTAGACTTAGGGTTAGGCCTAGGCTTAGGGTTAGGTTTAGGATTATGTTTAGGGTTAGGTTTAGTATTAGGATTAGGGCTAGGGATAGGGTTAGTGATATTGTGAGGGTGAGGGTTATGGTTATTGTTAAGTTTTGGGTTAGGATTAGGTTTAGGGTTAGGGTTAGGGTTGGGGATAGTGTTAGGTTTGGGATTAGTGTTAGGGTTAGGGTTAGAGGTTTGGATTAGGGTTAGGGTGAGCATTAGGGTTAGGTTAAGTTTAGGGTTAGCGTTAGGGTTAAGTTTATGGTTACAGTTAGGATTTGGGTTAGGTTTAGGGGTAGGTTTAGGTGTTAGGTGTTAGGGATAGTGTTAGGGCTATGCTTCAGGCTACGGTTAGTGTTTGGTTATGATTAGCTTTAGGGTTAGGTTAGGGTTAGCTTTAGTTTTAGGATTTTGGTTAGTGCTTATGTGTTACAGATAGGTTTAGGGTTAGGTATACGTTTAAGGTTTGGGTTAGGTTTAGGGTTAGGGTTAGCATTTAGTGTTAGGGTTAGGGTTACGTTTAGTTTTAGGTTAAGGGTTAGGGTTAGGGTTATGGTTATTAGTTATGGTTAGTCAATGTTAGGTTTAGGGTTAGGGTTAGTGTTAGCATCAGTTTTCGGGTTAGGGTTAGTGCTAAGTTTAGGGATAGGCTTAAGGGTTAGGTGTTAGGGTTAGGGTTATAGTTAGGTTTAAGGTTAATGTTAGGGTTAGGGCTAGGGTTAGGGTTTAATGTTATGAATAGGGTTACAGTTAGGTTTAGGTTTAGGGTTAAAGTTAGTCTTTGGGTTAGGGTTAGAAATTAGGGTTAGGGTTAGGGTTAGGGTTAGGTTTAGGATTTGGGTAGGGTTACGGATAGGGTTTAGTGTTAGGATTAATGTTAGGGTTAGAGTTATGGGTAGAAGTCAGCATTAGGGTTAGGTTTAGGTTTAGGGTTAGGGTTAGGATAGGGTTAGTGTTAAGTTTAGGTTAGAGTTAGGGATTAGGTTTTATGGATAGTCTTACTGTTAGCCTTCGAATTATGGTTAGGTTCAGAGTTTTGAACAGGTTTAGGGTTAGGGTTAGGGGTTGCCTTAGGTTTACTGCTAGGGTTAGGGTTAGTGTTAGAGTTAGTGTTAGGGTTAGGGTTAGTGTTAGGGTTAGGGTTATCGTTCGGATTAGTGTGAGGGTTAAGGTTAGGTTTAGGGTTAGTTTTAAGCTTAGGTTTATGTTTAGAGTTAGGGTTTAGTGGGAGGGATAGGGTTACGGTGAGGTTTAGGTTTAGGTTAGGGTTAGGGTTAGAGTTTAGCAGTTAGGGTTAGGGTTAGATTTTGGTTTAGTGTTAGGGTTAGGGTTAGGGTTAGTGTTAAGTTTACAGTAAGGTTTAGTGTTATGCTTAAGGTTAGGGTTATGGTTCGTGTTAGGTTTAGGGGTACGTTTGGGGTTAGTGTTAGGGTTAGGGTTATTAGGGTTAAGGTTACGGTTAGGATTAGGTTTAGGTTTAGTGTTAGGTTTAGGGTTAGGGATAGTATTAGGTTTACTGTTAGGGTTAGCACTAGGGGTGGTGTTAGTTTTAGGGTTAGAGTTAGTGTTAGGTTTAGGCTTAGGGTTAGGTTTAACTTTAGGTTTAGGGTTAGGCTTATTGTTAGAAGTTAGGTTTAGGGTTAGTGTTAGGGTTAGCGTTAGGGTTAGGGTAGGAGATTAATATTAGGGTTAATGTTAGCGTTAGAGTTAGAGTTATGCTTAGGGTTACTGTTAGGGTTTGGGTTAGTGTTCAGGGTTAGAGTTAGAGTTTAGGATTAGGGTTCATGTTACAGTTAGAGTTTAGGTTTAGGGTTTGTGTTAGGATTATGGTTAGGCTTAGGGTTAGGGTGAGAGATTAGTGTTAGAGTTAGCTTTAGTGTTAGTGTTAGGGTTAAGGTTAGAGTTTTGGATTAGGATAGGTTTACGGTTAAGGTTAGAGTTAGGTTTAGGGTTAGGATTACGATTTAGGGTTAGTTTTAGGGTTATTGTTAGGGTTCTGGTTTGGGTTAGGTTTTGTCTTAGGTTTAGGCGATCGAGTTATGGGTTAGGGTTAGGGTTATTGTTAGGGTTAGAGTTTAGGATTAGGGCTAGTGTTAGGGTTATGATTAGGGTTAGGGCTTGCGTTAAAAGTTATGCTTAGGGTTAGTGTTAGGCTTAGGGTTACGTTTAGGGCTGGGTTTAGGTTAGGTTTAGGTTTAGGGTTTAAGGTGTTAGGATTAGGGTCAGGCTTAGGCTTCGGATTACAGTTAGTGTTAGGGTTAGGGTTAGGGTTAGGGTTAGGGATAGTATTAGGGTTAGGTTTAGCGTTAGGGTTAGGGATAATATTAGGGTTAGGTTTAGCATTAGGGTTAGGTGTTAGGTGTTAGGGTTACTGTTAAGGTTAGGATTAGATGTTAGTGTTAGTGGTCGGGTTAGGGTTATGGTTACGGTTAGGTTTAGATTTAGTGTTATGTTTATGTTTATGGGTTAATTGTTAGGTAGAGGGTTAAGATTAGGCTTCGGGTTATGGTTAGCCTTAGGTTTACAATTAGGTTTAGGGTTAGGCTTAGTGTTAGGGTTAGTGTTAGGTTTAGGTTTAGTGTTAGTTTTAGGGTTAGGTTTAGGATTTGGGTTGGGGTTAGGTGTTAGGTATAGGGATAGGTTTAGGGTTAGTGTTAGGGTTAGGCTTAGCGTAAGGTTTAGGTTTACGGTGAGGTTTAGTTTTAGGAATAATGTTAAGTTTACAGTTAGGGTTTAGGGTTAGGTTTAGAGTTAGGGTTAGTGTTAGGGTTTAGGGTTATGGTTAGTGTTAGGGTTAGAAGTTGTTTTAGTGTTAGGGTTAGTGTTAGGGTTAGGTTTATAATTAGAGTTAGGGTTAGGTTAGTGTCAGTGTTAGGGTTAGGGATAGTATAAGAGTTAGGGTTAGTGTTTTGGTTAGGGTTAGTGTTAGTGTTAGGGTTAGGGTTAGGGTTGTGGTTAGAGTCACGGATAGGGTAGGGTTAGAAGTAAGCTTTAGGGTTAAGTTTAGGTGTAGGGTTAGCATTAGGGATAATGTTATGGTAGGTTTAGGGTTAGGGTTCGGGTTAGGTATTATGTTCAGTGTTAGGGTTAGTTTAAGGGGTAGGGTTAGGGTTAGGCTTAGGGATTAATGTTAGGTTTAGTGTTAGGTTTATGGTTTGGGTTAGGGTTAGTGTTAGGGTTAGAGTTTAGGATTATTGTTAGGTTTAGGGTTAGTGTTAGGATTAGGGTTAAATTTTAGTGTTAGGTTACATTTAGGGTTATTTTTAGGCTTAGGATTAGAATTTAGGGATTAGAGCTAGGTTTAGGGTTCGGGTTATGGTTACGTGTTAGGGTTAGGGCTGGGTTAGGGTTAGCGTTAGGGTTAGTGTTAGGGTTTAGGTTCAGGGTTATGGTTATGGTTAGGATTAGGTTTATGTTTAGGGTTCGGGTTTAAGGTAAGGTTAGTGTTAGTGTTAGTATTACGGTTAGGTTTAGAATTAGGGTTCTGGTTAGGATTAGGGATAGTGTTATGGATAGGCTTTGTTTTAGGTTTAGGGTTAGGGTTAGGGTTATGGTTAGGTTTCATGTTAGATTGAGGTTTAGGGTTAGGGTTAAGTTTAGGGTTAGTGTTAGAGATAGTTTTAGGGTTAGGGTTAGTGTTAGAGGTTAGGGTTATGGTTAGAGTCAGGGTTAGGGTAGGGTTAGAAGTAAGCATTAGGTTTAGGTTTAGGGGTATGGTTAGGGTTAGTGTTAGGGATTAATTTTAGGTTTAGGTTTAGGTTTATGTTTACGGTTAGGGTTAGGGTTAGTGTTAGGGTTAGGGTTAGAGTTTACGATTAGGGTAAGGTTTAGGTTTCGTTTTAGGGTTAGGGTTACATTTAGGGTTATACTTTAGGGTTAATTTACGTTTAGGCTTAGGGTTATTTTTAGGCTTCAGATTAGACTTTAGGGTTAGAGCTAGGTTTCGGGTTAGGTTTATGGTTAAGGTTAGTGTTAGAGTTAGGTTTAGGTTTAGGATTACGTGTTAAGTGTTAGGAAGAGGGTTATGGTTAGGCTTTGGGTTAGGGTTAGTGTTAGGCTTAGGGGTTAGGTATTAGGGATAGACTTAGCATTAGGGTTAGGTTTTGGGGTTAGGGTTAGGGTTAGGTTTTGGGTAAGGCTTAGGGTTAGGGATAGTGTTAGTGTTTGGGTTAGGGTTAGTGTTAGGTTTAGGGTTAGAGTTTAGGTTTAGCTTTAGGGTTAAGTTTAGGGATAGGGTTAGATTTAGGATTACAATTTATGGTTGGTGTAGGGTTAGGGTTAGGGTTACATTTAAGGTTAGGGTTAGGGCTAGGTTTAGGATTAGACTTAGGGGTTAGATGTTAGGGAGAGTGTTAGGGTTAGGATTCTGGTTATGGTTAGGTTTTGGGTTACAATTAGGTTTAGGCTTAGGGTTATGGTAAGGGTTGTGTTAGGGTTAGGTTTAGGGTTAGGATTAGGTTTAGGGTTAGAGTTAGAGGTAGGGTTAGGGTTAGGGTTAGGGGTTATGTGTTAGTGACAGGGTTAGGGTTAGGGTTAGGGTTGTGTATTACAGTCAAACTTCAGGTTAGTTTAAGGGGTAGAGTTATGGCTATGGTAAGGGATAAATGCTAGTTGTAGTGTTAAGGTTATGGTTAGGTTTAGGGTTAGTGTTAGGATTAGAATTTGGGGTGAGTGGTATGGTTAGGATTATGGTTACGGTTAGGATTAGGCTTAGTGTTAGGCTTAGGGGTCTGGGTTAGGGCTTAGGGAGAGGTAAAACATTAGGCTTCAGATTACGGTTAGAGTTAGGGTTATGATTAACATTAGGGTAAGGCTTAAGGTTAGGGTTAGTTTTAGGGTTAATTTTAGTGTTAGTTTTAGTGTAATTTTAGCAATAGGGTAAGGGGTTAGGTGTTAGGGATAGGGTTAGGGTTAGGGATATGTTTGTGTTTAGGGTTAGGGTTAGGGATTGTGTTAGGTTTAGAGTTAGGGTTTAGGGTTAGTGTTAGGGTTAATGTTAGGGTTAATGTTATGTTTAGGGTTAGAGTTTAGGGTTATGGTTAGGTTAGGGTTCGGTTTAGGGTTAGTGTTAGTGTTAGTGTTAGTGTTAGGGTTAGGGTCATGATTAGGGTGAGGATTAGAGATTAGGTGTTAGGAAGAGGGTTAGGGTTAGGCTTTGGGTTAGTGTTAGGGTTAGCATTATGATTAGGCTTAGTGTTAGGTTAAGGTTAGATTTAGGGTTAGTTTTAGAGTTACGGTTAGGGTTAGTGGTTAGGTGTTAAAGATAGTGTTAGTGTTAGTGTTAGGTTTAGGTATAGGGTTAGGGTTAGGGTTAGTGTTAGGGTTAGTGTTCGTGTTAGGGTTAGGGTTAGGGTTAGTGTTCAGGTTCGGTTTAGGGTTAGGGTTAGGGTTAGAGTTAGGGTTAGGTTTAGTTTTATGTTTAGGTTTAGGTTTAGGGTTAGGGTTAGGGATAGAGTTAGGATTAGAATTTAGGGATAGGCTTATGATCAGGATTAGGTTTAGGGTTAGGATTAGGTGTTAGGTGTTATCGTTAATGTTAGAGTTAAGGTTAGGGTTACGGTTAGCGGTTAGCGTTAGGTTTAGCGTTACGGTTAGGGTTACGGTTATAGTTAGGGTTAGTGTTAAATGTTAGTATTAAGGTTATGGTTAGAAGTTTGGTTTAGTGTTATTGTTAGGGTTGGTGTTAGTGTTACTGTTCGCGTTAGAGGTTAGTGTTAGGTTTAGAATTAAGTATGGGGTTAAGGTTAGGGTTAGGTTTAGGTTTAGGGTTAGATTTAGAGGTAGGGTTAGGGTTAGGGCTTAAGTGTTAGTGACAGGGTTAGGCTTAGGGTTAGGGTTATGTATTACAGTCAAGCTTCAGGTTAGTTTAAGGGGTAGAGTTTATGCTTAGGGTAAGGGATTAATGCTAGGTTTAGCGTTAAGGTTATGGTTAGGTTTAGGGTTAGTGTTAGGATTAGAAGTTAGGGTGATTGGTAGGGTTAGGATTATGGTTATGGTTAGGATTAGGCTTAGTGTTAGGCTTAGTGGTCTGGGTTAGGTTTTAGGGAGAGGTATAACGTTAGGCTTCAGATTACGGTTAGAGTTACGGTTACGATTAGCTTTAGGGTAAGGCTTAGGGTTAGGGTTAGTGTTAGGGTTAATTTTAGTGTTAGTTTTAGTGTAATTTTAGCAATAGGGTTAGGGTTTAGGTGTTAGGGATAGGGTTAGGGTTAGGGTTATGTTTGTGGTTAGGGTTAGGGTTAGGGATTGTGTTAGGTTTAGAGTTAGGGTTTAAGGTTAGTGTTAGGGTTAATGTTACGTTTAGGGTTAGAGTTTAGCGTTATGGTTAGGTTAGGGTTGGGTTTAGGGTTAGTGTTAGTGTTAGTGTTAGTGTTAGTGTTAGTGTTAGGGTTAGGGTTATGATTAGGGTGAGGATTAGAGATTAGGTGTTATGAAGAGGGTTAGGGTTAGGTTTTGGGTTAGTGTTAGGGTTAGCATTACGATTAGGCTTAGTGTTAGGTTTAGGGTTAGATTTAGGGTTAGTTTTAGAGTTAGGGTTAGGGTTAGGGGTTAGGTGTTAGGGATAATCTTAGGGTTAGTGTTAGGTTTAGATATAGGATTAAGGTTAGTGTTCGTGTTAGGGTTAGGGTTAGGGTTAGTGTTTAGGTTAGGTTTAGGGTTAGGGTTAGGGTTAGGGTTAGAGTTAGGGTTAGGTTTAGTTTTATATTTAGGTTTAGGGTTAGGGTTAGGGTTAGAGTTTAGGGTTAGTTTTAGGGTTAATGTTAGGGTTAGGATTAGAAGTTAGGGTAAGGTGTAGGGTTAGCGTTATGATTACGGTTAGGGTTAGGCATAGTATTAGGGTTAGTGATACAGTTAGGTGTCAGGTGTTCGGGAGATGGTTAATGTTAGGGTTGGGGTTAGGGTTTCGGTTAAGGTTAGTTTAGGATTAGGGTTAGGGGTTAGGTGTTAGGGAGAGGCTTAGTGTTAGGCTTTGGGTTACTGTTAGTGTTAGTGTTATGATTAGGTTTAGGTTTAGGGTAGGGTTAGGGTTGATATTAAGGTCAGAGTTAGTTTTTCGAATAGGTTGAGTGTTAGGTTTAGGCTTAGGTTTATGGGTTAAGTGTTAGGGATATGGTTAGGGTTAGGGTTAGGTTTATGTTTAGGTTTAGATTTACGGATAGTGTTAGGGTTAGTGTTAGGGTTTAGGGTTAGGGTTAGGTTTAGGTTTATGATTAGGGTTAGGCTTATGGGTAGAGGTTAGCGTTAGGTTTAGTGTTTGAGTTTGGGGTTAGGTTTATGGTTAGGGTTAGGTTTAGAGTTTATGATTAGGGTTAGTGTTAGGGTTAGGGTTAAAGCTTCGGTTTAGGATTAGGGTTATGGTTAGGGTTAAGTTTATGTTTAGGGTTAGGGTTAGGGTTAGGGGTTAGTTTTTAGGGATAATGTTAGGGTTAGTGTTAGTTTTAGGGTTACGGTTAGTTTAGGGATAGTGTTAGGGTTAGAGTTAAAGGTTAGGATTAAGGTTAAGGTTAGACGTTTGTTTTAGTGTTAGTGTTAGGTTTAGTGTTAGGGTTAGTGTTATGGTTATAGGTTAGTGTCAGGTTTAGAGTTAGGTTTAGAATTAAGGTTAGGGATAGATTTAAGTTTAGGGTTAGAGGTACGGGTTATGGTTAGGGTTAGGGTTATGGTAACGGCTAGGGTTAGGGTTAGGGTTAGGTTTAGGGTTAGGGTTAGGGTTAGTGTTCAGGTTAGGGTTAGTGTTAGAGGTATCTGCTGGCTTAGGGTTAGTTTTAGGTTTAGGGTTTCGGTAGGTTTCGGGTTCAGATTAGGGTTATGTATTATGGTCAGTGTTAATGTTAGTTTAACGGGTAGGGTTAGGGTTAGGGGTAGCAATTAATGTTAGGTTTAGTGTTAGGTTTATTTCTAGGGTTAGGGTTAGTGTTAGTGTTAGGGTTAGAGTTTAGTGTTAGTGTTAAGTATAGGGTTATTGTTAGTGTTAGGGTTAGGGTTAGTTGTAGATTTTAGGGTTACGGTTAGTGTTAGGATTAGGCTTAGAGGTTATGTTTAGGATTAGTGTTATGGTTGGGGTTATAGCTTAGGTTTAGGTTTAGCATCACAGTAAGGGTTAGAGTTAGGTTTAGAGGTTAGTGGTATGGTTATGTTTAGGGTTAGTGTTAGTGTTAGGGTTTGGGATAGGTTTGGAGTTATGTTTAGTTTTTGGCTTAGTGTTAGGGTTAATGATAGAATTAGTTTTAGGCTTAGGGTTTGGGTTAGGTTTAGGGTCACGTTAGGCTTTGGTTTACGTTTATGGTTAGTGTTAGCATTATGGTTAGGGTTAGGTTGAGGTTTAGGGTTAGGGTTAGAATTTATGTTTAATGGTAGGTTTAGGGTTAGGTTTAGGGTTAGGGTTAGTGTTAGATGTTAGGGTTAGGGTTAGGTTTAGCATTAGGGTTAGGGTTATGGTTAGGGTTAAATGTACGGATTAGGGTTAGGTTTAGGGGTAGGGTTAGGTTTAGGGTTAGAGTTAGTGTTACAATTAGAGTTTAGGGTGAGTTTTAGGGTTAGAGTTAGGGTTAATGTTAGTGTTAGGTTTAGGTTTAGGGTTTGGGTTAGGGGTTAGGGTTTAGGGAGGGTGTTAGAGTTAGACTCGTGTTACGGATACGATTAAGGTTATGATTAGTTTTAGTGTTAGTTTTAGGGTTAAGGTTATGGTTAGGGTTAGGTTTAGGGTTATATTTAGATGTTAACATTAGGTTTAGGGTTAGGGTTAGGTTTAGTGTTAGGGTTAGTGTTAGCTTTAGGGTAGGGGTTTTGGTAGTGTTTGGGTTAGGGTTAGGTATTATTGTCAGGTTTAGGGTTTGTTTAAGGGGTAGTTTTATGGTTTTGGTTAGGGATTAGTGTTAGATTTATGGTTAGTTTTACGTTTAGGGTTAGGGTTAGGTTTAGTGTTATGGTTAAGGTAAGGTTTTGGGTTAGAATTTAGGGTTAGAGTTAGGATTTGGGTTAGTGTTAGGGTTAGGATTAGGATTAGAAATTAGGGTTAGTGTTGTTTAGGGTTAGGGTTATGGTTAGGTTTAGGATTAGGGTTAGGGTTAATGGTTAGGTGTTAGGGAGAGTGTTAGATTTAGGTTTAGTGTTAGGTTTAGTGGTTATGTGTTAGGGAGTGTGTTAGGATTAGGCTTCGTGTTACTGTTAGGGTTAGGATTACGATTAGGTTTAGAGTTAGGGTTAGAGTTAAGGTGACAGTTTAAAATTAAGGTTAGGGATAGCGTTAGGGTTTTGGTTTTGGTTAGAGTTTAGGGTTAGGGGTAGTGTTAGCTTTAAGGTTATGGTTAGAGGTTAGCATTAGGTTTACGGTTCGGGTTTGGTTTAGGTTTAGAGTAAAAGGTTAGTGTTAGGGTTAGGGTAAGTGTTAGCGTTAGAATTTAGGGTTAGTGCTAGCTTGATGGATAGGGTGAGTGTTAGGGTTAGGTTTAGTGTTAAAGTTTAGGGTTAGGGTTAGTTTTAGGGTTAGAGTTAATGTTAGGATTAGAAGATAGTGTTAGGGGTAGGGTTAGATTTTCGGTTACGCTTAGGGATAAGGTTAGTGTTAGGGTTAGTGTTAGAGCTTAGGTGTAAAGGAGAGGGTTAGGGTGAGGCTTTGGGTTATGGTTAGTGTTACGGTTATGATTAGGTTTAGGGTTAGGGTTAGGGTTAGTGTTAGGTTTAGTTTTACGTTCAGTTTTAAGTTTAGGTTTAGGGTTGTCATTAGGGGTTAAGTGTTAGGGATAGGATTAGGGTTATGCTTAGGGTTAGGGTTAGGATTACGTTTAGGGTTAGGGTTAGGTTTACGGTTAGGTTTAGTGTTATGTATAGTGTTACGATTAGCGTTAGGCTTTAGGGTTAGGGTTAGTGTTAGGTTTAGGATTAGGGTTAGGGTTATGTTTAGAGTTTAGTATTAGGTTCAGTGTTAGAGTTTGGGGTTAGTGTTAGGCTTAGGGTTAGGCTTAGTGTTTATGGTTAGGGTTATGGTTAGGGTTAGTGTTAATTTTAGTTTAGTCATAGGGTTAGTGTTAGAGGTATGGGTAAGGGTTATGGTTAGGTTTAGGGTTAGGGTTTGGTTTAGGGTTATGCTATGGTTAGGGTTAGTGTTAGGGTTAGGTATTACGATCAGGTTTAGGGTTACTTAAGGGTTAGGGTTTGGCTTAGGGTTAGGTATTATTGTTAGATTTAGGATTATGGTTATGGTTAGTGTTAGGCTTAGTGTTAGTGTTAGGGTTAGGATTAAATGTTAGGCTTAGTGGTAGGGTTAGGGTTATGGTTATGGTTAGGTTTAGGTTTTGTGTTAGGTTTAGGGTTAGGGGTTTGTTAGGGAGAGGGTTAAGATTAGGCTTCGTGTTACAGTTAGCGTTAGGGTTACAATTAGGTTTAGGGTTAGGCTTAGGGTTAGGGTTAGGGTTAGGGTTAGGTTTAGTTTTTGTGTTAGTTTTAGGGTTAGGGTTTGAGTTAGGCTTAGATATAATTGTTACATTTAGGTTTAGGGTTGAAGCTTAGGTTTAGGGTTAGTTTTAGAGTTTGATTTAGGGTTTGGGTTAAGGATAGTGTTACGCTTAGGCTTTGGGTTATGGTTAGGGTTACGCTTATGATTAGGTTAGTGTTAGGGTTGGTGTTAAGGTTAGGGTTACGGGTTAGTGTTAGGGTTAGGGTTACAGTTATGATTACGTTAGTGTTAGGACTAGGGTTAGGGTTAGGGTTACGCTTAGGGTTAGGGTTAGGTTTAGAGCTATGGGTTAGGGTTAGGTGTAGGGTTAGTGTTAGGTTTAGGGATAAGGTTAGAGTTTGGGTTAGAGTTAGGATTAGGTTTAGTGTTACGGTTAGGGTTAGGTTGTGGATTAGGATTAGGGTTAGGGTTATGTTTAGCGGTTAGGTGTTAGAAATAGGTTTAGGGTTAGGCTTCGTGTTACAGTTAGGGTTAGGGTTATGATTAGGTTAGGGTTAGTGTTAGGGTTAGTGTTTGCGTTAGATTTATGGTTAGTTTTAATGTTAGGGTTAGTGTGAGGTTTCAGGGTTAGGTGTTAGGGATAAGGTTGCAGTTTAGGGTTAGGTTTAGGGTTGGGTTAGAGTTTAGTTTTAGGGTTAGGTTTAGGGTTAAGGTTATGGTTACGGTTAGGGTTAGGGTTAAACTTTAGGTTTTAGGGAGAGGGTTTTGGTTAGGATTCGGGTTATGGTTAGGTTTTGAGTTACAATTAGGTTTAGTGTTAGGGCTGAGGGTTAGTGTTAGGGTTAGGGTTAGGAATAGGGATAGGGATAGGGGTTAAGTGTTATGGATAGAGTTAGAGTTAGTGTTAGTGTTAGGTTTAGTGTTAGTGTTAGGTTTAGGATTAGGTTTAGGGTGAGGGATTGTGTTAGGTTTAGGGTTAAGGTTTGGGTTTGGTATAGGGTTAGGTTTAGGGTTAAGTTAAGCGTTTAGGGTACGGTGAGGGTTAGGTTTATTTTTAGGGTTAGGGTTAGGTTGCGTTTTAGGGTTATGGTTAGGTTTAGGGTTAGGGTTATTGTTACTGTTAGGGTTAGGTTTCGCGTTAGGATTAGGGTTTTAGTTAGAGTTTGGTGTTAGGGTTAGGTTTAGGATTTTTGTTACGGTTAGGGTTAGGTTTAGGGTTAGATATTAGGCTTAGGGTTAGGTTTAGGTTTAGGGTTAGGGTTAGGGTTATGGGTAGGTTTAGGGTTAGCATTAAGGGTTAGTTGTTAGGGAAACGGTTCGGGTTAGGCTTCTGGTTACGGTTAGGTTTAGAGTTACGATTTGGTTTAGGCTTAGGGTTAGGGTTAGTGTTAGGTTTACGGTTAGTTTCAGGGTTAGGTTTAGAGTTCGGTTAGGTGTTAGGGATAGGGTTAGTGTTAGGGTTAGTTTTAGAGTTATTTTTGCGGTTAAGTTTAGGGTTATGGATAGTGTTAGGGTTAGGCTTAGGGTTAGGGATAGGGTTAGGGTTAAAGTTAGGTTTAGGATTAGAGTTAGGGTTAGGGGTAGTCTTAGAGGTTATGGTTATAGTTAGGGTTAAGTTTAGGGTTAAAGCTTAGGGTTACGGTTAGTGTTAGTGTTAGGTTTAGAGGTTAGAGTTTGGGGTTAGCGTTAGGTTTATGGTTAGGCTTAGAGGTTATGGTTACAGTTAAAGCTTATGTTTATGGTTAGGGTTACCATTAGGGTTAGCATTAGGTTTAGAGTTAGTGTTTGTGTTAGCATTAGGGTTATGTTTAGAGTTATGTTTAGGTTTTGGTTTGGGTTAGGCTTAGGGTTAGGATTAGGGTTAGTGTTAGGGTTAGGGATAGGGTCATGGTTAGGCTTTGGGTTATGGTTAGGGTTAGGGTTATGGTTAGGGTTAGGTTGAGATTTAGGGTTAGGGTTACGGTTAGAAGTTAGGATTAGTTTTAGGTTTAGGGTTAGTTTTAGGTATAATTTAGTGTTAGTGTTAGGGTTAGGGTTAGAAGTTAAGGTTAGGTTTAGGGTTAGGGTTAAGTTTAGTGTTATGGTGAGAGGTATGGGTTAGGGTTAGGTTTAGGGATAGTGTTAGAGTTAGGGTTAGGTTTATGGTAGGTTTGCGTTTAGGGTTAGGGCTAGGTATTACGGTCAGGGTTATGGTTAGTTTAAGGGTTATGGTTAGGGTTAGGGTTAGAATGAGGCTTAGGGTTATTTTTACAGTTTAGCGTTAGGTTTAGTGTTACGGTTAGTGTTAGAGTTAAGAGTTAGGATTAGTGTTAGTGTTAGGGTTAGGATTAGAAGTTAGGGTTATGGTTAGGGTTAGGGTTTGGGTTATGGTTATGGTTCGGGTCAGGGTTAGCGTTAGTGTTAGGATTAGGGTTAGAAGTTATGTGTTAGGGAAAGGGCTATGGTTAGGCTTCAGACTACAGTTAGTGTTAGGGTTATGATTAGATTTAGGGTTAGTGTTAGGTTTAGTGTTATGGTCAGAGTTAGTTTACAGTTAGGTTTAGGGTTAGGTTTAGGGGTTAGGTGTTAGGGATAGGGTTAGGGTTAAGGTTAGTGTTAGGGTTAGGTTTACTTTTAGTTTTAGCATTACAGATAGTGTTAGTGTTAGGGTTAGGCTTTACGGTAAGGGTTAGGGTTACAGTTAGGTTTAGGATTAGGTTTAGGCATATGGTTAGAGGTTAGTGTTAGGTTTAGTGTTAGAGTTTAGGGTTAGAGTTAGGCTTAGGTTTAGGGTTAGGCTTAGAGGTTATGGTTATGTTAGTGTTAAGATTAAATTTAAAGCTTATGCTTAGGGTTTGGGTTACAGTTAAGGTTAGGGTTATGTTTAGAGTTTAGTGTTAGGGTTAGTTTTAGTGTTAGTGTTAGTGTTAGTGTTAGTGTTAGTGTTAGGGTTAGGGTTAGGTTTAGAGTTAGGTTTAGGTTTAGGTTTAGGTTTAGGGTTAGGGTAAGCATTAGGATTAGGGTTAGAATTAGGGTTAGGGTTAGGGATAGGTTTATGGTTAGGCTTTGGGTTACGGTTAGGGTTATGTTTAGGGTTAAGTTTAGGGTTTGGTTTAGGGTTATGCTAGGTTTAGGTTTAGGGTTAGGGTTAGGTATTGCAGTCAGGCTTAGGGTTATTTTAAATGGTAGGGTTATGGTTAGTGTTACGGTCAGGATTACAATTAGGTTTACAGGTTATTGTTACAGTTATGGTTATGGTTAGGGTTAGTGTTACGGTTAGGTTTAGATGTTAGGGTTAGGGTTAGGGTTAGGTTTAGGTTTAGGTTTAGGTTTATGGTTAGAAGTTAGGGTTAGTGTTAGGCTTACAAGTTATGGTTAGTGTTAGGGTTAGGGTTAAAGCTTAAGTTCAGGGTTAGGGTTAGTGTTAGGGTTAGGGATAGGGTAAAGGTTAAGATTAGGGTTACTGGTTAATTTTAGGGTTAATGTTATGATTAGGTTTAGGGGTAGGTCTAGAGGTTAGTGTTATTGTTTTGGTTAGAGTTAGGGTTAGGGTTAGGTTTAGGGTTATGGTTATAGTTAGTCTTAGGGTTAGGGTTAGAGTTAGTGTTAGGGTTAGTCTGTGGTTTAGGGTTAGAAGTATGGGTTAGAGTTATGGTTAGGGTTAGGTGTAAGATTATGCTGTGGTTACGGTTAGGACTAGGGTTAGGTATTACAGTCAGGTTTATGGTTAGTTTAAGTGGTAAGGTTAGAGTTAGAGTTAGGGATTAATGTTATTATTAGGGTTATGTGTTAGGGTTAGGATTAGATGTTAGGGTTAGTGGTAGTTTTAGGTTTATTTTTATGGTTAGGTTTAGGGTTAGGGTTAGGTTTAGGGTTAGGGGTTAGTAGTTAGGGAGAGGTTTAAGATTAGTCTTTGGGTTATGGTTAGCTTAAGGATTACGATTAAGTTAAGTTTAGGCTTAGAGTTAAGTTTGGTGTTAAGTTTTAGGAAGAGCCTTTTGGTTAGGCTTCAGGTTACTGTTAGGGTTAGGGTTAGAGGTTAGGTGTTAGGGATAGAGTTAGCGTTAGGGTTAGGGTTAGGGTTAGGGTTAGGGTTAGGGTTACGTTTAGGTTTAGGCTAAGGTTCAGTGTTAGGGACACTGTTAGATTTAGGGTTGGGTTTAGGGTTAGGGACAGTGTTAGGGTTAGGTTTAGGTTTAGGGTTAGAGTTTAGTTTTCGGGTTAGGTTTAGGTTTAAGTTTAGGGTTAAGGTTAGATTTTGGATTACAATTTATAGTTGAGGTAGGATTAGTTTTAGGGTTACATTTAAGGTTATGGTTAGGGCTAGGTTTAGGGTTAGAGTTAGGGGTTAGGTGTTAGGGAGAGGGTTAGTGTTAGGCTTCCGGTTACGTTTAGGTTTTGGGTTATGATTAGGTTTAGGGGTAGGGTTACAGTTAGGGTTATGGTTTGGTTTAGGTTTAGGGTTAGATTTAGAGGTAGGTTTAGCATTAGGTTTAGGGGTTAGGTTTTAGTGACAGGGTTAGGGTTAAGTATTACAGTCAGGCTTCGGGTTAGTTTAGGGCATAGATTTAGGGTTAGGGTAATGGATTAATGTTAGGTTTAGGGTTAGAGTTATGGTTAGGCTTAGGGTTAGGGGTAGGATTAGAAGTTAGGGTTAGTGGTGGGGTTAGGATTATGTTTAGGGTTAGGGTTATGGTTCGTGTTAGGTTTAGGGTTAGGGGTTAGGGTTTAGGTAGAGAGTTAAGCTTAGGTTTCAAATTACAGTTAGGGTTAGGGTTATGATTAGCTTTAGGGTAAGGCTTAGGGTTAGGGTTAGTCTTAGAGTTAATTTTATTGTTAGTTTTAGTGTTAGGTTTAGAGTTAGGTTTATGGTTAGGGTTAGTGTTAGGGATAGTGTTAGGTTTAGAGTTAGGGTTTAGGGTTAGTTTTACGGTTATGGATAGTGTTAATGTTAGGCTTAGGGTTAGGGATAGGGTTAGTGTTAGGGTTAGGGTTAGGGTTTGGCTTAGAGTTAGCGTTAGGTTTAGGCTTACAAGTTATGGTTAGGGTTAACTTTAGTGTTTGGGTTAAAGCTTAGGGTTATGGTTACTTTTACCCTTAGGGTTAGGGTTAGGTTTAGAAGTTAGACTTTGGGGTTAGCGTTAGGGTTAGGTTTAGGCTTAGATTTTATGGTTAGGGTTAAAGCTTAGGTTTATGGTTACGATAACCGTTAGGTTTAGGGTTAGGGTTAGGGTTAGATTTAGAGGTTAGTGCTAGTGTTAGGTTTAGTGTTAGTGTTTATGCTAAGATTCGGGTTACATTTAGGTTAGGTTTAGGGTTAGGGTTAGGTTTAGGGTTAGGATTAGGGTTAGTGTTAGGGTTAGGGACATGGTTATGGTTAGGCTTTGGGTTAGGGTTAGGGTTATGGTTAGTGTTAGGTTGAGGTTTAAGGTTAGTGTTAAATTTAGAGTTAGGGTTAGAAGTTAGGATTAGTGTTAGGTTTAGGTTTAGGGTCAGGGATAGGTTAGTGTTCGGGTTAGGGTTAGGGCTAGAGGTTAAGCTTAGGGTAAGGGTAGGGTTAGGTTTAGGGTTAGCGTTATGGTTCGGGTTAGGGTTAGGGTTAGTGTTACGGTTAGCGTTAGGTGTTAGGTGTTAAGGTGAGTGTTATGGTTAAGCTTCGGGTTACGGTTCGTTTTAGGGTTATGATTAGATTTATGGTTAGTGTTAGTGTTAGTGTTAGTGTTAGAGTTAGGTCAGAATTAGGTATATGGTTATGTTAGTGTTAGGTTTAGATTTAGGGTTAGGGTTAGGTGTTAGGTGTTAGGGTGAGGGTTAGGTTTAGGGTTAGGGTTAAGTTTACAGTTAGTTTTAGTTTTAGGTTTAGGGTTAGGGTTAATATTAATGTCAGAGTTAGGTTTACAGTTAGGTTTAGGGTTAGGTTTAGGGTTAAGGTTAGGGGTTAGGTTTTAGGCATAGGGTTATGTTTATGGTTAGGGTTAGGTTTACGGTTAGGTTTAGTGTTATGGATAGAGTTAGTGTTAGGTTTAGGGTTTAAGGTAAGAGTTATGGTTAGGTTTAGGATTAGGTTTAGGCTTATGTTTAGAGCGTAGCATTAGGATTAGTGTTAGAGTTTGGATTTAGGGTTAGGGTTAGGGTTAGGCTTAGATGTTATTGTTAGAGTTATCGTGAGGATTAGGGTCAAAGCTTAGGTTTAGGGTTTGGGTTACTGTTAGGGTTAGGGTTAAGTTTAGAGGTTAGGGTTAGGTTTAGTGTTAGTGTTAATGTTAAGGTTATGGTTAGGGTTAGAGTTAGGTTTAGGTTTAGGGTTAGGGTTAGGGTTAGGCTTTTGGTTATGGTTAGGAGTATGATTAGAGTTATGTTTAGTGGTATGGGTTAGGGTTATCATTAGCGTTAGGGTTAGGTTTATGGTTATGCTAGGGTTAGGGTTAGGGTTAGAATTAGGAATTAAGGTGAGGCCTACGGTTAGTTTAAGGGGTAGGGTTATGGTTAGATTTACTATCAGGTTTACGATTAGTGTTAGATTTTATGGTTATGATAAGAGTTATGTTTAGGGTTAGTGTTACGGTTAGTGTTAGATGTTAGTGTTAGGGTTAGGGTTAGTGTTAAGTTTAGGTTTAGGGTTAGGGTTAGGTTTACGGTTAGGGTAAGTGTTAGGTTTAAGGTTAGTATTTAGGGTTAGTGTTTGTGTTAGGGTTAGGGTTAGAGTTATGGTTAGGCTTCAGATTATGTTTAGGGTTAGGATTACTTTTATGTTTAAGTTAGGCTTAGGGTTAGGTTTAGGGTTATGGTTAGGATTAGTGTTAGGGTTAGGGGTTATGTGATATGGATATGATTATGGTTACGGTAGGGTTAGGGTTAGGTTTACGGTTATGTTTAGGGTTAGGTATAGTGTTAGCTTTAGGGTTAGGGTTTAGGGTTAGTCTTAGGGTTAGGGTAAGGGTTAGGTTTACGTTTAGGCTTTGGGTTATGGTGAGGGTTAGAGTAATGATTAGGTTAGTGTTAGGGTTAGGGTTAGCCTTTGGGTTAGGGTTAGATCTTAGGGATAGTTTTAGGGTTAGGGTTAGTGTTATGGTTAGAGTTTAGGGTTAGGTTTAGTGTTAGAGTTATGGTTAGCGGTTAGCATTAGGTTTGATTTAGGGTTAGGGTTACAGCTTAGGTTTAGGGTTAGGGTTATGGTTAGGGTTAGGGTTAGATGTTAGAGATACGTTTAGGCTTAGGGTTAGTGTTAAAGCTTAAGTTTGGGTTAGGGTTATGCCTAGGGTTATTGTTAGGGTTAATTTTCATGTTAGGGTTAGGGTTAGATTTAGTATTAGTTTTAGAGTTAGGGTTAAGGTTAGCGGTTAGGTGTTGGGATAGTGTTAGGGTTAGTGTTAGGTTTAGTGTTAAGGTTAGGGTTAGTGATAGTGTTAAGTTTAGGGTTAGGGTTAGGGTTAGTGTTTAATTTTAGGTTTAGGATTATGGTTAGTGTTACAGTTAAGTTTAGAGTTTAGTGTTCATGTTATGGTTAGGGTTAATGTTAGTGTTATGGTTACGGTTAGAGTTAGGGTTAGGGTTAGGGTGTAGGGTTAGGGTTAGGGTTAGGGTTAGGGTTAATGTTAGTGTTAGGCTTAGATTTTAAGATTAGGGTTAAGTTTACGATTAGGTTTAGTGTTAGGGTTAGGTGTTCGGTTTTAGCGTTAAAGTTAGGGTTAGTGTTAGGGTTATGGTTAGAGTTTACCGTTAGGTTTAGGGTTAGGGTTAGGGTTAGTGTTAGTGTTAGGGTTAGGGTTATGGTTAGTGTTAGACTTAAAGATTAGGATTAAAGTTAGGTTTAGAAGTGTGTTTTAGTGTTAGTGTTAGGTTTAGGGTTAGGGTTATTGTTAGGGTTAGAGTTTAGTGTTAGGTTTAGTGTTAGGTTTATGGTTAAGGTAAAAGTAAGGGTTAGGTTTAGGGTTAGAGGTATGGGTTAGCGTTAGGGTTAGGTTTAAGATTAGGATTAGGGTTAGGGTTATGGTTAGGTTTAGGGTTGGTTTTAGTTTTAGGGTTAGGGTTAGGGTTAGGTTTAGGGTTTGGTAGTTTTAGCATTAGGGTTAGGGTTACAAATTAAGGTCAGTGTTAGTGTTAGTTTAATGGGTAGAATTAGGGTTATGGTTAGTGATTAATGTTAGCTGTAACATTAATTTTATGGCTAGGGTTAAGGTTAGGGTTAGTGTTTGTTTTGGGATTAGAGTTTAGTGTTATGGTTAGGTTTAGTGCTAGTGTTAGTGTTAGGGTTAGGTTTCGGTGTAGAATTTAGGGTTAGGTTTAGTGTAAGGGTTAGAATTAGAGGTTATGGTTAGGGTGAGTGTTAGGTTTAGGGTTAAAGCTTAGGTTTAGGTTTAGTGTCACGGTTAGTGTTAGGGTTAGGTTTAGTCGTTAGTGTTAGGGTTATGTTTAGCGTTAGTGTTAGGGTTAATGTTAGATTTAGAGTTATGTTTAGGTTTAGTGTTAGGGTTAAAGATAGAATTAGGTTTAGGTTTAGGGTTAGGGTTAGGGTCACAGTTAGGCTTTGGTTTACGGTTATGATTAGGGTTAGGGTTATGTTAATGGTTAGGTTTAGGTTGAGGTTTAGGGTTAGGGTTAGTGTTAGGGTTAGCGTTAGTGTTAGGATTAGTGTTATTTATAGGTGAGCGTGAGGTTTAGGGTTAGCACTGGGTTTAGGGTTAGGGTAAGGGTTAGGGTTAGCTTTATGGTTGGGATTATGGTAGTGTTAGGGTTAGGGTTAGTTATTACTGTCAGGTTTAGGGTTTGTTTAAGGGGTAGGTTTAGGGATTAATGTTAGGTTTAGGGTTATTGTTATGTTTAGGTTTAGGGTTAGGTTTTGTGTTACGGTTAGGGTTAGGTTTTGGGTTAGAATTTAGGGTTAGGGTTAGGGTTAGGATTAGGATTAGAATATAGGGTTAGGGATATGTTAGGATTTGGGTTATGCTTAGGGTTCTGGTTTGGTTTAGGTTTACGACTAGTTTTAGGGTTAGGTTTAGGGTTAGAGTTAGGGGTTAAGTGTTAGGGATAGGATTAGGGTTAGTGTTAGAGTTAGGGTTAGGGTTAGGTTTACAGTTAGATTTAGGGTTAGAGTTAGTGTTAAGGTTAGGGATTAAGTGTAACGGGTAGGTTTAGGGTAACTGTTAGGTTAGGGTTAGGGTTAAGGTTAGGGTTAGGGTTAGGTTTATGATTAGGTTTAGGGTTATGGATAGTGTTAGTGTTATGGTTAGGCTTTAGGTCTAGGGTGAGGGTTAGAGTTAGGGTTAGGATTAGGGTTAGGGTTATGGTTAGAGGTAAGTGTTAAGTGTAGTGTTAGAGTTTGGGGTTAGTGTTACGCTTATGTTTTATGGTTAGGGTTAGGGTTATGGTTAGTGTTAGAGTTAGTCTTTGGGTTTGGGTTAGGGGTATAGTCTAGGGTTATGGTCAGCGTTAGTGTTAGGGTTAGGTTTAGGGTTATTCTATGGTTACGGTTAGCGTTAGGGTTAGGTATTACAGTGAGGTTTAGGTTTAGTTTAAGGGGTAGGGTTAGGGTTAGGTTTAGGGATTAATGTTAGGTTTAGGGTTATGGTTATGGTTAGTGATAGGGTTAGGGTTAGGTTTAGGGATTAATGTTAGGTTTAGGGTTATGGTTATGGTTAGTGATAGGGTTAGGGTTAGTGTTAGGTTTAGGATTAGATGTTAGGGTTAGTGGTAGGGTTAGGGTTATGGTTACAGTTAGGTTTAGGGTTAGGGTTAGGTGTAGGGTTAGGTGTTAGTTGTTAGGGAGTGTGTTAAGATTAGGCTTCAGGTTACGGTTAGCATTAGGTTTATGATTAAGTTTAGGGTTAGGCTTAGGATTAGGGTTAGGTTTAGTTTTAGTGTTAGTTTTAGGATTAGGTTATGGTTTGCTTGAGGTTATGTGTTAGGAATAGGGATAGGATTAGGGTTAGGGTTAGGTTTAGGGTAAGGGTTAGGTTTATGGTTAGGTTTAAGTTTAGGAATAGTGTTAGATTTACGGTTAGGTTTTAGGGTTAGGTTTAGTGTTAGGGTTAGTGTTAGGGTTAGGTTTAGGGTTAGGGTTAGGATTAGTTTTATGTTTAGAAGTTGGTTTAGTATTACGGTTAGGGTTAGGGTTAGAGTTAGGTTTAGGGTTAGATATTAGGGCTAAGTTTAAGGTTAGGATTAGGGTTAGTGTTACGGTTAGAGTTTATGGTTAGGGTTAGTGTTAGAGTTGGTGTTAAGATTAGGGTTATGGTTAGAGGTTAGCGTTAGGTTTAGGGTTAGAGTTTGTGTTTAGGGTTAGGGTTAAGGTTAATCTTAGAGGGTATGATTCAGGTTAGAGTTAGAGTTAGTGTTAAAACTTAGGTTTAGGTTGAGGGTTAGGGTTAGGTTGAGTTTTAGGTTTAGATTTAGGGTTAGCGTTAGGGGTTAGGTGTTCATGATAGTTTTAGGGTTAGTGCTAGGGTTAGGGATAATATAAGGTTTAGGGTTAGGGTGTAAGTTAGGATTAGTGTTAGGGTTAGTTTAGGGTTAGGGTTAGGGTTAAGCTAGAGGTTATGGTTAAGGTTAGGTTTAGGGTTAGCGTTAGGGTTAGGGATAGGGTTATGCTTAGGCTTCGGGTTATGCTTACGGTTATGGTTACGATTAGGTTAGTGTTTGGGTTAGGTTTAGGTTTAGGGTTATGGTTAGGTTTAGAGTTAGGGTTAGGGTTAGGGTTAGGGTTAGTTTTAGGGGTTCGGTGTTAGGGATAGGTTTAGGGTTAGGCTTCAGGTTAGGGTTAGGGTTAGGGTTAGGGTTATGATTAGTTCAGTGTTAGTGTTAGGGTTAGTCTTTGCGTTACACTTATGGTTAGTTTTAGGGTTCAGTTTAAGTTTAGGTTTAAGAGTTACGCGTTCGGGATAAAGTTGCAGTTAGGGTTAGGTTTAGGGTCATGGTTAGAGTTTAGGTTTAAGGTTAGGGTTAGGGTTAGTGTTAGGATTAGGGTTATGATTAGAATTTAGTTTTAGGATTAGGTTTAGGCTTAAGGTTACAGTTTCAGTTAGCGTTAGGGTTAGGTTTAGGGTTAAGGTTAAGCTTTCGGTGTTAGGGAGAGGGTTTTTATTAGGCTTCAGGTTATGTTTAGGTTTTGGGTTACGATTAGGTTTAGGGTTAGGGTTAGGTTTATGGTTAGGGTTAGGGTTAGAGTTAGGGGTTAGGTGTTAGGGATAGAGTTAGCGTTAGGGTTATGGTTAGGTTTCGTGTTAGTGGTAGGTTTAGGGTTAGGTTTAGGGTTAGGGATAGTGTTAGGTTTAGGGTAAAGGTTAGGGTTAGGGATAGGGTTAGGGTTAGGCTTAGTCTTTAAGTTTAGGCTTAGGGTTAGGCTTATTGTTAGGATTAGGGTTAGGTTGAGGTTTAGTGTTAGGGTTAGGGTTTATGTTAGGGTTAGTTTAAGGTGAGGTTTACGATTAGGGTTAGGGTTTGGGTTAGAGTTTAGGTTTAGGTTTAGGGTTAGGGTTTGTGTTAGGGTTAGGTTCAGGGTTAGATATTAGGCTTAGGGTTAGGTATAGGTTTAGGGATAGAGTTAGGGTTATGTTTATGATTAGAATTTAGGGTTAAGGTTAGGGTGAGGGTTAGGGTTAGGGTCATGGTTAGGGTTAGGTTTAGGGCTAGGTTTAGGTTTAGTGTTAGGTGTTAGGTGTTAGGGAAAGCGTTACCGTTAGGCTACGTGTTATGGTTAGGTTTAGGGTTATGATTACCTTTAGGCTTAGGGTTGGGGTCAGGGTTAGGTTATGGTTAGCGTTAGGTTTACAGGTAGTTTCAGGGTTAGGTTTAGGGTTCTGGTCAGGGGTTAGGTGTTAGGGATAGGGTTAGGGCTAGGGTTAGGTTTAAGGTTAGGGTTATGTTTATGGTTAGGGTTAGGGTTAGGTTTATGGTTAGGTTTAGTGTTACAGATAGAGTTAGTGTTAGGTTTAGGGTTTAAGGTAAGGGTTAGTTTTAGGTTAAGGATTAGGTTTAGGCTTATGGTTAGAGCGTAGCGTTAGGTTTAGTGTTAGAGTTTGGATTTAGGGTTAGGGTTAGGGTTAGGCTTAGATGTTATTGTTAGAGTGATCGTTAGGATTAGGGTAAAAGCTTAGGTTTAGGGTTTGGGTTACTATTAGGGTTAGGGTTAAGTTTAGAGGTTAGTGTTAGGGTTAGGTTTAGTGTTAGTGTTAATGTTAAGGTTACGGTTAGGGTTAGAGTTAGGTTTAGGTTTAGGGTTAGGGTTAGGGTTAGGCTTTTGGTTACGGTTAGGGGTATGATTAGGGTTATGTTTAGTGGTATGGGTTAGGGTTATCATTAGCGTTAGGGTTAGGTTTATGGTTATGCTAGGGTTAGGGTTAGGGTTAGGATTAGGAATTAAAGTGAGGCCTAGGGTTAGTTTAAGGGGTAGGGTTATGGTTAGATTTACGATCAGGGTTACGATTAGGGTTAGAGTTTATGGTTACAATTAGAGTTATGTTTAGGGTTAGTGTTACGGTTAGTGTTCGATGTTAGTGTTAGGGTTAGGGTTAGTGTTAAGTTTAGGTTTAGGGTTAGGTTTAGGGTTACGGTTAGGGTAAGTGTTAGGTTTAAGGTTAGTATTTAGGGTTAGTGTTTGTGTTAGGGTTAGGTTTAGAGTTACGGTTAGGCTACAGATTACGTTTAGGGTTAGGGTTACTATTAGGTTTAAGTTAGGCTTAGGTAGGGTTAGGTTTAGGGTTATGGTTAGGTTTTGTGTTAGGGTTAGGGTTTACGTGATATGGATATGGTTATGGTTAGGGTAGGGTTAGGGTTAGGTTTACAGTTATGGTTAGGGTTAGGTATAGTGTTAGCTTTAGGGTTAGGGTTTAGGGTTAGTCTTAGGGTTAGGGTAAGGGTTAGGTTTAGGGTTAGGCTTCGGGTTATGGTGAGGGTAGATTTATGATTAGGTTAGGGTTAGGGTTAGGGTTAGCCTTTGGGTTAGGGTTAGATGTTAGGGATAATTTTAGTGTTAGGGTTAGTGTTACGGTTAGAGTTAGGGTTAGGTTTAGTGTTAGAGTTATGGTTAGCGGTTAGCGTTAGGTTTGGTTTAGGGTTAGGGTTACAGCTTAGGTTTAGGGTTAAGGTTATGGTTAGGGTTAGGGTTAGATGTTAGAGATAAGTTTAGGGTTAGGGTTAGTGTTAAAGCTTAAGTTTGGGGTTAAGGTTATGGTTAGGGTTATTGTTAGGGTTAATTTTCATGTTAGGGTTAGGGTTAGGGTTAGGGTTAGGGTTAGATTTAGTATTAGTTTTAGAGTTAGGGTTAAGGTTAGGGGTTAGGTGTTAGGGATAGTGTTAGGGTTAGTGTTAGGTTTACTGTTAAGGTTGGGGTTAGTGATAGTGTTAGGGTTATGGTTAGGGTTAGTGGTAAGGTATAGGGTTAGGGTTAGAGGTTCGCTTTAGGTTTAGGGTTAGGGTTAGAGTTTAGTGTTAGAATTATGGTTAAGGTTAGTTTTAACGTTACGGTTAGAATTAGAAGTTAGTTTTACGTGTAGGGTTAGGGTCATGATTACGGTTAAGGTTAGGGTTAGGTTTAAGGTTAGGTTTACGGTTAATGTTAGGGTTAGTTTTAGGGTTAGGGTTAAGTTTAGGTTTAGGGGTTGGGTTATTGTTAGGGTTAGAAGTTACTTTAGTGTTAGGGTTTGGGTTGTAGTTAGAGTTAGAGTTCGGTTTAGGGTTAGATTTTAGGGTTTAGTTTAGGGTTAGGGTTAGGGTTAGGATTAGTGTTACGGTTAGAAGTTAGGGTTAAGTTTAGAGTTAGGGTTAGGGTTAGAGGTTAGCGTTAGGTTTAGTCTTAGAGTTGGGTTTAGGGTTAGGGTTAGGGTTAAGCATAGATGTTATGGTTAAGGTTAGTGTTAATGTTAGGGTTAAAACTTAGGTTTAGTGTTAGTGTTAGTGTTAGAGTTATGGTTAGGGTTAGGGTTGGTGTTAGGTTTAGTGTTAGGGTTAGGTTTAAGGGTTATGTGTTATCGAGGGGCTTAGGGTTAGGCTTCGGGTTATGGTTAGTGTTAGTGTTATGATTAGGTTTAGGGTTAGGGTTAGGGTTAGGCATAGATGTTATGGTTAAGGTTAGGGTTAGGGTTAGGGTTAAAACTTAGGGTTAGGGTTCGGGTTAGAGTTACAGTTAGGGTTATGGTTGGTGTTAGGTTTAGTGTTAGTGTTAGGTGGAGAGGCTTAGGGTTAGGCTTCGTTTTACGGTTCGTGTTAGGGTTATGATTAGGTTTTGATTTTGGGTTATGATTAGTGTTATTGTTAGGGTTAGGTTTACTCTCAGTTTTAGGGTTAGGTTTAGGGTTAGGGTTAGGTGTTTAGTGTTAGGAATAGGATTAGGTTTATGTTTAGGTTTAGGGTTAGGATTATGGTTAGGGTTAGTGTTAGGGTTAGGGTTAGGTGTTAGGTGTTAGGGACAGGATTAAGATTAGGCTTCTCCTTTTGGTTAGCCTTAGGGTTACGATTAGCTTTAGGGTTAGGCTTAGGGTTAGGGTTAGGTTTAGTATTGGGTTTAGGATTAGGTTTATGGTTAGGGTTGGGGTTTGGTGTTAGGTATAGTGTAGGGTTAATATTAGGTTTAGGGTAAGGGTTAGCTTTACCGTTAGGGTTAGGAATCGTGTTAGATTTATGGTTAGGGTTTAAGGTTATGTTTAGGGTTAGTGTTAGGATTAGGGTTAGGGTTAGGTTTAGATTTATGTTTAGGGTTAGGGTTAGTTTTAGGGTTAGAAGTTGGTTTTGTGTTAGTGTTGGGGTTAGTGTTAGAGTTCGAGTTAGTGTTAGGGATAGGTGTTAGGGTTAGGGTTAGGGTTACCATTAGGGTTAGGGTTAGATTCAGGGACAGTTTTACGGATAATGTTTAGGGTTAATTTTAGGTTTAGGGTTAGGGTTAAATTTAGGCTTAGGGTTCTGGTTAGAGGTTAGCATTAGGTTAGCTTTAGGGTTAGGGTAGGGTTAGGGTTAGGGTTAGGTTTAGGGTTAGGGTTAGGGCTAGATAATACCATCAGGGTTAGTGTTAGTTTCAGGGTTCGGGTTAGGGTGATGGTTAGGCTTAGGGTTTATGTTTAGGCTTAGTATTAGGGTTATCGTTAAAGCTTAGGTTTTGTGGTAGGGTGAGTGTTAGAATTAGGGTTAGTGTTAGGGTAAGGGTTATAGGTATGGGTTAGGGTTAGGGTTAGGGTTAGGGTAAGGTTTAAGGTTATGCTAGAGTTAGGATTAGTGTTAGGTGTTACAGTTAAGTTTAAGGTTAATTTAAGCTGTAGGGTTAGGGATTAATGTTAGATTTAGGGTTATGGTTATGTTTATGTTTAGGGTTAGGGTTTCAGTTAGGGTTAGAGTTAGGTTTAGGATTAGAAGTTAGTGTTAGGGGTTTGGTTAGGTGTATGGTTACAGTGAGGGTTAGGGTTCGGGGTTAGCTGTTAGGGAGAGGGCTGAGATTAGGCTTCGGGATACAGTTAGCATTAGGGTTACAATTAGTTTTAGGGTTAGGGTTAGGGTTATTTTAGTGTTAGTTTTAGGGTTAGGTTTATGGTTAGGGTTGGGGTTTGGTGTTAGCGATAGGGTTAGTGTTAGGTTTAGGGTTAGGTTTAGGGTAAGGTTTAGGTTTACCGTTAGGGTTAGTGTTAGGAATCATGTTAGGTTTAGGGTTAGGGTTTAGGGTTAGGTTTAGGTTTAGGGTTAGGGTTAGAGTTAGAGTTAGGGTTGGGGTTACATGTTAGGGTTAGGGTTAGGGTTAGGGTTAGGGTTAGTGTTAATGATAGAGTTTAGGGTTAAGTTTAGAGTTAGAGTTAGGGTTGAGTTTAGGGTTAGGGTTATGGTTAGATGTTAGCGTTAGGTTTAGGCTTCGAGTTTGGGTTTAGGTTTAGTGTTAGGTTTAGGCTTAGAGGTTATGGTTAAGGTTAGTGCTAGGGTTAGGGTTAAAACTTAGGTTTAGGTTTAGGGTTAGGGTTAGGATTTGGGATAGTGTTAGGATTACGGTTAGAGTTAGGGTTAAGTTTAGGGTTAGGGTTATGGTTAGATGTTAGCATTGTGTTTATGGTTCGAGTTTGGGTTTAGGTTTAACGTTAGGTTTAGGCTTAGAGGTTATGGTTAAGGTTAGTGTTAGGTTTAGGGTTAAAACGTAGGTTTAGGTTTAGTGTTAGGGTTAGGATTTGGGATAGTGTTAGAACTAGTGTGTGTGTTAGGGTTAGGGTTAGGGTTAAGTTTAGAGTTAGGTTTAGTTTTAGGCTTAGAGTTAGGGTTAGTTTTAGGGTTAAAAGTTAGGTTTACTCTTAGTTTTAGTGTTAGGGTTAGGGATAGGTTAGTGTTAGGGTTCGGGTTAGGGACAGGGATAGGGCTACGGTTAGGCTTTGGTTTATGGTTATGGTTAGGGTTAGGGTTATGGTTAGGTTTAGGGTTAATTTGAGGTTTAGGGTTAGGGTTAGGGTTAGGGTCAGAATTTAGGTTTAGTGTTAGGTTTAGGGTTATTGTTAGGGATAGGTTAGTGTCAGCATTAGGGTTAGGGTTAGATGTTAAATTTAGCATTAGTTTTATGGTTAGGGTTAGGATTAGGGATAGAGGTATGTGTTAGGGTTACTTTTAGGGGTAGGGTTAGATTTAGGTTTAGGGTTATGGTAGGTTTAGGGTTAGGGTTAGGGCTAGGTGTTACTGTCAGGTTTAGTGTTAGTTTAAGGGGTATTGTTCGGGTTAGGGTTAGGCTTAGAGTTGTGTTTAGAGGTAAACTTTAGGTTTAGGGTTTGGGTTAGGGTTAGAGTTTAGGTTTAGTGTTAGGGTTAACGTTAGGGTTAGCATTAGAAGTTAGGGTTAGGTGTATGCTTAGGGTTATGATTATGGTTAGGGTTAGGGTTAGGGTTAGGGATAGTGTTATTGTTTGGGTTAGGGGTTAGCTGTTAGCGAGACTGTTAGGGTTAAGTTTAGGGTTAGGGTTAGGGTTAGTGTTACAGTTAGGGTTAGTTTAGGGTTAGGGGTTATGTGTTAGGGAGAGGGTTAGGGTTAGGCTTCGGTAACGTTTAGTGTTAGTGTTACATTTAAGTTTACCCTTAGGGTTAGGGTTAGGGTTAATATTAAGGTCAGTGTTAGGTTTTTGGTTAGGTTTATGGTTAGGTTTAGGCTTAGGGTTAGGGGTTAGGTGTTAGGAATATGGTTCTGGTTAGGGCTTGGTTTAGGGTTATTGTTAGGTTTAGGTTTACGGTTAGGTTTAGGTTTACGTATAGTGTTATGGTTAGGGTTAGGGTTTAGGGTTAGGGTTATTGTTAGGTTTAAGTTTAGGATTAGGGTTAGACTTATGTGTAGAGGTTAGCGTTAGGTTTAGTGTTAGAGTTTGGGGTTAGGGTTATGGTTAGGGTTAGGCTTAGAGTTTATGATTAGGTTTAGTGTTAGGGTTAGGATAAAGCTTAGGTTTAGGGTTAGGGTTACGGTTAGGGTTAGGGTATGTTTAGAGGTTAGTGTTAGGGTTAGGTTTAGAGTTAGTGTTAGTTTTTGGGATAGGGTTAGTTTTAGGGTTAGGTTTAGAATTAGGTTAAGGTTTAGGGTTAGGTTTAGGATTAGAATTAGGGTTAGGGTTATGGTTAGCAATAGTGTTATGGTTAGGCTTTGGGTTATGGTTAGGGTTATGTTTAGGGTTATGGTTACGGTTAGGTTGAGGATTAGGATTATGTTTAGGATTAGCGTTAGAAGTTAGGTTTAGAGTTAGTGTTAGGGTTAGGGTCAGGGTTAGAGTTAGCGTTAGGGTTAGGGTTAGGGTTATTTTTACATTTAGCGTAAGTGTTAGGGTTAGGTTGAGGTTTAGGGTTAGGTTTAAAGTTAAGGTTAGGGTTAGAGGTTAGTGTTAGGTTTAGGGTTAGGATTAGGGTTAGGGTGAAGGTTAAGGTTAGGGTTAGATTTAGGGTTAGATGTATGGGTTAGGGTTAGGGTTAGGGGAATGTTTAGTATTAGGGATATGTTTAGTGTTAGGTTCAGTGTTAGGGTTAGATTTAGGGTTAGGGTTAGGGTTTCAGGTATGTGTTAGAGTTCAGTTTAGGGGAATGGTTAGGGTTAGGATTAATATTATGCTAGGTTTAGTGTTAGGGTTAGGGTTATGTATTACCGTCAGTTTTAGGGTTAGATTAACCGGTAGGGTTATGTTTAGGGTTAGGATGATTGTTATGTTTAGCGTTAGGTGTATGGTTAAGGCTAGGTTAGGGTTCTTAAGGTTAGGGTTAGATTTTAGGGTTAGGGTTAAGTTTAGGTGAGTGTTAGTGTTAGGGTTGGTTTAGGGTTAGAGTTTAGGGTTAGGCTTAGGTTTAGGGTTCAGTTTAGGGTTAAGGTTACGTTTAGAATTAGAATTTAGGGCTAGGGTTGATGTTCGGGTTAGGGTTAGGCCTAGGTTAGGGGTTAGCATTTCGGTTAGGGTTAGGGTTAGGGTTTAGGGTCATGGTTAGGGTTATGGTTAGGATTAGGTTTACATTTAGGGTTAGGGTTTAGTGTCAGGGTTAGTGTTAGGGTTAGGGTTTGGGTTAGGGTTAGGATTAGGGTTATGTTTAGGGTTAGGGATAGTGTTTCTGATATTCTTTGGGTTACGGCTAGAATTAGGGTTAGGCTTATGGTTAGGATTAGTGTTAGATTGAGGTTTAGAATGAGAATTTAGGGTTAGGCTTGATGTTCAGGTTAGGGTTAGGCCTAGGTTCAGGGTTAGCATTTCGGTTAGGGTTAGGGTTAGTGTTTAGGGTCATGGTTAGGGTTATGGTTAGGACTAGTTTTACATTTAGGATTAGGGTTTAGGGTCAGGGTTAGTGTTAGGGTTCGGGTTCGGGTTAGGGCTAGAATTAAGGTTATGTTTAGGGTTAGGGATAGTGTTTCAGATAGGCTTTGGTTTATGGTTAGGATTAGGGTTAGGCTTATGGTTAGGGTTAGTGTTAGATTGAGGTTTAGGGTTAAGTTTAGGGTTAGAATTTAGGTTTAGTGTTAGGTTTAGGGTTAATATTAGGGATAGTTTTAGGGTTAGGGTTAGTGTTAGACGTTAGGGTTAAGGTTAGTGTTGTGGTTAGGGTCAGGGTTAGGGTAGGCCTAGAAGTAAGCCTTAGGGTTAGGTTTATGGGTAGGGTTAGGGTTAGGGATATTGTTATGGTCAGTTTAGGGTTAGGTTTCGGATTAGGTATGTTCCGTGTTAGGGTTAGTTTAAGGGGTAGGGTTAGGGTTAGCATTAAGGTTAGGGCTTAATGTTAGGTTTAGTTTTAGGTTTATGGTTAGGGTTAGGGTTAGTGTTAGGGTTAGGGTTAGAATTTAGGATTAGGCTTAGCTTTAAGGTTAGTGTTAGGGTTATGGTTATGTTTAGGGTTAAATTTTAGGGTTAAGTTACGTTTAGGGTTAGGGTGATATTTAGACTTAGGATTAGAATTTAGGGTTAGAGCTAGGTTTAGGGTTAGGGTTACGGTTACGTTTAGGGTTAAGGTTAGGTTTAGGTTTAAGTTTAGGATATTAAATGTTACGAAGAGTGTTATGGTTAGGCTTTGGGTTAGGGTTAGGGTTAGGCGTTAGGTATTAGGGATAGGGTTAGCGTTAGGGTTAGGATTAGGTTTAGGGTAAGGGTTAGGGTTAGGGATAGTGTTAGGGTTAGGGTTGGGGTTAGGGTTAGGGCTAGGTTTAGGGTTAGAGTTTAGGTTTAAGGTTAGGTTTAGGGTTAAAGTTAGGGTTAGGGTTAGGTTTAGATTACAATTTATGGTTGGGGTAGAGTTAGGGTTAGGGTTACATTTAAGTTTAATGTTAGGGCTAGGTTTAGGGTTGGACCTAGAGGTTAGGTGTTAGGGAGAGGGTTAGTGTTAGGCTCCCTGTTTCGGTTTGGTTTTGCATTACAATTAGGTTTAGGCTTAGGGTTATGGTTAGTGTTAGGGTTAGCTTTAGGGTTAGGGTTAGATTTAGAATTAGGGTTAGGGTTAGGGTTAGGGGTTAGGTGTTAGCGACAGGGTTAGTGTTAGGTTTAGGAATTACAGCCAGACTTTGGGTTAGTTTAAGGGGTAGAGTTACAGTTAGGGTAAGGGATTAATGTTAGGTTTAGTGCTAGGGTTATGATTAGGTTTAGTGTTAGGGTTAGGATTGGAAGTTAGGGTTAGTGTTACGATTAGGATTATGGTAACAGTTAGGGTTTGTGTTAGTTTTAGGGTTAGGGTTAGGTGTTAGGGGTTAGGGAGAGCTTCAGGTTAGGCTTCAGATTATGCTTAGTGTTAGTGTTGCGATTAACTTTAGGGTAAGGCTTAGGGTTAGGGTTAGTTTTAGCGTTAGTTTTAGTGTTAATTTTAGGGTTAGGTTTAGTATCAGGGTTAGGGTTAGGGTTAGGGTTAGGGTTAGGGTTAGGATAAGGGTTAGAATGTTATGGTTAGAGTTAGGGTTAGGGTTAGGGTTAGGTTTAGGATTAGAGGTTAGCGTTAGGGTTAGAGTTAGGGTTAGGGAAAGGGATCAGGTTTAGGGTAAAGGTTTGCGTTAGGTTTCTGGTTAGAGTTAGGTTTAGGAATAGGTATTAGGGTTAAGGTAAGTGTTAACGTTAAATTTAGGGATAGCATTTGGGTTAGGTGGTAGGGTTAGGATTAGGAGTAGGTTAGGTTTACGGTTAGGGTTAGAGGTTAGGGTTAGTGTTAGGGTTAGGGCTTAAGGTCAGGTGTCAGAGTTGGGGTTATGTTATGGTTAAGTTTAAGATTAGGGTTAGAGTTAGGGTTAGTGTTAGGGTTAGGGTTAGGGCTGGGTTAGAGGTTGAATCTCATGGTTATGGTTATGGTTAGGGTTACAGTTTCGGGTTAGAGTTAGTGTTATGGTTAGTGTTATGGGTTAGGTTTAGGGGTTAGGGTTAGGTTTAGAGTTTCTGTTAAGGTTAGGGTAGGTTCAGGTTTTGGGTTAGGGTTTGGATTAGATGTTATGGTTAGGGTTTGGGTTATAATGAGGCTTAGAGGATAGGGTTGATCTTAGTGTTGAAGTTAGGTTTAGAGTTAAGGTAACGGTTAGAGATTAGGGTTAGGAGTAGGGTTACTTTAGGGTTAGGGTTAGGGTTAGAGTTAGTTTTAGAGGGTTAGGGTTAGTGTCAGGGTTAGGGTTAGGGTTAGCATTAGGTTTAGGTTTAGGGTTAATATTTAGGGTTAGTGTTAGGGTTAGTGATAGGGTTATCGTTAGAGTTAGGGTTGAGGTTAATGTTTAGGGTTTGTGTTAGGTTTAATGTTAGGGTTAGTGTTATGTTTAGGGTTAGGGTTAGGGTTAGGGTTAATGTTAGGGTTAGGGTTATGTTTAGTGTTAGACTTAGAGTTGGGCTGAGAGATTTTGGTTTGGGTTAATGTTAGGGATAGGGTTGGGTTTAGGGGTTGGAGTTTGGCATAGTGTTAGGATTTGGTTAGGTTTAGGGTTAGGATTAGGGTTAGGGTTAGGGTTAGGTTTAGATGGTTAGGGTTAGCGTTAGGGTTAGGTTTACAGTTAGGATTAGGGTTAAGGATCATGTTAGTGTTAGGGTTAGGTTTAGTGTTACGGTTAGACTTTAGAGTTAGGGTTAAGTTTAGAGTTAGGTTTAAGGATAGGATTAGGGTTAGGGTTAGAGTTAGGGTTAGGGTTAAAACTTAGGTTTAGGTTTAGGGTTAGGGTTAGGGTTAATGTTAATGTTAGTGTTAAGGCTAGGGTTAGGTGTTAGGTGATAGGGAGAGGGTTAGGGTTAGGCTTTGGATTACAGTTGGTTTTAGGGTTACAATTAGGTTTAGGCTTAAGGTTACGGTTAGGTTTAGGGTTAGGGTTAGATTTAGAGTTAAGATTATGGTTAGTGTTAAGTTTAGGGGTACTTTTTAGGGTACGGGTTAGGTTTAGGTTTAGGTTTATGGTTAGTTTTAGGGTTAGGGTTAGAGTTTGTTTAGGGTTAGATTAAGAGTTAGGGTTAGGTCGAGGTTTAAGTTTAGGGTTTGGGTTAGGGCTAGAAGTTAGTTTTAGGTTTAGTGTTAGGTTTAGGGTTGTGGTTAAGGTTAGAGGTTAATATTAGTTTTAGGTATAGGGTTAGGTTTAATGTTGGGGTTAGGTGTTAGTTGTTAGGAAGACGGTTATGGTTAGGCTTCACATTACATTTAGTTTTAGGGTTATGATTAGTTTTATGGTTAGGTTTAGGGTTACAGTTAGGGTTTGTTTTATGGTTAGTGTTAGAGTTAGGGCTATGGCTAGGGTTAGGTGTTAGGTGTTAGGGATAGAGTTAGCGTGAGGGTTAGAGTTAGGATTAGTGTTTGGGTTAGGTTTAGGGTTAGGGATAGTGTTGGGTTTAGGCTTAGAGTTAGGGTTAGGGTTAGGGTTAGGGTTCGATTTAGGTTTAGGGTTAGGGTTATTGTTAGGGTTAGGGTTAGGGTTAGGTTTCAGGTCAGAGTTAGGGTTAGGGTTAGATTTTAGCGTTAGGTTTAGGGTTAGGCTTAGTTTTAGGGTTAGGGTTAGGTTTAGGGTTAGATATTACGGTTATAGTTAGGTTTAGAGTTAGAGTTAGGGTTAGGTTTAGTTTTATGATTAGAATTTATGTTTAGGGTTAAGGTTAGGTTTAGGTATTATGGTCAGGGTTACAGTTAGTTTTAGGGGTACGGTTAGGTTTAAGGTTAGGGATTAGGTTAGGTTTTGGTTTAGGGTTATGTTGAGAGTTAGCGTTAGGTTTTGGGTTAGGGTTAGGTTTAGGATTGGAGTTTAGGCTTAGGGTTAGGGATAGTTTTAGTGTTAGGGTTATGTTTAGCATTAGAATTTAGGGTTAGCATTATGTTTAGGGTTAGGATTAGGCTTAGGCTTATGGTAGGTTTAGGGTTAGGTAATACGGTCAGGGTTAAAGTTTGTTTAAGTGTTAGAGTTAGGGTTAGAGTTCGGTTTAATGTTCATCTTTAGGGTTAGAATTAGGTTTAGGGTTAGGGTTAGTGATAGTGGTAGGATTAGGATGAGATGTTAGGGTTAGTGGTAGGGTTAAGGTTAGGATTAGGTGTTAGGGTGTTAGGGAGAGGGTTATGGTTAAGCTTCAGATTACGGTTAGTTTTACCTTTACAATTAGCTTTAGGTTTAGGGTTAGGGTTAGGATTACGGTTAGTTTCAGGGTTAGGTTTAGGGTTAGGGTTAGGGGTTAGGTGTTAGGGATAGGGTTAGGGTTGGGGTTAGGGTTAGGTTTACATTTTATTGTTAGCGTTAGGGTTAGGGTTAGTATTATGGTTAGAGTTATAGGTTACAGTTAGGATTAGTGTTAGTGTTAGGGTTCTGCTAGGGTTAGGGTTAGTGTTAGGGTTAGGTATTACAGTCAGTGTTAGGGTTAGTTTAAGGGTAGAATTAGGGTTAGGGTTAGGGTTAGGGAGTAATGTTAGTTTTAGGATTATGGTTATGGTTAGAGTTAGGGTAAGGATTCAGGTTCGGGTTAGGATTAGAAGTTGTTGTTAGTGTTAGTGTTAGGGTTAGGTTTAGTGTTCGTTTTAGGTTTAGGGTTAAGGTTGGGGTTAGGTGTTAGTGATGGGGTTAGGTTTAGGGTTAGGGTTATGTTTTCAGTTAGTTTTATGGTTAAGAATTGTGTTAGGTTTAGTTTTATGGTTAGGGTCACGGTTAGGGTTAGTGTTAGGATTAGGGTTAGGTTTAGGTTTAGGGTCAGGGTTAGTGTTAGGGTTAGAAGTTGGTTTAGTGTTAGGGTTAGAGTTAGAGTTAGAGTTAAGGTTAGGGTTAGATATTAGGGTTAGGGTTAGTGTTAGGGTTATTGTTACGGCTAGAGTTTAGGGTTGGGCTTAAGGTTAGACTTAGGGTTAAGTTTAAGGTTAGGGTTAGGATTAGGGTTAGCGTTAGATTTAGTGTTAGTGTTAGTGTTAGATTTAGGGTTAGTGTTAGTGTTAGTGTTAGTGTTAGGGGTAGGGTTATGTGTTAGGTGTTAGGTGTTAGGGAGAGCATTAGGGTTATGCTTTGCATTCCAGTTAGTTTTAGGGTTACGATTTTGTTTAGACTTAAGGTTATGATTAGGTTTAAGGTTAGGTTTAGGTTTAGAGTTAGGGTTATGGTTAGTGCTGTTTAGGGATACTGTTTAGGGTAAGGTTTAGGTTTAGGGTTAGGTTTACTGTTAGTTTTAGGGTTAGGGTTGGGTTAGATTTAGGTTAAGAGTTAGGGTTAGGTTGAGGTTTAGGTTTAGGGTTAGGGTTAGGGTTAGAGTTTAGGTTTAGGGTTAGTGTTAGGGTTAGGGTTAGGGTTAGAGGTTAGTGTTAGTTTTAGGGTTAGGGTTAGGGTTAGGTTTATTGTTAGGGTATGGGTTAGTTGTTTGAGAGACTGTTATGGTTCGGCTTCAGGTTACGGTTAGTTTTAGGGTAACGATTAGGTTTAGGATTAGGGTTAGGATGATGGTTAGGGTTTGTTTTATGGTTAGGGTTAGGGTTAGGGCTAGGGTTAGGTGTTAGGTTTTAGGGATAGAGTTAGCTTTAGGATTAGTGTTAGGGTTAGATTTAGGGTTAGGGATAGTGTTAGGTTTAGGCTTAGGGTTAGGGTTAGGGATAGGTTTTGGGTAATGCTTAGGGTTAGGCTTTAGGTTTAGGGTTTGGGTTGTTGTTAGGGTTACGGGTAGGTTGAGGTTTAGTTTTAGGGTTAGGGTTAGGGTTAGGGTTAGTGTAGGGTTAGGTTTCAGGTCAGAGTTAGGATTATCATTAGAGTTTAGTGTTAGTTTTAGTTTTAGCGTTAGTGTTAGGGTTAGGGTTAGTTTTTGAGTTAGGTATTATGGACAGGGTTAGTGTTAGTTTTAGGGTTAGGTTTAGATTTAGGGTTAGGGAATAGGTTAGGTTTGGGGTTAGCATTATGGTGAGTGTTAGGGTTAGGTTTTGGGTTAGGGTTAGGGTTAGGGTTAGAGTTTAGGCTTAGGGTTAGTATTAGTTTTAGGGTTAGGGTTAGATTTAGCATTAGAATTTAGGGTTAGAAATAGGTTTAGGGTTAGGCTTAGGCTTTGGCTTATAGTAGGGTTAGGGTTAGGTATTACGGTCAGGGTTAAAGTTAGTTTTAGGGTTAAGTTTACGGTTAGAGTTAGGTTTATGTTTAGAGTTTAGCCTTAGAATTAGGTTTAGGGTTGGGATTAGGGTTAGAGTTAGGATTAGGATTAGGAGTTAGGGTTAGGTTTAGGGTTAGGTTTATGATTACTGGTAGGGTTAGGGTTAGTGTTAGGGTTAGAGTTAGGTGTTACGTGTTAGGGAGATAGTTATGGTTAGCCTTTGGGTTATGGTTAGTGTTAACGTTATGATTAGGTTTAGGTTTAGGGTTAGGGTTAGGGTTAGGGTTAGGGTTAGGGTTAAGGTTATGGTTAGAGGGTTAGCCTTAATTTTAGTGTTAGAGTTTGGGGTTAGCATTCGGGTTAAGGTTGGCCTTAGAAGTTATGGTTAGGGTTAGTGTTAGGAACAGAGTTAGGGTTAGGGTTCCGGTTAGGCTTACTGTTAGGGTTTATGGTTAGTGTTACGGTTAGGGTTATTGTTATGGCTAGGGTTAGGTTGAGGTTTAGGTTTAGGGTTAGGGTTAGGGTTAGTGTTTGGGTTAGGGTAGGTTTAGGGTTAGATATTAGGGTTAGGGTTAGGTTTAGGGTTATTTAGGGTTAGGGTTAGTTTTATGATTAAAATTTAGTGTTAGGGTTAAGGTTAGGGTTAGTTATTATGGTCAGGGTCAGGGTTAGTTTTAGGGTTAGTGTTAGGGTTAGGGTTAGGGATTAGGTTAGGTTTTGGGTTAGGGTTATGGTGAGTGTTAGGGTTAGGTTTGGTGTTAGGGTTTGGGTTAGGGTTAGAGTTTAGGGTTAGGGTTAGAGTTAATGTTAATTTTATGGTTAGGGTTAAGTTTAGCATTAGAATTTAGGTTTAGAATTACATTCAGTTTTAGGATTAGGCTTAGGTTTATGGTAGGGTTAGGGTTAGGTTAGGTAATACGGTCAGGGTTAAAGTTAGTTTTAGGGTTAGTGTTAGGTTTAGAGTTAGGTTTAGGGTTAGAGTTTAGGGTTAGAATTAGGTTTAGGTTTAGGGTTAGGGTTAGGGTTAGTGTTAGGATTAGAATTAGAAATTAGGTTTAGGGGTAGGGTTAGTGTTATGATTCCTGGTAAGATTAAGGTTAGGTGTTGGGTGTTAGGGAGAGGGTTATGGTTAGGCTTTGGGATACGGTTAAGGTTAGCATTATGATTAGGTTTAGAGTTAGGGTTAGGGTTATGGTTAAGTTTAGGGTTAGGTTTAGCTTTAGGGTTAGGATTAAGTTTAGGCTTAGTTTTAGGTTTAGGGTTAGGTTTAAGGTTAGGGTTATGATTATTCTTTGTGTTATGATTAGAGTTAGGGTTAGAGTTATGGTTACTGTTAGGGTTAGGTTGAGTTTTAGGGTTAGTGTTAGGCTTAGGGTTTGAAGTTAGGTTTATTGTTAGGTTTAGAGTTAGGGTAACGGATAGGTTAGTGATAAGGTTAGGGTTAGGTTTAGAAGTTAAATTTAGGTTTAGTGTTATGGTTAGCATTGGGGTTATGGTTTGGGTTAGAGTTAAAGGTTAGTGTTAGTGATAGGGTTAGAGTTTAGGGTTGGTGCTAGGGTGAGGTTAAGTGTAGGGTTTGTGTTAGGTTTAGAGTTAGAGTTTAGGGTTAGGGTTAGGGATAGGTTTAGGGTTAGGGTTAGTGTTAGACTTTATGGTTAGTGTTAGGGTTAGGGTTAGTATTACAGTTAGAGGTATGGGTTAGGGTTTGGGTTAGGATTCACGTTAGGGTTAGGGTTATGTTTGGGTTAGGATTAGTGTTAGGGTTAGGCATTATGGTCAGTGTTAGGATTAGTTTAAGTGGTAGGGTTAGGGTTATGGTTAGGGAGTAATGTTAGGTTTAGGGTTATGTTTATGGTTAAGGTTAGGGTTAGGATTCAGATTAGGGTTAGGATTAGAAGCTATGGTTAGGGTTAGGATTAGGTTTAGTGTTAGTTTTAGGGTTAGGTTTAGGGTTAGTGTTGGGGTTAGGTGTTAGACGTAGAGTTAGTGTTAATGTTAGTGCTAGGTTTTCGTTTGGGTTTATTTTTAGCAATTGTGTTAGGGTTAGGGTTAGGGTTTGTGTTAGGGTTAGGGTTTGTGTTAGGGTTAGGGTTGGGGTTAGGTTTAGGTTTAGGGGTAGGATTAGTGTTAGGGTTAGAAGTTGGTTTAGTCTTAGGTTTAGGGTTAGGGTTAGAGTTAGCGTTATATTTAGGGTTAGGTAAGATATTAGGGTTAGGGTTAGTGTTATATTTAGTGTTACAGTAAGAGTTTAGGGTTAGGTTTAATGTTAGTGTTAGGGTTAAGGTTAGGTTTAGGGTTAGGGTGAGGGTTAGGTTTAGGCTTAAAACTTAGGTTTAGGGTTAGGGTAAGGGTTAGGGTTAGTGTTAGTGTTAGTGTTAGGTTAGGTTTAGGTTTTAGGTGTTAGGGAGTGGGTTAGAGTTAGGATTTGTGTTAGGGTTAGGTTTAGGGTTATGATTAGATTTAGGCTTAATGTTACAGTTAGGTTTAAGGTTAGGTTTAGGTTTATAGTTAGGGTTATGTTTAGTGTTAGGTTTAGGGATACTGTTTAGGGTAAGGGTTAGGTTTAGGTTTAGTCTTAGGGTTAGGGTTAGGGTTGGATTAGGGTTAGGTTAAGAGTCAGGGTTAGGTCGAGGTTTAGGTTTAGGGTCAGAGTTAGGGTTAGAAGTTAGGTTTAGGGTTAGTGTTAGGGTTAGGCTTAGGGTTAGGGTTATAGGTTAATGTTAGTTTTACGTTTAGGGTTGGGTTTAGTGTTGGGGTTAGTGGTTAGTTGTTAGGGAGACGGTTATGGTTAGGTTTGGAATACAGTTAGTTTTAATGTTATGGTTAGGTTTACGGTTAGGTTTAGGGTTATGGTTAAGGTTTGTTTTATGGTTAGGTTTAGGGTTAAGTTTAGGGCTAGGGTTAGGTGTTAGGTGTTAGGGATAGAGTTAGCATTAGGGTTAGGGTTAGAATTAGTGTTAGTGTTAGGTTTATTGTTAGGGATAGTGTTAGGTTTAGGCTTAGGGTTAGGGTTAGGGATAGGGTTCGGGTTAGGCTTAGGGTTAGGGTTTAGGTTTAGGGTTAGGGTTATTGTTAGTGTTAGTGTAAGTTGAGGTTTAGTTTTAGGGTTAGGATTAGGTTAAGGTTAGGGTTAGAGTTTAGGTTTAGGTTTAGGGTTAGGGTTAGTGTTAAGGTTGGGGTTAGGTTTAGGGTTAGATATTAGGGTTTGTGTTAGGTTTCGGGTTAGAGTTAGGGTTAGGGTTAGTTTTATGATTAGAATTTAGGGTTAGGGTTAGGGTTAGGGTTATGGTTAGGGTAAATTATTGCCGTCAGGTTTAGTGTTAGTTTTAGGGTTAGCGTTAGTGTTAGGGTTAGAGTTAGGGTTAGGGTTAGGGTTAGGGATTAAGGTTAGGTTTTTGTTTAGGGTTATGGTGAAAGTTAGGGTTAGGTTTTGGGTTTGGTTTAGGGTTACGGTTATAGTTTAGTGTTAGGGTTAGGGTTAGTGTTAGTGTTAGGGTTAGGGTTAGCGTTAGAATTTAGGGTTAGAGTTTCGTTTAGGATTAGTAATCAGGCTTAGGCTTATGGTAGGGTTAGGATTAGGGTTAGGCATTATGGTCACTGTTTAGATTTAAGGGTTAGGGTGATGATTAGGCTTTGGTTAGGTTTAGGTTTAAGGTTAGGTTTAGTGTTAGTGTTAGAAGTTGGTTTACTGTTACTGTTAGGGTTAGGTTTAGATTTAGGGTTAGGGCTAGATGTTAGGGTTAGGGCTAACCCTAACCCTAACATCGAGTTTATGGTTAGGGTCAGTTTAGGGTTAGAGGTTAGCGTTAGGTTTAGTGTTAGAGTTTGGGGTTAGGGTTAGGATTACGGTTAGGCTAAGAGGTTATTGTTAGGGTTAGTGTTAGGGTTAGGGTTAATGCTTAGGTTTAAGTTTAGGGTTACAATTAGGGTTAGGTTTAGAGGTTAGGTTTAGGGTTAGTTTTGGGGTTACTGTTAGTGTTAGTGTTAGGGTTATTTTTATGATTATGTTTAGGTTTAGGGTTCGTGTTAGGGTTAGGGTTAGGGTAAGGGTTAGGGATTAAGGTTAGGTTTTGTGTTAGGGTTATGATGAGGGTTAGGGTTAGGTTTTTGTTAGGTTGAATTGTTAGTGTTAGAGTTTAGGATTAGGGTTAGGGTTAGTGTTAGTGTTAGGGTTTGGGTTAGGTTTAGCGTTAGAATTTATGGTTAGAATTACGTTTAGGTTGAGGATTATGCTTTGACATATTGTAGGGTTAGAGTTAGGGTTAGGTATTATGGTCAGGGTTAAAGTTAGTTTTAGCATTATGGTTAGGGTTAGATTTTTGTTTAGGGTTAGAGTTTAGGGTTAGAATTAGGTTTAGGGTTAAGATTACTGGTACGGTTAGGGTTAGTGTTAGGGTTAGGGTAAGGTTAGGTGTTAGGCAGAGGGTTATGGTTAGGCTTTGGGTTACGGTTAGTGTTAGTATTACGATTAGGTTTAGGGTTAGGGTTAGATTTAGGTTTAGGGTTAGGGTTAGGGTTAGGGTTAGGGTTAGTTTCAGGGTTAGGTTAAATGTGAGGGTTAGGGGTTAGGTGTTAGGGATAGGGTTAGGATTAGGGTTAGGGTTAGTGTTAGGTTAAGGTTAACAGTTAGGTTTAAGGTTATGGATAGTGTTAGAGTTATGCTTAGGGTTATGGTTAGGGTTAGGTTTAGGGTTAGGATTAGTGTTAGGGTTATGGTTAGAGATAGCGTTAATTTTAGTGTTAGAGTTTTGGGTTAGCATTAGGGTTATGGTTAGGTTTAGAGGTTATGGTTAAGGTTCGTTTTAAAGCTTAGGTTTAGGGTTAGGGTTACGGTCAGGGTTAGTGCTCAGTTTAGTGGTTAGTGTTAGGGTTCAATTAGGGTTAGGGTTAGAGTTAGGATTAGCTTTTGGGTTAGAGTTAGGGTTAGGGTTAGTTTTAGCTTTAGGTTTAGGGTTAGGGATAGAGTAATGGTTAGGCTTTGGGTTATGGTTAGAGTTAGGGTTAGGGTTATGTTTAGGGTTAGGATTAGGTTGAGGTTTAGGGTTAGGGTTACGGTTAGGCTTAGGGTTTTATGTTAGCTTTAGTGTTAGGTTTAGAGTTAGGGTTTTGGATAGGTAAGTGTTAGTGTTAGGCATAGGGTTAGAGTTTCAAGTTAGGGTTAGAGTTAGGGTTATGGTTAGGGTTAGAGTTAAAGGTTAGTGTTAGTGTTAGGGTTAGGTTTAGGATTAGAATTTAGCGTTAGGGTTAGGATTAGGGTTAGGCTTAGTGTTAGGATAAGAAGTTACTGTTAGGGGAAGGGTTAGGGTTATGGTTATTGTTACGGTTAGGCTTAGTGTTATTTTTAGGGTTAGGTGTTAGGTGTTAGGGAGGGGGTTAGGGTAAGGTTGCGGGTTACGGTTAGTGTTAGGGTTACGATTAGGTTTAGGATTAGGGTTGCGGTTAGGGTTAGGGTTAGGTTTACAGTTAGTTGTAGGGTTAGGTTTAGGGGTTAAGTGTTAGGGACAGGGTTAGGGTTAGTCTTAGGGTTAGGGGTAGGGCTATGGTTAGGTTTAGGTTTACGTTTTTTTATGGTTAGGGTTAGGGTTAGTGTTAGGGTTAGAAATTAGGTTTAATGTTAGGTTTATGGTTAGAATTAGGGATAGGTTTAGGGCTAGGGTTAGTGTTAGAGGTTAGGGTTAGTGTTAGGGAGAGGGTTAGGGTTACTTTTAGGGTTAGTTTAAGGGGCATGGTTTGGTTTAGGTTTAGGGTTAGTGTTAGTTTTAGGGTTATGGTTAGAGCTTAGCGTTAGGTTTAGTGTTAGAGTTTGGAGTTGGGTTAGGATTAGGGTTAAAGCTTAGTTTTACGGTTAGTGTTAGGGTTAGAAGTTGTTTTAGTGTTTGGCTTAGTTTTATGGTAAGTTTTAGGGCTAGGTTTATGGTTACGGTTAGGGTTTAGCTGTTAGGGATAGTTTTAGGCTTTGGGTTAGAGTTAGGGTTAGGTTTACGGTCAGGGTTAGGTATAGTGTTAGGGTTAGGGTTAAGTTAGTGTTAGTGTTAGCAGTAGTGTTAGGGTGAGGGTCAGGGTTATCGTTAGAGTTTAGCATTAGGTTTGGGTGATAGAGTTTGGGTTTAGGGTTAGGGTTAGTTTTAGGCTTAGAGGAAATGGTTAGAGTTAAGGTTAGTGTTAGGTTTAAAGCTTAGGTTTAGGGTTAGGGTTAAGGTTAGCATTAGGGATAGATTAAGGGTTAGGATTAGGGTTAGTAGTGAGGTTTAGTGTTAGGGTTAGGTTTAGAGGTTAGTGTTAGTGTTAGGGTTAGTATTAGAGTTAGGGTTAGGTTTAGAATTAAGTTTAGTGTTAGGTTAGGGTTAGGGTTAGTGTTAGGGTTAGGGTAGTGTTATATTTATGGTTAGCGTTTAGTGTTAATGTTAGTGTTATGGTTAGGTGTAGGTTTAGGTTGAGGTTTAGGGTTAGGGGTAGGGTTAGGGTTAGAAGTTAGGTTTAGTGTTAGGTTTGGTTTAGGGTTAGGGATAAGTTTGGGGTTAGGGTTAGTGTTAGATTTTATGGTTAGTGTTACGGTTAGGGTTAGTTTTACGGTTAGAGGTATGGGTTGGTGTTAGGGTTTGGATTAGGGTTAGGTTTAGGGTTATGCTAGTGTTATGGTTAGTGTTAGGGTTAGGTATTAAAGTCAGTGTTAGTGTTAGTTTGAGGCATAGGGTTAGGGTTAGGGTTGGGGAGTAATGTTAGTTTTAGGGTTATGGTTATGGTTAGGGTTAGGGTTAGGATTCGAGTTAAGGTTAGGATTAGAAGTAATGGTTATGGTTAGGGTTTTTGTTAGGTTTAGTGTCAGTTTTAGGGTTAGCTTTAGGGTTAGAGTTGGGGTTAAGTGTTAGGGATAAGGTTAGCGTTAGTGTTAGGGTTAGTGTTAGGATTTCAGTTAGGTTTATGTTTAGGAATAATGTTAGGTTTAGTGTTAGGGTTTATTGTTAGGGTTAGGGTTAGAGTTAGAGTTAGAGTTAGAGTTAGGGTTAGGGTTAGGTTTAGGTTTAGGTTTAGTGTTAGGGTTAGGGTTTGAAGTTGGTTTAGTCTTAGTGTTAGTGTTAGAGTTAGAGTTAGAGTTAGGGTTAGGGTTAGGGTTAGATATTAGGGTTAGGGTTAGTGTTAGTGTTACGGTTAGCTTTTAGGATTAGGGTTAGTGTTAGAGTTATAGTTAAGTTTAGGGTTAGGCTTAGGGTTAGGGTTAGGGTTAGGCTTAAAACTTAGTTTTAGGGTTAGGGTCATGGTTAGTGTTAGTGTTAGTGTTAGTGTTAGGGTTAGGGTTAGGTGTTAGGTGTTAGTGAGAGGGTTAGGGTTAGGCTTTGTTTTACGGTTAGGTTTAGGACTATGTTTAGTTTTAGGCTTAAGTTTACGGTTAGGTCTAAGTTTAGGTTGAGTTTTAGGGTAAGGGTTATGGTTAGTGTTAGGTTTAGGGGTACTGTTTAGGGTAAAGGTTATGTTTAGGGTTAGGTTTACAGTTAGTTTTAGGGTTAGGGTTGGGTCTGGGCTAGTTTAAGAGTTAGGGTTAGGTCGAGGTTTAGAGTAAGGTTTAGGGTTAGAAGTTAGGTTTTGGGTTAGTGTTAGGGTTAGGCTTAGGTTTAGGGCTAGGGTTAGAGCTTAGTGTTAGTTTTAGGGTTAGTGTTAGGTTTAGTGTTGGGGTTAGGGGTTACTTGTTAGAGAGATGGTTATGGTTAGGCTTCGGGTTATGGTTTGTTTTAGGGTTACAATTAAGTTTGGGGTTAGGTTTAGCGTTATGGTTTGGGTATGTTTTATGGTTAGGTTTAGGGTTAGGGTTAGGCCTAGGGTTACATGTTAGGTGTTAGGGATAGTGTTAGTGTTAGGGTTAGGCTTAGTGTTAGTGTTAGGGTTAGTATCAGGGTTAGGGTTAGGGGTTAGGTTTTAGGTAAAGAGCACAGGTTATGCTTCGGATTATGGTTTTGGTTAGTTTACGATTATGTTTAGGTTTAGGGTTAAATTTAGCGTTAGTTTTTGGGTTTGGTTTAGGGTTAGTGTTAGGGGATAGGTGTTAGTGATAGTGTTACTGTTAGGGTTAGGGTAAGGGTAAGGGTTAGGTTTACATTTAGGTTTAGTGTTACGGATAGTATTAGGGTTAAGGTTAGGGTTTAGGTTAGGGTTACGTTTACGGTTAGTGTTACGGTTGGGTTTAGGGTTAGGCTTAGAGGTTAGGGTTAGGGTTAGTTTTAAAATTTAGGGTTAGGGTAAGGGTTAGGGTTAGGATTAGTGCTAGGTTTAGGTTTAGTTATTAGGGTTATTTTTAGCATTAGGGTTAGGGTTAAAGTTTGGTTTATGATTATAATTTAGGTTTAGGGTTAGGGTTAGTGTTACGTTTAGGGTTACTGTTAGGGTTAGGGTTAGGTCTAGTTTTAGGGCTAGCATTAGGGGTTAGCTGTTAGGGAGAGGATTAGGGTTAGGCTTTGGGTTATGGTTAGGTTTAGTTTTATGGTTAGGTTTAGGCTTAATATTTCTGTTAGATGTAGGATTAGGTTTAGCTTTAGGGTTAGGGTTATGGTTAGTGTTAGGTTTAGGGGAACTGTTTAGGGTAAGGGTTAGGTTTAGTGTTAGGTTTTCGGTTAGTTTTAGGGTTAGGGTTAGGGTTAGTTTTAGGGTTGGGTTAGGGTTAGGTTAAGGGTTAGGGTTAGTTGAGGTTTAGGTTTAGGGTTAGGTTTAGAAGTTAGGTTTAGTGTTAGGGTTAGGGTTAGAGTTTAGTGTTAGGTTTTGGGTTAGGGTAAGGTTTAGGGTTTGAGTTAGCATTAGGTTTATGGTTAGAGGTATGGGTTGGGCTTATATTAGGGTTACGATTAGGGTTAGGTTCACGGTTAGGTATTACGGTCAGGTTAGGGTTAGTTTTAGTGTTAGGTTTAGGGTATGGGATTAAGGTTAGGTTTTAGGTTAGGGTTATGTTGAAGGTTAGGGTTAGGGTTAAGTTTTGGTTTAGGGTTAGTGTTAGGGTTAGAGTTTAGTGTTAGGGTTAGTGTTAGTGTTAGTGTTAGTGTTAGGGTTAGGTTTAGGGTTAGAATTTAGGTTTAGAATTAGGGTTAGGATTAGCGTTAGACTTATGGTAACGTTAGGGTTAGGTTTAGGGTTAGGTAATACGGTCAGGGTTTTAAATTAGTATTAGGGTTCCGGTTATGGTTAGAGTTAGGTTTAGGATTCAAGTTGAGTGTTAGGGTTAGATTCAGGGTTTGGGTTAGGATTTGGATTAGATGTTAGGGTTAGGGGTGTGGTTAGGGTTATGGTTACTGTTAGGGTTAGGGTTAGGGTTAGGTGTTAGGTGTTATGTAGAGGGTTAGGGTTAGGCTTCGCGTTACAGTTAGGGTTAGTGTTACCATTCAGTTTAGGGTTAGGGTCAGGGTTAGGGTTAGTGTTAGGGTTAGGTTTACGGTTAGGGTTAGGGTTAGGGTTAGGGTTAGGATTAGGGTTAGTGTTAAGGTTACTGTTAGGGTTAGGGTTAGAGGTATGGGTTAGTGTTATGGTTAGGGTTAGGGTTGGGTTAGGGTTAGAGTTAGGGTTGGGTTAGGGGTAAGGTTATGGTGAGGTTAGTGTTAGGGTTAGGGTTTTGCTTAGGTATTACAGTCAGGTTTAAGGTTAGTTTAAGGGTTAAGGTTAAGGTTAGGCTTAGGGTTAGGAATTAATGTTAGTTTAGGGTTATGTTTATGGTTAGGGTTTGGGTTAGCGTTAGGTTTAGGGTTAGGATTAGAAGTTAGCGTTAGGGGTAGGTTTAGATTTATAGTTACAGTTAGGATTAGGTTTAGTGTTAGGGTTAGGGTTAGGCATTACCTGTTAGGGAGAGGGTTAAGATTAGGCTTCCTGTTGTACTTAGTGTTAAGGTTACCTTTAGGTTTACTGTTAGGCTGAGGGTTAGGGTTAGGTTTAGTATTAGTTTTAGGGTTAGGTTTAGGGTTAGGGTTGGGGTTAGGTGTTAGGCATAGTGTTATTGTTAGGGTTAGGGTTAGTTTTAGGGTAAGGGTTAGGTTTACGGTTAGGGTTAGGGTTAAGAATAGTGTTAGGTTTAGGTTTAGGGTTAGGATTATTGTAAGGGTTAGATCTTGGTTAGGGTTAGGGTTATGGTTAGGGTTAGATGTTAGGGTTAGAATTAGGGTTAGGGTTAGGTTTAGGTTTAGTGTTACAGTTAGAGTTTAGAGTTAGTGTTAGGGTTAGAGTTAGAGTAAAGTTTAGGTTTAGGATTATGGTTAGAGGTTAGCATTACGTTTTGGGTTAGATTTTGGCTTCCGTTTAGGGTTAGGGTTAGGCTTAAAAGTTATGGTTAAGGTTAGGGTTAGTGTTATGGTTAAAACTGAGGTTTAGGTTAGGATTAGGATTAGTGTTAGGGTTAGTTTCATGGTTAGGTTTAGGTTTAGGATCAGGGTTAAGGTTAATGTTAGGGTTAGAAGATGGTTTAGTGTTAGGGTTAGGGTTATGGTTAGGGTTAGGTTTAGAGTTAGAGTTAGGGTTAGGGTTAGGGTTAGGGTTGGGGGTTAGGTGTTAGTGAAAGTGCTAGGGTTAGGGTTAGATTTACGGTTAGGGTTAGTTTTAGGGGTAGTATTAGCATTAGGGTTAGGTTTAGGGTTTAGGTTAGGGTTAGGGTTAGGGTTAGGGTTAGGGTTAGGGTTAGAGTTAGTGTTAGTGTTAGTTTTAGTGTTAGGGTTAGTGTTAGGGTTACGGTTAGGCTTAGATCTTATGGTTATGGTTAGGGTTAGGGTTAGGGTTAGGTTAGGGATAGGGTTTAAATTAGGATTAGGGCTAGGGATAGGTTTAGGGGTCATGTGTTAGGGATAGAGTTAGCGTGAGGCTTCAGGTTACAGTTAGGGTTAGGGTTATGATAAGATAAGGGTTAGGGTTAGGGATTAGGGTTACCGTTTGCATTAGATTTATGGTTAGTTTTAGGGTTAGGATTAGGTTTATGTTTAGGAGTTATATGTTATGGATAAGGTTGTAGTTAGGGTTAGGGTTAGTGTTAGGGTTAGCGTTACAGTTTAGGGTTATGTTTAAGTTTAGGGTTAGGGATAGGTTTCGGGTTAGAGTTTAGGTTTAGAGTTAGGTTTAGTGTTACAGTTAGGGTTATGGTTAGGATTACAATTTAGGGTTCAGGTTAGGTTTAGGGTTAAGATTACGGTTACTGTTAGGGTTAGGGTTTGGTTTAGGTGTTAGGTGTTAGGGAGAGCATTATGGTTAGGCTTCAGGCTACAGTTAGGTTTAGAGACATGATTAGGTTTAGGGTTAGGTTTAGGGTTACGTTTAGGGTTTGTTTTACATTTAGGGTTAGGGTTAGGTTTAGGGTTAGGTGTTAGGTGTTAGGGATAGCTTTAGTGTTAAAGTTAGTGTTAGTTTTGTTTTAGGGTTAGGTTTAGGGTTAGGGATAGTATTATGTTTAGGGTTAGGGTTAGTGTTACAGTTATGCATAGGGTTCGGTTAAGGTTAGGGTTTAGGATTTAGGGTTAGGGTTAGGGTTAGATTTAGGGTTAGGTTTAGGTTGAGGTTTTGGGTTAGTGTTAGTGTTAGGGTTAGGGAAGGGATAGGCTTATGGCTAGGTTTAGGGCTAGCGTTAGGGGTTAGGTTTTAGGGTGAGGGTTAGGCCTACGCTTTGGTTTACAGCTAGGTTTAGGGTTCCGATTAGGTTTAGGCTTAGGTTTACAGTAAGGTTTAGGGTTAGGGTTATGGTTAGTGTTATGTTTAGTGGTACTGTTTAGGGTAAGACTTAGGTTTAGTGTTCGGTTTATGGTTAGTTTAAGGGTTAGGTTTAAGGTTAGGGTTAGGTTAAGTGTTAGGGTTAGGTAGAGGTTAAGGTTTAGGGTTAGAGTTAGGGTTAGAAGTTAGGTTTAGTGTTAATGTTAGGGTTAGGTTTAGGGTTAGGTTTAGGGTTAGAGGTTACTGTTAGGTTTAGGGTTAGTATTAGGTTTAGGGTTTGAGTTATGTTTAGCTTTATGGTTAGAGGTGTGGGTTAGGTTTATGGTAAGGTTAGGGTTAGGGTCAGGGTTAGGTATTATGGTTAGCGTTATGGTTAATTTTAGGGTTAGGGTTATGGATTAAGGTTAGGTTTTGAATTAGGGTTATGGTGAGGGTTATGTTTAGTGTTAAGTATCATGTTAGGGTTAGGTTTAGGGTTAGACTTTAGTGTTAGGGTTAGGGTTAGTGTTAGTGTTAGATTTAGGGTTAGGTTTAGGGTTGGAATTTAGGGTTAGAATGAGCATTAGTTCTAGGATTAGGTTTAGGCTTATGGTACGGTTTGGGTTAGGGTTAGAGTTAGGGTTAGGGTTATGATTAGGTATTACGGTCAGGATTAAAGTAAGATTAGGGTTAGATTTAGGTTTAGTGTTAGAGTTTAGGGTTAGGGTGAGGTTTAGGGTTATGGTCTGGTTTAGGGTTAGGGTTAGGATTAGAATTTAGGGTTAGGGGTACAGTTAGTGTTATGGTTAGTGTTAGATTTTGATTTATTGTTAGGATTAAGTTTAGGTGTTAGCTGTTCGGAGAGGTTAGGGTTAGGCTACGGGTTATGGTTAGTGTTAGGGTTACAATTAGGTTTAGGGTTACTGCTAGGGAAAGATTTAGGGTTAGGTTTATGGTTAATTTCAGGGTTAGGATTAGGGTTAGATTTAGGGGTTAGGTGTTAAGAATAGGGTTAATGTTAGCGTTAGGGTTAGGTTTACGGTTAGGTTTAGGGTTACGGATAGGGTTAGGATTATGCTTAGGATTAGGGTTAAGGTTAGGGTTTGGTTTAGGATTATGGTTAGGGTTATGGTTAGAGGTTAGAGTTAAGTTCAGTGTTAGATTTTGGAATTAGCGTTAGTGTTAGTGTTAGGCTTAGAAGTTATGGTTAGGGTTAGTGTTAGGGTTAGGGTTAAAGCTTAGGTTTAGGGTAAGGGTTGCGGTTAAGGTTAGGGTTAGGTTTAGAGGTTAGTGTTAGGGTTAGGTTTAGGGTTAGGTTTCGGTTTAGGGTTAGGATTAGGGTTAGGATTAGGGTTAGTATTAGTGTTAGGTATAGGGTTACGGTTAGGCTTTGGTTTATGCTTAGATTTTGGGTTAGGGTTATGTTTAGGGTTAGAGTTGGGTTGAGGTTTTGGGTTAGGGTTAGGGTTATGGTTAGAAGTTAGGTTTAGTGTTAGTTTTAGGGTTAAAGTTAGGGATAGGTTAGTGTTAGGGTTAGGGTTGGGGTTAGAGGTTAAGTTTAGGGTTGGCATCAAGGTTAGGGTTATGGTTCGGGTTAGGGTAAGAGTTAAATGTTAGTGTTAGTGTGAGGGTTAGTGTCAGGGATAAGGTTTAGGTTTTGTTCTATGGTGAGTGTTAGGGTTAGTGTTAGGTTTAGGTATAGGGTTAGAGTTTAGAGTAAGGATTATGTTTAGGGTTAGGGTTAATGTTAGAATCAGAAGTTAGTGTTAGGGGCATGGTTAGGGTTATGTTTATGGTTAGGGTTAGGGTTAGTGTTAGGGTTAGGGTTTAGGGGTTAGGTGTTAGGGAGTGTCTTAGGATTATGAATCAGTTTACGGTTAGTGTTAGGGTTATGATTAGGTTTAGGTTTAGGTTTAGGGTTAGGTTTAGGATTAGGGTTAGATTTACGGTTAGTTTTAGGGTTAGGTTTAGTGTTAGGGTTAGGGGTTAAGTTTAAGGGATAGGCTTAGGGTTATGTTTAGGGTTAGGGTTAGGATTATGGTTAGGGTTAATGTTAGGTATATGGTTAGTTTTAGGGTTATGGTTAGTTTTAGGGTTAGGGTTAGGATTTAGGGTTTGGATTAGTGTTAGGTTTATGATTAGAGGTTAGCGTTAGGTTTAGTGTTAGATTTTGGTGTTAGGGATAAGGTTAGGTTTAGGCTTAGATTTTATGGTTAGGCTTTGTGTTAGGGTTATCGTGAAAGCTTAGGTTTTGGGTTAGGGTTAGGCTTAGGATTAGGGTTAGTGTTAGGGTTATGGTTAGAGGTATGGATTAGGGTTATGGTTAGGGTTAGGGTTAGGGTTTTGCTAGGGTTAGGGTTAGGCTTAGTTATTACAGTCAGATTTAGGCTTAGTTTAAGGTGTAGGGTTAAGGCTAGGGTTAGGGATTCATGTTAGATTTAGGGTTATGGTTAGAATTAGGGTTAGTGTTAGGGCTAGGATTAGAAGTTAGGTTTAGGGGTAGGGTTAGGTTTATGGTTACACTTAGTGTTAGGGTTAGTGTTAAGGTTATGGATAGGGATTAGGTGTTAGAGAGAGGAATAAGATTAGGCTTCATGTTACAGTTATCGTTAGGGTTACGATTCGGTTTAGGGTTAAGCTTAGGGTTAATTTCAGGGTTAGCTTTAGTGTTAGTTTAGGGTTTGTTTTATGGTGAGGATTAGGGTTAGGGTTAGGTTTATTGTAAGGGTTAGGTTTACGGTTAGGGTTAGGGTTAGGAATTATGTTAGGTTTAGGGTTAGGGTTTACTGTTAGGTTTAGGTTTAGGGTTATGGTTATGGGTATGGTTAGGTTTAGGTTTAGTGTTAGGGTTAGTTTTATGGTTAGAAGTTGGTTTAGTGTTAGGGTTGAGGCTAGGGTTACAGTTAGAGTTAGGGTTAGGGTTAGATGTTAGGGTTAGGGTTAGGGTTACGGATAGGGTTAGGGTTAGTGTTACAGATAGAGTTTAGGGTTAATTTTAGGTTTAGAGTTAGGGTTAAGGTAAGGGTTGGGTTATAGTTAGAGGTTAGCGTTAGATTTAGTGTTAGAGTTTGTGTTTAGGTTTATCGTTAGGGTTAGGCTTAGAAGTTATGGTTAATGTTATTGTTAGTGTTAGTATTAAAACTTAGGTTTAGGGTTAAGGTTAGAGTTAGGATTAGTGTTAGGATTAATGTTAGGGTTAGGGGTTAGGTGTTAGGGAAAGGGTTAGGGTTAGGGTTAAGATTAGGTTTAGGGTGAGGGTTAGTGTTAGGTTTAGGATTAGGGTTAGAGGTATGTGTTAGGTTTAGGGGTAGGGCTCAGGTTAGGTTTAGTGTTATTTTACGTTTAGGTTTAGGTTTAGGGTTACGGTCAGTGTTAGCGTTAGTTTAACGAAAAGTGTTAGAGTTAGGATTAGGGATAATGTTAGGTTTAGGGTTAAAGTTAGGGTTAGTGTTAGGTTTACAGTTAGAGTTTAGGATTAGTGTTAGGTTTGTGTTAGGGTTAGTGTTATAGTTAAGATTAGGTTTTGGTTTACACCTTGGATTAGGATTAGCATTAGGTTTAGGGTTACATTTAGCGGTTAGGTATTAGGGATAGTGTTAGGGTTAGACTTCGGGTTACGTTTAGGGTTAGGGTTACGATTATGTTAGGATTAGTGTTAGGGTTAGGGTTAGCGTTTGCGTTAGATTTATGTTTAGTTTTAGGGTTTGGGTTAGGGTTACTGTTAGGGTTAGGGTTAGGGTTTAAGGTTAAGTTTAGGTTTATTGTTAGGTTTAGGCTTAGGGTTAGAGGTACGGGTTAGGGTTAGGGTTAGTGTTAGGGTTAGGTTTAGAGTTAGGTTTAGTTTTAGGCTTAGGGTTATGTTTAGGGTTAGGGTTAAATTTAGGTTAGGGTTAGGGTTAGGCTTAGGGTTAGAGGTTAAGTTTAGGGTTAGGATTAGGGTTAGGGTTAGGGTTAGGGTTAGATTAATGGGTTAGTGTTAGGTTTAGGGTAGGGTTAGGATTAGGGTTAGTGTTAGGCTTAAGGATAGGGTTACGGTTAGGCTTTGGGTTATGGTTAGGATTAGGGTTAGTGTTATGGTTAGGATTAGGGCTAGGTTGAGGTTTAGTGTTAGGGTTAGAAGTTAGGTTAATCTTAGGTTTAGGGGTAGGGTTAGGGATATGTTAGTGTTAGGCTTAGGGATAGGATAAGATGTATGGGTTAAGTTTAGGTTTAGGGTTATGGTTAGAGTTAGGGTTAGGCTTATGGGAGGTTTAGTGTTAGGGTTAGAGCTAGGTATTACTGTCAGGGTTAGTGTTACTTTAAGTGGTAGGTTTCAGGTTAGGGTTAGCGCTAGGCTTAGGGTTATGTTTAGAGTTTAGCTTTAGGTTTAGTGTTAGGGTTAGTGTTAGTGTTAGAGTTTAGTGTCAGCGTTAGGGTTAGGATTAGAATTTAGGGTTAGGTGTAGGGTTAGGGTTATGATTATGGTTAGGGTTAGTGTTAGGGTTAGGGTTAGGGGTTAGGGAGTGTGTTTTGGTTAGGTTTCGTGTTATGGTTAGTGTTAGTTTTACGAGTAGGTTCAGTGTTAGGCTTAGGGTGAGGGTTAGTATTAAGGTCAGAGTGAGGTTTATGGTTACTTTTAGGGTTAGGTTTAGACTTACAGTTAGGGGTTAGGTGCTAGGTATATGGTTAGGGTTAAGGTTAGGGTTATGTTTTGGGTTAGGTTTAGGTTTACATTTAGCTTTAGGTTTACAGATAGTGTTAGTGTTAGTGTTAGGGTTAGGGTTTAGAATTAGGGTTAGGTTTAGCTTTAGGATGAGATTTAAGCTTATGGGTAGAGGTTAGCGTTAGGTTTAGTGTTAGGGTTGGTGTTAGTGTTATGCTTAGAGTTAGGCTTAGAAGTTATGGTTAGGGTTAGTGTTAAAGCTTAGGTTTAGGGTTAGGGTTATGGTTAGAGTTAGTGTTAGGTTTAATGTTTAGTGTTAGTGTTACGTTTAGAGTTAATGTTACTGTTATGGTTAGGGTTAGGTTTAGAGTTAGGTTTAGGTTTAGGATTAGGGTCAGTGTTAGGTTTAGGAATAGAGATAGGGTTAGGCTTTGGGTTACGGTTAGGTTTATTGTTAGGGTTATGTTTAGGGTTAGGTTGAGGTTTAGGGTTAGGATTAGGGTTAGGGTTTGAAGTTATGTTTAGTGTTCGGTTTAGGGTTAGAGTTTAGGGTTAGGGTTATGTTAAGTTTTAGTGTTGGGGTTATGGTTAAGTTTAGGGTTAAGGTTACTGTTATGGTTAGGCTTAGGTTTAGATTTATTGTTAGGGTTATGGGATAGGTGTTAGGGAGATGGTTATAGTTAGGCTTAGTGTTACAGTTAGGTTTAGGGTTACCTTTAGGTTTAGGGTTACCATTAGGTTTAGCGTTAGGTCTAGGTTTAGGGTTAGGTTTAGTGTTATGGATAAGGTTTGATTTAAGGTTAGGTTTAGGGTTAGGTGTTAGGTGTTAGGGATAGAGTTAGCTTTAGGGTTAGTGTTAGGGTTAGGGTTAGGTTTAGGGTTAGGCTTAGGTTTAGGGTTGGGGATACTGTTAGTTTTAGTGGTAGGTTTGGGGGTAGGGATAGTGTTAGAGTTAGGGTTAGGGTTAGGATTAGGGTTTCAGGTTAGGGTTATTTTTAGGGTTAGGTTTAGGTTGAAGTTTAGGATTAAGGTTAGGGTTACAGTTAGGGTTAGGGTTAGGTTTCAGGTTAGCCTTAGGCTTAGGTTTAGAGTTTAGGGTTAGGGTTAGGTTTAGGGTTAGAGTTAGGAATAGGGTTAGGTTTAGGGTTTGAGTTTAGGGTTAGGGTTAAGGTTAGGCTTAGGGTTACCGTTAGGTTTAGGATTAAACTTAGGGTTAGGGTTACGGTTAGGTTTAGGTTTAGGATTAGGGTTAGGGTTATGGTAAGGGTTAGAGTTAGGGTTAGGATTAGGTTTAGGTTTAGGGATAGGTTTAGGGTTAGCATTTGTGGTTAGGTGTTAGACAGAGGGTTAGTGTTAGGCTTCGGGTTAGGATTAGGTTTAGGGTTACCGTTAGGTATAGGCTTAGGGTTAATGTTAGGGTTAGTGTTAGGCTTAGTTTTAGGGTTAGGGTTAGGGTTAGTGTTAGATTTAGGGGTAGAGTTTTGGGTAAGGTTTAGGTTTAGGGTTAGGTTTATGGTTAGTTTTAGGGATAGAGTTAGTGATAGGGTTATGGTAAGGGTTAGAGTTAGGGTTAGGATTAGGGTTAGGTTTAGGGATAGGTTTAGGGTTAGCGTTTGTGGTTAGGTGTTAGACAGAGGGTTAGTGTTAGGCTTCGGGTTAGGATTAGGTTTAGGGTTACCGTTAGGTATAGGCTTAGGGTTAATGTTAGGGTTAGTGTTAGGCTTAGTTTTAGGGTTAGGGTTAGGGTTAGTGTTAGATTTAGGGGTAGAGTTTTGGGTAAGGTTTAGGTTTAGGGTTAGGTTTAGGGTTAGTTTTAGGGATAGAGTTAGTGTTAGGCTTTAGGGTTAGGGTTAGGGTTAATGTTATGATTAGGGTTTGGGTATGGTTGAGGTTTAGCGTTAGGTTTAGGGTTAGTGTTAGGGTTAGGGTGAGGGTTAGAGTTAGGGTTAGGGTTAGGATTAGGTTTAGGTTTAGTGTAAGGGTTAGGGTTTGTTTGAGGTTTAGGGTTAGGTTTAAGGTTAGGGCTAGGGTTAGAAGTTAGTGTTAGGTTTAGGGTTAGGGTTAAGGTTAGGGTTAGGGTTAGGGTTAGGCTTGGTTAGATGTATGGGTTAGGGTTAGGGTTAGGGTTAGGGTTATGGTTAGGATTAGCGTTATGGTTAGGGTTGGGGTAGGGTTAGGGTTAGGTTTAGGGTTAGCGGTATGCTTTAGGGTCAGTTTTAGGGGTAGGTTTAGGGTTAGGATTAGTGTTATGGTAGGTTTAGGTTTAGGGTTAGTGTTATGTATTATGGTCAGTGTTAGGGTTAGTTTTACGGATAGGGTTAGGGTAAGGGATTAATGTTAGGTTTAGGGTTAGGTTTATGGTTAGGGTTATGGTTACGGTTATTGTTAAGGTTGGATTTTAGGGTTAAGGTAGCTTAAGGGTTAGTGTGAGGGTTAGGGTAAAGTTTAGGGATAGAGTTTAGGTTTAGGGTTAGGTTTAGGTTTAAGGTTAGTGTTAAATTTGGGTTTAGGATTAGAATTTGGGGTTAGGGTTAATGTTAGTGTTAGGGTTAGGGTTAGGGCTAGGTTTAGGTTTAGCTTTTGAGTTAGGGTTAGGGTTAGGGTTTAGGGTCATGGTTATGGTTAGGGTTAGAATTAGGGTTAAGATTAGGGTTAGGGTTAGCGTTAGGTTTAGGGTTATGCTCTGGTTACTGTTAGGGTTAGGGTTAAGTATTACAGTCAGTTTTAGGGTTAGTTTAAGGGGTAGGGTTAGAGTTAGGGTTAGGGATTAATGTTAGGTTTAGGGTTATGGTTATGGTTTGTGTTAGGGTTAGTGTTAGTGTTAGAGTTAAGATTAGATGTTAGGGTTAGTGGTATGGTTAGAGTTATGGTTATGCTTAGGTTTAGGGTTAGGGTTAGGTTTAGGGTTAGGGGGTTAATTGTTAGGGAGAGCGTTAAGGTTCGGCTTTGGGTTACCGTTAGGATTAGGGTTACGATTAAGTTTAGGGTTAGACTTAGGATTAGGGTTAGGTTTAGGTTTAGTGTTAGTTTTAGTGTTAGGTTTAGGGTTTCGGTTGGGGTTAGGTGTTAGGTATAGGGATAATGTTAGAGTTTAGGGTTAGGTTTAGGTTTAGGGTTTGGTTTAGGTTTAGGGTTACGATTAGGGTTAATGTTAGGGTTAGGGACAGGGTTACGGTTAGGCTTTGGGTTATGGTTAGCTTTTGGGTTAAGGTTATGGTTAGGGTTAGGGATAGGTTGAAGTTTAGGGTTAGGGTTAGGTTTAGGGTTAGGGTTAGAAGTTAGTATTAGTGTTAGAAGTTAGGATTAGTGCTAGGTTTAGGGTTAGGGTTAGGGATAGTTTAGTGTTAGGGTTAGGGTTATGGTTAGTGTTAGCATTTATGGTTAGGGTTAGTGTGAGGGTTAGTGTTATGGTTAGCGTTAGGTTTAGGTTGAAATTTAGGGTTAATTTTTGGGTTAGGGTTAGAAGTTAGTTATAGTGTTAGGTTTAGTGTTAGAGTTAGGGATAGGTTTATCATTAGGGTTAGTGTTAGAGGTTAGGGTTAGTGTTACGTTTTGGGTTAGGTTTAGTGATAGGGTTAGAGGTATGTGTTAGGGTTAGGGTTAGTCTTAGGGTTAGGGTTAGGGTTAGTGTTATGCTAGGGTTAGGGTTCATGATAGGTTTAGTTATTACAGTTAGCGTTAGGGTTAATTTAAGGGGTATGGTTAGTGTTAGGGTAAGGGATTAATGTTAGATTTAGGGTTAGGGTCATGGTTATGGTTAGGGTTAGGGTTATGGATAGGGTTAGGGTTAGAGGTTATTGTTAGCGTTAGCGTTAGTGTTAGGGTCAGTGTTACGGTTAGAGTTTAGGGTTCAGTTTAGTTTTAGGGTTAGGGTAAATGTTAGCATTCAGTTAAGTGTTAGAGTTAGGGTTAGGGTTAGGGTAAGGGTTAGAACAAAGGTTAATTGTTAGGTTTAGTGTTAGGATTACGGTTAGTGCTAGGTTTAGTTTTAGAGGTTATTTTAAGTGTTAGTATTTGGGTTAGCGGTAGTGCTAGTATTAGAGATAGGGGTTAGGTTGGGTTAGGGTTAGGGTTAGGGTTACGGTTAGAGGTTAGTTTTAATGTTAGGGTTAGGTTTATGTTAGTGTTTGGGTTATTGTTAAGGTTAGAGTTAGGGGTTTGCTGTTAGGGAAACACTGTTAGGCTTTGTGTGACGGTTACGGTTAGGGTTACGATCAGGTTTAGGGATAGTGTTAGGTTTAGAGTTAGTTTTAGAGTTAGGGTTAATGTTAAGGTTAGGGTTTATATGTTTCGATAGGGTTAGGTTTAGTATTAGGGTTCGATTTAGGGTTAGGTTTAGGGTTAGTCATAAAGTTAGGGTTAGGCTTTAGGGTTCGGGTTAGGATTAGGGTTAGGTTTAGGTTTAAGTTTAGGGTTAGGGTTAGTGTTAGGGTTAGGGTTAGGGTTAGTTTTAGGGTTAGGGTTAGAGTTAGGATTAGAATTAGTTTTACAGTTAGAGCTTAGGGTTAGTTTTAGGGTTAGGGTTAGGTTTAGGGCTATGGTTAGGGTTATGGTTAGTGTTAGGGTTATTGTTATAGGTTATCCTTTGGTTTAGGGTTAGAGTTAAGGTTAGGGTTAGGGTTAGAATTAGGCTTATTCGTTATTGTTAGGGTTAGGGTTAGGGTTAGAGTTAGGGTGAAAACTTTGGTTCAGGGTTAAGTTTAGGGTTAATGTTAAGGTTAGGGATAAGGTTGGGGTTAGGATTAGGGTTAGTTATTAGTTTTAGGGTTAGGGTTACGGTTAGGGTTAGTGTTAGATTTAGGGGTCAATTTTAGTGCTAGGTTTTGGATAGGGTTAGTGTGAGGTTTACGGTTAGGTTTAGAGTTAGGGTTAGGTTTACGGTTAGGCTTAGCATTATGGTTAGAGTTATGATTACTTTTAGGTTAACGTTCGCATTATGTTAGGTTTTGCATTAGATGTAGTGTTAGGGTTAAGGTTAGGTGTTAGGTGTTAGGGATAGGGTTATGGGTTAGGGTTATCGTTAGTGTTAGTGTTAGGGTTATATTTAGGGTTATGATTATCGTTAGGGTTAGCGTTTAGGGTTAGGTTTAGTGTTAGGGTTAGTGTTATGGTTAGTGTTAGAGTTAGGTTGAGGTTTAGGGTTAGGTTAGGATTAGGGTTATGAGTTAAGTTTAGGATTAGATGTTAGGGTTAAGGTTATGATTAGGGTTAGGGTTAGGGTTAGGGTTAGTGTTAGGGTTAGGTTTAGGTTTAGTGTTAGGTATACTGTTAGGGTTAGAAGTTGGTTTAGTGTTAGGGTCAAGGGTAGGTTTAGGGTTGGAATTAGATTTATGGTTCGGGTTACATTTTAGGGTTAGGGTTATTTTTAGAGGTTAGGGTCAAGGTTAGGGTTAGTGTTATGGTTAGAGGTTAGCGTTAGGTTTAGGGATAGAGTTGGGTTTAGAGTTAGGGTTACGGTTAGGCTTAGATTTTATGGTTAAGGTTTGGGTTAGGGTTAGGGTTAAAACTTAGGTTTAGTTTTAGGGTTATTTTTAGGGCTAGAATTATGGTTAGGGTTAGGGTTAGTGTTCGGGTAAGTGTTAGGGTTAGGTTGAGGGGTTAGGTGTTAGGGAGAGGCCTAGGGTTAGGCTTCGTGTTATGGTTAGTGTTAGGGTTAGGTTTAGGTTTAGAGTTAGGGTTAGCGATAGTGTTAGGGTTAGGGTTAAATTTAGGTTTAGGGTTAGGGTTAGTTTTAGGGTTAGAAGTTGGTTTAGTGTTAGTGTTGGGGTTAAGGTTAGAGTTGGAGTTAGGGTTAGGGTTAGATGTTAGGGTTAGGGTTTTAGTTACTGTTAGGTTAGGGTTAGGTTTAAGGTTAGTTTTACGGATTAAGTTTAGGGTTAGGTTAGGGTTAGAGTTAGTGTTAAGGTTAGGGTTAGGGTTTCGGTTAGAGGTCAGCATTAGGTTTAGTGTTAGAGTTTGGGTTTAGGCTTTGGGTTAGGTTTAAGCTTAGAGGTTATGGTAAAGGTTAATGTTAGGGTTAGGGTTAAAACTTAGGTTTAGGTTTCGGTTTAGGCTTGATGTTAGGGTTAGGGTTACTGTTAGGATTAGTGTTAAGGTTAGGCTTAGGGTTTATGTGTTAGGGAAAGGGTTAAGGTTAGGGTTAAGGTTAGGGTTAGGTTTAGGGTTAGAGGTATAGATTAGGGTTAGTGTTAGGGTTAGTGTTAGGGTTAGGCTTAGGGTTAGTGATAGGGTAAGTGTTAGGGTTAGGGTTAGAGGTATGGGTTAGGGTTAGGGTTTATTGATAGTGTTAGAGTTAGGTTTAGTTTTAGGTTTAGGATTAGGTTTAGGGTTCAAAGTTAAGTTTAGTGTTACTTTTAGGGTTAGGTTTAGGGATTGAATAGGGTTAGGGTTAGGGTTAGAGGTTAGGTTTAGTATTAGGGTTAGGATTAGAATTAGAGTTAGAGGTATGTGTTAGCGTTAGGTTTATGGGTAGTGTTAGGATTAGGGTTAGTGTTAATGTTAGGGATAGGGTTACATTTAGGCTTTGGGGTATAGTTAGGGTTAGGGTTAGGGTTAGGTTTAGAGGATAATGTTAGGGTCAGAGTTAGGGTTAGGGTTAGGGTTATGGTTGGAAGTATGAGTTATGGTTAAGTTTACCGGTAGCCTTAGAGTTAGGGTTAGTGTTATCGTAGGTTTAGGGTTAGGGTTAGGGCTAAATATTACTGTCAGGTTTAGTGTTAGTTTAAGGGTTAGGGTTTGGGTTAGGGTTAGGGTTAGGCTTAGGGTTATGTTTAGAGGTTAGCTTTATGTTTATGTTTAGGGTTAGGGTTAGAGTTTAGGCTTAGTGTTAGGGTTAGGTTTAGGGTTAACGTTAGTGTTAGAATTAGAAGTTAGGGTTAGGGGTAGGGTTAGGGTTATGATTATGGTTAGGGTTCGTGTTAGGATTAGGGTTAGTGTTAGGTTTCGGTTTAGGGTTAGAGTTACGTTTAAGTTTAGGGTTAGGGTTACTGTTAGGGTTAGAATTTGCTTTAGTGTTAAGGTTAGGGTTAGGGTTAGGTTTAGAGTTTAAATTAGGGTTAGGGTTATATTTTAGGGTTAGGGTTAGGGTTAGGGTTAGGGTTAGTGTTACAGATAGAGGACAGTGTTAAGGTTAGGGTTAGGGTTAGGGATAGTGTTAGGGTTAGGTTTACTGTTAGTTCTAGGGTTAGGTTTAGGGTAAGGGTTAGGGGTTAAGTGTTATGGTTAGGATTAGGGTTATGTTTAGTTTAAGGGTTAAGGTTAGAGTTAGGTTTATGGTTAGTTTTAGGGTTAAGGTTAGGCTTTAGGTTTAGGTTTAGGTTTAGGGTTAGGGTTAGCATTAGGATTAGGGATAGGGTTATGTTTAGAGTTTAGGTTGAGGTTTAGTGTTAGAATTTGGTTTTATAGTTAAGGTTAGGGTTAGGCTTAGAGTTTATGGCTAGGCTTAGTATAGGGTTATCCTTAATGCTTAGGTTTTGGGTTAGGGTGAGGGTCAGGATTAGGATTAGTGTTAGGGTAAGGTTTAGATATGTGTTAGGGTTATGGTTTGGTTTAGGGTTAGTGTTAGGGTTATGCTAGGATTAGGGTTAGTGTTAGGGTTAGGTATTACTGGCTGCTTTAGTGTTAGTTTAAGGGGAAGGGATAGGGTTAGGGATTAGTGGTAGGTTTAGGGTTATGGTTATGGTTATGGTTAGGGTTAGGGTTAGGGTTAGGTTTTGTGTTAGGGTTAAGGTTAGGTTTAGGATTAAAAGTAAGTGTTAGGGTTTCGTAGGGTTAGTGTTAGGATTAGAATTAGGGGTTAGGTGTTACGGAGAGGATTAAGATTAGACTTCAGCTTACGGTTAGCGTTAGTGTTATGATGAGGTATAGGGTTAGGTTTAGGGTTAAGGTTAGTTTTAGTTTTACTTTTAGGGTTAGGTTTATGTTTAGGGTTGGGGTTTGGTGTTAGGGATAGGTTTAGGGTTAGGTTCAGGGTAAGGGTTACGTTTACGGTTAGGTTTAGTGTTAGTAATCATGTTAGTTTTAGGGTTAAGGTTTAGGGTTAGGGTTAGGTTTAGGTTTAGGTTTAGGGTTAGGGTTAGATGTTAACGTTAGGGTTAGGGTTATGGTTCACTTTAGGGTTAGTGTTACGGATACAGTTTAGGGTTAGTTTTAGGGTTAGAGTTAGAGTTAAATTTAGGGTTAGGGTTATGGTTAGAGGTTAGGGTTAGGGTTAGTGTTAGTGTTAGGTTTAGTGGTAGAGTTTAGGGCAAGAGTTAGGTTTAGGTTAAGTTTATGATTAGTTTTAGAGTTAGAGTTAATATTAGAGTTAGGGTTTAGGGTTAGGGTTAGGGTTATTGTTAGGGTTAGGTTTACTCTTGGTTTTAGGGTTAGGTTTAGGTTTAGGGTTAGTCGTTTAGTGTTAGGGATAGAACTAGGGTTATGTTTAGGTTTAGGGTTAGGGTTACGGTTAGGGTTATGTTTGGTTTACGGTTAGTTTTAGGGTAATGATTAGTTTTAGGGTTTGGGTTACACTTTAGGGTTAGGTTAGGATTAGGGTTAGGGTTATGGTTAGAGTTTAGCGTTAGGTATAGTGTTAGAGTTTGGTATTAGAGTTAGGGTTAGGGTTAGGCTTACAGTTTATGGTTAGGCTTCATGTTAGGGTTTTCTTTAAATCTTAGGTTTTGGGTTAGGTTGAGGGTTAGGATTAGGGTTAGTGTTAGGTTTAGTGTTAGGGTAAGTGTTAGAGGTATGGGATAGGGTTATGGTTAGTGTTAGGGTTAGGGTTAGGCTTAGGGTTATGTTAGAGTTAGCATTAGGTTAGGTACTACAATCAGTTTTAGGGTTAGTTTAAGGGGTTTGGTTAGGGTTAGATTTATGGTTAGGGATTAATGTTAGGTTTAGGGTTATGGTTAGGGTTAGAGTTAGGGTTTGGGTTAGGATTAGAAGTAAGGGTTAGTGGTAGGGTTAGCTTTATGGTTACAGTTAGGCTTAGGGTTAGTGTTAGGGTTAGGGTTAGGGGTTAGGTGTTAGGGAGAGGCTTAAGAATAGAATTCGGATTATAGTTAGCGTTACGGTTATGATTAGGTTTAGGGTTAGGCTTAGGGTTAGGGTTAGGGTTAGGTTTAGTGTTTGTTTTAGGGTTAGGTTTATGGTTAGGGTTGGGTTTTGGTATTAGGGATAGGGTTAGGGTTAGCCTTAGGTTTAGAGTAAGGGTTAGCTTTACTGTTAGGGTTAGTGTTAGGAATCGTTTTAGGTTTAGGGTTAGGGTTTTGGGTTAGGTTGATGGTTAGGGTTAGGGATAGGTTTAGGTTTAAATTTAGGTTTAGGGTTAGGGTTGGTTTTAGGGTTAGAAGTTGGTTTATTGTTAGTGTTGGGGTTAGGTTTAGAGTTAGAGTTACGGTTAGGGTTACTCTTAGGATTAGTGTTAGGGTTAGGCTTAACGGTTAGTTGTTAGGGAAAGGGTTAGGGTTAGGGTTAATCTTAGGGTTATGGTTAGGGTTAGAGATATGGATTAGAGTTAGTGTTAGGGTTAGGCTTAGTGTTAGTGATAGGGTAAGGGTTAGGGTTATGGTTAGAGTTATGGGTTAGGATTAGGGTTTATTGTTAGGGTTAGAGTTAGGTTTAGTTTTAGGCTTAGGATTATGTTTAGGCTTCAAAGTTAGGTTTAGTGTTACTTTTAGGGTAAGGGTTAGGGATAGAATAGGGTTAGGGTTAGAGGTTAAGGTTTGGATTAGGGTTTGGATTAGGGTTAGGATTAGGGTTAGGTTTAGGGTTAGGGTTAGAGGTTTGTGTTAGCGTTAGGTTCATGGGTAGTGTTAGGATTAGGGTTAGTGTTAGTGTTAGTGTTAGGGATAGGGTTATGGTTAGCCTTTGGGATATGGCTAGGGTTAGCATTAGGGTTAGAAGTTAATGTTAGGTTTAGAATTATGGTTAGGGTTAGGGTTATGGTTGGAAGTATGGGCTATGGTTAGGTTTAGCGGTAGGGTTAGAGTTAGGGTTAGGGTTATGGTAGGTTTAGGGTTAGGGTGAGGGCTAGATATTACTGTGAGGTTTAGTGTTAGTTTAAGGGTTAGGGTTTGGGTTAGGGTGAGGGTTAGGCTTAGGGCTATGTTTAGAGGTTAGCTTTAGGTTTATGGTTAGGGTTAGTGTAAGAGTTTAGGCTTAGGGTGAGGGTTAGGCTTAGGGTTATGTTTAGAGGTTAGCTTTAGGTTTATGGTTAGGGTTAGTGTTAGAGTTTAGGCTTAGGGTTAGTGTTAGGTTTTGCATTAACGTTAGGGTTAGGATTAAAAGTTAGGGTTAGGGGTAGGGTTAGGGTTATGATTAAGGTTAGGGTTAGTGTTAGGATTAGGGTTAGTGTTAGGGTTAGGTTCAGGGTTAAGGTTACGTTTAGCTTTAGGGTTAGGGTTACTGTTAGGGTTAGAAGTTGGTTTAGTGTTAAGGTTAGGGTTAGAGTTAGGATTAGAGTTAGAATTAGGGTTAGGATTATATTTTAGGGTTAGGTTTAGGGTTAGGGTTAGTGTTAAAGTTACAGGATAGGTTAAGGTTAGGGTTAGGGTTAGGGTTAGGGTTAGGGTTAGGGTTACGGTTAGGGTTAGTGTTAGGGTTAGGGTTAGGGTTAGGTTTTGTGTTAAAACTTAGGTTTAGTGTTAGTGATAGGCTTAGAGTTATGGTTAGGGTTAGAGTAAGTATTAGGTTTAGTGTTAGGGTTAGATTTAGGAGTTAGGTGTTAGGGAGAGGCTTAGGGTTAGGCTTTGTGTTACAGTTAGTGTTAGGGTTATGATTAGGTTTAGGGTTATGGTTAGGGTTAGGGTTAGTGTTAGGGTTAGGTTTACTGTTAGTTTTAGGGTTAGATTTAGGTTTAGGTTTAGGGGTTTATTGTTACGGATAGGATTAGGGTTAGGTTTAGTTTGAGGGTTAGGGTTAGTGTTCGGTTTACTGTTAGTTTTAGGGTTATGGTTAATTTTAGGGTTAAGGTTAGGCTTTAGGTTTAGGGTTAGGGTTAGGATTAGCGTTAGGATTAGGGTTAGGTTTATGGTTAACGTTTAGGTTTAGGTTGAGTGTTAGAGTTTGGTTTTACGGTTAGGGTTAGGGTGAGGCTTAGAGTTTATGGTTACGCTTAGTATTAGGGTTATCGTTAACACTTAGGTTTTGGGTTAGGGTGAGGGTAGGATTAGGGTTAGTGTTAGGGTTATTGTTAGGGTAAGGTTTAGAGGTATGGGTTAGGGTTATGGTTAGGTTTAGGGTTAGTGTTAGGGTTATGCATGGGTTAGTGTTAGTGTTAGGGTTAGGTATTACAGTCAGGTTTATGGTTAGTTTAAGGGGTAGGGTTAGGGTTGTGTATTAATGTTAGGTTTAGGGTTATGGTTACGGTTATGGTTATGGTTATGGTTATGGTTATGTTTTCGTTATTGTTATGGTTTGGATTATGTTTAGGGTTAGGATTAGAAGTAAGTGTTAGGGGTTAGTAGGGTTAGTGTTAGGGTTAGGATTAGGGGTTAGTTTTTAGGGAGAGGATTAAGATTAGACTTCGGTTTATGGTTAGCATTAGTGTTATGATTAGGTTTAGGGTTAGGCTTAGGGTTAGGGTTAAGGTTAGTTTTAGTGTTACTTTTAGTGTTGGGGTTTGGTGTTAGGGATAGGGTTAGGGTTAGGTTTAGGTTTAGGTTTAGGGTAAGGGTTAGGTTTACATTTAGGGTTAGTGTTAGGAATCGTGATTGGTTAAGGGTTAGGGTTTAGGGTTAGGGTTAGGTTTAGAGTTAGAGTTAGGGTTACGGTTAGATGTGAAGGTCAGGGTTAGGTTTAGGCTTAAGGTTAGGTTTATTAGTGTTACGGATAGAGTTTAGTGTTAGTGTTAGTGTTAGGTTTAGGGGTAGAGTTTAGGGCAAGGGTTAGGTTTAGGGTTAGGTTTCCGATTAGTTTTAGGTTTAGGGTTAGTTTTAGGGTTAGGGTTTAGGGTTAGGGTTAGGGTTATTGTTGGGGTTAGGTTTACTCTTAGTTCTAGTGTTAGGTTTAGGGCTAGGTTTAGGGGTTTAATGTTAGGGATAGGATTAGGGTTATGTTTATATTTAGGGTTAGGGTTACGGTTAGGGTTAGTGTTAGGTTTATGGTTAGTTTTAGGTTTTGGGTTAGGCTTTATGGTTAGGGTTAGGGTTAGTGTTAGGGTTAGGTTTAGGGTTAGGGTTATGGTTAGAGTTTAGCGTTAGGCTTAGTGTTAGAGTTTGGTGTTAGGGTTAGGTTTAGGGTCAGGCTTACAGTTTATGATTTGGCTTAGCGTTAGCATTTTCATTATAGTTTAGGTTTTGGGTTAGGGTGAGGGTTAGGATTAGGGTTAGCGTTAGGGTAAGGGTTAGAGCTATGGATTAGGGTTATGGTTATGGTTAGGTTTAGGGTTAGTGTTAGGCTTAGGTTTATGCTAGGGTTAGGGTTAGGGTTAGGTATTACCTTTAGGTTTAGGGTTAGTTTAAGGGATAGGTTTAAGGTTAGGGTTAGGGTTAGGGATTAATGTTAGATTTAGGGTTATGGTTATGGTTATGGTTATGGTTAGGGTTAGTGTTTGTGTTAGGATTAGGGTTAGTGTTAGGATTAGAAGTAAGGGTTAGGCGTAGGGTTAGGTTTATGGTTACAGTGAGGGTTAGGTTTAGTGTTAAGATTAGGGTTAGGGGTTAGGTGTTAGGGAGAGGATTAAGACTAGACTTCGGCTTATGGTTAGCCTTAGGGTTATGATTACGTTTAGGGTTAGGCTTAGGGGTAGGGTTAGGTTTAGTGTTTGTTTTATGGTTAGGTTTACGGTTAGGGTTTGCGTTTGGTATTAGGGATAGGGTTAGTGTTAGCCTTAGGTTTAGAGTAAGGGATAGCTTTACCGTTAGGGTTAGGGTTAGGGTTAGGAATCATGTTAGGTTTAGGGTTAGGGTTATGCTAGGGTTAGGGTTAGGGTTAGGTATTACCTTTAGGTTTAGGGTTAGTTTAAGGGATAGGTTTAAGGTTAGGGTTAGGGTTAGGGATTAATGTTAGGTTTAGGGTTATGGTTATGGTCATGGTTATGGTTAGGGTTAGTGTTTGTGTTAGGATTAGGGTTAGTGTTAGGATTAGAAGTAAGGGTTAGGTGTAGGGTTAGGTTTATGGTTACAGTGAGGGTTAGGTTTAGTGTTAAGATTAGGGTTAAGGGTTAGGTGTTAGGTAGAGGATTAAGATTAGACTTCGGCTTATGGTTAGCCTTAGGGTTATGATTACGTTTAGGGTTAGGCTTAGGGGTAGGTTTATGTTTAGTGTTTGTTTATGGTTAGGGTTTGCGTTTGGTATTAGGGATAGGGTTAGTGTTAGCCTTAGGTTTAGAGTAAGGGTTAGCTTTACTGTTAGGGTTAGGGTTAGGGTTAGGAATCGTTTTAGGTTTAGGGTTAGGGTTTAGGCTTAGGTTTAGGGTTAGGGTTTGGGATAGGGTGAGGGTTGAATTTAGGTTTAGGGTTAGGGTTAGTTTTATGGATAGAAGTTGGTTTAATGTTGGTGTTGGGTTTAGGTTTAGAGTTAGAGTTAGGTTTAGGGTTAGATGTTAGCTTTAGGGTTATGGTTACCATTAGGGTTAGGGTTAGGTTTAGGGTTATTGTTATGGATAAAGTTTAGAGTTAGGTTTAGGGTTAGTGTTAGTGTTAAGGTTAGGGTTAGGGTTACGGTTAGAGGTCATCATTATTTTTAGTGTTAGAGTTTGGGTTTAGGTTGAGGGTTAGATTTAAGCTTAGAGGTTATGGTTAAGGTTAATGTTAAGGTTAGGATTAAAACTTAAATTTAGGTTTAGGATTAGTGTTAGGGTTAGGCTTAGGGGTTAGGTGTTAGGGAAAGGGTTAGGATTAGGTTTAAGGTTAGGGTTCGGTTTAGGGTTAGAGGTATGGAATAGGCTTAGTGTTAGGGTTAGTGTTAGGCATGGGCTTAGGGTTAGTGATAGGGTAAGGGTTAAGGTTAAGTTTAGAGGTATGGGTTAGGGATATGATTTATTGTTAGGGTTAGAGTTAGGTTTAGTTTTAGGCTTAGGATTAGGTTTACGGTTCTAAGTTAGGTTTAGTGTTACTTTTAGGGTTAGGGTTAGGGATAGAATAGGTTTAGGTTTAGGGTTCGAGGTTAAGGTTAGGGTTACGGTTAGTTTTAGAGTTAGGGTTAATGTTAGGGTTAGAGGTATGTGTTAGCGTTAGGTTTATTGGTAGTGTTAGGAGTAGGGTTAGTGTTAGTGTTAGGGATAGGTTTACGGTTAGGCTTTGAGGTATGTTTAGGGTTAGGGTTAGAGTTAGAGGTTAATGTTAGGGTTAGAGTAAAGGTTAGGGTTAGGGTTATGGTTGGAAGTATGCGTTATGTTTAGGTTTAGGGGTAGGGTTAGAGTTAGGGTTAGGGTTATGGTAGGTTTAGGGTTAGGGTTAGGGCTAGATATTACTGTCAGGTTTAGTGTTAGTTTAAGGGTTAGGGTTTGGGTTAGGGTTAACGTTAGGATTAGGATTAGAAGTTAATGTTAGGGGTAGGGTTAGGGTTATGATTACGGTTAAAGTTAGTGTTAGGATTAGGGTTAGTGTTAGGGTTAGGATTAGGGTTAGAGTTACGTTTAGGTTTAGGGTTAGGGTTACTGTTAGGGTTAGAAGTTGGTTTAGTGTTAAGGTTAGGGTTAGGGTTAGGTTTAGTGTTAGAATTAGGGTAAGGGTTATATTTTAGGGTTAGGGTTAGGGTTAGGTTAAGGTTAGTGTTATAGTTAGAGGATATTGTTAAGGTTAGGGTTAGTGTTATGGTTAGATGTTAGCGTTAGGTTTAGGGTTTGAGTTGGGTTTAGTGTTAGGGTTAGGGTTCGGCTTAGATGTTATGGTTAAGGTTAGGTTTAGGGTTAAAACTTAGGTTGAGTGTTAGGGTTAGAGTTAGAGTTAAGGTTAGTGTTAGGGTTAGTGTTAGGTTTAGTGTTAGCATTAGATTTAGGGGTTAGGTGTTAGGGAGAGGCTTAGGGTTAGGCGTTGGGCTACAGTTACTGTTAGGGTTATGATTAGGTTTAGGTTTACGGTTAGGGTTAGTGTTAGGGTTAGTTTTACTGTTAGTTCTAGGGTTAGGTTTAGCGTTAGGGTTAGGGGTTAAGTGTAATGGATAGGATTAGGGTTATGTTTAGGTTAAGGGTTAGGGTTAGAGTTAGGTTTACAGTTAGTTTTAGGGCTATGGTTAGTTTTAGGGTTAAGGTTAGGCTTTAGGGTTAGGATTAGGGTTAGTGTTACCGTTAGGTTAGGGATAGGGTTATGGTTAGGTTTAGGTTTATGTTTAGTGTTGGAGTTTGATTTTACAGTTAGGGTTAGGGTGAGGCTTAGCATGTACGGTTAGTCTTAGTGTTAGTGTTATCATTAACACTTAGGTTTGGGGTTAGGGTGAGGGTCAGGATTAGTGTTAGTGTTAGGGTAAGTGTTAGAGGTATGGGTTAGGGTTAAGGTTAGGGTTAGTGTTAGGGTTATGCTAGGGTTAATGTTAGTGTTAGGTTTATGTATTACAGTCAGGTTTATGGTTAGTTTAAGGGGTAAGTTTAGGGTTAGGGATTAATGTTAGGTTTAGGGTTATGATTACGATTTTGGTTAGGTTTAGGGTTTAGGTTAGCATTAGGATTAGGGTTAGGATTAGAAGTAAGTGTTAGGGATTAGTAGAGTTAGTGTTAAGTTTAGGATTAGGGGTTAGGTGTTAGGGAGAGGATTACGATTAGAATGCGGCTTACTGTTAGCATTAGGGTTACAGTTAGGTTTATGGTTAGGCTTAGGGTTAGAGTTAGGATTAGTCTTAGCCTTACTTTTAGGGTTAGGTTTTTGGTTAGGGTTGGGGTTTGGTGTTAGGAATAGGGTTAGGGTTAGGTTTAGGGTGAGGTTTAGGCTAAGGGTTAGTTTTACAGTTAGGGTTAGTGTTAGGAATTGTGTTAGATTTACGGTTAGTGTTTAGAGTTAGGTTTAGGTTTAGGGTTAGGGTTAGGGTTAGATGTTAAGGTTAGGGTTAGGGTTAAGGTTAGGGTTGGGTTTAGGGTTAGTGTTACGGATAGATTTTTGGGTTAGGTTTAGGGTTAGTGTTAGGGTTAAGTTATGTTTAGGGTTATGATTAGAGGTTAGTGTTAGTTTTAGGTTTAGTGTTAGGTTTAGGGGTAGAGTTTAGGGCAGGGTTAGGTTTAGGTTAGGTTTACGATTAGTTTTAGGGTTAGGGTTAGTTATAGGGTTAGGATTAGTGTTAGGGTTATTGTTAGAGTTAGGTTTACTGTTAGTTTTAGGGTTAGGTTTAGGGTTATGGTTAGGCGTTTAGTGTTAAGGATAGGATTAGGGTTATGTTTAGGTTTAGGGTTAGGGTTACGGTCAGGTTAGTGTTAACTTTATGGTTAGTTTTATGGTTATGATTAGTTTTAGGGTTTGGGTTAGGCTTTAGGGTTAGGGTTAGTGTTAATGTTAGGGTTAGGATTAGGGTTAGGTTTATGGTTAGATTTTAGCGTTAGATTTAGTATTAGAGTTTGGTGTTAGGGTTAGGGTTAGGGTTAGTGTTAGGCTTACGGATTATGGTTATTCTTAGTGTTAGGGTTTTTGTCAAAGCTTAGGTTTTGGGTTAGGGAGAGGGTTATGATTAGGGTTAGTGTTAGGGTTAGTGTTAGTGTAAGGGTGAGAGGTATGGGTTAGTGTTATGGTTTAGGTTAGTGTTAGGGTTAGGGTTATGCTAGGGTTAGGTATTACAGTCAGGTTTAGGGTTAGTTTAAGGGTAGGGTTAGGGTTAGATTTAAGGTTAGGGATTAATGTTAGGTTTAGTGTTATGGTTATGGTTATGGTTAGGCTTATGGTTAGGGTTTGGGTTAGGGTTAGGGTTAGGTTTAGGATTAGAAGTAAGACTTAGGGGTAGGTTTATGTTTACGGTTACAGTTAGGGTTACGTTGAGTGTTAGGGTTAGGGTTAGGGGTTAGATGTTAGGGAGAGGATTAAGATTAGACTTTGGCTTATGTTTATTATTAGGTTTATGATTAGGTTTAGGGTTAGGCTTAGGGGTAGTGTTAGGGTTAGGTTTAGTGTTTGTTTTACGGTTAGGTTTATGGTTAGGGTTGGGGATTGGTATTAGTGATAGTGTTAGGGTTAGCCTTAGGTTTAGAGTAAGGGTTAGCTTTACCGTTAGGTTTAGGGTTAGGAATTGTTTTAGGTTTAGAGTTAGGGTTTAGGGTTAGTTTTAGGTTTAGGGTTAGGGATAGGGTTAGGGTTAAATTTAGGTTTAGGGTTTGGGTTTGTTTTAGGGTTAGAAGTTGGTTTAGTCTTGTGTTGGGTTTAGGGTTAGAGTTAGAGTTAGGGTTAGAGTTAGATGTTAGATGTTAGGGTTAGGGTTAGTGTTACGGATAAAGTTTAGTGTTATGTTTAAGGTTACAGTTAGTGTTAAGTTTAAGGTTAGAGTTATGGTTAGAGGTCAGCATTAGGTTTAGTTTTAGAGTTTGGGTTTAGGTTTATGGTTAGGTTTAATCTTAGAGGTTATGGTTAAGGTTAATGTTAGTGTTAGGGTTAAAAATTAGGTTTAGGTTTAGGGTGAGTGTTAGGGTTTTGGTTAGGGATACTATTAGGTGTTAGGTGTTAAGGAAAGGGTTAGGGTTAGGGATAAAGTTAGGGTTAGGTTTAGGTTTAGGGTTCGAGGTATGTATTAGGGTTAGGGTTAGGGTTAGTGTTAGTGTTAGGGTTAGGGTTAGAGGTATGGGTTAGGGTTAGTTTTAAGTTTAGGGTTAGAGTTAGGTTTTTTTGGCTTAGGATTAGGTTTAGGGTTCAAAGTTAAGTTTAGTGTTAGTTTTAGGTTTAGGGTTAGGGATAGGTTAGGGTTAGGCTTAAGATTAGGGTTAGGGTTAGGGTTGGTGTTAGGGTTAGGGTTAGGGTTAGGGTGAGAGGTATGTGTTAGGGTTAGGTTTATGGGTAGGGTTAGGATTAGAGTTAGTGTTAGTGTTAGGGGTAGGGTTACGTTTAGGTGTTGGGGTATGGTTAGGGGTAGGGAAAGGGTTAGAAGTTAATGTTAGGGTTAGAGTTAGGGTTAGGGTTAGGGTTATGGTTGGAAATATGGGTTAGGGTTAGGTTTAGGGGAAGTGTTAGAGTTAGGGTTAGGGTTATGGTAGGTTTGGGGTTAGGGTTAGGGTTAGGGTTAGGGTTAGGGTTAGGCTTAGATGTTATGGTTAAGATTAGTGTTAGGGTTAGGGTTAAAACTTAGGTTTAGGGTTATGGTAAGGTTTAGAATTAAGGTTAGGGTTAGGCTAAGTGTTAGGTTTAGTTTTAGGGTTAGGTTAAGGGTTTAGGTGTTTGGGAGAGGCTTAGGATTAGGCTTTGGGTTACAGTTAGTGTTAGAGTTTTGATTAGGTTTAGGATTATTGTTAGGGTTATGGTTAGTTTTAGGGTTAGGTTTACCGTTAGTTCTAAGATTAGTTTTAGGGTTAGCTTAGGGGTTTAGTGTTACGGAAAGATTTAGGGTTATGTTTAGGTTAAGGGCTGGGTTAGAGTAAGGCTTACGGTTAGTTTTAGTGTTATGGTTAGTTTTAGGTTTAAGGTTAGGCTTTAGGTTTAGGGTTAGGGTTAGGGTTAGCGTTAGGATTAGGGTTAGGGTTATGGTTAGAGTTTAGCGTTAGGTTTAGTATTAGAGTTTGGTGTTAGGGTTAGGTCTAGGGTTAGGCTTATTGTTTCTGGTTAGGATTACTGATAGGGTTTTCGTGAAATCTTAGGTTTTGGGTTAGGCTGAGTGTTACGATTAGGGTTAGTGTTAGGGTAAGGGTTAGAGGTATGGGTTACTGTTATGCTTAGTGTTAAGTTTAGGGTTAGGCTTAGGGTTAAACTAGTGTTAGCCTTAAGGTAAGGTATTACAGTCAGGTTTAGGGTTAGTTTAAGTGGTAGGGTTAGTGTTAGATTTAGGGTTAGGGATTAATGTTAGGTTTAGTGTTATGGTTATGGTTATGGTTATGGTTATGGATATGGTTATGGTTATGGTTAGGGTTTGGGTTTGGTTTAGGGTTAGGGTTAGGATTAGAAGTAAGGGTTAGGGGTAGGGTTAGGTTTATGGTTAGAGTTAGGGTTAGGGTTAGTGTTAGGGTAGGGTTAGGTGTTAGGTGTTAGGGAGAGGATTAAGATTAGACTTCGTCTTATGGCTAGCTTAGGGTTACGATTAGGTTTAGGGATAGGCTTAGGGTTATTGTTAGGGTTAGGTTTAGTGTTTTTTTAGGGTTAGGGTTAGGTTTAGTGTTTGTTTTAGGGTTAGGTTTATGGTTAGGGTTGTGGTTTGGTATTAGGGATAGGGTTAGGTTTATCCTTAATTTTAGAGTAAGGGTTAGCTTTACTGTTAGGGTTAGGGTTAGGAATCGTGTTAGGTTTAGTTTAGGGTTTAGGGTTAGCATTAGGGAAAGGGTTAGGGTTAAATTTAGGTTTAGTCTTAGGGTTAGTTTTAGGGTTAGAAGTTGGTTTATTGTTAGTGTTGTGGTTAGGGTTAGAGTTAGAGTTAGTTTAAGGGTTAGATGTTAGGGTTAGGGTTAGGGTTACCGTTAGGGTTAAGGTTAGGTTTAGGGTTAGTGTTACGGATCAAGTTTAGGGTTAGGTTTAGGGTTAGAGTTAGTGTTAAGGTTAGGGTTAGGGTTATGGTTAGAGGTCAGCATTAGGTTTATTATTAGAGTTTGGCTTTAAGTTTAGAGTTAGGTTTAAGCTTAGAGGTTATGGTTAAGGTTAATGTTAGGGTTGGTGTTAAAACTTAGGTTTAGGTTTAGAGTTAGTATTAGGTTAGGGTTAGTGTTAGGATTAGTGTTAGGGTTAGGCTTAGGGTTTAGTTGTTAGGGAAAGGGATAGGGTTAGGGTTAAGGTTAGGGTTAAGGTTAGGTTTAGGGTTAGACGTATGGATTAGGGTTATTGTTAGGGTTAGGCTTAGGATTAGTGATTGGGTTAGGGTTAGGGTTAGAGGTATGTGTTAGGGTTAGGGTTAGGGTTAGAGTTAGATTTAGTTTTAGGCTTAGGATTAGGTTTAGGGTTCAAAGTTAGGTTTAGTGTTATTTATAGTGTTATGGTTAGGGATAGGTTAGGTTTAGGGTTAGGGTGAGAGTTTAAGGTTAGGATTACTGTTAGGATTAGGGTTAGGGTTAGGGTTAGGATTAGCAGTAAGTTTTAGGGGTAAGTAGGGTTAGTGTTAGGGTTAGGATTAGGGGATAGGTGTTAGGGAGAGAGTTAAGATTAACTTTCGGCTTACGCTTAGTGTTAGGTTTAGGGTTAGGTTTAGGGTTAGGCTTAGGGTTAGTTTTAGTGTTACTTTTAGGGTTAGGTTTATGGTTATGGTTGGGGTTTGGTGTTAGGGATCGGTTTAGGGTTAGTTTTAGGGTAAGGGTTACCTTTATGGTTAGGGTTAGTGTTAGGAATCATGTTAGGTTTAGGGTTAGGGTTTAGGGTTATGGTTAGGGTTAATTTCAGGTTTAGGTTTAGGGTTAAAGTTAGAGTTAGGGTTAGGGTTAGCTTTAGGATTAGTGTTACGTATAGAGTTTAGGGTTAGGTTTAGGGTTAGAGTTAGGGTTAAGTTTAGGGTAAGTGTTATGGGTAGAGTTTAGTGTTAGCGTTAGGTTTAGTGTTAGGTTTAGGGGTTGAGTTTAGGGCAAGGGTTAGGTTTAGGCTTAGGTTTCCGATTAGTTTTAGTCTTAGAGTTACTTTTAGGGTTAGGGTTTAAGGTTAGGGTTAGGGTTAGGGTTATTGTTAGGGTTAGGTTTACTCTTAGTTTTAGGGTTATGTTTAGGGTTAGGGTTAGGCGTTTAGTATTAGAGATAGGATTAGGGTTATGTTTAGGTTTAGGGTTAGGGTTATGGTTAGGGTTAGTGTTAGGTTTACGGTTAGTTTTAGGGTTATGATTAATTTTAGGGTTTGGTTATACTTTAGGTTTAGGGTTTAGGGTTAGGTTTAGGTTTAGGGTTAGGGATAGGGTTAGGGTTAAATTTAGGTTTAGGGTTAGGGTTAGTTGTAGGGTTAGAAGTTGGTTTACTGTTGTGTTGGTGTTAGGCTTAGAGTGAGGTTTAGGGTTATGGTTAGAGTTTAGCATTAGGTTTAGTGTTAAAGTTTGGTGTTAGGGTTAGGGTTAAGGTTAGGGTTAGGTTTAGGCTTAGGTTCAGTGTAAGGGTTAGGTGTATGGTTAGGGTTAATGTTAGGAATCGTGTTAGGTTTGGGGTTAGGGTTTAGGGTTAGGTTTATGTTTAGGGTTAGGGTTAGAGTTAGATTTAGTGTTAGGGTTAGGATTAGAAGTAAGGGTTAGGGTAGGGTTTAGGTTTATGTTTACAGTTAGGGTTAGGATTAGTGTTAGGGTTAGGGTTAGGTGTTAGGGAGAGGATTAAGATTAGAGTTTGTCTTGTGGTTAGTGTTAGGTTTACGATTAGGTTTACGGTTAGGCTTAGGGTTAGGTTTAGGGTTAGGTTTAGTGTTTGTCTTAGGGTTAGGTTTATGGTTAGCATATGGGTTTGGTATTAGGGATAGGGTTAAGGTTAGCCTTAGGTTTAGGGTAAGCGTTAGCTTTACCATTAGGGTTAGGGTTAGGAATTGTGTTAGGTTTAGTGTTAGGGTTTAGGGTTAGGTTTAGGTTTAGGGTTAGGGATAGGGTTAGGGTTAAATTTAGGTTTAGGGTTAGGGTTAGTTGTAGGGTTAGAAGTTGGTTTACTGTTGTGTTGGGGTTAGGCTTAGAGTGAGACTTAGGGTTAGGTTTAGATGTTAGGTTTAGGGTTAGGTTTACCGTTAGGGTTAGGCTTAGGTTTAGGGTTAGTGTTACGGATAAAGTTTAGGGTTAGGTTTCAGGTTAGAGTTAGTGTTAAGGTTAGGGTTAGGGTTATGGTTAGAGGTCAGCATTAGGTTTAGTGTTAGAGTTTGGGTTTAGGTTTAGGGTTAGGTTTAAGCTTAGAGGTTATCAAAAAGGTTAGTTTTAGGGTTAGGGTTAAAATTTAGATTTAGTTTTAGGGTTAGTGTTAGGTTTAGAGTTACTGTTAGGATTAGTGTTAGGGTTAGGCTAAGGGGTTAGGTGTTAGGGAAAGGGTTAGGGTTAGGGATAAGGTTAGGTTTAGGGTTAGGTTTAGTGTTAGAGGTATGGATTAGCGTTAGGGTTAGGGTAAGTGTTAGGGTTAGGCTTAGGGTTAGTGATAGGGTTAGGATTAGGGTTAGAGGAATGGGTTTGGGTTAGGGTTAGGGTTAGGGTTAGAGTTATATTTAGTTTTAAGCTTAGGATTTGGTTTAAGGTTCAAAGTTAGGTTTAGTGTTAGTTTGAGGGTTAGGGATAGGGATAGGTTAGGGTTAGGGTTAGAGATTAAGGTTAGGCTTAGGGTTAGGATTAGGGTTAGAGTTAGGGTTAGAGGTATGTGTTAGGGTTAGTTTTATGGGTAGGATTAGGATTCGGGTTAGTGTTAGTGTTAGGGATAGGGTTATGGTTGGGCTTTGGGGTATGGTTAGGGTTAGGGTTAGGTTTAGAATTTAATGTTAGTGTTAGAGTTAGGGATAAGTTTAGGGTTATGGTTGGAAGTGGGTTAGGGTTAGATTTAGGGGTATGGTTAGAGTTAGGGATAGCGTTATGGTTGGTTTAGGGTTAGTGTTAGGGCTAGATATTACTGTCAGGCTTAGTGTTAGTTTAAGGGTTAGAGTTCGGGTTAGGTTGAGGGTTAGGCTTAGGGTTATGTTTAGAGGTTAGCTTTAGGTTTAGGATTAGGGTTAGGGTTAGAGTTTAGGCTTAGGGTTATGGTTTTGTTTAGAGTTAACGTTAGGGTTATTATTAGAAGTTCGGGTTACGTGTAGTGTTAGGGTTATGATTACGGTTAGGGTTAGTGTTAGGACTAGGGTTAGTATTAGGTTTAGGTTTAGGTATAGGGATACGTTTAGGTTTAGGGTTAGGGTTACTGTTATGGTTAGAAGTTGATTTAGGGTTAGGGTTAGGTTAGGGTTAGAATTAGGGTTAGGGTTATATTTTAGGGTTAGCGTTAGGGTTAGGGTTATTGTTACAGTTAGAGGATAGGGTTAAGGTTAGGGTTATGGTTAGAGGTTAGCGTTAAATTTAGGGGTAGAGTTGGGTTTAGGGTTAGGGTTAGGGTTAGGCTTAGATGTTATGGTTAAGGTTTTCGTTAGGTTTAGGGTTAAAACTTTGGTTTAGGGTTAGGGTTAGGGTTAGAATTACGGTTAGTTTTAGGGTAAGTGTTAGGTTTAGTGTTAGGGTTAGATTTAGGGGTTAGGTGTTAGGGAGATGCTTAGGGTTAGTCTTTGGGTTACAGTTAGTGTTAGAGTTATGATTAGGTTTAGTGTTATGGTTAGGGTTTTGTTTAGTGTTAGGGTTAGGTTTACTGTAACAGGTTCTAGGATTAGGTTTAGTGTTAACTTAGGGGTTTGGTGTTATGGATAGGATTGGGGTTATGGTTAGGTTAAGGGTTAGGGTTAGGTTTACGTATAGTTTTAGGGTTATGATTAGTTTTAGGGTTAAGGTTAGGCTTTAGGTTTAGGGTTAGGGTTAGTGTTAGCGTTAGGATTAGTTTTAGGGTTATGGTTAGATTTTAAGTTTAGGTTTAGTGTTAGAATTTGCTTTTACAGTTAGGGTTAGGCTGAGCCTTAGAGTTTATGGTTAGGCTTAGTATTGGGGTTATAGTTAACACTTATGTTTTGGGTTAGGGTGAGGGTTAGGGTTAGGATTAGAAGTAAGTGTTAGGGGTTACTAGGGTTAGTGTTATGGTAAGGATTAGGGGTTAGGTGTTAGGGAGAGGATTAAGATTAGACTTCGGCTTACGGTTAACAGTAGTGTTACAATTAGGTTTAGGGTTAGGCTTGGGGTTAGGGTTAGGGTTGGTTTTAGTGTTACTTTTAGGGTTAGGTTTATGGTTAGGGTTGGGGTTTGGTGTTAGGCATAGGGTTAGGTTAGGTTTAGGGTAAATGTTACGTTTACGGTTAGGGTTAGTTTTAGGAATTGTGTTAGGTTTAGGGTTAGGGTTTACGGTTAGGGTTAGGTTTATGTTTAGGGTTTGGGCCAGATTTAGATGTTAAGGTTAGGGTTAGCTTTAGGGTTAATGTTACGGATAGAGTTTAGGGTTAGGGTTAGGGTTAGAGTTAGGGTTAAGTTTAGTGTTAGGGTTATGGTTAGAGTTTAGGGTTAGGGTTAGTGTTAGTTTTAGGGGTAGAGTTTAGGGCAAGGGTTAGGTTTAGGGTTAGGTTTATGATTAGTTTTATAGTTAAGGTTAGTTTTAGTGTTAGCTTTAGGGTTAGGGTTATTGTTAGGGTTAGGTTTACTCTTAGTTTTAGGGTTAGGTTTAGGGTTAGGGTTAGGCATTTTGTGTTAGGAATAGGATTAGGGTTATGTTTAGGTTTAGGGTTACGTTTCCAGTTAGGGTTAGTGTTAGGTTTACGGGTAGTTTTAGGGTTATGATTAGTCTTAGGGTTTGGGTTACGTTTTAGGGTTAGGGTACCATTAGGGTTAGGGTTATGTTTAGAGTTTAGCGTTAGGTTTAGTGTTAGAGTTTGGTTTTAGGGTTAGGGTTAGGGTTAGGCTTAGAGTTTATGGTTAGTCTTAGTGTTAGGGTTTTCGTTAAATCTTAGGTTTTGGGTGAGGGTTATGGTTAGGGTTAGGGTTAGAGTAAGTGTTAGCTTTACCGTTAGGTTTAGGGTTAGGAATCGTGTTAGGTTTAGGGTTAGGGTTTCGGGTTAGTTTTAGGTTTAGGGTTAGGGATAGGGTTAGGGTTAAATTTAGGTTTAGGGTTAGGGTTAGTTTTAGGGTTAGAAGTTGGTTTAGTGTTGTGTTGGGTTTAGGGTTAGAGTTAGAGTTAGGGTTAGTGTTAGATGTTAGGGTTAGGATTAGGGTTACCGTTAGGGTTAGGGTTAGGTTTAGGGTTAGTGTTACGGATTAAGTTTAGGGTTATGTTTAGGGTTACAGTTAGTGTTAAGTTTAAGGTTAGAGTTATGGTTAGAGATCAGCATTAGGTTTAGTGTTAGACTTTGGGTTTAGGTTTATGATTAGGTTTAATCTTAGAGGTTATGGTTAAGGTTAATGTTAGTGTTAGGGTTAAAAAATAGGTTTAGGTTTAGGGTTAGTGTTAGGGTTTTGGTTAGGGATATTATTAGGATTAGTGTTAGGTTTAGGCTAAGGTGTTAGGTGTTAAGGAAAGGGTTAGGGTTAGGGATAAAGTTAGGGTTAGATTTAGGTTTAGGGTTCGAGGTATGTATTAGGGTTAGGGTTAGGGTTAGGGTTAGGGTTAGGCTTAGGGTTAAGTGATAGGGTTAGGGTTAGGGTTAGAGGTATGGGTTAGGGTTGGTTTTAAGGTTAGGGTTAGAGTTAGGTTTTTTTGGCTTAGGATTAGGTTTAGGGTTCAAAGTTAAGTTTAGTGTTAGTTTTAGGTTTAGGGTTAGGGATAGGTTAGGGTTAGGGTTAGAGATTAAGTTTAGGATTAGGGTTAGGATTAGGGTTAGGGCTAGGGTTAGGTTGAGAGGTATGTGTTAGGGTTAGGTTTATGGGTAGGGTTAGCATTAGAGTTAGTGTTAGTGTTAGGGATAGGGTTACATTTAGGTTTTGGGGTATGGTTAGGTTTAGGGATAGGGTTACAAATTAATGTTAGGGTTAGAGTTAGGGTTAGGGTTAGAGTTATGGTTGGAAATATGGGTTAGGGTTAGGTTTAGGGGAAGTGTTAGAGTTAGGGTTAGGGTTATGGTAGGTTTAAGGTTAGGGTTAGGGTTAAGGTTAGGATTAGGGTTAGGGTTAGGCTTAGATGTTATGGTTAAGATTAGGCTTAGGTTTAGGGTTAAAACTTAGGTTTAGGGTTATGGTAAGGTTTAGAATTAAGTTTAGGGTTAGGCTAAGTGTTAGGTTTAGTTATAGGGTTAGGTTTAGGGTTTAGGTGTTTGGGAGAGGCTTAGGATTAGGCTTTGGGTTACAGTTAGTGTTAGAGTTTTGATTAGGTTTAGGATTATCGTTAGGGTTATGGTTAGTTTTAGGGTTAGGTTTACTGTTAGTTCTAAGATTAGGTTTAGGGTTAGCTTAGGGGTTTAGTGTTACAGAAAGATTTAGGATTATGTTTAGGTTAAGGGCTGGGTTAGAGTAAGGCTTACGGTTAGTTTTAGTGTTATGGTTAGTTTTAGGTTTAAGGTTAGGCTTTAGGTTTAGGTTTAGGGTTAGGGTTAGCGTTAGGATTAGGGTTATGTTTATGGTTAGAGTTTAGCGTTAGGTTTAGTATTAGAGTTTGGTGTTAGGGTTAGGTCTAGGGTTAGGCTTATTGTTTCTGGTTAGGATTAGTGATAGGGTTTTCGTGAAATCTTAGGTTTTGGTTTAGGCTGAGTGTTACGATTAGGTTTAGTCTTAGGGTAAGTGTTAGAGGTATGGGTTATGGTTATGGTTAGTGTTAAGTTTAGGGTTAGGCTTAGGGTTATGCTAGTGTTAGCCTTAGGGTAAGGTATTACAGTCAGGTTTAGGGTTAGTTTAAGTGGTAGGGTTAGTGTTAGATTTAGGGTTAGGGATTAATGTTAGGTTTAGTGTTATGGTTATGGTTATGGTTATGGTTAGGGTTTGGGTTTGGTTTTGGGTTAGGGTTAGGATTAGAAGTAAGGGTTAGGGGTAGGGTTAGGTTTATGGTTAGAGTTGGGTTTAGGGTTAGTGTTAGGGTTAGGTGTTAGGTGTTAGCGAGAGGATTAAGATTAGACTTCGGCTTATGGTTAGTGTTAGGGTTACAATTAGGTTTAGGGTTAGGCTTTGGGTTAGGGTTAGTGTTAGGTTTAGAGTTTGTTTTAGGGTTAGGTTTATGGTTAGGGTTGGGGTTTTGTATTAGGGATAGGGTTAGGTTTAGCCTTAGGTTTAGAGTAAGAGTTAGCTTTACCGTTAGGTTTAGGGTTAGTGTTAGGGTTAGGTGTTAGGTGTTAGCGAGAGGATTAAGATTAGACTTCGGCTTATGGTTAGTGTTAGGGTTACAATTAGGTTTAGGGTTAGGCTTTGGGTTAGGGTTAGTGTTAGGTTTAGAGTTTGTTTTAGGGTTAGGTTTATGGTTAGGGTTGGGGTTTTGTATTAGGGATAGGGTTAGGTTTAGCCTTAGGTTTAGAGTAAGGGTTAGCTTTACCGTTAGGTTTAGGGTTAGAAATCATGTTAGGTTTAGCTTAGGGTTTAGGGTTAGGGATAGGGTTAGGGTTAAATTTAGGTTTAGGGTTAGGGTTAGTTTTAGGATTAGAAGTTGGTTTAGTGTTAGTGTTGGGGTTAGGGTTAGAGTTAGAGTTAGGGTTAGATGTTAGGGTTCGGGTTAGGGTTACCATTAGGGTTAGGGTTAGGATTATGATTAGTGTTGCGGATAAATTTAGGGTTAGGTTTAGGGTTAGAGTTAGTGTTAAAGTTAGGGTTAGGATTATGGTTAGAGATCAGCATTAGGTTTAGTGTTAGAGTTTGGGTTTAGGTTTATGGTTAGGTTTAAGCTTAGAGGTTATGGTTAAGGTTAATGTTAGAGTTAGTGTTAAAACTAAGGTTTAGTTTTAGGGTTAGTGTTAGGGTTAGGGTTACTGTTTGGATTAGTGTTAGGGTTAGGCTTAGGGCTTAGGTGTTAGGGAACGGGTTAGGGTTAGGGTTAATTTTAGGGTTAAGATAAAGGTAAGGTTTAGAGGTATGGATTAGGGTTAGTGTTAGGGTTAGTGTTAGGGTAGGGTTTAGGGTTAGTGATAGGTTTAGGTTTAGATTTAGAGGTATGGAATAGGGTTAGGTTAGGGTTAGTGTTAGGGTTAGAGTTAGGTTTAGTTTTAGGCTTAGGATTAGGTTTAGGGTTCAAAGTTAGGTTTTGTGTTAGTTTTAGGGTTAGGGATAGGGTTAGGGATAGGTTAGGGTTAGGGTTAGGGTTAGAGGTTAAGGTTAGGATTAGGGTTAGGATTAGGGTTAGAGATAGGGTTAGGGTTAGGATTAGGGATTAGGTGTTAGGAAGAGGATGAAGATTAGACTTCGGCTTATGGTTAGCGTTAGGTTTACAATTAATTTTAGGGTTAGGCTTAGCGTTATGGTTAGAGTTAGTTTTAGTGTTACTTTTAGGGTTATGTTTAAGGTTATGGTTGGGGTTTGGTGTTAGGGATAGGGTTAGGTTTATGGTTAGGGTTGGGGTTTGGTGTTAGGGATAGGGTTAGGTTTTGGGTAAGGGTTCCGCTTACGGTTAGGGTTGCTGTTAGTAATCGTGTTAGGTTTAGGGTTAGGGTTTTGGGTTAGGGTTAGGTTTAGTTTTCGGGTTAGGGTTAGAGTTATATTTAGGGTTAGGGTTAGGGTTAGGGTTAGGGTTAGGGTTAGGGTTAGGCTTAGTGTTAGAGCTAGGGTTAGGGTTAGGATTAGGGATTAGGTGTTAGGGAGAGGATGAAGATTAGACTTCGGCTTATGGTTAGCGTTAGGTTTACAATTAATTTTAGGGTTAGGCTTAGTGTTAGAGTTAGTTTTAGTGTTACTATTAGGGTTAGGTTTAAGATTAGGGTTGGGGTTTGGTGTTAGGGATAGGGTTAGGTTTATGGTTAGGTTTGGGGTTTGGTGTTAGGGATAGGGTTAGGTTTAGGGTAAGGGTTACGCTTATGGTTAGGGTTGCTGTTAGTAATCGTGTTAGGTTTAGGGTTAGGTTTTAGGGTTAGGGTTAGGTTTAGTTTTCGGGTTAGGGTTAGAGTTATATTTAGGGTTAGGGTTAGATGTTAAGCTTAGGGTTAGGTTTAGGGTTAGTTTTAGGGTTAGTGCTATGGATAGAGTTTAGGGTTAGGTTTAGGATTAGAGTTAGGGTTAAGTTTAGATTTAATGTTATGGGTAGAGGTTAGGGCTAGGGTTAGGGTTAGTGTTAGGTTTAGGGGTTGAGTTTAGTACAAGGGTTAGGTTTAATGTTATGTTTATGATTAGTTTTAGAGTTAGGGTTAGTTTTAGGATTAGGGTTTAGGCTTAGGTTTAGGGTTAGGGTTATTGTTAGGGTTAGGTTTAATCTTAGTTTTAGGGTTAGGTTTAGGGTTAGGGTTAGGCGTTTAGTGTTAGCGATAGGATTAGGGTTTTGTTTAGGTTTAGGGTTAGAGTTAGTGTTCGGTTTACGGTTAGTTTTAGGGTTATGATTAGTTTTAGGGTTTGGGTTAGGCTTTAGGGTTAGGGTTAGGATTAGGGTTAGGGTTATGTTTAGAGTTTAGCATTAGGTTTAATGTTAGAGTTTGGTGTTAGGGTTAGGCTTACAGTTTATGGTTAGGCTTAGTGGTAGGGTTTTCATTAAATCTTAGGTTTTGGGTTAGGGTGAGGGTTAGGATTAGGGTTAGTGTTAGGGTTAGTGTTAGGGAAAGGGTTAGAGGTATGCGTTAGGGTTATGGTTAGTTTTAGGGTTAGGGTTAGGCTTAGGTTTATGCTAGTGTTAGCGTTAGGGTTAGGTATTACCATCAGGTTTATGGTTAGTTTAAGGTGTAGGGTTAGGGTTAGATTTAGGGTTCGGGATTTATGTTAGGTTTAGTGTTATGGTTATGGTTATATTTATGGTTATGGTTTGGGTTAGGGTTAGGGTTAGGGTTAGGATTAGAAGTAAGGGTTAAGGGTAGGGTTAGGTTTATGGTTACAGTTAGAGTTAGGGATATTGTTAGGGTTAGGGTTAGGAGTTAAGTGTTAGGGAGAGGATTAAGAGTAGGCTTCGGCTTATGGTTAGCATTAGGTTTATGATTAGGTTTAGGGTTAGGCTTAAGGTTAAGGTTAGTGTCAGGTTTAGTGTTTGTTTTAGGGTTAGGTTTATGGAAGGGTCGGGGTTTGGTATTAGGGATAGGTTTAGGGTTAGCCTTAGGTTTAGAGTAAGGGTTAGCTTTACCGTTAGGGTTAGGGTTAGGAATCGTGTTAGGTTTAGGTTAGGGTTTAGTGTTAGGTTTAGGGTTAGGGTTAGGGATACGGTTAGGGTTATATTTAGGTTTAGGGTTAGGGTTAGTTTTAGGGTTAGAAGTTGGTTTAGTTTTGTGTTGGGGTTAGGGTTAGAGTTAGAGTTAGGGTAAGGGTTATATTTTAGGGTTAGGTGTACGGTTACCGTTAGGGTTAGGGTTAGGTTTAGGGTTAGTGTTACGGATAAAGTTTAGCGTTAGGTATCGGGTTAGAGTTAGTGTTAAGGTTAGGGTTAGGATTACAGTTAGAGGTCAGCATTAGGTTTAGTGTTAGAGTTTGGGTCTGGTCTAGGATTAGGTTTAAGCTTAGAGGTTATGGTTAAGGTTAATGTTAGGGTTAGGGTTAAATCTTAGGTTTAGGTTTAGGATTAGTGTTAAGGTTAGGGTTAGTGTTAGGATTAGTGTTAGGGTTAGGCTTAGAGGTTAGGTGTTAGGGAAAGTGTTTGGGTTAGGGTTAAAGTTAGGGTTAGGTTTAGGGTTAGATGTATGGATTAGGGTTTGTGTTAGGGTTAGTATTAGGGTTAGGCTTAGGGTTACTGATAGGTTAAGGGTTAGGTTAAGGTTAGAGTTTAAGGTTAGGATTAGGGTTAGGATTAGTGTTAGGGTTAGGGTTAGGTATTACCATCAGGTTTATGTTTAGTTTAAGGTGTGGGGTTAGGGTTAGATTTAGGGTTCGGGATTTATGTTAGGTTTAGTGTTATGGTTATGGTCATATTTATGGTTATGGTTAGGGTTAGTGTTTGGGTTAGGGTTAGGGTTAGGGTTAGGATTAGAAGTAAGGGTTAAGGGTAGGGTTAGGTTTATGGTTACAGTTAGAGTTAGGGATATTGTTAGGGTTAGGGTTAGGGGTTAGGTGTTAGGGAGAGGATTAAGAGTAGGCTTCAGCTTATGGCTAGCATTAGGTTTATGATTAGGTTTAGGGTTAGGCTTAAGGTTAAGGTTAGTGTTAGGTTTAGTGTTTGTTTTAGGGTTAGGTTTATGGAAGGGTTGGGGTTTGGTATTAGGGATAGGTTTAGGGTTAGCCTTAGGTTTAGAGTAAGGGTTAGTTTTACCGTTAGGGTTAGCGTTAGGAATCGTGTTAGGTGTAGGTTAGGGTTTAGTGTTAGGTTTAGGGTTAGGGTTAGGGATACGGTTAGGGTTAAATTTAGGTTTAGGTTTAGGGTTAGTTTTAGGGTTAGAAGTTGGTTTAGTGTTGTGTTGGGGTTAGGATTAGAGTTAGAGTTAGGGTAAGGGTTAGATTTTAGGGTTAGGTGTACGGTTACCGTTAGGGTTAGGGTTAGGTTTAGGGTTAGTGTTACGGATAAAGTTTAGCGTTAGGTTTCGGGTTAGAGTTAGTGTTAAGGTTAGGGTTAGGATTACGGTTAGAGGTCAGCATTAGGTTTAGTGTTAGAGTTTGGGTTTGGTCTAGGATTAGGTTTAAGCTTAGAGGTTATGGTTAAGGTTAATGTTAGGGTTAGAGTTAAAACTTAGGTTTAGGTTTAGGGTTAGTGTTAGGGTTAGGGTTAGTGTTAGGATTAGTGTTAGGGTTAGGCTTAGGGGTTAGGTGTTAGGGAAAGTGTTTGGGTTAGGGTTAAGGTTAGGGTTAGGTTTAGGGTTAGATGTATGGATTAGGGTTTGTGTTAGGGTTAGTATTAGGGTTAGGCTTAGGGTTACTGATAGGGTAAGGGTTAGGTTAAGGTTAGAGTTTAAGGTTAGGATTAGGGTTAGGATTAGTGTTAGGGTTAGGTATTACCATCAGGTTTATGGTTAGTTTAAGGTGTAGGGTTAGGGTTAGATTTAGGGTTCGGGATTTATGTTAGGTTTAGTGTTATGGTTATGGTTATATTTATGGTTATGGTTAGGGTTAGGGTTTGGGTTAGGGTTAGGATTAGGGTTAGGATTAGAAGTAAGGGTTAAGGGTAGGGTTAGGTTTATGGTTACAGTTAGAGTTAGGGATATTGTTAGGGTTAGGGTTAGGAGTTAAGTGTTAGGGAGAGGATTAAGAGTAGGCTTCGGCTTATGGTTAGCATTAGGTTTATGATTAGGTTTAGGGTTAGGCTTAAGGTTAAGGTTAGTGTCAGGTTTAGTGTTAGTTTTAGGGTTAGGTTTATGGAAGGGTTGGGGTTTGGTATTAGGGATAGGTTTAGGGTTAGCCTTAGGTTTAGAGTAAGGGTTAGCTTTACCGTTAGGGTTAGGGTTAGGAATCGTGTTAGGTTTAGGTTAGGGTTTAGTGTTAGGTTTAGGGTTAGGGTTAGAGATACGGTTAGGGTTATATTTGGGTTTAGGGTTAGGGTTAGTTTTAGGGTTAGAAGTTGGTTTAGTTTTGTGTTGGGGTTAGGGTTAGAGTTAGAGTTAGGGTAAGGGTTAGATTTTAGGGTTAGGTGTACGGTTACCGTTAGGGTTAGGGTTAGGTTTAGGGTTAGTGTTACGGATAAAGTTTAGCGTTAGGTTTCGGGTTAGAGTTAGTGTTAAGGTTAGGGTTAGGATTACAGTTAGAGGTCAGCATTAGGTTTAGTGTTAGAGTTTGGGTCTGGTCTAGGATTAGGTTTAAGCTTAGAGGTTATGGTTAAGGTTAACGTTAGGGTTAGGGTTAAATCTTAGGTTTAGGTTTAGGATTAGTGTTAGGGTTAGGGTTAGTGTTAGGATTAGTGTTAGGGTTAGGCTTAGAGGTTAGGTGTTAGGGAAAGTGTTTGGGTTAGGGTTAAAGTTAGGGTTAGGTTTAGGGTTAGATGTATGGAATAGGGTTTGTGTTAGGGTTAGTATTAGGGTTAGGCTTAGGGTTACTGATAGGTTAAGGGTTAGGTTAAGGTTAGAGTTTAAGGTTAGGATTAGGGTTAGGATTAGTGTCAGGGTTAGGGTTAGGTATTACCATCAGGTTTATGTTTAGTTTAAGGTGTGGGGTTAGGGTTAGATTTAGGGTTCGGGATTTATGTTAGGTTTAGTGTTATGGTTATGGTTATATTTATGGTTATGGTTAGGGTTAGTGTTTGGGTTAGGGTTAGGGTTAGGGTTAGGATTAGAAGTAAGGGTTAAGGGTAGGGTTAGGTTTATGGTTACAGTTAGAGTTAGGGATATTGTTAGGGTTAGGGTTAGGGGTTAGGTGTTAGGGAGAGGATTAAGAGTAGGCTTCAGCTTATGGCTAGCATTAGGTTTATGATTAGGTTTAGGGTTAGGCTTAAGGTTAAGGTTAGTGTCAGGTTTAGTGTTTGTTTTAGGGTTAGGTTTATGGAAGGGTTGGGGTTTGGTATTAGGGATAGGTTTAGGGTTAGCCTTAGGTTTAGAGTAAGGGTTAGTTTTACCGTTAGGGTTAGGGTTAGGAATCGTGTTAGGTTTAGGTTAGGGTTTAGTGTTAGGTTTAGGGTTAGGGTTAGGGATACGGTTAGGGTTAAATTTAGGTTTAGGTTTAGGGTTAGTTTTAGGGTTAGAAGTTGGTTTAGTGTTGTGTTGGGGTTAGGATTAGAGTTAGAGTTAGGGTAAGGGTTAGATTTTAGGGTTAGGTGTACGGTTACCGTTAGGGTTAGGGTTAGGTTTAGGGTTAGTGTTACGGATAAAGTTTAGCGTTAGGTTTCGGGTTAGAGTTAGTGTTAAGGTTAGGGTTAGGATTACGGTTAGAGGTCAGCATTAGGTTTAGTGTTAGAGTTTGGGTTTGGTCTAGGATTAGGTTTAAGCTTAGAGGTTATGGTTAAGGTTAATGTTAGGGTTAGAGTTAAAACTTAGGTTTAGGTTTAGGGTTAGTGTTAGGGTTAGGGTTAGTGTTAGGATTAGTGTTAGGGTTAGGCTTAGGGGTTAGGTGTTAGGGAAAGTGTTTGGGTTAGGGTTAAGGTTAGGGTTAGGTTTAGGGTTAGATGTATGGATGAGGGTTTGTGTTAGGGTTAGTATTAGGGTTAGGCTTAGGGTTACTGATAGGGTAAGGGTTAGGTTAAGGTTAGAGTTTAAGGTTAGGATTAGGGTTAGGATTATTGTTAGGGTTAGGTATTACCATCAGGTTTATGGTTAGTTTAAGGTGTAGGGTTAGGGTTAGATTTAGGGTTCGGGATTTATGTTAGGTTTAGTGTTATGGTTATGGTTATATTTATGGTTATGGTTAGGGTTAGGGTTTGGGTTAGGGTTAGGATTAGGGTTAGGATTAGAAGTAAGGGTTAAGGGTAGGGTTAGGTTTATGGTTACAGTTAGAGTTAGGGATATTGTTAGGGTTAGGGTTAGGGGTTAGGTGTTAGGGAGAGGATTAAGAGTAGGCTTCGGCTTATGGTTAGCATTAGGTTTATGATTAGGTTTAGGGTTAGGCTTAAGGTTAATTTAAGTGTTAGGTTTAGTGTTTGTTTTAGGGTTAGGTTTATGGAAGGGTTGAGGTTTGGTATTAGGGATAGGTTTAGGGTTAGCCTTAGGTTTAGAGTAAGGGTTAGCTTTACTGTTAGGGTTAGGGTTAGGAATCATGTTAGGTTTAGGTTAGGGTTTAGTGTTAGGTTTAGGGTTAGGGTTAGGGATACGTTTAGGGTTATATTTAGGTTTAGGGTTAGGGTTAGTTTTAGGGTTAGAAGTTGGTTTAGTGTTGTGTTGGGGTTAGGGTTAGAGTTAGAGTTAGGGTAAGGGTTATATTTTAGGGTTAGGTGTACGGTTACCGTTAGGGTTAGGGTTAGGTTTAGGGTTAGTGTTACAGATAAAGTTTAGCGTTAGGTTTCGGGTTAGAGTTAGTGTTAAGGTTAGGGTTAGGATTACGGTTAGAGGTCAGCATTAGGTTTAGTGTTAGAGTTTGGGTTTGGTCTAGGATTAGGTTTAAGCTTAGAGGTTATGGTTATGGTTAATGTTAGGGTTAGGGTTAAAACTTAGGTTTAGGTTTAGGGTTAGTGTTAGGTTTAGGGTTAGTGTTAGGATTAGTGTTAGGGTTAGGCTTAGGGGTTAGGTGTTAGGGAAAGTGTTTGGGTTAGGGTTAAGGTTAGGGTTAGGTTTAGGGTTAGATGTATGGATTAGGTTTTGTGTTAGGGTTAGTATTAGGGTTAGGCTTAGGGTTACTGATAGGGTAAGGGTTAGGTTAAGATTAGAGTTTAAGGTTAGGATTAGGGTTAGGATTAGTGTTAGCGTTAGGGTTAGGGTTAGGTATTACCATCAGGTTTATGGTTAGTTTAAGGTGTAGGGTTAGGGTTAGATTTAGGGTTCGGGATTTATGTTAGGTTTAGTGTTATGGTTATGGTTATATTTATGGTTATGCTTAGGGTTAGGGTTTGGGTTAGGGTTAGGGTTAGGATTAGAAGTAAGGGTTAAGGGTAGGGTTAGGTTTATGGTTACAGTTAGAATTAGGGATATTGTTAGGGTTAGGGTTAGGGGTTAGGTGTTAGGGAGAGGATTAAGAGTAGGCTTCGGCTTATGGTTTGCATTAGGTTTATGATTAGGTTTAGGGTTAGGCTTAAGGTTAAGGTTAGTGTTAGGTTTAGTGTTTGTTTTAGGGTTAGGTTTATGGAAGGGTTGGGGTTTGGTATTAGGGATAGGTTTAGGGTTAGCCTTAGGTTTAGAGTAAGGGTTAGCTTTACCGTTAGGGTTAGGGTTAGGAATCGTGTTAGGTTTAGGTTAGGGTTTAGTGTTATTTTTAGGGTTAGGGTTAGGGATATGGTTAGGGTTATATTTAGGTTTAGGGTTAGGGTTAGTTTTAGGGTTAGAAGTTGGTTTAGTGTTGTGTTGGGGTTAGGGTTAGAGTTAGAGTTAGGGTAAGGGTTAGATTTTAGGGTTAGGAGTACAGTTACCGTTAGGGTTAGGGTTAGGTTTAGGGTTAGTGTTACGGATAAAGTTTAGCGTTAGGTTTCGGGTTAGAGTTAGTGTTAAGGTTAGGGTTAGGATTACGGTTAGAGGTCAGCATTAGGTTTAGTGTTAGAGTTTGGGTTTGGTCTAGGATTAGGTTTAAGCTTAGAGGTTATGGTTAAAGTTAATGTTAGGGTTAGGGTTAAAACTTAGGTTTAGGTTTAGGATTAGTGTTAGGTTAGGGTTAGTGTTAGGATTAGTGTTAGGGTTAGGCTTAGGGGTTAGGTGTTAGGGAAAGTGTTTGGGTTAGGGTTAAGGTTAGGGTTAGGTTTAGGGTTAGATGTATGGATTAGGGTTTGTGTTAGGGTTAGTATTAGGGTTAGGCTTAGGGTTACTGATAGGGTAAGGGTTAGATTAAGATTAGAGTTTAAGGTTAGGATTAGGGTTAGGATTAGTGTTAGGGTTAGGGTTAGGGTTCGAGGTACGTGTTAGCGTTAGGTTTATGTTTAGGGTTAGGATTAGGGTTAGTGTTAGTGTTAGGAATAGGGTTGTGGTTAGGCTTTGGAATATGGTTAGGGTTAGGTTAGGGTTAGAGTTCAATGTTAGGGTTAGAGTTAGGGTTAGGTTTAAGGTTATGGTTGGAAGTATGGGTTATGGTTAAGTTTAGTGTTAGGATTAGGGCTCGATATTACTGTCAGGTTTAGTGTTAGTTTACGGGTTAGGGTTCGGGTTAGGGTGAGGGTTAAGCTTAGGGTTATATTTAGAGAATAGCTTTTGGTTTAGGGTTAGGGTTAGAGTTTAGGCTTAGGGTTAGGGTTACCTTTTGGGTTAATGTTAATGTTAGGATTAGAAGTTAGGGTTAGGGGTAGGGGTAGGGTTATGATTATGGTTAGGTTTAGTGTTAGGATTAGGGTTAGTGTTAGGGTTAGGTTTATGGTTAGGGTTACATTCAGGTTTAGGGTTAGGATTACTGTTAGGTTTAGAATTTGGTTTAGTGTTAAGGTTAGGGTTAGGGTTAGGTTTAGAGATAGAATTAGGGTTAGGGTTATATTTTAGGGTTAGTGTTAATGTTAGAGGATAGGGTTAAGGTTAGGGTTAGCATTATGGTTAGAGTTTAAAGTTAGGTTTAGGGTTAGAGTTGGGTTTAGGATTAGCGTTAGTGTTAGGCTTTGATGTTATGGTTAACGTTAGGGTTAGGTTTAGGGTTAAAACTTTGGTTTAGGGTTAGGGTTAGGTTTAGAGTTACGGTTAGGGTTAGGGTAAGTGTTAGGTTTAGTGTTAGGATTAGCTTTAGGGGTTAGGTGTTAGGGAGAGGCTTAGGGTTAGCCTTTGGGTTACAGTTAGTGTTAGGGTTATGATTAGGTTTATTGTTATGGTTATGGTTAGGGTTAGGGTTAGTGTTAGGGTTGGGTTTACTGTTATTTTTAGGGTTATTTTTAGGGTTAGGTTTAGGGGTTTAGTGTTACAGATAGGATTACAGTTATGTTTAGGTTAAGGGTTAGTTTTAGGGTTAGTTATACTGTTAGTTTTAGGGTTATGATTAGTTTTACGATTATGATTAGTTTTAGGGTTAAGGTTAGGCTTTAGGTTTAGGGGTAGGGTTAGGATTAGCGTTAGGATTAGTGGTAGAGTTATGGTTAGAGTTTAGGTTTACGTTTAGTGTTAGAGTTTGGTTTTACGGTTAGGGTTAGGGTGAGGCTTAGAGTTTATGGTTAGGCTTAGTATTCGGGTTATCGTTTATGCTTAGGTTTTGGGTTAGGTTGAGGGTCAGGATTAGGGATTGTGTTAGGGTTAGTGTTCGGGTAAGTTTTAGGTATGGGTTAGGATTAGGTTTAGAGTTAGTGTTATGCAAGGGTTAGTGTTAGTGTTAGGGTTAGGGTTAGGGTTAGGTATTACAGTCAGGTTTAGCATTAGTTTAAGGGGTAGTGTTAGGCTTAGGGATTAATGAAACGTTTAGGGTTATTGTTATCATTATGATTATGGCTATGATTATGGTTAGGGTTATTGTTTTGTTTAGGTTAGTGTTAGGGTTAGGATTAGGGTTAGGGTTAGGGTAAGTGTTAGAGGTTAGTAGGGTTAGGGTTAGGATTAGGGGTTAGGTGTTAGGGAGAGGATTAAGATTAGACTTTGGCTTATTATTAGCATTATGGTTATGATTAGATTTAGGGTTAGGCTTAGGTTTAGGCTTAGGGTTAGATTTAGTGTCACTTTTAGGGTTAGGTTTATGGTTAGGGTTGGGGTTTGGTGTTAGGGATAGGGATAGGGTTAGGGTTAGGTTTAGGGTTAGTTTTAGGGTAAGGGTTAGGTGTACAGTTAGGGTTAGTGTTAGGAATCGTGTTAGGTTTAGGGTTAGGGTTTAGGGTTAGGTTTAAGTTTAGGGTTAGGGTTAGAGTTAAGTTAGGGTTAGGGTTAGTTCTTAAGGTCCGGATTAGGGTTAATCTTAGGGTTAGTTTTAGTGTTAGTTTTACACATAGAGTTTAGGGTTAAGTTTAGGGCTTGAGTTAGGGTTAAGTTTAGGGTTAGGGTTATGGTTAGAGGTTAGTGTTAGTTTTAGGTTTAGTGTTAGGTTTAGGGGTAGAGTTTAGGGCAAGGGTAAGGTTTAGGGTTAGGTTTAAGATTAGTTTTAGGGTTAGGGTTACTTTTAGAGTTAGGGTTTAGGGTTAGGGTTAGGGTTTTCTTAGTGTTAGGTTTACTCTTAGTTTTAGGGTTAAGTTTAGGTTTAGGGTTAAGGTTTTATTTTTAGGATAGGCTTCGGGTTATGTTTAGGTTTAGGGTTAGGGTTACAGTTAGAGTTAATGTTAGGTTTATGGTTAGTTTTAGTGTTATGATTTGTTTTAGGGTTTGTGTTAGGCTTTACAGTTAGGGTTAGGGTTAAGTTTAGGGTTAGTGTTATGGTTAGAGTTTAGCATTAGGTTTAGTGTTACAGTTTGTTGTTAGGGTTAGGGTTAGGCTAACAGTTTATGTTTCTGCTTAGTGTTAGGGTTTTTGTTAAAGCTTAGGTTTTGGGTTAGGGGAGGGTTAGGATTAGGGTTAGTCTTAGGGTTAGTGTTAGGTTAAGGGTTAGACCTATGGGTTATGGTTAGTGTTAGGGTTGGGGTTAGGGTTAGGGTTAGGGTTAGGGTTAGGCTTAGGGTTATGCTAGGGTTAGGGTTAGGTATTACCATCAGGTTTAGGGTTAGTTTAAGGGGTAGGGGTAGGGTTAGATTTATGGTTACAGATTAATGTTAGGTTTAGTGTTATGGTTATGGTTATGGTTATGGTTATGGTTAGGGTTAAGGTTTGGGTTAGGATTAGGGTTAGGGTTAGCATTAGAAGTAAGGGTTAGGGGTAGGGTTAGGTTTATGGTTACAGTTAGTGTTAGGTTTAGTGTTAAGGTTATGGTTAGGGATTAGGTGTTAGGGAGACGATTAAGATTAGATTTCAGCTTATGGTTAGCGGTAGGGTTTCGATTAGGTTTAGGGTTAGGCTCTGGGTTAGGGTTAGGTTTAGTGTTTATTTTAGTGTTATGTTTATGGTTATTTTTGGGGTTTTGTATTAGGGATAGTGTTAGCGTTAGCCTTAGGTTTAGAGTAAGGTTTAGCTTTACCATTAGGGATAGGGTTAGAAATCGTGTTAGGTTTAGTTTAGGGTTTAGGGTTAGGTTTAGGGTTAGGGTTAAGGATAGGGTTAGGGTTAGGGTTAAATTTAGGTTTAGGGTTGGGTTTAGTTTTAGGGTTAGAAATTGGTTTAGTGTTAGTGTTGGGGTTAGGGGTAGAGTTAGAGTTAGGGTTAGGGTTAATTGTTAGGGTTAGTGTTAGTGTTACCGTTAGGGTTAGGGTTAGGTTTAGGGTTATTGTTATGGATATATTTTAGGGTTAGGTTTAGGGTTAGTGTTATGGATAAAGTTTAGGGTTAGTTTTAATGTCTGGGTTAGTGTTAAGGTTAGGGTTAGGTTTACGGGTAGAGGTTAGAATTAGGTTTAGTGTTAGAGTTTGGGTTTAGGTTTAGGGTTAGGTTTAAGCTTAGAGGTTATGGTTAAACTTAATGTTAGGGGTAGGGTTAAAACTTAGGTTTAGGTTTAGGGTTAGTGTTATGGTTAATGTTACTGTTAGGGTTAGTGTTAGGCTTAGGCTTAGGGTTTAGGTGTTAGGGAAAGGGTTAGGGTTAGGTTTAATGTTAGGGTTAGGTTTAGAGTTAGAGGTATGGATTAGGGTTAGTGTTAGGGTTAGTGTTAGGGTTAGGCTTAGGGTTAGGGTTATGGTTAAAGGTTAGTGTTAGGGTTAGGGTTAGTGTTAGGTTTAGTTGTAGTGTTTAGGTCAAGTGTTAGGTTTAGGGTTAGGTTTACGATTAGTTTTAGGGTTAGCGTTAGTTTTAGGGTTAGGGGTTAGTGTTAGGATTAGGGTTAGGGTTATTTTTAGGGTTAGGTTTACTCTTAGTTTTAGGGTTAGGTTTAAGGTTAGGGTTAAGGGTTTAGTGTTAGGGATAGGATTAGGGTTATGTTTAGGTGTAGGGTTAGGGTTACGGTTAGAGTTAGTGTTAGGTTTATGGTTATTTTTGGGTTATGATTAGTTTTAGGGTTTGTGTTAGGCTTTAGGGTTAGGGTTAAGTTTAGTGTTAGGGTTAGGTTTAGGGTTAGGGTTAGGGTTAGATTTAGTGTTAGGTTTCGTGTTAGAGTTTGGTGTTAGGGTTATGGTTATGGTTATGGTTAGGCTTACAGTTTATGGTTCAGCTTAGTCTAGGGTTTTCGTTAAAGCTTAGGTTTTGGGTTAGGGTGATGGTTAGGATTAGTGTTACTGTTAGGGTTAGTGTTAGGGTAAGGGTTAGAGCTATGGGTTAGTGTTATAGTTTGGGTACGGATTAGGGTTAGGGTTAGGATTAAGGTTAGGTTTAGGGTTAGGCTTAGGTTTATGCTAGGGTTAGGGTTATGGTTAGGTATTACTGTCAGGTTTAGGGTTAGTTTAAAGGGTAGGGTTAGGGTTTGGTTCAGGGTTAGGGATTAATGTTAGGTTTAGGGTTATGGTTATGGTTATGGTTAGGCTTAGGGTTTGGGTTAGGATTATGGTTATGCTAGGATTAGGTATTACAGTCAGGTTTAGGGTTAGTTTAAGGGGTAGTGTTATGGTTAGATTTAAGGTTAGGGATTAATTTTAAGTTTAGGGTTATGGTTATGGTTATGGTTAGGGCTTGGGTTAGGGTTAGGGTTAGGATTAGAAGTAAGGGTTAGGGTAGGGTTAGGTATATGGTTACAGTTAGTTTTAGGATTTGTGTTAGGGTTTTGGTGACTTGTTAGGTGTTAGGGAAAGGATTAAGATTAGACTTTATCTTATGTTTAGTGTTAGGTTTATGATTAGGTTTAGGGTTAGGCTTAGGGTTAGGGTTAGATTTAGGTTTAGTGTTTGTTTAAGGTTAGGTTAATGGTTAGGTTTGGGGTTTGGTATTAGGGATAGGGTTAGGGTTAACCTTAGGTTTAGAGTAAGGGTTAGCTTTACCGTTAGGGTTATGGTTAGGAACCGTGTTAGCTTTAGGGTTAGGGTTTAGGGTTAGGTTTAGGTTTAGGGTTTGGGATAGGATTAGGGTTAAATTTAGGTTTATGTTTAGGGTTAGTATTAGGGTGAGAAGTTGGTTTAGTGTTAGTGTTGTGGTTAGGGTTAGAGTTAGAGTTTGGGTTACAGTTAGATGTTAGGGTTATGGTTAGGGTTACCATTAGTATTAGGGTTAGGATTAGGGTTAGTATTACGGATAAAGTTTTGGGTTATGTTTAGCGTTAGAGTTAGTGTTAAGGTTAGGGATAGGGTAATGATTAGAGGTCAGCATTAGCTTTAGTGTTAGAGTTTGGGTTTAGGTTTAGGGTTAGGTTTAAGCTTAGACGTTATGGTTAAGGTTAATGTTAGGGTTAGGGTTAAAACTTAGGTTTAGGTTTAGGGTTAGTGTTAGGTTTTGGGTGACTTAAGATTAGTGTTAGAGTTAGGCTAAGGGTTAAGTGTTAGGGAGAGGTTTAGGGTTAGGGATAAGGTTAGGTTTAGGGTTAGAGGTATGGATTAGGGTTAGGGTTAGTGTTAGGGTTAGGCTTAGGGTTAGTGATGGGTTAAGTTTAGGCTTAGAGGAATGGATTTGGCTTAGGGTTAGGGTTAGTTTTAGGGTTAGAGTTAGGTTTAGTTTTAAGCATAGGATTTGGTGTAGGTTTTAAAGTTAGGTTTAGTGTTAGTTTTAGGGTTAGGGTTAGGGATAGGTTAGTGTTAGGGTTAGAGATTAAGGTTAGGATTAGTATTAGGGTTAGAGTTAGGGTTAGATGTATGTGTTAGGGTTAGTTTTATGCGTAGGATTAGGGTTAGTGTTAGTGTTAGGGATAGGGTTACGTTTAGGCTTTGGGTTATGGTTATGGTTATGGTTATGGTTATGGTTAGGGTTAGAAGTTAATGTTAGGGTTAGAGTTAGGGTTAGGGTTAGGGTTAGGGTTGGGAGTATGGGTTAGGGTTAGGTTTAGGGGTAGTGTTAGAGTTAAGGATAGGGTTATGGTAGGTTTAGGGTTAGGGTTAGGGCTAGATATTACTGTCAGGCTTAGTGTTAATTTAAGTCTTAGTGTTCGGGTTAGGTGAGGGTTAGTCTTAGGGTTATGTTTAGAGGTTAGCTTTAGGTTTAGGGTTATGGTGAAGGTTAGAGTTTAGGCTTATCTTTAGGGTTAGGTTTAGGGTTAACTATAGGGTTAACATTAAAAGTTAGGGTTAGGGATAGTGTTAGGGTTATGATTATGGTTAGGGTTAGTGTTAGGATTAGGTTTAGTGTTAGTGTTGGGTTTAGTGTTAGGGTTATGTTTAGGTTTAAGGCTCAGGTTACTGTTAGGATTAGAATTTGGTTTAGTGTTAAGGATAGGGTTAGGTTTAGAGTTAGAATTAGGGATAGGGTTATATTTTAGGGTTAGGGTTAGCTTTAGGGTTAGTGTTACAGTTAGAGGATAGGGTTAAGTTCAGGGTTAGGGTTATGGTTAGAGGTTAGCATTAGTTTTAGTGTTAGAGTTGGGTTTAGGGTTAGGGTTAGGGTTAGGCTTAGATGTTATGGTTAAGGTTAGTGTTAGGTTTAACGGTTAGGGTTATGGTGAGGGTTAGAGTTTAGGCTTATGGTTAGGGTTAGGTTTAGGGTTAACTATAGGGTTAGGATTAGACGTTAGGTTTAGGGGTAGTGTTAATGTTATGATTACGGTTAGGGTTAGTGTTAGGATTAGGTGTAGTGTTAGTGTTAGGTTTAGGGTTAGGGTTACGTTTAGGTTTAGGGATCGGGTTACTGTTAGGGTTAGAAGTTGCTGTAGTGTTAAGGTTAGGGTTAGGGTTAGGTTTAGTTTTAGAATTAGGGTTAGGGTGATATTTTAGGGTTAGGGTTAGGGTTAGTGTTACAGTTAGAGGATAATGTTAAGATTAGGGTTAGTGTTATGGTTAGATGTTAGCATTAGGTTTAGGGTTTGAGTTGCGTTTAGGGTTAGGGTTAGGATTAGGCTTAGATGTTATGGTTAAGGTTAGTGTTAGGTTTAAGGTTAAAACTTAGTATTGGTGTTAGGGTTAGGGTTAGAATTATGGTTAATATTAGAGTAAGTGTTAGGTTTGGTGTTAGGGTTAGGTTTAGGGGTTAGGTGTTAAGGAAAGGCTTAAATTTAGGGTTTGGGTTACAGTTAGTGTTAGAGTTATGATTAGGTTTAGGGTTATGGTTAGGGTTATGGTTAGTGTGAGGTTTAGGTTTACTGTTAGTTCTAGGATTAGGTTTAGGGTTAGCTTAGGGGTTTATTGTTACGGATAGGATTGGGGTTATGATTAGGTTAAGGGTTAGGGTTAGGGTTAGGTTTATGGTTAGTTTTAGTGTTATGGTTAGTTTTAGGGTTAAGGTTAGGCTTTCGGTTTAGGGTTAGGGTTAGGGTTAGCATTAGGATTAGGGTTAGCATTATGGTTGGAATTTTAGGTTTAGTGTTAGAATTTGGTTTTACAGTTAGGGTTAGGGTTAGGCTTAGAGTTTATGGTTAGGCTTAGTATTAGGGTTATCGTTAATGCTTAGGTTTTGGGTTAGGGTGAGGGTCAGGATTAGGGTTAGTGTTAGGGTTAGTGTTAGTTAAGTGTTAGAGATATGGATTAGGGTTATGTTTAGGGTTAGGATTAGTGTTAGGGTTATGCTAGGGTTAGGGTTAGTTTTAGGGTTAGTTATTACAGTCAGGTTTAGGGTTAGTTTAAGGGGAAGGGACAGGGTTAGGGATTAATGTTAGGTTTAGGGTTATGGTTATGGTTATGGTTTGGGTTAGGGTTTGGGTTAGGGTTAGAGTTAGTGTTAGGATTAGAAATAACTGTTAGGGGTTAGTAAGGTTAGTGTTAGGGTTAGGATTAGGGGTTAGGTGTTAGGGAGAGGTTTAAGATTAGACTTCGGCTTACGGTTAACGTTAGGGTTACGATGAGGTTTAGGGTTAGGCTTAGGTTTAGGGTTAGTTTTAGTGTTACTTTTAGTGTTACGTTTATGGTTAGGGTTGGGGTTTGGTGTTAGGGATAGGGTTAGGGTTAGGTTTAGCGTAAGGGTTAGGTTTACGGTTATGGTTAGTGTTAGGAACCGTGTTAGGTTTAGGGTTAGTGTTTAGGGTTAGGTTTAGGTTTAGGGTTAGGGTTACAGTTAGAGTTAGGGTTAGAGTTAGTCGTTAATGTTAGGGTTTGTTTTAGAGTTAGTTTTAGGGTTAGTTTTACGGATAGAGTTTAGGGTTAAGTTTAGTGTTAGAGTTAGGGTTAAGTTTAGGGTTAGGGTTACTGTTAGGGTTAGTGTTAGGTTTAAGGTTAGTTTTAGGGTTATGATTTGTTTTAGTGTTTTTTTATGCTTTAGGTTTAGGGTTAGGGTTAGGATTAGGTTAGGGTTATGGTTAGAGTTTAGCGTTAGGTTTAGTGTTAGAGTTTGGTGTTAGGGATAGGGTTATGGTTAGGCTTAGAGTTTATGGTTTGGCTTAGGGTTAGGGTTTTCGTTAAATCTTAGGTTTTGGGTTAGGGATAGGGTTAGGGTTAGGGTTAGTGTTAGGGTTAGTGTTAGGGTAAGGGTTAGAGGTATGGGTTATGGTTATGGTTAGTGTTAGGGTTAGGTTTAGGCTTAGGGTTATGCTAGGGTTAGGGTTAGGGTTAGGTATTACAGTCAGGTTTAGGGTTAGTTTAAGTGGTAGGGTTAGGGTTTGATTTAGGGTTAGGGATTAATGTTTTGTTTAGGGTTATGGTTATGTTTATGTTTAGGGTTAGGGTTTGGGTTGGGTTATTGTTAGGGTTAGGATTAGAAGTAAGGGTTAGGGGTAGGCTTAGGTTTATGGTTACAGTTAGGGTTAGTGTCAGTGTTAGGGTTAGTGTTAGGGGTTAGGTGTTAGCGAGAGAATTAAGATTAGACATCGGCTTATGGTTAGCGATAGGGCTACTATTAGATTTAGTGTTAGGCTTAGGGTCAGTATTAGGGTTAGGTTTAGTGTTTGTTTTAGGGTTAGGTTTATGGTTTGGGTTGGGGTTTCGTATTAGGGATATGGTTAGGGTTAGCCTTAGGTTTAGAGTAAGGGTTAGCTTTACCATTAGGTTTAGGGTTAGGAATCATGTTAGGTTTAGTGTTACTGTTTAGGGTTAGGTTTAGGGTTAGGGTTAGTGATAGGGTCAGGTTTAAATTTAGGTTTAGGGTTTTGGTTAGTTTTAGGGTTAGAAGTTGGTTTAGTGTTAGTGTTGGTATTAGGGTTACAGTTAGAGTTAGGGTTAGGGTTAGGGTTACTGTTAGGGTTAGGTTTAGGGTTAATGTTATGGATAAAGTTTAGGGTTAGGTTTAGGGTTAGAGTTAGTGTTAAGTTTAGGTTTAGGGTTACGGTTAGAGGTCAGCATTAGGTTTAGTGTAAGTGTTTGGGTTCAGGTTTACGGTTAGGTTTAAGCTTAGAGGTTATGGTTAAGGTTAATGTTAGGGTTAGGGTTAAAACTTAAGTTTAGGTTTATGGTTAGTGTTAGGGTTAGGGTTACTATTAGGGTTAGTGTTAGTGTTAGGCTTGGTGGTTAGGTGTTAGGGAAAGGGTTAGGCTTAGGGTTAAGTTTAGGGTTAGGGTTAGGTTTAGGGTTAGACATATGGATTAGGGTTAGTGTTAGGGTTAGTGTTAGGATTAGGCTTAGGGTTAGTGATAGGGTTAGTGTTAGGGTTAGAGGTATGGGTTAGGGTTAGGGTTAGGGTTAGAGTTAGGTTTAGTTTTAGGCTTAGGATTAGGTTTAGGTTTCAAAGTTAGGTTTAGTGTTAGTTTTAGGGTTAGGGTTAGGGATAGGTTAGGGTTAGGGTTAGGTTTAGAGGTTAAGGTTATGATTAGGGTTAGGATTAGTGTTAGGGTTAGGGTTAGGGTTAGAGGTATAAGTTAGGGTTAGATTTATGTAGTATTAGGAGTAGGGTTAGTGTTATTGTTAGGGATAGGGTTAAGGTTATGCTTTAGGGTACGGTTAAGTTTAGGGTTAGGTTTAGAAGTTAATGTTAGGGTTAAATTTAAGGTTAGGGTTAGGGTTATGGTTAGAAGTATGGGTTGGGATTAGGTTTAGTGGTAGTGTTAGAGTTATGGTTAGGGTTGTGGTAGATTTAGGGTTAGGGTTAGGGCTAGATATTACTGTCAGTGTTAGTGTTAGTTTAAGTGTTAGTGTTCGGGTTACGGTGAGGCTTAGACTTAGGGTTATGTTTAGAGGTTAGATTTAGGTTTAGGGTTAGGGTTAGGTTTGGTTTAACGTTAGGGTTAGGATTAGAAGATAGGGTGGGGGTGGCTTTAGGGTTATGATTACGGTTAGTGTTAGTGTTAGGATTAGGCTTAGTGTTAGGGTTAGGTTTAGGGTTACGGTTACCTTTAGGTTTAGTTTTAGGGTTACTGTTAGGGTTAGAAGTTGGTTTAGTGTTAAGGTTAGGGTTAGGGTAAGGTTTAGAGTTAGAAATAGGGTTTTGGTTATATTTTAGTGTTAGGGTTAGTGTTACAGTTAGAGGATAGTGTTACGGTTAGCGTTAGGGTTATGCTTAGAGGTTAGCGATAGTTTTAGGGTTAGAGTTGGGTTTAAGGTTAGGGTTAGGTTTAGGCTTAGATGTTATGGTTATGGTTAGGGTTAGATTTAGGGTTAAAAGTTAGGTTTAGGGTTAGGGTTAGGATTAGTGTTACGGTTAGGATTAGGGTTAGTGTTAGGTTTAGTTTTAATATTCTGTTTAGGGGTTAGGTGTTAGGCAGAGGCTTAGGGTTAGGCTTTGGGTTACAGTTAGTGTTAGGGTTATGATTAGGTTTAGGGTTGGGGTTAGGGTTAGGTTTACTGTTTGTTCTAGTGTTAGGTTTAGTGTTAGGGTTAGGCGTTTAGTGTTATGGATAGGATTAGGGTTATGTTTCGTTTCAGGTTTAGGGTTAGAGTTAGGTTTATGGTTAGTTTTAAGGTTATGGTAAGTTTTACGGTTAAGATTAGGCTTTAGTTTTAGGGTTAGGGTTAGGGTTAGAGTTAGGATTAGGGTTAGTGTTATGGTTAGAGTTTAGGTTTAGGTTTAATGTTAGAGTTTGGTTTTACGGTTAGGGTTAAGCTTAGAGTTTATAGTTAGGCTTAGTGTTAGGGTTATCATTAATGCTTAGGTTTTGGGTTAGGGTGAGTGTCAGGATTAGGGTTAGTGTTAGGGTTAGTGTTAGAGTAAGGGTTAGAGGTATGGGTTAGGGTTATGGTTAGGTTTAGGGTTAGTGTTAGGGTTATGCTAGTGTTAGTGTTAGTGTTAGTGTTAGGGTTAGGTATTACAGTCAGGTTTAGGGTTAGTTTAAAGGGTAGGGTAAGGTTAGGGATTGATGTTAGGTTTAGTTTTATGGTTATGGTTATGGTTAGGGTTAGGGTTTGTGTTAGGTTTAGCGTTAGGGTTAGGATTAGAAGTAAGTGTTAGGGGTTAGTAGGATTAGTGTTACGGTTAGGATTAGGCATTAGGTGTTAGGGAGAGGATTAAGATTAGACTTCTGCTTACGGTTAGTTTTAGAGTTATGATTAGGTTTAGGGTTAGGTTTAGGGTTAGAGTTAGTTTTAGTGTTACTATTAGGGTTAGGTTTATGGTTAGGGTTGCGGTTTGGTGTTAGTGATAAGTTTAGGTTTAGGATTAGGGTTAGATTTAGGGTAAGTTTTAGGTTTACGTTTAGGGTTAGTGTTAGGAATCGTGTTAGGTTTAGGGTTTAGGTTTAGGTTTAGGTTTAGGTTTAGATGTTAAGGGTAGGGTTAGGGTTAGGTTTATGTTTGATGTTATGGATAGAGTTTAGGGTTAGGTTTAGGGTTAGAGTTACGGTTAAGTTTACAGTTAGGGTTATGGTTAGAAGTTAGGTTTAGGATTAAGGGTTACTGTTAGATTTAGGGGTAGAGTTTAGGGCTTCGGTTAGGTTTAGGGTTAGGTTTATGATTAGTTTTAGGCTTAGGGTTAGTTTTAGTGTTAGGGTTTAGGGTTAGTGTTAGGGTTAGGGTTAGTGTTAGGGTTATGTTTACTCTTAGTTTTAGGGTTAGGTTTAGGGTTAAGGTTAAGCGTTTATTGGTAGGGATAGGATTAATGTTATGTTTACGCTTAGTGTTAGGGTTACGGTTAGGGTTAGTGTTAGGTTTACAGTTAGTTTTAGGGTTATGATTAGTTTTAGGGTTTTGTTAGGCTTTATGGTTAGTGTTAGGGTTAGAGTTAGGGTTAGGTTTAGGGTTAACTTTAGGGTTAGAATTAGAAGTTAGCGTTAGTGGTAAGGGTAGGGCTATGATTACGGTTAGGGTTAGTGTTACGATTAGGGTTAGTTTTAGGGTTAGGTTTAGGGTTAGGGTTACGTTTAGGTTTATGTTTAGGGTTACTGTTAGGGTTAGAAGTTGGTTTAGTGTTAAGGTTAGGGTTAGGGTTAGGTTTAGAGTTATAATTAGGGTTAGGGTTATATTTTAGTGTTAGTCTTAGCGTTAGGGTTAGTGTTACAGTTAGAAGATAAGGTTAAGGTTATCGTTAGGGTTATGGGTAGAGGTTAGCGTTAGTTTTAGGGTTAGAGTTGGGTTTAGGGTTTTGGTCAGGGTTAGGCTTCTATGTTTTGGTTAAGTTTAGGGTTAGGTTTAGGGTTAAAACTTAGGTTTAGGGTTAGGGTTAGAGTTATGGTTAGGGTTAGGGTAAGTGTTAGGTTAAGTGTTAGGTTTAGGGTTAGTGTTACTGATAGTTCTAGGGTTAGGGTTAGTGTTAGAAGTTAGGGTTAAGGTTTAGTGTTGTGGTTAGGGTCAGTGTTAGGGTAGTGTTAGAAGTAAGCTTTAGAGTTAGGTTTAGGTGTAGGATTATTGCTAGGGATATGGTTATTGTAGGTTTAGGGTTAGGGTTCTGGTTAGGTGTTACGGTCTTGTTATTGTTAGTTTAAGGTTTAGGGTTAGGCTTAGGGTTAGGGTTAGTGTTAGTTTTAGGGTTAGGGTAAGAGTTTAGGGTTATTGTTATGTTTGTGTTAGAGTTGGTGTTAGGGGTGTGATTAGGGGTAGTTTTTGGGCTTGGATTACAAATAGGGTTAGGTTTAGGGTTAGATTTAGGTGTTTTGTGTTAAGGATAGAGTTAGGGTTATTCTTTGGTTTACGTTTAGGGTTAGGGTTATGATTAGCTTAGGGTTAGTGTTAGGGTTATGGTTAGTGTTTGCATTAGATTTATGTTTAGTTTTAGGATTAGGGTTACGGTTAGGTTTAGGGTTTAGGTGTTAGGGATAAGGTTGTAGTTAGAGTTAGGGCTAGCATTAGGGATAAATTTATGGTTAGTGTTAGGGTTAGGGTTAGGGTTAGGGTTAGAGGTATGGGTTAGGGTTAGTGTTAGGGTTAGGGTTAGGTTTAGAGTTAGGTTTAGTTTTAGGCTTAGGGTTAGGTTTAGGGTTAAAAGTTAGGTTTAGTGTTAATTTTAGGGTTAGGTTAGCGATAGGTTAGTGTTAGATTTAGGGTTAGTGTTAGAGTTTAAGGTTAGGATTAGGGCTAGGATTAGGGTTAGGGTTAGGGTTAGGGTTAGGGTTAGGATTAGCTTTATTGTTAGTGTTAGGGATAGGGTTACAGTTAGGCTTTGGGTTATGGTTAGGGCTGGGTTAGGTTTATGGTTAGGTTTAGGTTTAGGTTGAGGTTTAGGGTTAGGTTTAGGATTAGGGTTAGGGTTAGGTTTATGGTTAGGGTTAGGGTTAGGGTTAGGTTTAGGGTTAGGGTTAGTGTTAGGGTTAGGTTTAGGGTTAGAGGTTAAGGTTAGAATTAGAGTTAGGATTAGGGTTAGGGTTAGGGTTAGCGTTAGAGTTATGTGTTATTGTTAGGTTTAGGATTAGTGTTAGTGTTAGTGTTAGGGATCGGGTTATGTTCAGTCTTTGGGTTATGGTTATGGTTAGGGTTAGGGTTATGGTTAGGTTTAGGGTTAGGTTGAGGTTTAGGGTTAGGGTTAGTGTTAGGGTTCGGTTTAGAAGTTAGGTATAGAGTTAGGTTTAGGGTTAACGTTAGGGATAGTTTAGTGTTAGGGTTAGGGTTAAAGTTTAAGATTAGGGTTAGAGTTTGTGTCAGGGTAGGGTTAGATTTAGAATTATGTGTCAGGGTAACTTTTAGGTGTAGGGTTAGACATAGGGTTAGCGTTATGGTAGGTTTAGGTGTAGGGTTAGGGCTAGGTATTACTGTTAGGGTTAGTATTAGTTTAAGGGATAGGGTTTGGGTTAGGGTTAGGCTTAGTGTTATGTGTAGAGGTAAGTTTAGGTTTAGGTTTATCTTTAGGGTTAGAGTTTATGGTTATGGTTATTGTTAGCGTTAGGTTTAGGATTAGAAGTTAGGGTTAGGGTTAGGGTTATGATTACGGTTAGGATTACGGTTAGTGTTAGGGTTAGTGTTATTGTTAGGATTAGGGTTAGGTGTTTGGGAGAGGGTTAGGGTTAGTGTTAGGGTTAGGGTTAGGGTTAGGTTAGGCTTAGTTTAGGGTTAGGGTTAGCGGTTAGGGTTAAGGACTGTGTTAGGTTTAGGCTTCGGGTTACTGTTAGTGTTAGTGTTATGATTAGGTTTAGGTTTATTGTTAGGGTAAGGGTTAAAATTAAGGTCATAGTAAAGCTTACAGTTAGGTTTAGGGTTGGGTTTAGCCTTAGGGTTAGGGGTTAGCTGTTAGGGATATGGTTAGGTATATGGATAGGGTTAGGTTTAGGGTTAGGGTTGAAGGTTAGTTTTACGGTTTGGTTTAGGTTTATGGATAGTGTTAGGGTTAGGGTTATGTTTTAGGGTTAGGTTTAGCGTTAGGTTAGGATTAGGTTTAGGCTTATGGGTAGATGTTAGCGTTAAGTTCAGTGTTAGAGTTTGGTGTTAGGGTTATGTTTAGGGCTAGGCTTAGTGTTTATGGTTAGGGTTCGGGTTAGGGTTAGGGTTAAAGCTTAGGTTTAGGGTTAGGGTTACGGTTAGGGTTAGGGTTATATTTAGAGGTTAGTGTTAGTGTTAGGTTTAGAGTTAGTGTTAGTTTTAGGGTTAGGGTTAGGTTTAGAATTTGGTTTAGGTTTAGGTTTAGGGTTAGGGTTAGGTTTAGGATTAGGGTTAGCTTTAGGGTTAGGAATAGGGTTACAGTTAAGCTTTGGGTTATGGTCAGGGTTATGTTTAGGGTTATGATAAGGGTTAGGTTGACGTTTAGGATTATGTTTAGGGTTAGGTTTAGAAGTTAGATTTAGTGTTAGGGTTATGATTAGACATTAGGGTTAGGGTTTGGTTAAGTTTTACGATTAGGGTTAAGGTTATGGTTAGAGTTACAGGTTAGTGGTAAGTTTAGGCTTAGGTTAGGGTTAAGGTTAGGTTTATGGTTAGGTTTAGCGTTAGATGTATGGGTTAGGTTTAGGGTTAGGGTTAAGGTTATGGTTAGGATTAGGGTTATGTTTAGAGTTAGGGTTAGGGTTAGGGTTAGAGGTATGTGTTAGGGTTAGCTTTAGGGGTATGGTTAGGGTTAGGGTTAGTATTATGGTAGGGTTATTATGGTAGGGCTACGTATTATGGTCAGTGTTAATGTTATTTTAACGGGTAGGGTTATGGTTAGGGTTAGAGATATTTTTTTAGGTTTCAGGTTAGTTTCAAGGTTAGGGTTAATTTAGGGTTCTGGTTAGGGTTAGTGTCAGAGTTTAGGGTTTTGGGTTAGGTTTAGGGTTAGTGTTAGGCTTAGCATTAGTTTTAGGGTTAGAGTTTAGGTTTAGGTTTAGGTTTAAGGTTAAGGTTAGGGTTAGGATTAGGTTTAGGAGTACAATTCATTGTTTGTGTAGGGTTAGGGTTAGTGTTTAAGGTTAGTGTTAGGGCTACGTTTAAGGTTTGAGTTAGGGGTTAGTTGTTAGCGGCAGGGTTAGGGTTAGGCTTCCAGTTATGGTTATGTTTTGGGTTATGATTCGGTTTAGGCTTAGATTTATGGTAAGTGTTAGGGTTAGATTTAGAGGTAGGTTTAGTGTTACAGTTAGGGGTTAGGTGTTAGCGACAGGGTTATGGTTAGAGTTAGAGTTTAGGATTAGGGTTAGGTTTAGGGTTAGAATTAGGGTTAGGGTTAGGATTAGGGTTAAATTTTAGGCTTAGGGTTACGTTTAGGCTTAGGTTTATTTTTAGGGTTAGGACTAGAATTTAGGCTTAGAGTTAGGTTTATGGTTAGGGTTACGGATACAGTTAGCGTTAGGGTTAGGTTTAGGTTTAGGGTTAGGTGTTAAGTGTTAGGAAGAGGATTATGGTTAGTCTTCGGGTTAGGGTTAGGGGTTAAGTATTAGGGATAGAGTTAGCGTTATCGTTACGTTTAGGGTTAGAGTTAGGGTGAGGTTTAGGGTAAGGTTTAGGGTTAGGGATAGTGTTAGGTTTAGGGTTAGGTATAGTGTTAGGTTTAGGGTTAGTGTTTAGAGTTAGGTATTAGGGATAGTGTTAGTGTTAGGGTTAGGGTGAGGGTTATAGTTAGGCTGGTTTAGGGTAAAGTTTAGGGTTAGGGATAGTGTTAGGTTTAGGTTTAGGTTTAGGGTTAGGGTTAGGTATAGTGTTAGGGTTAGGGTTAGGTTTAGGTTTAGAGTTTAATTTTAGGGTTAGGTTTAGTGTTAATCTTAAGGTTAGCTTTAAGTTTAGGATTACAATTTATGGTTGGGGTAGGGTTATTTTTAGGGTTATGTTTAAGGTTAAGGTTAGGGTTAAGTTTAGGGTTAGAGTTAGGATGAGGTTTTAGGGAGAGGTTTAGAGTTAAGCTTCTGGTTACGGTTACGTTTTGTGTAACGATTAGGTTTAGGCTTAGGGATATGGTTAGTGTTAGTGTTAGGTTTAGGGTTTGGGTTAGATTTAGAGGTAGTGTTAGGGTTACGGTTAGGGGTTAGGTGTTAGGAACAGGGTTAGTGTTTTAGGGTTAAGGTTAGGCTTTAGGTTTAGGGTTAGGGTTAGGTTTAGCGTTTGGATTAGTGTTAGAGTTATGGTTAGAGTTTAGGTTTAGGTTTAGTGTTAGAGTTTGGTTTTACGGTTAGGGTTAGGGTGACGCTTAGAGTTTATGGCTAGGCTTAGTGTTAGGGTTATCCTTAATGCTTAGGTTTTGGGTTAGGGTGAGGGTCAGGATTAGGGTTAGTGTTAGGGTAAGGGGTAGAGGTATGGGTTAGAGTTATGGTTAGGTTTAGGGTTGGTGTTAGTGTTATGCTAGGGTTAGTGTTAGGGTTAGGTATTACAGTCAGGTTTAGGGTTAGTTTAAGGGGTAGGGTTAGGGTTAGGGATTAATGTTAGGTTTAGTGTTATTTTTATGATTATGGTTAGGGTTAGGGTTTAGTTTAACGTTAGGTTTAGTTTTAGGATTAGAAGTAAGTGTTAGGAGTTAGTAGGGTTAGTGTTAGGGTTAGGATTAGGGTTAGGTGTTAGGGAGAGGATTAAGATTGGACTTAGGCTTACGGTTAGTGTTAGGGTTACGATTAATTTTAGTGTTAGGCTTAAGGTTGGGGTTAGGATTAGTCTTAGTGTTACTTTTAGGGTTAGGTTTATGGTTAGTGTTGCGTTTTGGTGTTAGGGATAGGGTTAGGGTTAGATTTAGGGCTAGGTTTAGGGTAAAGGTTAGGTTTACAGTTAGGGTTAGTGTTAGGAATCGTGTTAGGTTTAGGGTAGGGTTTAGGTTTAGGCTTAGGGTGACAGAGTTAGGTTTAGGGTTAGATTTTAAGGTTTGGGTTAGGGTTAGGTTTAGGGTTAGTGTTATGGATAGAGTTTAGGGTTAGGTTTAGCATTAGAGTTAGGGTTAAGTTTAGGGTTAGGGTTATGGTTTCTAGGTTAGTGTTAGGGTTAGTGTTAGTGTTAGGTTTAGTTTAGAGTTTAGGGCAAGGGTTAGCTTTAGGGTTAGGTTTATGATTAGTTTTAGGGTTAGCATTAGTTTTAGGGTTAGGGTTTAGTGTTAGGATTAGGGTTAGGGTTATTGTTAGGGTTAGGTTTACTCTTAGTTTTAGGGTTAGGTTTAAGGTTAGGGTTAAGAGTTTAGTGTTAGGGATAGGACTAGGGTTATGTTTTGGTTTAGTGTTAGGGTTACGTTTAGACTTAGTGTTAGGTTTACTGTTAGTTTTAGGGTTATATTTAGTTTTAGGGTTTGGGTTAGGCTTTAGGTTTAGTGTTAGGGTTAGGGTTAGGGTTAGGTTTAGGTTTAGTGTTATGGTTAGAGTTTAGCGTTAGGTTTAGTGTTAGAGTTTGGTGTTAGGGTTAGGGTTAGGTTTAGGCTTACAGTTTATGGTTCAGCTTAGTCTTAGGGTTTTCGTTAAAGCTTAGGTTTTGGGTTAGGGTGAGGGTTAGGATTAGTGTTACTGTTAGGGTTATTGTTAGGGTAAGGGTTAGAGCTATGGGTTAGGATTATAGTTTGGTTATGGGTTAGGGTTAGGGTTAGGATTAAGGTTAGGGTTAGGGTTAGGCTTAGGTTTATGCTAGGGTTAGGGTTAGGGTCATGTATTACCTTCAGTTTTAGGGTTAGTTTAAGGGGTAGGGTTAGGGTTAGATTTAGGGTTAGGGATTAATGTTAGGTTTAGGTTTATGGATATGGTTATCGTTATGGTTAGGCTTAGGTTTTGGGTTAGGATTAGCATTATGCTAGGGTTAGGTATTACAGTCAGGTTTAGTGTTAGACTAAGGGGTAGTGTTAGGGTTAAATTTAAGGTTAGGGATTAATTTTAGGTTTGGGGTTATGGTTATGGTTATGGTTAGGGCTTGGGTTAGGGTTAGGGTTAGGATTAGAAGTAAGGGTTAGGGTAGGGTTAGGTATATGGTTACAGTTAGTGTTAGGATTAGTGTTAGTGTTAGGGTGACGGGTTAGGTGTTAGGGAGAGGATTAAGATTAGACCTTGTCTTATGTTTAGTGTTCGGTTAGGGTTAGGGTTAGGTTTAGTGTTTGTTTAAGGTTAGGTTTAATGTTAGGGTTGGGGCTTGGTTTTAGGGATAGAGTTAGGGTTAGCCTTAAGTTTAGAGTAAGGGTTAGCTTTACCGTTAGGGTTAGGGTTAGAAATCGTGTTAGGTTTAGTGTTAGGGTTTAGGGTTAGGTTTAGGTTTAGGTTTAGGGTTAGGGATAGGGTTAGTGTTAAATTTAGGTTTAGGGTTAGGGTTAGGGTTAGGGTTAGGGTTAGTTGTAGAGGTATGGGTTAGTGTTAGGGTTAGGATTAGGTTTAGGGTTATGGTAGCTTTAGGGTTAGGGTTAGTGTTAGAGTTTAGGTTTAAGGTTAGGTTTGTGGTCAGCATCAAGGTTAGGATATGGTTAGAATTAAGTTTTAGAGTTAGGTTTAGGGGTAGCTTTAGGTTTAGGTATAGTGTTATGTTAGGTTTAGAGTCAAGGTTCGGGCTAGTTATTATGGTCAGTGTTAGGGTTAGTTTAAGGGATAGGGTTAGGGTTAGGGTTAGGATTAATGTTAGGTTTACGATTAGGTTTATGCTTAGGGTTAGGTTTAGTGTTAGTGTTATGGTTAGAGTTTAGAATTAGGGTTAGGTTTATGGTTAGTTTTAGGGTTAGGGTTAGGTTTAGAGTTAAATTTTAGGGTTATTGTTACGTTTAGTGTTAGGAATATTTTTAGGGTTAGAATTAGAATTTAGGGTTAGATTTAGGTTTAGGGTTAGTGTTACGGTTACGTTTAGGGTTAAGGTTAGGTTTAGGTTTAGATTTAGGTGTTAAGTGTTAGGAAGAGTGTTATGGTTAGGCTTCGGGTCAGGGTTAGTGTTAGGGTAAGGGTTTAGGTATTAGGGATAGAGTTAGCTTTAGGGTTACAGTTAGTGTCAAGTTTAGGGTAAGATTTAGGGTTAGGGATAGTGTTAGGTTTAGGGTTAGTGATAGTGTTAGGTTTAGTGTTAGGTATAGTGTTAGGGTTAGGTTTAGGTTTAGGGTTAGAGTTTAGTTTCAGGGTTAGGTTTAGTTTTAAGTTTAGGGCTGGGTTAGGTTTATGATTACAATTTATGCTTGGTGTAGGGTTAGATTTAGGGTTACGTTTAAGGTTAGGCTTATGGCTATGTTGAGGGTTAGTGTTAGGGGTTAGGTGTTTGTGAGAGGGTTAGGGTTAGGGTTAGGAAATTGATGGAAAAACAAGGTGCTTCCAGGATAAAGAGGAACTGGGGGAATTTGCAACCACCAATTCAACTCTACAGAGAGTATTGCAGGATATTCTAAAAAAAGAAAAATACAAAGAATCCAGAAATAATGGCAGAGAGGCCACAACGAATGGAGCAGAGAAAAAAATGAAGAAAACAAACTGACAGCTACTGACAGAAAAAGAGCTCAACAGAAATGAGGCAGAGAAGATTGAATGATAGGAACAGCTATTTTGGAGAAAATGACATCTTAATAGGTAATACTGATTTAGTATCATCTTGTTTTGAAGTCTCATCTAGCTTTTGTCCTTCTGTCTCCAATGGTCTAAATAGGCTGTATCTTATTGGATTTTATTATGTACGATAGTATAAGCAAAAACCTTTTAAAGAAAAGGAGATTATACAGAAACCATTGTTCATTTTCTGTTAGTCGATTCTAAATACTCTGTAATGCTGTCATTCTCTTGAATGGTTTTACATTGTTTTGATATACTTAATGCTACAGTATACGAAATTGTACTCAAGGATTTCAAAGAAAGAGACAATATGGTAACTACTTTTAGGTCAGGATTATCTGGTGGTGAAACACTATTCTGCTTAAATGGTTATGTTTTGATCTGCGCTGTTTCGTTGTTATGCCCTCTTTTATCTCAATCTCCACTCCATTATTTACTTTTTTATCTTTATCCTTTTAATTAAAGGAAAAAATAGCAGGATATATTATAGTAACCCACTTTGACTTTTCATTACCTTGATTTAAAGCCCTGTATTACTCTCACCATCTGGTTTTTAACTGATGTTCCCCTATTCTGTTTTGCTGGATAGTATCAGGTTAGAAAGTTTAGGCATCAGCTGTGAAGATAATGAGATTCGTTATGACGCCCATTCTTGTTGACTTTTATCTACTTTTGAAGACCTACAATGTCTCCAATGTTTTGGTCTTGTCGGTTTTATTCTTTACTGTTTTGTTCAATTGTATTATAACTAACGATATAGGCAATTCTATTAGAGATAGCGGGAGGCATTATGGTAACCATTGTTGATCACCTTGTATTATGTTTTTACATTATCTATTATGTCCACCCTTTTGACTTGACCAATTCTGTTCTGTTATGTCACATTTGGTTTTACTCTCTTCCAAAAAAGTAATAAGAACCGTGGGAGCAATGAAACCCTAAATGTGTAATAGTCATGGTACAAAAGAGAGGAAAAGAAAGTGCTCCAAACTATATAAATGCATGTATATTTAAGTGTATAAGATAGAAAATGATATCACAGAGTTTTATTGGATCAATGAACAGAACTGTTTGCAGTATCATTGATGGAATGTCCACTTTACAAGCTTTAATTTTGTGACTTGAACAATTATTTCTAAGATGACAATATGTTATCCATTAACTAGTGATTTCCTACTGTTCATTTTTTTTTCTGTAAATCTGTATAACTTGTACCCTTTCCCTGCTTTTTTTTTTCTTTTCTCCTTAAATAAAATTAAAAAAAAATAGAGTTAGGCTTCCAGTTACAGTTAGTTTTTGGGTTACGATTAGGTTTAGGCTTAGGGTTATAGTTAAGGTTAGGGTTAGGTTTAGTGTTAGGGTTAGATTTAGAGGTAGGTTTAGGGTTAAGGTTAGGGGGTAGGTGTTAGGGACAGTGTTAGTGTTAGTGTTAGTGTTAGGGTTAGTGTTAGAGGTATGGGTTAGGGTTAGGGTTAGTGTTAGTTTTAGCGTTATGGTAGGTTTAGAGTTAGGCTTAGTGTTAGAGGTTATGGTTAAGGTTAGGGTTGTGTTTAGTGTCAGGGTTATAGTAGGGTTAGAATTAAGGTTTAGGTTTAGGTTTAGGTTTAGGGGAAGGGTTAGGCTTAGGGATAGTGTTAAGTTAGGTTTAGGGTTAGGGTTCGGGTTAGGTATAACGGTCTGTGTTAGGGTTATTTTAAGGGGTAGGTTTAGGGTTTGGGTTAGGCATTAATGTTAGGTTTAGGGTTAGGGCTAGGGTTAGTGTTAGAGTTAGGGTTAGGGTTAGAGTTTAGGATTAGGGTTAGGTTTATGTTTAGTGTTAGGGTTAGGGTTAGGTTTAAATTTTAGGTTTAGGGTTATGATTTGGTTTAGGGTAATTTTTAGGGTTAGGATTAGAAATTAGGGTTAGAGTTAGGTATAGGGTTGGGGTTACGGTTACGGTTAGCGTTAATGTTAGTGTTAGGTTTAGGTTTAGGTGTTAAGTTTTAGGAAGAGGGTTATGGTTAGGCTTTGCGTTAGGGTTAGGGTTAGGGTTATGGGTTAGGTATTAAGGAAAGACAGCATTAGGGTTAGGGTTGGGGTTAGGTTTCCTGTTAGAGTTTAGGTTTAGGGTTAGGTTTAGGGTTAAGGTTAGAGTTAGGGTTAGGTATAGGATTACAATGTATGGTTGGGGTAGGGTTAGGGTTAGTGTTACATTTAAGGTTAGGGCTAGGGCTAGGTTTAGGGTTAGAGTTAGGGGATAGTTGTTAGGAAGAGGGTTAGTGTTTGGTTTCCGGTTACAGTTAGGTTTTGTGTTCCGGTTACAGTTAGGTTTAGTCTTAGTGTTATGGTAAGGTTTAGGGTTAGATTTAGAGTTAGGGTTAGATTTAGAGGTAGGGTTAGGCTTAGGGGTCAGGTGTTAGCCACAGAGTTAGGGTTAGGGTTAAGTATTACAGGCAGGCTTAGGGTTAGTTTAAGGGGTAGAGATAGGATTATGGTAAGGGACTAATGTTAAATTTCTGGTTAGGGTTATGGTTAGGTTTAGGGTTAATGTTAGGATTAGAAGTTAGTGTTAGTGGTACGGTTAGGATTATGGTTACAGTTAGGGTTAGTCTTAGCGTCAGCGTTAGGCTTTAGGGGTAAGGGAGAGGTTAAAGGTTAGGCTTCGGAATACGGTTAGGGTTAATGTTATGATTAGTTTTGGGTAAAGCTTAGGTTTAGGGTTACTGTTAGGGTTAGGTTTAGTGTTAGTTTTAGGGTTAGTTTTAGCGTTAGGGTTAGGGGTTAGGTGATAGGGTTAGGGTTAGGCTTAGGTTTATGGTTAGGGTTAGGGATAGTGTTAGGTTTAGACTTAGGGTTTAGGGATAGTGTTAGGGTTAATGTTAGGTTAGGATTAGGTTTAGGGTTAGAGTTTAGGGTTATGGTTAGGTTAGGGTTAGGGTTAGCCTTAGTGTTAGGGTAAGGGTTAGGGCTAGGGTTAGGGTTATGATTAGGTTGAGGATTAGAGTTTAGGTGTTACGAAGAGGGTTAGGGCTAGGCTTTGGGTTAGTGTTAGGGTTAGTGTTACGATTAGTTTTAGTGTTAGGGTTAGGGTTAGATTTAGTGTTAGTTTTAGAGTTAGGGTTAGGGTTAGGGGTTAGGTGTTAGGGATAGTGTTAGGGTTAGTCTTAGGTTTAGGGTTATGGTTAGGGTTAAGTATAGTGTTAGGGTTAGGGTTTTTGTTTAAGTTTAAGGTTAGGATTATGGTTAATGTTAGGGTTAAATTTAGAGGTTAGTGTTCATGTTAGGCTTAGGCTTAGGGTTAGTGTTAGGGTTAGGGTTAGGTTAGGGTTAGGCTTAGTTTTAGGTTTAGGTTTAGGGTTAGGGTTAGGTTTAGGGTTAGGGTTAGAATTAGAATTTAGGGTTAGGTTTAGGGTTAGGATTAGGTTTAGGGTTAGGCTTAGGTGTTAGGTGTTAGCCTTAAAATTAAGGTTAGGGTTAGGATTATGGTTAGAGGTTAGCGTTAGGTTTAAGGGTAGGGTTAGTGTTAGGGTTATGGTCAGGATTAGAGTTAAATTAGGATTAAGATTAGAGTTAGAAGATTGGTTTAGTGTTAGTGTTAGGGTTAGTTTTAGGGTTAGGGTTAGGGTTAGAGGTTTGTGTTAGGTTTAGAGTAGGTTTAGGGTTAAGGTTAGGGTTAGGGTTAGGTTTAGGGTTAGAGTTATAGGTTAGGGTTAGGTTTAGGGTTAGAGTTATAGGTTAGGGTTAGGGTTAGGTTTAGGATTATGATTAAGGTTAGGGTTATGGTTAGGTTTAAGGTTAGGGTTAGGTTTAGGCTTTGTGTTAGTGCTAGAGGTATGCATTAGGGTTAGGGTTAGGTTTAGGGTTATGGTAGGTTTAGGGTTAGAGTTAATGATAGAGGTTAGTGTTATGGTTAGGTTTGTGGTTAGGGTCAGGGTTAGGCTAGGGTTAGAAGTAAGGATTAAGATTAGGTTTACAGGTAGTGTTAGGTTTAGGGATATTGTTATGGTAGGTTTAGGGTTAGGATTCGGGTTAGGTATTATGGTCAGTGTTAGGATTAGCTTAAGGGGTAGGATTTGGGTTAGGTTTAAGGATTAATGTTAGGTTTAGTGTTAGGTTTATGGTTCGGGTTATGGTTAGGCTTAGGGTTAGTGTTAGGGTTAGGGTTAGAGTTTAGGATTAGGGTTACGTTTAGGGTTAGTGTTAAGGTTAGGTTTAGGTTTAAGGTTAAATTTTAGGATTAGGGTTACATTTAGGGTTAGGGTTATTTTTAGGTTTAGGATTAGAATTTAGGGTTAGCGTTAGGTTTAGGGTTAGGGTTACGATTACGGTTATGGTTAGGGTTAGGTTTAGGTTTAGGTTTAGGTGTTAAATGTTGGGAAGAGGGTAATTTTTAGGCTTAAGCTTAGGCTTAGGTTTAGGGTTAGGGGTTAGGTATTAGGGTTAGAGTTAGCATTAGGTTTAGGGTCAGGGTTAGGTTTAGGGTAAGTTTTAGTGTTGGGGATAGTGTTAGGTTTAGGTTTAGGGTTAGTGATAGTGTTAGGGTTAGGCTTAGGGTTAGGCTTAGTGTTAGAATTTAGTTTTATTGTTAGTTTTAGAGTTAAGATTAGGGTTAGGGTTAGGTTTAGGATTACAATTTATCGTTGGGTTAGGGTTAGTTTTAAGGTTACGTTTAAGATTAGGGTTCGGGCTAGGCTTAGGGTTAGAGTTAGGGGTGAGGTGTTAGGACGAGGGTTAGAGTTAGTCTTCTGGTTACAGTTAAGTTTTGGGTTACGATTAGGTATAGGCTTAGGGTTATGTTTAGGGTTAATGTTAGGTTTAGGATTAGTGTTAGATTTAGAGGTAGGGATAGGGTTAGGTTTAGGGGTTTGGTGTTAGCCACAGGGTTAGTTTTAGGGTTCGTTTAGGTATTACAGTCAGGATTTGGGTTACTTTGAGGGGTAGAGCTAGGGTTAGGGTAAGGAATTAATGTTAGGTTTAGGGTAAGGGTTATGGTTAGGTTTAGGGTTAGGGTTAGGATTAGAAGTTAGGGTTAGTGGTAGGGTTAGGATTATGGTTACGGTTATGGTTATGGTTAGTGTTAGGGTTAGGGTTAGGGGTTAGGGGTTAGCGCGAGCCTTAAGGTTAGGCTTCAGATTACATTTAGTGTTAGGCTTACAATTAGCTTTAGGGTAAGGTTAGGGTTCGTTTTATTGTTAGGCTTAGTTTTATTGTTAGTTTTAGGGTTAGGGTTAGGGATTAGGGTTTAGGGAGAGGTTTAAGTTTAGGCTTCAGATTATGGTTAATGTTAGGGTTACGATTAGCTTTAGGGTAAGGCTTAGGGTTAGGGTTAGTTTTAGGGTTAGTTTTAGTGTTAGGGTTAGAGGTTAGGTGTTAGGGATAGGGTTAGGGTTAGGGTTAGCTTTACAGTTAGCATCAGGGTTAGGGATAGTTTTAGGTTTAGAGTTAAGTTTTAGGGTTAGTTTTAGGGTAAGGTTAGGTTTAGGGTTAGGTTTAGAGTTAAATCTTAGGGTTATGGTTAGGTTAGGGTTAGGGTTCATGTTAGTGTTAGGGTTTGTGTTAGGGTTAGGGTTAGGTTTATGATTACGGTGAGGATTAGAGGTTAGGTGTTAGGAAGCGGGTTAGTGTTAGGATTTGGTTTAGTGTATGGGTTAGGGCTACGATTCGGTTTAGAGTTAAGGTTAGGTTTATATTTAGTTTTTTTTTAGAGTTAGGTTTAGGGTTTGGGTTAGGTGTTATGTGTTAGGGATAGTGTTAGTCTTAGTGTTAGGTTTAGCTTTAGGGTTAGGGTTCGGGATAGTGTTAGGGTTAAGATTAGGGTTAGTGGTTGAGTTTAGTGTTAGGATTACGGTTAGTGTTAGGGTTAAGTTTAGAGGTTAGTGTTGGTATTAGGGTTAGGCTTAGTGTTAGTATTAGTGTTAGGGTTAGGTTTAGAGTTAGTTTTGGGGTTAGGTTTAGGTTTAGGATTAGGGTTAGAGTTTGGCGTAGTGTTAAGATTAAAATTTAGGATTAGGGCTAGGGTTAGGTGTTAGGTGTTAGCGTTAAGGTTAGGGTTATGTTTAGAGTTATGGTTAACGTTAGGTTTAGTGTTAGGGTTATGGTTAGCGTTAGAGTTAAAGGTTAGGATTAAGGTTAGGATTAGAAGTTTGGTTTGGTATTAGTGTTAGTGTTAGTGTTAGGGTTAGGGTTAGTGTTAGGGTTAGTGTTAGTGTTAGGGTTAGAGGTTAGTGTTAGGTTTAGAGTTAGGTTAAGGGTTAAGGTTAGGGTTAGGGTTATTGTTAGACGTACGGGTTAGGGTTAGGGTTAGGTTTAGGGTTAGGGTTAGTGTTATAAGTTAGGTTTAAGGTTAGGGTTGTGGTTAGCATCAAGGATAGGATAGGATTAGAAGTAAGTATTAGGTTTAGGTTTAGGAGTAGTGTTAGGTTTAGGGATAGTGTTATGGTGGTTTAGGGTCAGGGTTCAGGTTAGCTATTACGGGCAGTGTTAGGGTTAGTTTAATCGGTAGGATTAGGGTTAGGTATTAATGTTAGTTTTAGTGTTAGGTTTATGGTTATTGTTAGGGTTAGTGTTATGGTTATGGTTAGAGTTTAGGATTAATTTTAGGATTAAGGTTAATGCTAGGGTTAGCGTTAGGTTTAGGGTTAAATTTTAGGGTTAGGGTTATGTTTAGGATTAGGGTTATTTTTAGGTTTAGGATTAGAATTTAGGGTTATAGTTAGGTTTAGGGTTAGGGTTAAGTTTAGGTTTAGGGTTAGGTGTTAACTCCTAGGAAGTGGGTTATGGTTAGGCTTCTGGTTAGGGTTAGCGTTAGGGTTTGGGGTTAGGTATGAGAGATAGAGTTAGTGTTTGGGTTATGGTTAGGGTTAGGGTTAGGGTTAGGGTTAGGTTTATGGTAAGGTTTACTGTTAGAGATAGTGTTAGGTTTAGGGTTAGGTTTAGGGATAGGTATAGTCTTAGGGTTGGGGTTTGGTTTAGGGTTAGGGTTAGTTTTAGGGTTAAAGTTTAGTTTTACTGTTAAGGTTAGGTTTAGGATTACAATTTATGGTTGAGGTAGGGTTAGTTTTAGGGAAACGTTTAAGATTAGTGTTAGGGCTAGGTTTAGGGTTATAGTTAGGGTTTAGGTGTTAGGGAGGTGGTTAGAGTTATGCTTCCGATTACGGTTAGGTTTTGGGTTACAGTTAGGTTTAGGCTTAGGGATATGGTTATGGTTAGGGTTAGGTTTAGGATTACGGTTATATATAGAAGTAGGTTTAGGGTTATGGTTAGGGGTTAGGTGTTAGCGATCAGGTTAGTGCTACTGTTAGTGTTAGGGTTAGTGTTAGAGGTATGGTTTAGGGTTAGGGTTAGGGTTAGGTTTAGGGTTATGGTAGGTTTAGTGTTACAGTTTGCCTTAGTGTTAGGTTAAGGGTTAGGGCTAGGATTAGGGTTATGATTAGGGTGAGGATTAGAGTTTAGGTGTTAGGAAGAGGGTTAGGGCTAGGCTTTGGGTTAGTGTTAGGGTTAACGTTACGATTAGGTTTAGTGTTAGTGTTAGGGTTAGGTGTAGATTTAGTATTAGTTTTAGAGTTAGGGTTAGGTTTAGGGTTAGGGGTTAGGTGTTAGGGATAGTGTTAGGGTTAGTCTTAGGTTTAGGGTTATGGTTAGGGTTAGGTATAGTGTTAGGGTTAGGGTTTTTTGTTTAAGTTTAGGGTTAGGATTACGGTTAAAGTTAGGGTAAATTTAGAGGTTAGTGTTCGTGTTAGGGCTAGGCTTATTGTTAGTGTTAGGGTTAGGGTTAGTGTTAGGGTTAGGCTTAGTGTTAGGGTTAGTGTTAGGGTTGTGTTAGGGTTAGGCTTAGTTTTAGGTTTAGGTTTACGGTTAGGATTAGGGTTAGGGTTAGGGTTAGGGTTAGGGTTAAGGGTTAAGGGTTAGGGTTAGGATTAGGGTTAGGGTTAGCGTTAGGGTTGTGTTAGGGTTAGGCTTAGTTTTAGGTTTAGGTTTACCATTAGGATTAGGGTTAGGGTGAGGGTTAGGTTTAGGGTTAGAGGTTAGTGTTAGGTTTAGGGTTAGGGTTAGTGTTAGGGTTATGGTAAGGATTAGAGTTAAAGTTAGGATTAAGATTAGAGTTAGAAGTTTGGTTTAGTGTTAGTGTTACCGTTAGTTTTAGGGTTATTGTTAGGGTTAGAGGTTAATTTTAGGGTTTTGGGTTAACGTTAGGGTAAGGTTTAGAGGTTAGGGTTACAGTTAGGGTTAGGGTTAGGTTTAGATTAGGTTTAGGGTTAGGGTTATGGTTAGGTTTAAGGTAGGGTTAGGTTTAGGTTTAGGGTTAGTGTTAGAGGTATGCATTAGGGTTAGGTTTAGGGTTAGGTTTAGGGTTATGCTAGGATTAGGGTTAGGGTTAATGATAGAGGTTAGTGTTAAGGTTAGGTTTGTGGTTAGGGTCAGGGATAGGGTAGGGTTAGAAGTAAGAATTAGGATTAGGTTTAGGGGTAGTGTTAGGTTTAGGGATAGTGTTATTGTAGGTTTAGGGTTAGGGTTCAGGTTAGGTATTACGGTCAGTGTTAGGATAAGTTTAGGTGTAGGACTTGGGTTAGGGTTAAGGATGAATGTTAGGTTTAGTGTTAGGCTTATTGTTCGGGTTAGGGTTAGGTTTAGTGTTAGGGCTAGAGTTAGAGTTTAGGATTAGGATTAGGTTTAGGGTTAGTGATACAGTTAAGGTTAGGTTAGGATTAGGTTTAGGGTTTGAGTTTAGGGTTATGGTTAGGTTAGGGTTAGGGTTTGCCTTAGTGTTAGGGTAAGGTTTAGGGCTAGGGTTAGGGTTAAGTTTAGGGTGAGGATTAGAGTTTTGGTGTTCGGAAGAGTGTTAGGGCTATGCTTTGCGTTCGTGTTAGGGTTAGCGTTACGATTAGGTTTAGTGTTAGGGTTAGGGTTAGATTTAGTGTTAGTTTTAGGGTTAGGGTTAGGGTTAGGTGTTAGGTGTTAGGGATAGTGTTAGGGTTAGTCTTATTTTTAGGGTTATGGTTAGGGTGAGGGATAGTGTTATGGTTATGGTTTTTGTTTACATTTAGGGTTAGGATTACGGTTAATGTTAGGGTTAAATTTAGAGGTTAGTGTTTGCTTAGGGTTAGTGTTAGGGTTAGAGTTACGGTTAGGTTTAGGTTAGGGTTAGGCTTAGTTGTAGGTTTATGTTTAGGTTTAGGGTTTGGGTTAGGGTTAGGTTTAGGTATAGTGTTAGGATTAGAATTTAGGGTTATGTTTAGGGTTAGGATTAGGTTTAGGTTTGGGGTTAGGTGTTAGGTGTTAGCCTTAAGGTTAGTGTTAGGGTTAGGATTGTGGTTAGAGGTTAGTGTTAGGTTTAGGGGTAGGGTTAGTGTTAGGGTTATGGTCAGGATTAGAGTTAAAGTTAGGATTAAGATTAGAGTTAGAAGATTGGTTTAGTGTTAGTGTTAGGGTTAGTTTTAGGGTTAGTGTTAGGGTTAGAGGTTAGTGCTAGGTTTACAGTTATGTTTAGGGATAAGGTTAGGGTTAGGATTAGTTTTAGGGTTAGAGGTATGGGTTACGGTTACGGTTAGGGTTAGGGTTATGGCTAGGTTTAGGATTAGGGTTAGGTTTATGGTTAGGTTTAAGGTTAGGGTTAGGTTTAGGCTTAGTGTTAGTGTTAGAGGTATGCATTAGGGTTAGGGTTAGGTTTAGGGTTATGGTAGGTTTAGGGTTATGGTTAATGATAGAGGTTAGTGTTAAGGTTAGGTTTGTGGTTAGGGTCAGGGTTAGAGTAGGGTTAGAAGTAAGGTTTAGGATCAGGGTTAGAGGTATTGTTAGGTTTATGGATAGTGTTATGGTAGGTTTAGGGTTAGGGTTCGGGTTAGGTATTACGGTCAGTGTTAGGATTAGTTTAAGGGGTAGGATGTGGGTTAGGGTTAAGGATTAATGTTAGGTTTAGTGTTAGGTTTATGGTTCAGGTTATGGTTAGGGTTAGGGTTAGTGTTAGGGTTAGGGTTAGAGTTTATGATTAGGGTTACTTTTAGGGTTAGTGTTAGGGTTAGGCTGAGGTTTATGGTTAAATTTTAGGGTTAGGGTTAGGGTTACGTTTAGGGTTACGGTTATTTTTATGTTTAGGATTAGAATTTAGGGTTAACGTTAGGTTTAGGGTTAGGGTTATGATTACGGTTATGGTTAGGGTTAGGTTTAAGTTTAGGTTTAGGTTTAGGTTTAGGTTTAGGTGTTAAATGTTGGGAAGAGGGTAATGGTTAGGCTTCAGGTTAGGCTTAGGTTTTAGGGATAGAGTTTGCAATAGGTTTAGGGTTAGGTTTAGGCTTAGGGTAAGGTTTTTGGTTGGGGATAATTTTAGGTTTAGGTTTAGGGTTAGGGTTAGGGTTAGGTTTAGGATTACAATTTATGGTTGGGGTAGGGTTAGTTTTAAGGTTACGTTTAAGGTGAGGGTTAGTGCTAGGTTTAGGGTTAGAGTTAGGGGTTAATTGTTAGGGAGAGAGTTAGAGTTAGGCTTATGGTTACAGTTTAGTTTTGGGTTACGATTAGGTTTAGGCTTAGGGTTAGGGTTAGGGATAGGGTTAGGTTTAGGATTAGTTTAGATTTAGAGGTAGGGTTAGGGTTAGGTTTAGGGTTACTGGTTAGGTGTTAGCTACAGGGATAGGGTTAGTGTTATTGTTAGGTATTACAGTCAGGCTTTGGGTTATTTTAAGGGGTAGAGCTAGGGTTAGGGTAAGGGATTAATGTTAGTTTCAGGGTTAGGGTTATGGTTAGGTTTAGGGTGAGGGTTGAATTAGAACTTAGGGTTAGTGGTAGGGTTAGGATTATGGGTACGGTTACAGTTATGGTTATGGTTAGTGTTAGGGTTAGGGTTAAGGTTTATGGGTTAGTGTGAAGCTTAAGGTTACGCTTCAGATTACGGTTAGTGTTAGGCCTACGATTAGCTTTAGGGTAAGGGTTAGGCTTAGGGTTACTGTTAGGCTTAGATTTAGTGTTAGTTTTAGGGTTAGGGTTAGGGTTAGGGATTAGGGGTTAGGGAGAGGTTTAAGCTTAGGCTTCAGCTTACAGTTAAGGTTAGGGTTACGATTAGCTTTAGGGTAAGGCTTAGGGTTCGTTTAGTGTTAGGGTTAGTTTTAGGGTTAGTTTTAGGCTTAAGTTTAGTGTTAGGGTTAGGGGCTGGTATTAGAGATAGGGTTAGGTTTAGGGTTATGTTTACAGTTAGCATCAGGGTTAGGGATAGTGCTTGGTTTAGAGTTAGATTTTAGGGTTAGTGTTAGGGTTAAGTTTATGGTTAGGGTTAAGTTTAGGGTTAGAGTTTAGGGTTGTGGTTAGGTTTGGGTCAGGGTTAGTGTTAGGGTTAGTGTTAGGGATAGGGTTAGGGTTACGATTAGGCTGAGGGTTAGAGGTTAGGTGTTAGGAAGAGGGTTAGGGTTAGGCTGTTGGTTAGTGTTAGGGTTAGGGCTATGATTAGGTTTAGGGTTAGGGTTAGGTTTAGATTTAGGCTTAGTTTTAGAGTTATGGATAGGGTTAGGGTTAGGGGTTAAGTGTTAGGGATAGTGTTAGTCTTAGTGTTAGGTTTAGGTTTATGGTTAGGTTTAGGGATATTGTTAAGATTAGGATAAGGCTTAGTGGTTAAATATAGGTTTAGGATTAAGGTTAGAGTTGAGGTTAAGTTTAGAGGTTAGTGTTCGTGTTAGGGTTAGGTTTAGTGTTAAGGTTAGGTTTAGGGGTAGAGTTAAGTTTAGGGTTAGGGTTATGGTTAGGGTTCGAGTTAAAGGTTAGGATTAAGGTTAGGGTTAGATGTTTGGTTTAGTGTTAGTGTTAGGGTAAGGGTTAGGGTTAGGGTTAGGGTTAGGGTTAGGGTTAGAGGTTAGTGTTAGGTTTAGAGTTAGGTTTAAGGTTAAGGTTAGGGTTAGAGTTAGGTTTAGCGTTAGAGTTTAGATTTAGGGTTAGGTTTAAGGTTAAGGTTAGTGTTAGGTATAGGACTACAATTTATGGTTGGGGTAGGTTTAGGGTTACATTTAAAGTTAGGATTAGGTCTAGGTTTAGGGTTAGAGTTAGAGGTTAGGTGTTAGAGAGAGGTTTAGGGTTAGCCTCCCGGTTATGGTTAGGTTTTGAGTTACGATTAGGTTTAGGCTTAGGGTTATGGTTCTGCTTAGGGTTAGGCTTAGGGTTTGGGTTAGATTTAGAGGTAAGGTTAGGGTTATTGTTAGGGGTTAGGTGTTAGCGACGGGTTTAGGGTTATGGTTAGAGTTAGGTATTACAGTCAGGCTTTGGGTTAGTTTAAGGGGTAGAGTTATGGTTAGGGTAAGGGATTAATCTTAGTTTTAGGGTTAGGGTTATTGTTAGATTTAGGGTTAGTCTTAGGTTTAGAAGTTCGGGTTAATAGTATGGTTAGTATTATGCTTACGGTTAGGGTTAGGGTTAGTGTTAGGGTTAGGGGTTAAGGGTTAGTGAGAGTGTTAAGGTTAGTCTTTGGATTACGGTTAGTGTTAGAGTTATGTTTAGCTTTAGGGTAAGGGTTAGGGTTAAGGTTAGTTTTATGGTTAGTTTTAGTGTTAGTTTTAGGGTTATGTTTAGTGTTAAGGTTAAGGGTTAGGTATTAGGAATAGGGTTAGTGTTAGCGTTAGGTTTATGGTTAGGGTTAGTGTGAGGGATAGTGTTAGGTTTAGAGTTAAGCTTTACAGTTAGTGTTAGGGTTAAGGTTAGGGTTAGTGGTAGGTTTAGGTTAGAGTTTAGGGTTAAGATTATGTTAGGGTTCGTGTTAGGGTTAGGGTTAGGGATAGGGTTAGGTTTGTAATTAGGGTGAGGTTTAGAGGTTAGATGTTAGGAAGAGGGTTAGGGTTAGGCTTTGGGTTAGTGTTAGTGTTAGGGCTACAATTAGGTTTAGGGTTAGGTTTAGGTTTAGATTTAGGCTTAGTTTTAGAGTTAGGGATAGGGTTAGGGTTAGGTGTTCGGTGTTAGGGATAGTGTTAGTCTTAGTGTTAGGTTTAGTTTTATGGTTAGGGTTAGGGATAGTGTTAGGATTAGGATAGGGGTTAGTGGTTAAGTCTAGGGTTAGGATTAAAGTTAGAGTTAGGGTTAAGTTTAGATGTTAGTGTTCGTGTTAGCCTTAGGGTTAGAGTTAGGGTTAGGGGTAGAGCTAAGGTTACGGTTAGGGTTATGTTTAGGGTTAGAGTAAAAGGTTAGGATTAAGGTTATGGTTAGAAGTTTGGTTTAGTGTTAGTGTTAGGGTAAGTGTTAGGGTTAGCGTTAGGGTTAGAGGTTAGTGTTAGGTTTAGAGTTAGGTTTAAGGTTAACGTTAGGGTTAGTGTTATGTTTAGGGTTAGATGTATGTCTTAGGCTTAAGGTTAGGGTTAGGGTTAGGGTTAGGGTTAGGGTTAGGGTTAGGTTTATGGTTAGGGTTATGGTTAGGTTTAAGTTAAGGTTAGGTTTAGCTTTAGGGTTAGGGTTAGTGTTAGAGCTATGGGTTAGGGTTAGAGTTAGGTTTAGGGTTAGGTTTAGGGTTATGGTAGGTTTAGGGTTAGAGTTTGGGTTAGGTATTACAGTCAGTGTTAGGGTTAGTTTAAGGGGTAGGGTTAGGTTTAGAGTTAGGGATTAATGTTATGTTTAGTGTTAGGTTTATGGTTAGGGTTAGGGTTCGGGTTAGTGTTAGGGTTAGAGTTTAGGATTACGGATAGGTTTAGGGTTAGTGTTAGGTTTAGGGTTATATTTTAGGGTTAGTGTTACATTTAGGGTTAGGTTTATTTTTAGGGTTCGGATTAGAATTTAGCGTTAGAGTTATGTTTAGGGTTAGGGGTTAGGCGTAAGGAAGAGGTTTAACGTTAGGCTTCAGATTACTGTTAGGATTCAGGTTACGATTAGCTTTAGGGTCAGGCTTAGGGTTAGGGTTAGTGTTACGGTAAATTTTAGTGTTAGCTTTAGGGTTAGTTTTAGTATTAATGTTAGGAGTTAGGTGTTCAGGATAGGGTTAGGGTCAGTGTTAGGTTTACGGTTAGGGTTAGGGTTAGGGATAGTGTTAGGTTTAGAGTTAGGGTTTAGGGTTAGTGTTAGGGTTAAGTTTAGGGGTAGTGTTAGGTTTAGGGTTAGAGTTTAGGGTTATGGTTAGTTTAGGCTTAGTTTTAGTGTTAGTGTTAGTGTTAGTTTTAGGGTTAGGGTTATGATTAGGGTGAGGATTAGAGATTAGGTGTTAGGAAGAGGGTTAGGGTTAGGCTTTGGGTTAGTATTATAGTTAGCATTATGATTAGGTTTACTGTTATGGTTAGGTTTAGATTTAGAGTTAGTTTTAGAATTAGCGTTAGGGTTAGGGTTAGTGTTAGAGGTATGGGTTAGGGTTAGGGTTAGGGTTCGGTGTAGGGTTATGGTAGGTTTAGTGTTAGGGTTAGTGATAGAGTTTAGTGTCAATGCTAGGATTGTTGGTAGGGTCAGGGTTAGGGTAGGGTTACAAATAAGGTTTCAGGTTAGGTTTAGGGGTAGTGTTAGGGTTAGTGTTAGGGTTAGGCTTAGGGTTAGGGCTATGGTTAGGGTTAGTTTAGGATTAGGGTTAGGGTCTAGGTGTTAGGGAGAGGTTTAGTGTTAGGCTTCGGGTTACTTTTAATGGTAGTGTTACGATTAGGTTTAGGTTTAGGGTTATGGTTAGGGTTAATATTAAGGTCAGAGTTAGGTTTACAGTTAGGTTTAGGGTTAGGTTTAGGCCTAGGGTTAGGGGTTAGGTGTTAGGGAAATGGTTAGGGTTAGGGTTATGGTTAGGGTTAGGGTTAAGTTTATGGTTAGGTTTAGGTTTACATATAGTGTTAGCGTTGGGGTTAGGGTTTAGGGTTAGGGTAAGGGTTAGGTTTAGGTTTAGGAGAAGGGTTAGGCTTATGGGTAGAGGTTAGCGTTAGGTTTAGTGTTTGAGTTTGGGGTTATGGTTATGGTTATGGTTAGGCTTAGAGTTTATGATTAGGGTTAGTGTTAGGATTAGGGTTAAAGCTTAGGTTTAGTGTTAGGGTTAGGGTTATGGTTAGGGTTAGGGTTATGGTTAGGGTTAGGGTTATGTTTAGAGGTTAGTTTTAAGGTTTGTTTTAGAGTTAGTGTTAGTGTTAGGGTTAGGGTTAGGTTTAGAGTTAGGTTTAGGTTTAGGGTTAGGGTTAGAGTTAGGGTTAGAATTAGGGTTAGGGTTACGAATAGGGTTATGATTAGGCTTTGGGTTACGTTAAGGTTTATGGTTAGGGTTACGGTTAGGGTAATGGTTAGGGTTAGGCTGAGGTTTAGGATTATGGTTAGGGTTAGGGTTAGAAGTCAGGTTTAGTGTTAGGTTTAGGGTTAGAGATTAGGGTTAGGGTTAGGTTAAGTGTTAGCCTTAAGGTTAGGGTTAGGATTGGAATTTAGTGTTAGTGTTAGTTTTAGGGTTAGGGTTAGGGTGAGGGTTATGGTAGTGGTAGTGTTAAGATTAGAATTTAGGGTTAGGTTTATGGTTAGGATTAGGTTTAGTGTTAGGTTTAGGAGTTAACTGTTAGCCTTAAGGTTAGGGTTAGTGTTGGGGTTAGGGGTATGCTTAGAGTTAGGTTTAGGGTTAGGGTTAGGGTTCTGGTTAGAGTTAGAGTTATAGGTTAGGATTAAGGTTAGGGTTAGAAGTTTGTTTTATTATTAATGTTAGGTTTAGTGTTAGGGTTAGTGTTAGGGTTAGAAGTTAATTTTAGGTTTACAGTTAGTTTTAGGGTTAAGGTTAGGGTTAGGGTTTGGTTTATTGTTAGACGTACGGGTTAGGGTTAGTGTTTAGGTTTAGTGTTACGTTTAGGGTTAGGGTTAGGGTTAGGTTTAGGGTTAGGGTTATGGTTAGTGGTAGTGGTATGGGTTAGGGTTAAGTTTAGGATTATATTTAGTGTTATGGTAGTTTTAGAGTTAGGGTTATTGTTAGAGGTTAGGTTTAAGGTTAGGGTTGTGGTTAGGGTCAAGTTTAGGATAGGGTTAGAATTAAGGGTTAGGTTTAGGTTTAGGGGTAGGTTTAGTTTTAGGGATAGTGTTATGGTAGGTTTAGGGTTAAGGTTCGGGTTAGCTATTACAGTCAGTGTTAGGGTTAGTTTAAGGGATAGGGTTAGGTTTAGGGTTAGAGATTAATGTTAGGTTTATGGTTAGGTTTATGCTTAGGGTTAGGATTCGGGTTAGGGTTATGGTTAGAGTTTAGGATTAGGGTTAAGTTTATTGTTAGTGTTAGGGTTAGAATTAGGTTTAGGGTTAAATTTTAGGGTTAGTGTTACTTTTAGTGTTAGGGATATTTTTAGGGTTAGAATTAGAATTTAGGGTTAGATTTGGGTTTAGGGTTAGTGTTACGGTTACATTTAGGGTTACGGTTAGGTTTGGTTATGTTTAGATTTAGGTGTTAAGTGTTAGGATAGGGATTATGGTGAGGCTTCGGGTTAGGTTTAGTGTTAGGGTTAGGGTTTAGGTATTAGGAATAGAGTTAGCTTTAGGGTTATGGTTAGTGTGAGGGTTAGGGTAAGGTTTAGGGTTAGTGATAGTGTTATGTTTAGGGTTAGGTTTAGGGTTAGGTATAGTGTTAGGGTTAGGGTTAGGGTTAGGGTTAGAGTTAGGGTTAGGGTTAGGTTTAGGTTTAGGTTTAGGTTTAGAGTTTACTTTTAGGATAGGTTTAGTGTTAATTTTATGGTTAGGTTTAGGTTTATGATTACAATTTATGGTTGGTGTAGGGCTATATTTAGGGTTAAATTTGTTAGGGTTAGGGCTAGGTTAAGGGTCAGTGTTAGGGTTTAGGTGTTAGAGGGTTAGAGTTATCCTTCAGGTTATGGTTAGGTTTTGGTTTATGATTAGGTTTAGGCTTAGGGTTACAGTTAGGGTTAGGGTTAGGTTTAGTGTTATGGTTAAATTTAGAGGTTGGTTTAGGGTTAGGGTTAGGGGTTAGGTGTTAGTGACGGGGTTAGGGTTATTGTTAGGGTTAAGGTTAGTGTTAGTTTTAGGGTTATGGTAGGTTTAGTGTTAGGGTTAGTGTTAGAGGTTAGGGTTAAGGTTAGGGATTTGTTTAGGGTCAGGCTTATAGTAGGGTTTGAATTAAGGTTTAGGGGTAGGTTTAGCATTAGGGATATTGTTATGTTAGGTTTAGGGTTAGGGTTCAGTTTAGGTATTACAGTCTGTGTTAGGGTTATTTTAAGGCATAGGGTTAGGGTTAGGGTTAGGGATTAATGTTAGGTTTAGGTTTAGGGCTAGGGTTATGGTTAGTTTTAAGGTTAGGTTTAGAGTTTAGGATTAATTTTAGGTTTAGTGTTAGTGTTAGGTTGAGGGTTAGGTTTAGGTTTAAATTGTAGTGTTAGTGTTACGATTCGGGTTAGGGTTATTTTTAGAGTTAGGATTAGAATTAAGGGTTAGAATTAGGTTTAGTGTTAGGGTTACGGTTACGGTTAGGGTTAGTGTTAGGGTTAGGCTTAGGTTTAGGTTTAGGTGTTAAGTGTTAGGAAGAGGGTTATGGTTAGCCTTTGGGTTAGGGTTAGGTTTAGGGTTAGGGATAGACTTAGCGTTAGGGTTAGGGTTGGGGTTAGGTTTCGGGTTAGGTTTAGGGTTAGAGTTTAGGTTTAGGGTTAGGTTTAGGGTTAATGTTAGGGTTAGGTTTAGGATTACTATTTATGGTTGGGGTAGTGTTAGGGTTGGTGTTACATTTAAGTTTAGGGCTAGGGCTAGGTTTAGGGTTAGAGTTCGGGTTTAGGTGTTAGGGAGAGGGTTAGGATGAGGTTTCCGGTTATGGTTAGGTTTTGGTTACGATTAGGTATTGGCTTAGTGTTATGGTAAGGGTTAGGGTTAGGTTTAGAGTTAGGGTTAGATTTAGAGGTAGGGTTAGGGTTAGGCTTAGGAGTCATGTGTTAGTCACAGGGTTAGGTTTAGGGTTAGGTATTACAGGCAGGCTTTGGGTTAGTTTAAGGGGTAGAGATAGGGTTAGGCTAAGGGATTAATGTTTTGTTTTCGGTTAGGGTCATGGTTAGGTTTAGGGTTAGGGTTAGGATAAGAAGATAGTGTTAGTGGTAGGGTTAGGATTATGGTTACGGTTAGTGTTAAGGTTAGTGTAAGGGTTAGCGTTAGGCTTTAGGGGTTAGGGAGAGGTTTAAGATTAGGCTTCAGATTATGGTTAGAGTTAGGGTTATGGTTAGTTTTGGGTAAGGCTTAGGTTTAGGGTTATTGTTAGACTTAGTTTTAGTGTTAATTTTATGGTTAGTTTTAGCCTTAGGGTTAGGGGTTAGGAGATAGGGATAGGATAGGGTTAGGGTTAGTGTTAGGTTTGCTGTTATGGTTAGGGTTAGGGATATTGTTAGGTTTAGACTTAGGGTTTAGTGTTAGTGTTAGGGTTTAGGTTAGGTTAGGATTAGGTTTAGGGTTAGAGTTTAGGGTTATGGTTAGGTTAGGGTTAGGATTATCCTTAGTGTTAGGGTTAGGGTTAGGGCCAGGGTTAGGATTATGATTAGGGTGAGGATTAGAGTTTAGGCGTTAGGAAGAGGTTTAGGCCTAGGCTTTGGGTTAGTGTTAGCATTAGCATTACGATTAGTTTTAGTGTTAGGGTTAGGGTTAGATTTAGTGTTAGTTTTAGAGTTAGGTTTAGGGTTAGGGTTAGGGGTTAGGTTTTAGGGATAGTGTTAGGGTTAGACTTAGGTTTAGGGTTATGGTTCGGGTTAGGGATAGTTTTAGGGTTAGAGTTTTTGGTTAAGTTAAGGGTTAGGATTACGGTTAATGTTAGGGTTAAGTTTAGAGGTTAGTGTTTGTGTTAGGGTTATTCTTAGGGTTAGTGTTAGTGTTAGGCTTAGTTTTAGGTTTAGGTTTAGGTTTAGGGTTAGTTTTAGGTTTAGCGGAAGTGTTAGGATTAGAATTTAGGGTTAGGGTTAGTGTTACAATTAGGTTTAGTGTTAGGGTTAGGTGTTAGGTGTTAGCCTTAAGGTTAGGGTTAGGGTTAGGATTATGTTTAGGGGTTATTGTTAGGTTTAGGGTTAGGGTTAGGGTTAGGGATATGGTCAGGATTAGAGTTAAATTTAGTATTAAGATTAGAGTTAGAAGTTTGGTTTAGTGTTAGTGTTAGGGTTAGTTTTAAGGTTAGTGTTAGGGTTAGAGGTTAGTGTTAGGTTTAGAGTTAGGTTTAGGGTTATGGTTAGGGTTAGGGTTAGGTTTAGGGTTAGAGGTATGGGTTACGGTAGGGTTATGGTTAGGTTTAGTATTATGGTTAGGTTTAGGGTTATGGTTAGGTTTAGTGTTAGGTTTAGGTTTAGTGTTAGAGTTATGGTTAGTGTTAGAGTTATGTGTTAGGGTTAGGTTTAGGGTTATGATAGGTTTAAGTTTAGGGTTAATGATAGAGTTAAGTGTTAAGGTTAGGTTTGTGGTTATGGTCAGGGTTAGGGTAGGGTTAGAAGTAAGGTTTAGGATTAGGTTTAGTTGTAGTTTTAGGTTTAGGGCTAGTATTATGGTAGGTTTACGGTTAGGGTTCAGGTTAGGTATTACCGTCAGTGTTAGGATTAGTTTAACGGTTAGGGTTTGGGTTAGGGTTTGGGATTAATGTTAGGTTTAGTGTTAGCTTTATGGTTCATGTTAGGGTTAGGGTTAGTGTTAGGTTTAAGTTAGAGTTTAGGATTAGTGTTAGTTTTAGGGTTAGTGTTAGGGTTAGGGTTAGGTTTAGGGTCAAATTTTAGGGTTAGGGTTACGTTTAGGGTTAGGGTTATTTTTAGGTTTAGGATTAGCATTTAGGGTTAGTGTTAGGTTTAGGGTTAGGGGTTAGCGCAAGGCTTACAGTTAGGCTCGGATTATTGTTAGTGATATGGTTATGATTAGCTTTAGGGTAACGGTTAGGGTTAGGGTTATTGTTAGGCTTAGTTTTAGAGTTAGGTTAGGGTTAGGGTTAGGGTTATAGGTTAGGTTTAAGTTTAGGGTTGTGGTTAGCATCAAGGTTAGGATAGGGTTAGAAGTAAGATTTAGGGTTAGGTTTAGGGCTAGGGTTAGTTTTAGGGATAGTGTTATGGTAGGTTTAGGGTTAGGGTTCAGATTAGCTATTACAGTCAGTGTTAGGGTTAGCTTAAGGGGTAGGGTTAGGGTTAGGTATTAATGTTAGGTTTAGTGTTAGTTTTATGGTTAGGGTTAGGGTTAGTGTTAGGGTTATGGTTAGAGTTTATGATTAGTGTTTGGATTAGAGTTAGTGTTAGTGTTAGGGTTAGGTTTAGGGTTAAATTTTAGGGTTAGGGTTACATTTAGTATAGGGTTATTTTTAGTTTTAGGGTTAGAATTTAGGGTTAGAGTTAGGTTTAGTGTTAGGGTTACGGTTACGGTTAGTGGTAGGGTTAGGTTTAGGTTTAGGGTTAGGTGTTAAGTGTTAGGAAGAGGGTTATGGTTAGGCTTCGGGTTAGGGTTAGTGTTAAGGTTAGGGGTTAGGTATTAGGGATAGAGTTAGTGTTAGGGTTACAGCTAGGGTTAGGGTTAGGTTTAGGTTTAGGTTAAGGTTTAGGGTTAGGGATAGTGTTAATATTAGGGTTAGGTTTAGGGTTAGGTATAGTGATAGGTTTAGGGTTTGGTTTAGGGTTAGGGTTAGCTTTAGTGTTAAAGTTTAGTTTTAGTGTTAAGTTTAGGCTTAATGTTAGGTTTAGGATTACAATTTATGGTTGGGGTAGGATTAGTTTTACGGTAACGTTTAAGGTTATTGTTAGGGCTAAGTTTAGGATTAGAGTTAGGGGTTAGGTGTTAGGGAGAGGGTTAGAGTTTGGCTTCTGGTTACGTTTAGGTTTTGTGTTACAATTAGGTTTAGTCTTAGGGTTATGGTTACAGTTAGGGTTAGG